>NC_048572.1:18332328-18932328 GCF_013265735.2 Oncorhynchus mykiss
TTCATTCCAAGTCATCATCTCTATAGAGCTGCTGCCTATGATGTCTGACAAAAATCACTATTTAGTAGTTCTTCAAAGTAAATAAGGCTTACTTTTATGACTGCTGAATACCAACTAACAGTCACATAGATCATGCATCTTCGGCTCACTAAGCACCTGCTTTCTAACCCTCTCGGTCATGTGTTCCGCACAGACCGGACAAGTTTAAGCTGACTCGCAATGTATTATGGTTATTGTAGTTAATTACAATGTTCTCTGCACTAAACTATGTAGAATATTGTCCTGCTGGAAACTACAACTACCTACTACATCGCACAGTTCAGGCTTGACCTAATTTATCTCTAAAGAAACTGCACATCTAGCTCACGGAAAGAAAAAAAAACTAAATGGCATTCAGATATTTAAACCGACATCGTTGGTTAATCGCTCAGCACTAATTGTCAAGCACCACTGACACTGACGATAGGTTTCTGGCTAAAACCTGAACATTAGGACTAGTCAATAAACTTCTAATTATCGAGGTAATTCTGTGGTCAAACAATGCCAAACTTCTTCTGTACAGCAAGTGTGCAACCTCATTAATTTATCTGCAGTGCAGTGGGCCGCTGGACGTTTGGCTCAGCCTACAGGGAACAGATTGTGGACCAGTTGAAGAGGGCAGCAGAGCATTGTGACTGGCTGTAAATGCTTTCTCATTCACTCAATGGTTGGAGGTGAGGACTCGGTGTGTACAAATGCATTCATAGTCTCATAACTACTGAACCACATTAATAAACACATTATAACTGCATGAACAGCATTGGTGCTTTCAATTTTTTTTCCAGTGTAAAGTTTTGGATGAGCATAATGTGTTGTGTCCTATGCTGTGATGGCCAGGGACTGGGCAACTGTGTGTTAAAACTTGACTTCATCACCTCCTCCTACAACAGTGTCTTGACCATGCAGTAGCTCACCGGGCATGCCGACTTGTGTCCTCCTCGTGGAGAATCAGGTGTGTTACTGCCTGTGTGTCAGGGTTAAAGTGTAATCTTAGACTTTGATTCAGTGCTCAGGTCTTTCCTCATTATGCATGTCCTCCATTCTGTTTCTGACAGTTAAAGTTAAACCGCAGTGATTTACTTCCTTTGTCCATTTTTGTTATTCTTCTTCCAGTCATTGGTAGGCATAGTGAACAAGATAAAGCACATGCCCCACAGTGGAAAGGTAGGTTCTGTGATCAAGAAGGACACTGCCATCGTCTCAGGCCAGGGAGGGGTCAGTGGAGCGGAGAATGCCATGAACAATGTCGTAGCCAACCTGCTGCTCAATATCACCAGGTAGACTGTTGGAGGTAGACAGGCTGCTGTCTGTGGCACTAGGCCTCTTCATTGAACCTCCCAGGTGTTTGCAGTCTGGTCTCCTCCAGTGCATTTTACTGCCATTGTAAAAACCAACATCTGTTTTTGGATTAAAAAAAACATAAAAAAGCTATTTTTAAGAAAAGTGAGAGGAAATTCAGAGTTATAAAAGTGCTATAATAGAATTACAAAAGAACCACCCCACTACCAACAACGTAATTGCACAGTGCAGTCATTGCACTGTTAATTGGGGGTTATTTGTGTCAATAAAGAATCATGTTTGTTTGTCTGAGGTATTAGCATCTGTCTGCTTGATTCTTACATGTCTGATGTGCTACCAATTCACTGTTTATGTTTCTCTGCTGCTGTGGTTCAGCTCGTTTTGAAGGATCGCTCAACATGGACCTGAATGACATGGACCTAGTTCCCTTCCCTCGACTGTACTACCTGGTGCCCAGTGTTACCCCTCTCTACACCCTGGCTGATGGTAACTTCCCCACTAGGAGATCTGCTCTCCTGTCCCAACAGCTATTTTGTACCCATAGACTTCTCTGGAACTCAGGATATTACATTGCCCACTGCCCTCTGTACAAGTGCCCTTTGTTGACACTCAGTGAAGAGCAAAGCTCCGTCTCACTGATGCTGTCTACTCTGTTCTATGCTATATAAAATTGTAGTTGCTTGAATAGACCAACATATAATTGGAGGACACTGGATGTAATCTTTACTTGTCATTTATTAGGAACTGATTTACAACACCATCTATCACGGAGACCAATACTCAACTAACTATCTCTATTGCTCACAGAACAGTTACCAACCTAGGACTGGTGATAGCGCCGCCTATTGGTTAGATGAGCCAGCATCATTTATCACTTTATAACAAAAACAGTGAGTGATAGTGACGTGATAGCGATAGCATGATATCAAGCACTCATTATATATTCTGGTGTCTCAAAGTGGAATCTCACAGTAAACCAGGAATACTAGAGAAACCTATGAATAGCCCATTATGCCAGTGGTGTGTCCTGGCATGTATAGTGTAGTGTGAAAGTGCTATACAGTAGCGTATTATCTTTGTTAGTTGAATGCATTTTTTTTCACGTTTATTTAACCAGGTAAATAAAGTTGAGAACAAGTTCTCATTTACAATTGCGACCTGGCCAAGATAAAGCAAAGCAGTTCGACACATAAAACAACACAGAGTTACATATTGAGTAAAACAAACATACAGTCAATAATACAGTAGAAAAATAAGTCTATATACAATGTGAGCAAGTGAGGTGAGATACGGGAGGTAAAGGCAAAAAAAAGGCAGTGGTGGCGAAGTAAATACAATATAGCAAGTAAAACACTGGAATGGTAGATTTGCAGTGGAAGAAAGTGCAAAGTAGAGATATAAATAATGGGGTGCAAAGGAGCAAAAAAAAAAAAATACAGTAGGGAAAGAGGTAGTTGTTTGGGCTAAATTATAGATGGGCTAAGTACAGGTGCAGTAATCTGGGAGCTGCTCTGACAGCTGGTGCTTAAAGCTAGTGAGGGAAATAAGTGTTTCCAGTTTCAGAGATTGTTGTAGTTCGTTCCAGTCATTGGCAGCAGAGAACTGGAAGGAGAGGCGGCCAAAGGAAGAATTGGTTTTGGGGGTGACCAGAGAGATATACCTGCTGGAGCGTGTACGGTGGGTGCTGCTATGGTGACCAGTGAGCTGAGATAAGGGGAGACTTTACCTTGCAGGGTCTTGTAGATGACCTGGAGCCAGTGGGTTTGGCGATGAGTATGAAGCGAGGGCCAGTCAACGAGAGTGTACAGGTCGCAGTGGTGGGTAGTATATGGGGCTTTGGTGACAAAACGGATGGCACTGTGATAGACTGCATCCAATTTATTGAGTAGGGTATTGAAAGCTATTTTGTAAATGACATCGTCGAAGTCGAGGATTGGGTAGGATGGTCAGTTTTACAATGGTATGTTTGGCAGCATGAGTGAAGGATGCTTTGTTGAGAAATAGGAAGCCAATTCTAGAATTAACTTTGGATTGGAGATGTTTGATGTGAGTCTGGAAGGAGAGTTTACAGTCTAACCAGACACCTACGTATTTGTAGTTGTCCACATATTCTAAGTCAGAGCCGTCCAGAGTTGTGATGTTGGACAGGTGGGCAGGTGCAGGCAGTGATCGGTTGAAGAACATGCATTTAGTTTCACTTGTATTTAATAGCAATTGGAGGCCATGGAAGGAGAGTTGTATGGCATTGAAGCTCGCCTGGAGGGTTGTTAACACAGTGTCCAAAGAAAGGCCAGAAGTATACAGAATGGTGTCGTCTGCATAGAGGTGGATGAGAGACTCACCAGCAGCAAGAGCGACATCATTGATGTATACAGAGAAGAGAGTCGGTCCAAGAATTGAACCCTGTGGCAACCCCATAGAGACTGCCAGAGGCCCGGACAACAGACCCTCAGATTGACACACTGAACTCTATCAGAGAAGTAGTTGGTGAACCAGACGAGGCAATCATTTGAGAAACCAAGGCTGTCGAGTCTGTCGATGAGGATGTGGTGATTGACAGAGTCGAAAGCCTTTGCCAGGTCAATGAATACGGCTGCACAGTATTGTTTCTTATCGATGGCGGTTAAGATATCGTTTAGGACCTTGAGCGTGGCTGAGGTACAGCCATGACCAGCTCTGAAATCAGATTGCATAGCGGAGAAGCCCCGCTGATTTGTAGGGGTCCAGATTTTGCAGCTCTTTCAGAACATCAGCTGACTTGTCACGTTCTGACCTTAGTTCTCCTCAGAAGAGGAGGAGGAAAGACGTTACAGAATCACCCACCACCAAAGGACCAAGCAGCGTGGTATCGGGCAGCAGCAGAAATCTCGGGACTCATGGACATGGGAGGAGATTCTGGACGGAGAAGGACCCTGGGCACAGGCTGGGGAATATCGCTGAGAGGTGGCGATATGAGGATGCAGCACGGCAGCGCGGCTGGATTGGGGGGGGGGTGGCTAGGAGACCTGAGCCAACTCCCCGTGCTTACCATGGAGAGAGGTGGACCGGGCAGGCACCGTGTTATGCCGTGAGGCGCACGGTGTCCCCGATGCGCAGGCATAGCCCGGTGCGTTTCATCGCAGCTCCTCGTATCGGCCGGGCTAGAGTGTGCATCGAGCCAGGTGCCATGAATCCGGCTCAGCGCATCTGGTCTCCAGTGCGTCTCCTCGGGCCGGGGTACATGGCACCAGCCCTACGCACGGTGTCCCCAGTTCGCCAGCACAGCCCAGTGCGGTCTGTTCCACCTCGCCGCACTGGCCTGGCTACGGGGAGTATCCAGCCAGGTAGGGTTGTGCAGGCTCGGTGTTCGAGACCTCCAGTGCGCCTCCACGGTCCGGTCAATCCGGTGCCTCCTCCATGCACCAGGCCTCCGGTGGCAGCCCCACGCACCAGGCTGTCTCTCTGTCTCCTTCCTCCAGGTGCTCCCGCCTGTCCAGCACTGCCAGAGTCTCCCGCCTGTCCAGCGCTGCCAGAGTCTCCCGTCTGTCCTGAGCAGCCAGAGCTGCCCTTCAGTCAGGAGCTGCCAGAGCCGTCTGTCAGCCAGGAGCTTCCAGAGTCGTCCGTCTGTCCTGAGCTGCCAGAGCCGCCCGTCTGTCCTGAACTGCGAGAGCCGCACTTCTGTCCTGAGCTGCCAGAGCCGTCCGTCAGTCAGGAGCTGCCAAAGCCGTCCGTCAGTCAGGAGCTGCCAGAGCCGCCCGTCAGTCAGGAGCTGCCAGAGCCGTCCGTCAGCCAGGAGCTGCCTGAATCGCCCATGACTCCAGTGCTGTCAGAGTCGCCCTTCACGTCGGAGCTGCCAGAGTTTCCCACCGGTCCGATGCTGCCAGAGTCGCTCTTCACTCCAACGCTGTGACTCCTGAGCTGCCAGAGCCGCCCGTCTGTCCTGAACTGCGAGAGCCGCACTTCTGTCCTGAGCTGCCAGAGCCGTCCGTCAGTCAGGAGCTGCCAAAGCCGTCCGTCAGTCAGGAGCTGCCAGAGCCGCCCGTCAGTCAGGAGCTGCCAGAGCCGTCCGTCAGCCAGGAGCTGCCTGAATCGCCCATGACTCCAGTGCTGTCAGAGTCGCCCTTCACGTCGGAGCTGCCAGAGTTTCCCACCGGTCCGATGCTGCCAGAGTCGCTCTTCACTCCAACGCTGTCGGAGTCTCCCGCCTGTCCGGTGCTGCCGGAATCTCCCATCCATTCGGGACCCGTTGCTAGGGTCCCCAGTCCGGGGTCGTTGGCGACCCTCCCCTATAGGTTCAGGTTTTGCGGCTGGAGTCCGCACCTTTGGGGGGGTACTGTCACGTTCTGACCTTAGTTCTTTTGTTATGTCTTTGTTTTAGTATGGTCAGGGCGTGAGTTGGGTGGGTTGTCTATGTTCGTTTTTCTATGTTGTGTTTTGTGTTTGGCCTGGTATGGTTCTCAATCAGAGGCAGGTGTCGTTAGTTGTCTCTGATTGAGAATCATACTTAGGTAGCCTTTTCCCACCTGTGTTTCGTGGGTGATTGTTTCCTGTTTTGTTGTTTGTGTCACCATTCAGGACTGTTTCGGTTTTCGTTTCCATTCACTTTGTTATTTTTGTATTGAGTTGTTTTCAGTTGTTATTAAAGTATCATGGACACTTACCACCCTCCGCATTGGTCCGATCCTTGCTACTCCTCAGAAGAAGAGGAGGAGGAAAGCAGTTACATGACTGGATTTGGGAGAAGGAGAAATGGGGAAGGCTTGGGCGAGTTGCTGTGGGGGGTGCAGTGCTGTTGACCGGGGTAGGGGTAGCCAGGTGGAAAGCATGGCCAGCCGTAGAAAAATGCTTATTGAAATTCTCAATTGTAGTGGATTTATCGGTATTGACAGTGTTTCCTATCTTCAGTGCAGTGGGCAGCTGGGAGGATGTGTTCTTATTCTCCATGAACTTTATAGTGTCCCAGAACTTTTTTGAGTTTGTGTTGCAGGAAGCAAATTTCTGCTTGAAAAAGCTAGCCTTGGCTTTTCTAACTTTCTAGCTCCCTGAAAAGTTCCATATCACGGGGGCTGTTCGATGCTAATGCAGAACGCCATAGGATGTTTTTGTGTTGGTTAAGGGCAGTCAGTCTGTTCCTGGTTCTACATTTCTTGAATGGGGCATGCTTATTTAAGATGGTGAGGAAGGCATTAAAAAAAACAGGCGTCCTCTACTGACGGGATGAGATCAATATCCTTCCAGGATACCCCGGCCAGGTCGATTAGAAAGGCCTGCTCGCTGAAGTGTTTCAGGGAGTGTTTGACAGTGATGAGTGGAGGTTGTTTGACCGCTGAGACATTACGGATGAGACAGTGATCGCTGAGATCTTGGTTGAAAACAGCAGAGGTGTATTTAGAGGGCAAGTTGGTTAGGATGATATCTATGAGGGTGCCCGTGTTTACGGCTTTGCGGTGGTACCTGGTAGGTTCATTGATAATTTGTGTGAGATTGAGGGCATCAAGCTTTGATTATAGGATAGCTGGGGTGTTGAGCATATTCCAGTTTAGGTCGCCTAGCAGCACGAGCTCTGAAGATAGATGGGGGGCAATCAGTTCACATATGGTGTCCAGAGCACATCTGGGGGCAGAGGGTGGTCTATAGCAGGCGGCAACAGTGAGAGACTTGTTTTTAGAGAGGTGGATTTTTTAAAGTAGAAGTTCAAATTGTTTGGGTACAGACCTTGATAGCCTGCAGAGTTCTGTCCTACTATCTTTGCAGTAGATTGCACCACAACGCCCCCTTTGGCCGTTCTATCTTGTCTGAAAATGTTGTAGTTAGGGATGAAAATTTCAGAATTCTTGGTGGTCGTCCTAAGCCAAGATTCAGACACGGCTAGAACATCCAGTCTTGTGTGGCTCAGTTGGTAGAGCATGGCGCTTGCAACACCAGGGTTGTGGGTTTGATTCCCAAAAGGGACCAGTATGAAAATGTATGCATTCAATACTGTCTGTGTCTATCCTACCTCAGGCTGAACCAGATGTTCACTGATGCCTGCAGTAAAGACCAATACCTGGCCTGTGCCCTCAGGTTCTGGGGCAACATGCAGGTGTCTGACTTCAGCTATCCTCCCCTCCCCATTCCTGTTTCCAATCTCTAATAAAAAGGACTGCAATTGTGTCACAGGTTACAAGGAGTGGTGGGTAGGAGTCAGGCGCAGAGGGTTCGGTGATTTGTTGTATTTATTCTCCAGCACAAAACGGTCACGCCAAATACAGGGTGCATAACACTGACCAGCCCAAAACACAGGACAAACGGTCCGGAGAAAATGAGAACACATCTACAACCGACAGAGAACAAAATTAATCCCGCACAAACCTAAGCAGGCCTAACAGGCTTAAATAGACCAAAAATCAAGAAACACAAAAAGGAACAGGTGCAACTATTAAGACTAAACTAACAGAAAAGGAAAAAGGGATCGGTGGCGGCTAGTCGCCCGGCAACGATGACCGCCGAGCGCTGCCAGGACAAGCAGGGGAGCCACCTTCGGTGGGAGTGTCGTGGAGAATCTTAACAAAATATAACACATACAAGAACTTGTGAATTCAATATAGGCTTTTAATACAAACATATCAGAAGCCTAGATGGTCCGCGGAACACACACTTGTCCAGAGCACTGGCTCTGATTTATACACATACAACATATGAGTCCATCCCACATGCAAATGAAGTTACTTCCCTCAGTCCATCTGCCACAATTATATCCCAATCTGTGCATCCTGCTTGTTCAGCTCGCTAACGCCCATATCTGCTTTCAGTCAAGTTATAATGGTGACAGGACCTCTTCATGTCCCAAAAATAATACATGCGCATCTTATGCTATGGGCCCCCTTACGTTCAGCCTGGTGTGTTCTTTGGTATGTCTGTCCTTATTAGGACTGGTAGACTATGTGTCTCTTCTCTTCATGTCCTAAAAATATATGGCCTATGTCTATAGTCCATCCGTTGGTCATTTGGCTGACCCCCTCCTTTGTATGTCCCTCTGACCTTAGTTGTCCAGCTGTCCTATGCTCTCATGGCCTTACTCTGGCCTATACAATAGACAATGCATTTTACCAGAATGGCAAATGCACTCTAAGTGTATCTTTCTCTTGTGTTACAGTATTATGTTCCTCCCTATATGTACATCTTTCTCCCACAGGAGTCGTGACAAACTGCCTGTTCACCCAGACTCATCCATACTCGTAAGGCCCAGAGATTACCTTCCCAGCTGCTCACTCTCAAATAGTGTTCCCATTCACCGCTGTGTGTTTGTGTTCCACTACAGATGCCTCTGAATCATGACTGATCAATTCAGCTCCCACCTTCTCCTCTCCATGCAGAGATCTTTTTCATGTGGCATGTTGTCAAGAGCAGAAACAGGAGGTTTTATGAGAGCACATACCTGTGGATGACCACAGGTAAATCTGGAGGAGAAATCTCCTGGAGCACAGACACCTTGTGGCACATTTAGGTGACTTTGGATAGCAACAGTATTATATACTTTGGTTGTTCAATTAGACCGTACATCTAGATGTGATTTAAAGTAAACCCTGGAAATGTGGGCTGATTCCGTGTCTGGTAACCTATGCGCTCATTTCCAGGCGCCTAAACGTCTCCATTGAGAATGAGAAATCGACCCTATGTTTTCATCGAAAAGCAGGTTGACCAATGGTAGCCCCATATTTATTCTCTCTTCTTCTTCATCTCAGACTGAGGCCCACACTGCCCTTTGTGTCGTGGAACCAGGAGGGATGGAAGACAGGGCTGTGTACTATGCCCCCTTTGGATCACTCCTTACTGGCCCTGACCAACAACACCTGCGTCAAGCCCACCTTCATAGAGCTCTGAGACCGCATCCCCAAGCTCTACAGGAAGAAGGTGCATCCTAACCTAATTTTCAATCACAACAACCTTAAACTCTGTTGCAAAAGAAGTGTTTAGGGTCCAGAAGATTGAGAGGTAAAGACAGCAACAAGACCATTTCCATTTCACAGAGGACAATAGCAGAGTTCTGTTAAAGAAGGAGAAGCGGTTCTCTAAGCAAGGCTGTAGGCATCAGGATTTTCCCTGTGATCAGTGTAGAGTACATCCCTATCTGACATAATGTATTGTTTTGTCAGGCTCACTTGCATCACTACCTGTTTGTGGACAGGATGCAGCAGGGCTGCTTCAATAAGGCCATATCCTCCCTGATGGACGGGATGGAGAATGGTTGCTTCACCGAAGCCATCTTCTCTCTGATGGACGGGATGGAGCAGGGCTGCTTCACCGAGGCCATCTCCTCCTTCGCCTACCTGATGGACAGAATGGAGCAGGGCTGCTTCACGGGGCCCATCTCCACCCTCTCCTCCGTGATAGAGGACTACAGTCAGCTGGATGCCACCAAGGACAGACTAATGCCTGACGCTGCCAGACTCAACATTGCCACTTGAAGGTCCTCTCTGTGTGAGTGTGTTAGCACTAGCAGACTGTACATACAGTGGACCGTGTATGGTAATGTGTTGGTGTATACGTGCAAAGCAATTTAGTATTTTACTAGAAGAAAATAGTACTGTCATTTTATAAATAACTGGTTTATTTCTTGTTTACAAGTTTCAAACGATTTCGCACACTTTGTGTATAAATTATATTCCTCATCCGTCAAAATAAATGACAATGGATTTCTGAGTAGTGAGTATGTATACCTTGACACAAAAGGTTATTATGTCAACAATACAAATAAACATTTATACCAAACTAACAATTCAAACTAACAATCTAAATCTGTAGTGAATCAAAGTGGATGTGAGATTGTAAGATATTTTGGAGCAAACTTGGTTGAGAATTAACTGTTTTTTTATCCAGCTGGTATAACACTGTTTGGTATTGATAAGGGGTTACGATCAGTTGTTCTCTAGATCATAAAAAAGGTTTAAGTAGATAGAGCAAACATGTTCTGGGTCAGTTATCTATCCCTGTTACCACTATTGGCCTCAGGGACAGCCCTACTGTTAATGAGGTACTGTAAAAACCATAGCATTTGAGGTTCAACTCCAAATTGTCATTACTTACATTACGTTTCCCTTCATGTTAATTGTTAAGTAATCAGCCAAACCCTAGTTGTCACACTTCATGAGTTGAGGTTCCACGTGTTCAGAGGCAGTAAGGCCAGGCCTGTGTTGGAATCTGTAGGCAGGGATATGGATGACTCGGGTCAGAGGCAGTAAGGCCTGTGTTGGAGTCTGTAGGCATCAATATGGATGAGGCTCAAAGGTTGATATAGATGCTAGAGAAGGTGCTAGAAGAAGCGTAGCTCTGCGAACATGTCCCCAGGGTCGTCGCACATACTCTGGCACACGCAGGACGTTATCCACTGCATCTTCCAGCGCACGTAAGAGCCGCCGTTGCACTTGAAGTTGACGGCCACCATTTTGGATTTGTTGGGGACGCAGCAGCGCTTGTCGGTGCAGATGCCGCAGTAAGTGGGTTTGACACTCTTGGTGATGCTACACCCAGACAAGGTCATCTTCTCAGCTTTCTTGGCCTGGAACTTGGACTTACACATCTTTCCTCTCTGCATCTAGAGGGGAAAAGGACATAGTTAGATTGAACCTGGCCGTGATCCCACACTCCAAGGGTGTCTCAAGGAGAGTTGGGATATGCAAAAAAACACATATCCAATTCACACATGCATATTAATACACACCTGAAATAAGACAAATGTAAGCTACCCACCAAATGATTACTTAAGATTCACATAGGAACCTGTGAATGTGAATGTATACAGTCGATCCAAGACCACTGTCATATTTAGGGTGTTGTGGGCATAGGGGGAATTATTTTTACATTTCACCCATCATCAACCCCTATAGAGTCTGGCTGGTGGTCGGTCAACTTGACGTTCTTCATGATGCTCTTCTCTCACACGGCCGCAGCAGGCTGAGGCAGCGGTCCTTCCTCATCTCACACTTGCCATTGTCGTTGTTGACCCGGACTGAGATACCCAGGCCAGGACCCAGGAGAACAGCAGGCCAGGGTATGAAGGCCAGGGTGCAGACGATAGTGCATGTGCACTTATACAGTGATCTGGGCTGAAAGGCCTCGCCGTTCTCATAGTGGACCCCGTTCAAGTCACAGCCCACTGCCATCAAGTCTAGAAGCAGGAGATAAGGGAAACAACACTCAACTCAGTTGACTGGCCTGTGCAGTGCTTGCCACATTCTTGTGGTGTCAGCGTGTCTCTAAGAGTGGTCAGCCTTGGGGTATTTGCCTGATTGAAATGTGTGTTTGACCTAATGGGGTCCTTTGATGATCAAAGAGACCATGGGTAAATGAGTAAACCAGTCCTGTGTAACTGCAGGTTTATGCAAATCTCCAATCCTGAGTGAATCGCATGGGATTGAAGTATTTTCATGTACTAACGTTTCTAGCCAGTTCTTTGAAGTAGCAGAGTCCTATTACACAGTACAGCTCCTTCCCCCTTTGAAAATAAGTAATTGACCTTGAGACATTCAATTGTACATTGACTTAACTCTGTTGATAGCCCATGGCTCACTGCAGATGTGGAAATGTGAGACTGGCGGATGCAGTGGATTCAGAAGCATCCAATGCAAGCAACCTGATATGTCTAGCTTAAACGGACATATTTTGATGGGGAATATTTGGGTATGTAACTTAGATTGACAGACCGGTGTGTCAATCGACTCTAGGAGAGTAAAAAAGGATGCAAAGGGAACCCTTTTTACTGCAACTTTACTACAACATTACCTCTCACTCAACAAGGCTCAATAGTAATTTCCTGCAACTGAAGAATTGGCTAAGGACAAGAAAATACTTTCACTCAAATAAAATAACCTAGAAAGTAACCATTGCAAGTTCAACATATTGTAAGGTATGAATAACATATACAACCAAGGCCTTACTCTAATACCAACCCTACCATCTTTCTCTGTGACTTGCTGTCATCACCCTTTTCCTGGTTCTCCCTAGAAAGAAGGTGTTGAGTATCACATCAAGCCCCGTCCTATCAGAGACACAACTCATCATTATTGTGGGGCAAGAGAAACGGAAAGTCGCAGCTCTCACCTGTTGAACTAGAATGACCAAGAGCGAAGAGCAGAGCAGAGATAGCATCTTTTAAGTACTCAGGTTGATGTGAGCTCTGGGAGCTTGTGAAAGAAAAAGTGGGAAGGAAGGATAACAAGTGAGAGAGAGGGAGGGGGAATGGGGAAGAGTGATCGAGGAAGCTGACCTGGCAGAGAGGGGCACAAAGCGCCCCTCTGTCTCCTCTCCAAACACACCTTTCTGTAGCTTACTTGATCCGAAGGAAAATATTTCTCTACATAACCGCTGGCTTGCTCTTAGACCTCCAAGCCCAGATCACTTGTTTATCCCCCAGTCTGTAGATCTATTGCCTAACACTAGCACATTCACATTAGATTCATCGGTGCTTTATTCTTAAACTTTGTACGGTTAAAACTGATTTGAACCCACTGACACATTTTAGATGAACATGTTTGTTTACACTACACACATGCTCTATATTGAGACAGTTTATGTGAAAACATTTCTTTACAGAAGTGATATTCTCTGCTCAAGCATGAGTGTACAGCAGGGGTATTCAGCTCTTACCCTGTGACATGGTTTCCCAAACTCGGTCCTGGGGACCCCAAGAGGTGCACATTTTGTTTCTTGCCCTAGCACTACATAGCTGATTCAAATAATCAACTTATCATCTAGCAAAAACTACAAAGTGCACCATTTGGGATCCCCTGGACAGAGTTTTGGAAACGCTGCCCTACGAGGTCTAGAGCCTGATGGTTTTCGGTTCTTACTAATGTATGAGAAAGTTACAAACGCACAAATATCATACCCACAAGACATGCTAACCTCTCACATTACAATAACGGTAGGATAGAGATATTGGGGTGCAAAGGAGCAAGAAAAATAAATAAATACAGTATGGGCATGAGGTAGATTGGATGGGCTATTTACAGATGAGCTATGTACAGGTGCAGTGATCTGTGAGCTGCTTTGAAAGCCAGTGCTTAAAAGCTAGTGAGGGACGTAAGAGTCTCCAGCTTCAGAGATTTTTGCAGTTCGTTCCAGTCATTGGCAGCAGAGAACTGGAAGGAGAGGCGGCCAAAGTAAGAATTGGCGTTGGGGATGACCAGTGATATATACCTGCTGGAGCGCATGCTATGGGTGGGTGCTGCTATGGTGATCAGTGATCTGAGATAAGGCGGGGCTTTACCTAGCAGGTTCTTGAAGATGACCTGGAGCCAGTGGGATTGGCGATGAGTATGATGCGAAGGCCAGCCAACGAGAGCATACAGATAGCAGTGGTGGGTAGCATATGGGGCTTTTAGACTGCATCCAATTTGTTGAGTAGAGTGTTAGAGGCTATTTTGTAAATGACATCGCCGAAGTCGAGGATTGGTAGGATGGTCAGTTTTACGAGGGTATGTTTGGCAGCATGAGTGAAGGATGCTTTGTTGTGAAATAGGGAGCCGATTCTAGATTTAATTTTGGATTGGAGATGTTTAATGTGAGTATGGAAGGAGAATTTACAGTCTAACCAAAACCTTAGGTATTTGTAGTTGTGCACATATTCTAAGTCAGAACCGTCCAGAGTAGTGATGCTGGACGGACGGGCAGGTGCGGGCAGCGATCGGCTGAAGAGCATGCATTTAGTTTTACTTGCATTTAAGAGCAGTTGGAGGCCACGGAAGGAGAGTTGTATGGCATTGAAGCTCATCTGGAGGTTGTTAACACAGTGTCCAAAGAAGGGCCATAGGTATACAGAATGGTGTTGTCTGTGTAGAGGTGGATCAAAGAATTACCAGCACAGAGAGCAACATCATTGATGTATACAGAGAAGAGAGTCGGCCCGAGAATTGAACCCTGTGGCACCCCCATAGAGACTGCAAGAGGTCCGGACAACAGGCCCTCCGAGTTGACAAACTGAACTCTATCAGAGAAGTAGTTGGTGAACCAGGTGAGGCAATCATTTGAGAAACCAAGGCTGTTGAGTCTGCCAATAAGAATGTTGTGATTGACAGAGTCGAAAGCCTAAGCTAGGTCGATGAATACGGCTGCACAGTAATGTCTCTTATCGATGGCGGTTATGATATCGTTTAGGACCTTGAGAGTGGCTGAGGTGCACCCATGACTAGCTCTGAAACCAGATTTCATAGCGGAGAAGGTGTGGTGGGATTCGATATGGTCGGTAATCTGTTTGTTGACTTGGCTTTCAAAGACCTTAGAAAGGCAGGGTAGAATATATGTAGGTCTGTAGCAGTTTGGGTCTAGACTGTCTCCCCATTTGAAGAGGTGGATGACCGCGGCAGCTTTCCAATCATTGGGAATCTCACACGATATGAAAGAGAGGTTGAACAGGCTAGTAATAGGGGTGGCAACATTTTTAGTAGATCGTTTTAGAAAGAGAGGGTCCAGAATGTCTAGTAGGGGTCCAGATTTTGCAGCTCTTTCAGAACATCCGCTATCATGATTTGGGTGAAGCCTTAGAAAAATGCTTATTCAAATTCTCAATTATTGTGGAAATATCGGTGGTAACAGTGTTTCCTAGCCTCAGTGCAGTGGGCAGCTGGGAGGAGGTGCTCTTATTCTCCATGGACTTTACAGTGTCCCAGAACCTTTTTGAGTTTGTGTTACAGGATGCAAATTTCTGCTTGAAAATGTAATCTTAGTATTCTTAACTGCTTGTGTATATTTGTTCCCTAACTTAACCTAACTTCCCTGAAAAGTTGCATATCACGGGGGCTGTTCGATGCTAATGCAGAACGCAACAGGATGTTTTTGTGCTGGTCAGGGGCAGTCAGGTTTGGAGAGAACCAAGGGCTCTATCTGTTCCTGGTTTCACATTCTTTGAATGGGGCATGCTTATTTAAGATGGTGAGGAAGGCACTTTTAAAGAATAACCAGGCATCCTCTACTGACGGGATGAGGTCAATATCCTTCCAGGATACACGGGCCAGGTTGATTAGAAAGGCCTGCTCGCTGAAGTGTTTCAGGGAGCGTTTGACAGTGATGAGGAGTGGTTGTTTGACCGCAGACCCATTACGGATGCAGGCAGTGATCGCAGTGAGGCAGGTGTATTTGGAGGGCAAGTTGGTTAGGATGATATCTATGAGGGTGCCCGTGTTTACGGATTTGGGGTTGTACCTGGTGGGTTCATTGATAATGTGTGTGAGATTGAGGGCATCAAGCTTAGATTGTAGGATGGAAGGGGTGTTAAGCATGTCACAGTTTAGGTCACCTAGTTGCACGAGCTCTGAAGATAGATGGGGGGCAATCAATTGGAGATAAAATCCCTGGAGATAAAATCTGTTTTTCAGTCTTTCGGTCCCAGCTTTAATGCACCTGTACTGTCTCCGCCTTCTTGATGGAAGCGAGGTGAACAGGCCGTGGCTCGGGTGGCTGAAGTATTCTTGTATTATTAGTAGTAGCAGTAGTAGTAGTACTATTAGTAGTAGTTGTTGTAGTAGTAGTAGTAGCAGTAGTGGTAGCAGTAGTAGCAGTAGTAGTATTAGTAATAGCAGTAGTACATAGCAAGAAGTGAAATCTAAGCAAGCCTAAATGTCAATTTGTGTTTTTACAAGCTAAATTATCACTCAATGGAATGGAATGTTGCTTATTTTAACTTAAAAATGCTTAATACAAGTCATTTTTCTTATTTCAAGATATGTTTCAAGATATTTCTCTGTAAAAATTATGGAAAAAAAACATTTCAGTGATTTAGCACCACTGTAGTAGTAGTAGAATGCCTATAGAAACAGGATTTTTTTTCAGGTATGTTCACCACACCACTGCTCTCTATCTCACTCTGCCTGTTGCTAAATAGCAAGGAGCTGAAGCTCATTGGAAAAAATGAAGGGAAAATGGCGCCGCACAGCTTCCAGAAAAGAGTGGCTTTCAAATTAGAGATTTTTGGCTAATTGAGGTAAAACAGTAATTCTGCTAATAGATTATGCATGTATGAACTACACATTGACACATCCAGCACAAAGCAAGATGTTTAAAAAAGACTTCTGTTCTGGAGCATGTCTTCAAAATGAGTCCAAGACGTCAGTTGCTGCAAGTAGTCTAGAGGCAGAAGTACAGTCATAGCCAAAAGTTTTGAGAATGACACAAATATACATTTTCACAGTCTACTGCCTCAGTTTGTATGATGCAAAGTCCATCTTTGCCATACAAATGAACTGAATCCCCAAAAAAACATTTCCACTGCATTTCAGCCCTGCCACAAAAGGACCAGCTGACATCATGTCAGTGATTCTCTCGTTAACACAGATGTGAGTGTTGACGAGGACAAGGCTGGAGATCACTCTGTCATGCTGATTGAGTTTGAATAACAGACTGGAAGCTTCAAAAGGAGGTAGGTGCTTGGAATCATTGTTCTTCCTCTGTCAAGCATGGTTACCTGCAATCATCTTGCTTTGCACAAAAAGGGCTTCACAGGCAAGGATATTGCTGCCAGTAAGATTGCACCTAAATCAACCATTTATCGGATCATCAATAACTTCAAGGAGAGTGATTAAATTGTTGTGAAGAAGGCTTCAGGGCGCCCAAGAAAGTCCAGCAAGCGCCAGGACCATCTCCTAAAGTTGATTCAGCTGCGGGATCGGGGCACCACCAGTACAGAGCTTGCTCAGGAACGGCAGCAGGCAGGTGTGAGTGCATCTGCACGCACAGTGAGGCGAAGACTTTTGGAGGATGGCCTGGTGTCAAGGAGGGCAGCAAAGAAGCCACTTCTCTCCAGGAAAAACATCAGGGACAGATTGATATTCTGCAAAAGGTACAGGGATTGGACTGCTGAGGACTGGGGTAAAGTCATTTTCTCTGATGAATCCCCTTTCCGATTTTTTTGGGGGCATCCGGAAAAAAGCTTGTCCTGAGAAGACAAGGTGAGCGCTATCATCAGTCCTGTGTCATGCCAACAGTAAAGCATCCTGAGACCATTCATGTGTGGGGTTGCTTCTCAGCCAAGGGAGTGGGCTCACTCACAATTTTGCATAAGAACACGGCAATGAATAAAGAATGGTACCAACACATCCTCTGATAGCAACTTCTCCCAACCATCCAGGAACAGTTTGGTGACGAACAATGCCTTTTCCAGCATGATGGAGCACCTTGCCATAAGGCAAAAGTGATAACTAAGTGGCTCGGGGGAACAAAACATTGATATTTTGGGTCCGTGGCCAGGAAACTCCCCAGACCTTAAAATCCCATTGAGAACTTGTGGTAAATCCTCAAGAGGTGGGTGGACAAACAAAAACCCACAAATTCTGACAAACTCCAAGCATTGATTATGCAAGAATGGGCTGCCATCAGTCAGGATGGTTGCCCAGAAGTTAATTGACAGCATGCCAGGGCGGATTGCAGAGGTCTTGAAAAAGAAGGGTCAACACTGCAAATATTGACTCTTTGCATCAACTTCATGTAATTGTCAATAAAAGCCTTTGACACTTATGAAATGCTTGTCATTATATTTCAGTAATTCATAGTAACATCTGACAAAAAATATCTAAAGACACTGAAGCAGCAAACTTTGTGGAAATTAATATTTGTGTCATTCTCAAAACTTTTGGCCAAGACTGTACAAGGCATTCTAAGCATTAGACCTCGTCAGACTTGATGCCCCTTAAAACCTGATAATACAATGCCGGGGGTGAGAATATTATTAAACTCAGTCCTACTGCATTGTTGCTGTTAGTGTATTGAGAAGTGATGTTGTGTTTCTTTAGTTAACCATAAGCCTCAACAAAATAAAAACACCAAAGATGATTTGGATGTTTACATTTTACTATTCACATATACCTGTATTTGTTTCTTAATGAAGTGGAAGGGCCTGTGGCCTGATGCCCTCCTGTACACACTAACACACACACAATCTCTCTCTCTCTCCCTCTTGCTTTCTCTCTATATTTCTCACACACTGATCTGGAACGCAGCCACATTGTACTACTTGTTCAGGCATGAATGATCACTCTCTCCAGGAGTATCATGTCATTTTTATAATGTCCATACATAATGGTTATTTTTACTCTATGAATCAAATATATTTATAGCGTATGGCTTGGAGTTATGAAATATTTTCTCTTATGGCCAGTGTATGGCAGGAAAACATTCTGAAGGTCTTTAGCAACCCTGCTGAGAGTTTTGTTACTGCCTGTTGCATAAAATATACTTATCCTACCACAAGGGGGCACGCAGAGCAATCTGAGGGAATCTTCTATTACAAACAACATTTGGGGATTTGTGATTGGTGCATAAAGAGTTCTTATGGAACCTAAGGCAACATGACCTCATATGCTTTTTACATAAAGACACAAAATGGACCAATAAAATTGTCCCACGTTCAAGCCAGAGCTTCTTTCATGATCTCCATTGTGCAGTAAATGTCTCTGAGGTTCTAACACAGTAGTTATTTTTTTACTGTCACTCTCGTGTTAATTAAATATATGACCCGGTGTCTTGAACTTGAGAGTTACAGAGCAATTACTCACACTTCTCTTTACGCCGTAGGTCATCACTCAAACAACTTCACAAAAATGTAAGCAAAACCTTTCTGACTGCTTTCATGAATGTTGAAACAGAGCGCCACCTCCTCCTCTCATCCTCCTAGGAGCCAGCTCACTGACAGGTCCCCTAGACAGGAGGGCCTTAGGGGACATTCCTGTCCCAGGCTGTGGCGCTCCGCTCCGCTCTCAGCCACTCATAAATTACACACACCTTTCACATCATCTCCCACTAAAACACAGTAAAGAAAATGTCATCGGCAGTTGCTAGAAGTGGGTTTAGTTATTGAAACAATCTGTGGTTCGAAATACTGTATGCTGGACTGAAAAATGAGCAACATGATGCTTTGGCAGTAGTGTGACGCATCCTCAAATAACATGACTTCAGAAAGATTTATGGGTTATGAAAGGTGGTAAGATAGTGTGACGCATCCTCACATAATGCGACTTATGAAAGATTTATGGGTTATGAAAGGTGGTAAGATAGTGTGACGCATCCTCACATAATGCGACTTATGAAAGATTTATGGGTTATGAAAGGTGGTAAGATAGTGTGACGCATCCTCACATAATGCGACTTATGAAAGATTTATGGGTTACGAAAGGTTCGAAGATTTGTAAGGAATGTGTCGATCCTCAGGGCCCTCAGGCTAACCAAAGATTCCCCACATTTCCCCCCACAATTTGACTAGTAGATTAATTAAATTAAAATAACAAATGTATTGTTTTATGGACATAACATACATTAACATGATTATTTATATATAACAAATGCATTACTATTATTGAAACACATCATTCAAAGAATCTTAAAAGATAAAGATGAGAAGAAACGGTGGAAATTGTCATTAAAAGATTTAGGCAGAGGATTCCCACCACCATACGACTGGCCTAGGCTCATTTACACCCATCATCTTAACTCTAGCTTCATATCTACATCCCAGCTCAACCCTGACCTCAGCCTCAACCATAACCCTAACCCTAGCTTCATGTCCACACCCCAGCTCAACCCTGACCCCAGCCTCAACCATAACCCTAACCATAGCTTCATGTCCACATCCCAGCTCAACCTTGACCCCAGCCTCAACCCATAACCACAACCCTAACCCTAGCTTCAAGTCTACATCCCAGCTCAACCCTAAACTCAGCCTCAATCATAACCCTAACCCCAGCATCGTGTTCACATCCCAGCTCAACCCTGACATCAGCCTCAACCCTAATCCTAGCTTCAAGTCTACATCCCAGCTCAACCCTAAACTCAGCCTCAATCATAACCCTAACCCCAGCTTCGTGTTCACATCCCAGCTCAACCCTGACATCAGCCTCAACCCTAATCCTAGCTTCATGTCCACATCCCAGCTCAACCCTGACCTCAGCCTCAACCATAACGCTAACCCTAGCTTCATGTCCACATCCCAATTCAACGCTGACCCCAGCCTCAATCCTAACCCTAGCTTCATGTCCACATCCCAGCTCAATGCTGACCCCAGCCTCATCCATAACCCTAACCCTAGCTTCATGTCCACATCCCAGTTCAACCCTGACCCCAGCCTCAATCCTAACCCTAGCTTCATGTCCACATCCCAGTTCAACCCTGACCCCAGCATCAACCATAACCATAACCCTAACCCTAACGCTAGCTTCATGTCCACATTCCAGTTCAATCCTGACCCCAGCCTCAACCATAACCATAACCCTAACCCTAACGCTAGCTTCATGTCCACATTCCAGTTCAACCCTGACCCCAGCCTCAACCATAACCATAACCCTAACCCTAGCTTCATGTCCACATTCCAGTTCAACCCTGACCCCAGCCTCAACCATAACCATAACCCTAACGCTAGCTTCATGTCCACATCCCAGTTTAACCCTGACCTCAGCCTCAACCCTAAATGTAACCCTAGCTTCAAGTCCACATTCTAGTTGAATCATAACCCTCCACCACAAACCTAGCCCTAGCTTCATGTCCACATCCCAGTTCAACCCTAACCGTAGCCTCAACCACAATCACAACCCTAAAACTAACCCTAGCTTCATGTCCACATCCTGGTTCAACCCTAGCCACCAACCCTAGCCCTAACCTTAGAGTCATAGCCACTGCCCGGTTCAGTCCTAGCCTAATCCAGATCCTTCATGTCCACATCCCGGACGCCCTCACCTCCGGGCTCCATCCAGGGGTCTCCAATTAACGGAATTCAGGGAATAAATAATCTGCTCTTCTCCTTTCCTCATCTCTTCCCCTCCCTTCCTCCCCTACTCCCCTCTCCATCTAAAGCGGCTAAACAGGGGCAGGGAGCCATGCATACAATGGGTGGCAGTCCTGACCAGTAAACATTGGGAGAGAAAAGGGGTATGTATGAGGATAACCACTGTATTACCTCCCCTGTGGAATGACAGGAATGCCATGTCATTTTATTGAGTGTCCAGACCAGTGGAGACTGCTGAGGGGAGGACGGCTCATAATACTGGATGGAATGGAGCCAATGGAATGGCATCAAACACATGAAAACCAATGTGCACAGGTCCTGAGTTACCTGAGGGGTGTCTACAAGTCAACAAGGGACGTCTCATCTGCAAACGCAGACATTCCACTACCCCTCTTGGTCATCACAAAAATGAAGCTTGGTTAGTAGAACTGGCTTTGCTGATAAATACTTTGTTGAGGGAAAATGTACATGATACGATTGTGATATGTTGTTGTCTCACCTAATGCACAAATTGTAACTTTTTTGTATATATCAGGGCTGTTCAGTTTCAGTCCTGGAGGGCCAAAACACTTCTGATTGGTGATTCTACCTGGTAGATAATTGCACTTACCTGGGGTCCCAGGTCTGAATTAGTCCCTTAAGATGAAAACCAGAAGTGTTTCGGCCCTCCAGGAGCGACATTGAACAGCCCTGGTATACATGGATGTGTATGAGCCTGTCACTTACATTTTGAGGTCAAACATTCCCTTTCTACTCCCCATTCTCCACAAGTGACCACAGCTATCATCCATTGTGTGGCAGACGCTCTGTTGTGTCATCTGGTGAGATAAAAGGATTACAGAAGGATACAATGTAATTGCATTCCGTCTACAGTATGTTTACCTGTGGAAGGCAGTGGACAAGTATGGACAAGTATGTATGGACAATGTTGGAGAAGGTAACTCTTATCTATGAGTCAATGTAGTTTATGACCAATACACAGCTCCTTTCCCCTTCCAGCCCTCCATGGATGGGGCGGCTGCAGCTCACTAGACTGTAAACCATTCTAAATAGATGTTATTTTATTTTGGGGGGTTTAAATACCACGTTGGTGGAATTTCCCTCTTCATTCCCTCTTCTTACCACAAACCTCTTTATTTTCTGCAACAACTAAGAGTGTGGCTTTTTTCCACCATCTTTTTCCACTATTAAACCCTTAAATCACGGGTGTGCTGCAGCAAGTCCCTTTCTCTGGGAACCTAAAGGTTGACCCAGATTTGATATGTGGCCTATTTTATTGAGGGTGACTTCTGATAGGGTTTATTTCTGACACCTAAGACCTTTGTAGAGTTCTAGCTCACCTGGAGAACATAATATTCAGGTTCTCTGGCCTGCTTGGCTGAGACTTTGGTGCCGTGTCTGACATTCTAGGAGTATGTGGAGTGTTGTGTTCGGAAGCGGATGGCATTGGCTCCATCTGTATTGAACCTACTCCGGACCACTGCCCACTGCCCACTGCCGACCACCCAACCACTCCAGGTCTGTGACAGATCTGCCAACAGTTATTTACTGGAAAAAGCCATTTGCCATTCACTGGCCCAGCAGTTTGCCACTTTACTAAGGTTTTATTCCTGTCCTACTGATGTCATACCGTTGCCTGCAGTATCCAGCTCACTCAAAGATGAAGTTTCCGTTAAGAAATCCCCACTTTCCCCTTGAACAACTGTCAGAGTGTTCTCTGTACTACAGGTAACTATTTTTCCAGTGATCAGAGGTGTTGATGAATGGTGTTCACTTGCCCTCTGAGCACAAAGGTCCAAACAGATGCCAGCTAAATGTAATGACTCTACCTTGCTCTCTGTAACATGAACTAATAGTATTTATGTGAGCATTTCCACTCAAGCTGATGGTATTTTTGTTTTTGTAACTCTCATCATTGATTGAAAGCTTTCCATTTCACATCCATCGCGGTTTCTTCTAGACCATTTATACTGAACAAAAATATAAACACAACATGTAAACATGCAAAAATGTTGCATATGCACAAAAAGCTTATTGCTCTCATATTTTGTGCACAAATTTGTTTACATCCCTGTTAGTGAGCATTTCTCCTTTGCCAAGATCATTTATCCACCTGACAGGTGTGGAATATCAATAAGCTGATTAAACAGCATGATCATTACACAGGCCACTCTAAAATGTGCAGTTTGTGACACAACACAATACCACAGATTTCTCAAGTTTTGAGGGAGCGTGCAATTGTCATGCTTGACTGCAGGAATATACACCAGTTGCCAGAGAATGTAATGTTAATTTCGCTACCATAAGCTGCCTCAAACATCGTTTTAGAGAATTTGGCAATACGTCAAACCGGCCTCACAACCACAGACCACGTGTAACCAAGCCAGCCCAGGACCTCCACATCCGGCTTCGTCATCTGCAGAATCGTCTGAGACCAGCCACCCTGACAGCTGATGAAACTCTGGGTTTGCACAACCGAATAATTTCTGCACAAACTGTCAGAAACAGTCTCAGGAAAGCTCATCTGGTGCTTGTCGTCCTCCCCAGGGTCTGCAGTTCGGTGTCGTAACCGACTAGGGTGGGAAAATGCTCACATTCAATGGTCGCTGGCACGCTGGAGAAATGAGCTCGGGCAGATGCAGATGGCAGACAGCGTGTATGGAGTCGTGTGGGCGAGCGGTTTGCTGATGTCAACGTTGTGAACAGATTGCCACATGGTGGCGGTGGGGTTATGGTATGGGCACGCATAAGCTAAGAACAATGAACACAATTGCATTTTATCAAATCAAATCAAACATTATTAGTCACATGCGCCGAATACAAAAGGTGTAGAACTTACAGTGAAATTATTACTTTCAAGCCCTTAACCAACAATGCAGTATAAAAAATATGAATAAGAATAAGAAATAAAAATAACAAGAGCAGCAGTAAAATAACAATAGTGAGACTATATAGCGGTACAGAGTCAATGTGAGGGGGCACAGGTTAGTCAAGGTAATTGAGGTAATATGTACATGTAGATGCTTAGATAATAACAGGAGTAACAGCAGCGTAAAAGAGGGGGGGCAATGCAAAAAGTCTGGGTAGCCATTTGATTAGATGTTCAGGAGTCTTATAGCTTGGGGGTAGAAGCTGTTAAGAAGCCTCATGGACCTAGGTTTGGAGCTCCGGTAGCAGAGACACCAGTTTGACACTAGGGTGGCTGGAGTCTTTGACAATTTTTAGTGCCTTCCTCTGACACTGCCTGGTATAGAGGTCCTCGATGGCAGGAAGCTTGGCTCCGGTGATCAATCAATCAATCAAATGTATTTATAAAGCCCTTTTTACATCAGTCGATGTCACAAAGTGCTTTACAGAAACCCAGCCTAAAACCCAAACAGCAAGCAACGCAGATGTAGAAGCACGGTGGCTAGGAAAAACTCCGGAGAAAGGCCAAAACCTAGGAAGAAACCTAGAGAGGAACCAGTCTCTGAGGGGTGGCCAGTCCTCTTCTGGCTGTGCCGGGTGGAGATTATAACAGACCGTGGCCAAGATGTTCAAACGTTCATAGATGACCAGCAGGGTCAGATAATAATAATCACAGTGGTTGTAGAGGGTGCAACAGGTCAGCATCTCAGAAGTAAATGTCAGTTGGCTTTTCATAGCAGATCATTCAGAGTTAGAGACAGCAGGTGCGGTAGAGAGGGAGTCCAAAATAGCAGGTCCGGGACAAGGTAGCACGTCCAGTGAATAGGTCAGGGTTCCATAGCTGCAGGAAGAACAGTTGAAACTGGAGCAACAGCATGACCAGGTGGACTGGGGACAGCAAGGAGTCATCAGGCCAGGTAGTCCTGAGGCATGGTCCTCCGAAGAAAGAGAAAGAGAGAGAGAAGGAGCAAGAAAAAGAGAGAAAAGAGAGAGAGAAAATTAGAGGGAGCATACTCAAATTCACACAGGACACTGGATAAGACAGGATAAATACTCCAGATATAACAGACTGACCCTAACCCCCAACACAAAAACTATTGCAGCATAAATACTGGATGCTGAGACCGGAGGGGTCGAGAGACACTGTGGCCCTGTCCGACGATACCCCTGGACATGGCCAAACAGGCAGGATATAACCCCACCCACTTTGCCAAAGCACAGCCCCCACACCACTAGAGGGATATCTTCAACCACCAATACACTGCCCTGAGACAAGGCTGAGTATAGCCCACGAAGATCTCCCCACGGACAGGAAGATCACGTCAGTTGCTCAACCGACGTACCCTTCCTAGGGACGGCATGGAAAAACACCAGTAAGCCAGTGACTCAGCCCCCGCAATAGGGTTAGAGGCAGAGAATCCCAGTGGAGAGAGGGGAACCGGCCCGGCAGAGACGGTGATGTACTTGGCCAGTACGCACTATCCTCTGTAGTGCCTTGCAGTCGGAGGCCAAGCGGTTTCCATAGCAGGCAATGATGCAACCATGCTCTCAATGGTGCATCTGTAGAACATTTTGAGGATCTGAGGACCCATGCCAAATCTTTTCAGTCTCCTGAGTGGGAATGGGTTTTGTTGTGCCCTCTTCACAACTGTCTTAGTGTGCTTGGACCATGTTTGTTTGTTTTGGTGATGTGGACACCAAGGAACTTGAAGCTCTCAACCTGATCCACTACAGCTTCGTCAATGAGAATGTAGGCATGCTTGGTCCTCCTTTTCATGTAGTCCGCAATCATCTCCTTTATCTTGATCACATTGAGGGAGAGGTTGTTGTTGTGGCACCACACAGCCAGGTCGCTGACCTCCTGCCTACAGACTGTCTCGTCGTTGTCCAGGCCTACCACTGTTGTGTCATCGGCAAACTTATTTTACGAGGTAAGTAGACTGAGAACACGTTCTCATTTACAGCAACGACCTGGGGAATAGTTACAGGGGAAAGGAGGGGGATGAATAAGCCAATTGTAAACTGGGGATTATTAGGTGACCGTGATGGTTTGAGGGCCAGATTGGGAAATTAGCCAGGACACCGGAGTTAACAACCCTACTCTTACAATAAGTGCCTTGGGATCTTTAATGACCTCAGAGAGTCAGGACACCCGTTCAACGTCCCATCTGAAAGACATCACCCTACACAGTGTCCCCAATCACTGCACTGGGGTATTGAGACATTTTGTTTTAGACCAGAGGAAAGAGTCCCTCCTACTGGCCCTCCAAAACCACATCCAGCAGCATCTGGTCTCCCATCCAGGTACTGACCAGGACCAACCCTGCTTAGCTTCAGAAGCAAGCCAGTAGTAGTATGCAGGGTGGTATGCTGCTGGCTAATGATGGTGTTGGAGTTGTGCCTGGCCATGGGGTCATGAGTGTATAGGGAGTACAGGAGGGGACTGAGCACGGACCCCTGAGGGGCCCCTGTGTTGAAGATCAGTGTGTTGTTACCTACACTTACCTACCCTTGGAACTGGATCCCGGCCTGTTAGGAAGTCCAGGATCCAGTTCCACAGTGAGGTGTTTAGTCCCAGGGTCCTTAGCTTATTGATGAGCTTTGAGGACACGGTTGAACGCTGAGCTGTGGTCAATGAATAGCATTCTCACATAGGTGTTCCTTTTGTCCAGGTGGGAAAGGGCATTGTGGAGTGCAATAGAGATTGCATCATCTGTGGATCTGTTAGGCCGGTATGCACATTTGAGTGGGTCTAGGGTTTCTGGGATGATGGTGTTGATGTGAGCCATGACCAGCCTTTCAAATCACTTAATGGCTACAGACGTGAGTGCTATGGGTCAGTAGTCATTTAGGCAGGCGTCACGAGAATGTTTAATCCCAATGATGATAACTAACAATTACTTAAGCTTTGACCAATCCCCGAGGTTTGTAAGACCCTGGGTTTAATAATAATTAGGCAAAGACTCAGCTTATGCAAAAGGTCTGTAAAGTTTTATAACTCACTCCCTCCCTACCTACTACTTGCACATACATACACACAAACAGTAGGTGGGATGAATCTTTCCCCATAATTCTCACCACTCGTTTATCACTTCCAAGCTGGCAGTACCCTCTTCTCGAGATTAGAGGAACCTTGACAGGACTCCCTGTCCTGTCGTAAGTTTCTCAGAGTTCTAACCATGTCAGGTCATACATAGTTTAATTGTTCTCTGTATTTTCCTAGACACACACACACACACACACACACACTTTTCTCTCCCTTACTTGTCTCTACCAAACCTTATTGAACTTAAGTTTATCGCTGTAATTATTCATTATACATGTTACAAAATCGAATAATTACATTAAAATTACATTTCAGGGTGGAAGTCTTTAGTCATTACCTTAAACATATAAATTAACTTATCAGCAGGTTACCTTAGTGTTCCTGGGCACAGGGACTATGGTGGTCTGCTTAACACATGTTGTTTTTACAGACTCAGACAGGGAGAGGTTGAAAATGTCAGTGAAGACACTTGCCAGTTGGTCAGCGCATGCTCAGGGGAGTACACGTCCTGGTAATCCGTCTGGCCCTGCGGTCTTGTGAATGTTTACCTGTTTAAAGGACTAGGCAACTAGGCAACCCTCGGCTGTGCTTCCCTTTGTAGTCTGTAATGGTTTGCAAGCCCTGCCACATCCGACGAGCGTCGGAGCCGGTGTAGTACAATTCGATCTTAGTCCTGTATTGACGCTTGGCCTGTTTGATGGTTCGTCGGAGGGCATAGCGGGATTTCTTATGATCTTCCGGGTTACAGTCCCACTCCTCGTCTGGTTGCCAATGACAGATGTGGTGTACTCCTCAATGCCATCCCGGAACATATTCCAGTCTGTGCTATCAAAACAGTCCTTTAGCTTAGCATCTGCTTCATCTGACCACTTTTTTATTGATCGTGTCACTGGTGCTTCCTGCTTTAATTTTTGCTTGTAAGCAGGAATCAGGAGGGTAGATTTGCCAAATGGAGGGTGAGGGAGATGCGTCTCTGTGTGTGGAGTAAAGGTGGTCACGCCGCTAGTAGTTTTTATCCCTCTGGTTGCACATTTAACATGCTGATAGAAGTTTCGTAAAACAGATTTAAGTTTCCCTGCTTTAAAGTCCCCGGTCACTAGGAGCGCCGCCTCTGGATAAGCGTTTTCCTGGTTGCTTATGGTGGAATACAGCTCATTGAGTGCAGTCTTAATGCCAGCATCGGTCTGTGGTGGTATGTAGACAGCTATGAAAAATACAGATGCAAACTCTCTAGGTAGATAGTGTGGTCAACAGCTTATCATGAGATACTCTACCTCAGGCGAGCAAAACCTTGAGACTTCCTTAGATATCGTGCAACAGCTGTTGTTTACATATATGCATAGTCTGTCACCGCTTGTCTTACCACGATGCCAGTTCGCTGTCCAGAAGTTATATTCGGTCATAAGAGACGGTATCAGCAGCGTTATGTACAAAAGAAGTAAAACATTTAGTTACAAACAACATAAAAAAAACTAACATAAAAACACAATCTGTTAGGAGCAAGTAAAACATCCACCATTTCTCTGGCACCATCTGATGAATTCAATGGCAATTTGAAAGCACAGAGACACCACAACGAGATCCTGAGGCCCATTGTCGTGCCATTCATCCGACACCATCACCTCATGTTTCAGCATGATAATGAACGGTCCCATGTCGCAAGAATCTGTACACAGTTCCTGAAAGCTGAAAATGTCCCAGTTCTTCCATGGCATGCATACTCACCAGACATGCCACCCATTGAGCACTGGATTGACGTGTACAACAGCGTGTTCTTGTTCCCGCCAACATCCAGCAACTTCGCACAGCCATTGAAGAGGAGTCGGACAACATTCCACAGGCCACAATCAACAGCCTGATCAACTCTATGTGAAGGCGGTGTTGCGCTGCATGTGGCAAATGGTGGTCACACCAGATACTAACTAGTTTTCTGATCCACACCCCTACCTTTTTTAAAGATATCTGGGACCAACAGATGCATATCTGTATTCCCAGTCATGTGAAATCCATAGATTAGGGCCTAATGAATGTATTTAAATTGACTGATTTCCTTTTATGAACTGTAACTCAGTAAAATCTTAGAAATTGCTGCATGTTTGGGTAAATGCTTTTGTTCAGTATTTTGCTATCCTTGTCATTGATTGACTTCTTATTTGGTTGTGGTCATCTTTATGAAGAAGGCATTTGCCTTTTATGGCACTCCACATCTGTATCACGGAGAAACAATTGGATTCCCGTTCTCCTCTCCAGATAAAGAAGCAATGCACCTTATGTTGCCTATTCACTACAACACAGCCATTTACAGGAACTAATGCATACCCACTAGGCACACACTGGTTGAATCAATGTTGTTTCAACGTCATTTCAATGAAATTGAAAAGATCTGATGTGATTTATCAAAAGACCATTTAGTGGAAAAAATGTCATGATTAGTCTCTCTGTCTAAATGCAGCTTATGTCACTTTAGACACAGGAAAACTTCACATGCTGAGTTTCACATGTGAGTCTGAGTAATATGATAATGATAGTCAGTTGCAGCCATTCGAACATCCGACTTTAATGTCCTTTCCTAGGTGCAATGTTGTCATTCATTAATTTAATGTTGTCATTTAGGAGAGGTCATATACTGTAGATGTTTGTATTTGTGTTTTGTGTATTGTCCTGGCATAGTACGCAAACCTGGAACTGGAGTCCCACACCTCTCAAAAGAATGCGGAACGTCAGCCCCTCTCTGGTTACCCCTGGGTGTTCTGTTCCCTTTTGATGAATGGTTGTCATTTGGGATGTCCGCTGAGAGCAATGGGCTGCAGCTCACTAAGAGAAAAGAGCGCTCGCCGTATTCAAACATGGGAATCCACAACAGGGGAAAGGATAAAATGATAAGACCGAGGAACGGGAGCCTTGGTGATGGATAATTATGGAGTTGCCAGAATGCAGCTCTTTCATTGGTGTCAGGGGGACAAACCTTAATCCCTTCTTCCCATGGCATTAATCTGTTGCTTTTGTCTGGCCAGTTTAGCCAGCTCTCCACTGTTGGCATCTCTATGTAACATGAATCATTGGATACCAGATGGAATCTGCATTTCTTTAGAACTGTATTAGTTTTCCACTGATATTGTTTTGCAACTGTAGTGTCCCAGGAGGCAGTCAAGTGGATTTATAGCTTTCATCGTTGTTGCAACAACACACATACACACCTGTACACACACACAAATATGACTTATTCCACCATTTCTGACTCTCACCATGCAAAAAAACAGAGAGATGGGGAGCAAAGGATATACAGTATAGAGAGATTTTAACAAATGCAGTCACTCAGCCAGCACGAAGAGCAGTTCCTCCCTCTGAGCTGAGACTCCACCCTCAGGATCTAGGGCCCTCCCTCCCCGTACAGAATGGTTATATTACCCTGCAAATGCAGTGCTTCAAGTTCACAACACTACAGACAGCGGCAGCAGCCTGCCTGCGCTCAGGGTTTACTACACCATAGACAGGTGTGACTTCAACTGAATGAGGAGTGAATGAGAATTACACAAACCAGCCTGTATAGCTTATCCTGAGCTCTGTGAGGTGTCAGCTGCCTCTCAGCCGTCTGTCCACTCCACTTTCAATCCATTCAGAAGTTTAAAATCTTTGTTGGCAACTTGAGAGAGCACTGTTCTGATAGACCTCTTGTATCTGTGATGATACATTAGGGTCTGCATTGAAATAGCAGCTATGGAAAGAAGCATGAATTTTGACGAGATTCTTTCTCATATCGGTGGCTTTGGCAAGTTCCAGAAGATCTTGTATGTGTGGATTTGCCTCCCCCAGGTCCTGCTGGCGTTCCACATGCTGATATCGGTCTTCACGGGGGCCGTCCCCCCTCATCTCTGTCGCTCCAACAACACCACCTGGGCCTTGCCCGCCAGCTCAGACGCATTCAACTTCAGCCTGGTTATGGGCCCAGACGGTGACCCTGACCTGTCCTGCTCTGCCCCTGGGGGGGTCCCTAGCACCCCGCTAGCCCAGTTGAATCACAGCACCGCCCTGGCCCTTAGCGATGACCACGTCACCGGGGTTTGTCAAGGGGGATGGGAATTCAGCAAAGAGACCTTCCACAGCACCGTGGCAACCGAGGTGAGTAAGTGGTGGTGCAGTCTCTCTGTCAGTCTATCTGTCAGCCTCTGTCTCTGTCTGGTTCAAACATGATCATTACCCTCTGTCCCACATTCTCAGATGAATTCACATGAAGCCTCTGCCGTTTGTTATGTCGAACTCAGCAGCACTGAAACTTCAGGACAGGGGTGTGTCACCGTGTGTTGTATTCTTTCTGGAACTACTTTCTGGAAATCACTGAGTCTTTCTGGAACCTGTTATGATTTATAAACACTGGGATCAGACCTTCACTGTGAGGCCCACTGTTGGAGGGAGGCTGTCTGTATGATCTATAATAACTCATATTTTCTGTCACATTCCACCCTGATTGATGTCAGTGCCCTGAAGGATGTTTCGATGGAATCTTTTGAATGGCAAGGTGCTCACAGGCTTCTATTGGAATCTGTTGAGAAGCAAGGTGCTCACAGGCTTCTATTGGAATCTGTTGAGAAGCAAGGTGCTCACAGGCTTCTATTGGAATCTGTTGAATGGCAAGGTGCTCACAGGCTACTATTGGAATCTGTTGAGAAGCAAGGTGCTCACAGGCTTCTATTGGAATCTGTTGAGAAGCAAGGTGCTCACAGGCTTCTATTGCTCAGGGGCAAAGGAGTAGGACACCACAGTCAAAATACAGTTACCGTGTTGTGCGAGTGTGAACCTTCACAGTGTAATAGGCTATGTATAGTCAATCAAGGACAAAAGCCTGGTAACAGGGATATAGTATCATTTGAAATCTGAAATGTTATACCTAGTACATGGTTTATAAAGAATGTAGGTGAAAATACAGATGGGCTTGTTAATATGATGTAGCATTTCATCTCATTTGAACCCTCTGTCCTTGACAGTGGGATCTGGTGTGTGATAATGCCAATCTGAACAACATTGGTTCCTCAATCTACATGTTTGGTCTTCTGGTCGGCGCCGTGCTGTTTGGTTCCTTAGCTGATAAGTAAGTATAAAACAACCATGCGTCTTCCACCAGTGATACTTATGTATTTTTAATCAAATTTATAATTAGCTTGGCTAAGATAAATTGAAGAGCCTGAGGATCCATGGAACATCTATTGTAGGTAGGTCACAAACTTAATAAAAGGTCATGCTAAACAAATATAAAGAGAGAGGTCAGTCACAGTTTAGGTGAAGTAAAACTAAAATTGAGCTCAATGAACACTTTGCAGCTTGTATTGCTATGTGCATTTGCTAGTATATTTGATTTGTGTATCTAGGATTATTCATAGAAAGTACACAGACAAAATGTCTGTACAGACTATTTCAGTACTAGCTGTCTCATTCATTGATATTTATAGGCGGCAGTGGTTTCATTTGAAATGCACTCTTGTTGGCCAAAGTCAAAGGTCAAAAGCATTTGAAGCATTTAACACTGGGTATTTTAAAGAGTGCATCTAATTTGCAGCACCCCCCACTCCCTAACAGTCTAATTCATTCTCAACACACATAGTGTGTTGTGAATTCTGTAATGAATGTATTGTGATGTTCTTAAAATTGTATAACTACCTTAACTTTGCCGGACCCCAGGAAGAGTAGCTGCTACCTCTTTCTTGTTTCAGGTTTGGACGCAGGAACATCATCCTGGTTGGTTTGACTATCCAGTCAACCTTTGGGGTTGGTGCTGCTTTTGCCCCAAATTTCTACATTTATGTCTTTCTGCGCTTTGTGGTTGGAACAACTATTTCAGCTGTCATCATGAACGCATTTGTTTTAGGTTAGTCTCTCTCTCGCTCGCTCCTTCTCACTCTCTCTCTCAAACACACCACACACATACACACACACATGAAACATTAATAACATTTTGACTTGTGATCTAAGAAAAAAATTCAGATGATAAGGTGTTAGTTTTCTACCCTCTATACTGTTCTGTTGTTGCCCCCAGGCACAGAGTGGACAGGATCAAAGCACCGGATGCTAGCTGGGATCATCACAGACTACTTCTTTGGGTTCGGCTACATCACCCTGGCAGGCCTGGCCTACCTCATCAGAGACTGGCGTAAGCTCCAACTGGCCATCTCAGCACCAGGCTTCCTCTTCATCTTCTACATCTGGTGAGTCACTGGCCAGCTGCAGCACGCCTGTAGCCTTAAATACAAACGGAATATCACTCACTTTCAATATCTTCCATGAAGGGAAAAGATCATTCAGTTTGGATTCCAGGCTAGCAAGACAACTCACTGAAGGAGAAATTCAAGAGAATGTAGAGGAACTCTTTTTTTTCATCAATAATCAAAACCAGATGGGTCATTGAATGCCATTTGGGAATACCTAAAGTATATCTAAGTTGCAAAATTGTGTGCATAGTACCAAATTATTTTATTTTCTTTTTCTAATATTTTAGCACTAGTATTGGCCTATATCCTGCCTCATGACTAAATGTATCTTCATGTTTATATCTCTTGTTCCCATGGTGCCAAACTTATGCGGAGAGTCATATGTAGTTGTTTATGTCTGTGGGTCAACACCTCTCCTCTACATTCTTAGGGTCCTACCCAAGTCGGCTCGGTGGCTAATGGCCAACCAGAGGAACGAGGAGGCCATGGATCTGATCAGGAAAGCTGCTCTGATGAACGGCAAACCCCTGCAGGAGGACATAGAGATACGTCAGGTGTGGTTACGCATGCGCACACACACACACACACACACACACACACACACACACACACACACACACACACACACACACACACACACACACACACATATAACTGGACTCAGGAGGACATTGAGGATCAGGTGTGTTTTTTGTTGTTGTGAAGCTAGTACAGTATCATTAAGGCTAATTGCTATAGAGAGAAATAGCCGGCTGGTGGACGAGATTAAGCTATCATTGATCATTATGAAATTCCAACAGCCTTGATTAAAGCACTTGCCAAACAACGTTTCTATGTACAGGCAATGTTGAGCGCAATACCGCCAAAACCTGAGCATATTAAAGTGCTTTGCATGCTATCCTCTATGCTGTGTAGGCATGCGGGACATGCAAATTATATGAGTTGCATTGGTGTGCTTTTTGCATTGATGAGGTCATTCCTTTTCTGAGAAGCATCAGGTGAAATGCTCAGGGCTCATCTGCTCTTGTTATTTTTCAGGGGTACAACGATATGGTGAAGATGGAGGAGAGGAAAAAGGACACAGTCATTGACCTGGTCCGTACGCCAAAAATGAGGAGGAATTCATGTATCATGTTTTACCTGTGGTGAGTGTCATACCGCTCCTTTCCCAGTATTCCGCGTGATGTTCGCAGTAGAACTTTGTCAGGACACATCCTGTTGTGGGGCAAACAATAATTAATCAAATCTACTGTATCAACTACTGTTTCATTGAGATTTCTGTTTCTGCCAAAAATTCATAACATTCATGTATCATTCACACTAATGATTCATTATTAACTATTTTCATTATGGGTTGATTCCCTTGATGTGGTACGCCAATGTAGTTCTCAGAACTGTTCACTGCACAGGCTTCTTAAGGCCTCCTCAGGTCACTATGCTTGCTGTGTAAGCCATTTGAATTGCAGTGTATCACTCACTGAGGCAACACTGAAAGATTATTATTTGAATGGGAATACTTTACGTAGCTTCCCAGGCACTGGGAAGTGAGTGTTGATGTAGAAAACATTGTCAATAGATATCACTACTGTAAAATGTTGCACTATATTCCGTGTCAAATACAGTTTACAAGAGGTATATACTGTAATATTAGTCTGTTAGAAAGTACCTTGATTTTGGTTCAATTATCCAGTCTGTGGCTAGAGAGACATTTCTGCTTCCCAGACATCTTTCCACTTTGCATGATAGGCTTATGTCAAACCAGCAGAAGAAAGGAGTCCTTGTTTCACTGCAGTGACAGCGATGTTATTAATCTTTCCCTTTCCTCACCAGTGTTTCCTCCACCATTCCATCTCTGTGTCTGTCCAGGTTTGTCAACGTGCTGGTCTACTATGGCCTGTCCCTGAACATCTCTGACTTTGGGATGAACATCTACCTGACCCAGCTGATCTTTGGCCTGGTGGAGATGCCCGCCAGGACCATCACCCTCTTTACCCTGAACCGCTCCAGGAGGATATCCCAGCTAGCCTTCCTCGCTGTGGGAGGCCTGGCCTGCCTGCTAACCATCTTCATTCCTGATGGTATGGACCATTCCACAGAAAACTCTGCTGGGTGTCAATACGGCTTTAAGACGTTTAAACACATCCTGAGCTACATGACGAGTTACAGTATCCTCCTGGCCCTGAAAAGACTTCAGTTGACTTGAATTAAGTTGTTTACCAGTGTAATTAAACCATGGCAGTCCTTGAATGATGTCATAGTTGTGTAGTTTTATAGCCTTGTTTATAAGTACTTAGCTAGTAGTCAATGGAAAGTCTTTGTGGCTTGGAACTTGGCTTATGTTCGAAACTGAAAAACTTCTGCAAGCCACATTTAAATGTTATATAACTAGCTCATTTTGTAATAACCAGAGTTTGTTACTGACTTAACCTCCTGGGTGTAGAGTTGTTATTAACTCCCACCGGGGCCCTCATGGAAGTCATGTCAGCCGTACACTTGAAGACACTACCTTAGGTGGTTACAGTCTCCAGTAGGATCTACACTACCGTAGATGGTTACTGTCTCCAGTAGGATCTACACTACCGTAGATGGTTACGGTCTCCAGTAGGATCTACACTACCTTGGAGGTTACGATCTCCAGTAGGATCTACACTACCGTAGATGGTTACGGTCTCCAGTAGGATCTACACTACCTTAGGTGGTTACGGTCTCCAGTAGGATCTACACTACCTTAGGTGGTTATGGTCTCCAGTAGGATCTACACTACCTTAGGTGGTTACGGTCTCCATTAGGATCTACACTACCTTAGGTGGTTACGTTCTCCAGTAGGATCTACACTACCTTAGGTGGTTACGGTCTCCAGTAGGAATGCTGGAGAGTGATTCACAGTGATGTAACCTAGAGCTTCAGATGCTATACACAAATAGCCTAGCTATTTACCCGTTTAATCTCTCCCCCATCACTTCTCCCCCCTCCCCGTTTAATCTCTAACCCCATCATTTTTCTCCCCCCATTCACCCCATCACTTATCCCCCCCATACCCCCCACCCCGTTTAATCTCTAACCGCATCACTTCTCTCTCCCCCCATACCCCCTGTTTAATCTCTAACCCCATCACTTCTCTCCCTCCATGCCCCCCCCCCCCCCCTCCCCCCCCCCCCCCCCCCCCCCCCCAACACACATATACACAGATCTCTCCATTATTAGAACTGTCCTGGCTATGGTGGGGAAGTTTGGGATCACCGCCTCATTATCCATCGTCTACGTCTACTCAGCAGAGGTCTTCCCTACTGTCATAAGGTGAGCGTCTGACTCAAATGTCACCCTATTCCCTATATAGTGCACTAGTTTTAACAAGAGCCCTATGGGCCCTGGTCAAAATTATTCCTTTACATAGGTAATGGGGTGCCATTTGGGACACACTTTTGGAGTGTTCTGCTGACTAATGTGGACTGCTGATGTCTGGGCAGGTTTCCATCAGGATCATTCAGGAATAGAGCATTAGATCACAACATGAGTCTAACCATCCTTGGAGTTAATCCTCTAACTGACTCTGTCAATATCTCTGTGACCTTAATTTTGTTGTTGAGGGCTGAGAAGGTATGTCATAAGAACGATAACACGCCATTGTTTCATACAGTGAGCGTGTAGAAGGGGCTCCTGGGTAGTCTAGAAGACTCCAAGAGGCAAGTCGCGTTCAGATTCTCCTCCTCACAGGCCATGTTCAGAGGGCCATGGTTTTACTCTGTGCGTCTGGGTCAAAAGATCACTGCGTAGCGGCAGTTGCCAGGGCTCATCGGGAGGTATCTGTATTAGTCCTTTGTTAGCATGGTTGGCTAGACTTGCAGCTAGTTAGCCAAGTTAGCTAAAGCCTTGCAGCGATAGCTAACCAAATCTCGAGAGCTAGAGACTGACGGGTAGAAAATGTATTTGGTCGGTACTCAACACTATCGACAGGAGCTGAAATACTATGTTCTGCAGTGTTAACTTCATGGTTCGCATGAAAACAGTTCAGTAGAAAAAACAGAAATCACGTCGCGCTGAGGAGAGCTTTAGTGAACACAGTCACTTCCACAAGGAAGAGAGGCAAGAATGACAAACTTGGCAGGCAAGTGGCTCATTTTATGAAGGAGGCTCACCTCATTCACCATTTGACCTGTCTCTCGAACAGACACTGTGTGATTGGTTTCTTCGAGCTTGTGGACATGGCCAGGTGTATCCATAGTGAGACATCAAAACAAGTATTTGAAATAGAACTGTTTCCACTTCAGTCAGCAAAAATTATTGATATGTTAAGCTAAGTTTCGTAATACTTCTTCATTGCATTTTACATCGATAAGTAAATGGTGCGTGTGTTCTTTTTCATGTGGACACATCTTTTACCAACAAATGCCAATAACGTCTTTCCTCATTGCAATAGTCGACACTGACTCAATGGGTGTATAAAGGTCTGTTAATTCCTAACTTTGAACTTCTGATAAGGGCTGAAACAACTGTTGCATGAAGTCACAAGAGTATTCTGAATGGCTGCTCAGTTAAATTACCTGTCCTGATTTGTCATAGACTCGTGCTAAAAAAAAATAATGAGCAAGCCTTCCTTCATTACCTGGTCTCTGTAAATTGGTATAATATCACCAATATTATCTGTCGAAGATGCTTGAACCTTCTTTTTTTATATTTTCAGTGGTATTGTTAACAAGCACGCCCTCATAAAGAAAATATGCATTAAAAACAGGTTCAGCCCCTGGTTCGACCGTGATCTGGCAGAGTTACTCCACCTCAAGAATACCATTTGGCAAAAGGCTCGGCACACAAATATTTAGACTGACTGGCTGTCGTTCAAGAAAATGAGAAATAAGTGCACTCAGGCTATCCGGAAGGCCAAAGTTAGTTACTTTAATGAGCAGTTCTCTGTGGGTCTAACCTCAAGAACCTCTAACCTCAGCATCCTGGAGTCACCTCTTCACTGCATACGTTGAGACTGGTGTTTTGCGGGTGCTATTTAATGAAGCTGCCAGTTGAAGACTTGTGAGGCATCTGTTTCTCAAACTACACACTCTAATGTACTTGTCCTCTTGCTCAGTTGTGCACTGGGTCCTCCCACTCCTCTTCTATTCTGGTTAGAGCCAGTTTGCTCTGTTCTGTGAAGGGAGTAGTACACAGTGTTGTACGAGATCTTCAGTTTCTTGGCAATTTCTCGCATGGAATAGCCTTCCTTTCTCAGAACAAGAACAGACTGGCGAATTTCAGAAATGTTTTATTTGTTTCTGGCCATTTTGAGCCTGTAATCGAACCAACAAATGCTGATGCTCCAGATACTCAACTTGTCTAAAGAAGGCCAGTTTTATTGCTTCTTTAATCAGAACAACAGTTTTTAGCTAGCTGTGCTAACATAATTGCAAAAGGGTTTTCTAATGATCAATTAGCCTTTTAAAATGATAAACTTGAATTAGCTAACACAACGTGCCATTGGAACACAGGAGTGATGGTTGCTGATAATGGGCCTCTGTACGCCTACAGTATGTAGATATTCCATAACAAATCTGCCATTTCCAGCTACAATAGTAATTTACAACATTAATTAACTATGTCTACACTGTATTTCTGATCAATTTTATGTTATTTTAATGGACAATTTTTTTTATTTTCTTTCAAAAACAAGGACATTTCTATCCAAACTTTTGAAGAGTAGTGTATATCTCACTTTCAGGAAGTGTCCTGCCCGGTGTCTAACCATTCAAACTATTCATAACATTTAAATCAGATTCTGATGTTTCCCATGATTTGCCTAGTGTACATTTCTCTGACCCAAACAACCACAATAAGAAGAGAGGCAGCAGACTAGCTGAGCAGCTGTTGTTAATTGTTTGGAGATGTGGCAGAACGGGTCTTACTGCACATTCTTAATTACAGTGCTGCGACAATGTGGAGTTATTTTGTCTGAACACGTCTCCTCTGTGCTCCACAGGCAGAGTGGAATTGGTATGAGCTCCATGTGTGCCAGGGCAGGGGGAGTCCTGGCTCCCATCATCTACTTGCTGAGGGGTGTCAGTAAGAATGCTCCCATGGTGCTGTTTGGCCTGTGTACTCTGCTAGGTGCAGCCCTCACCCTGCTGCTGCCTGAGACAGCCCACCAGCCCCTGGCTGACACCATTGAGGATGTGGAGGGATCCAGCATCAGGTCTGAATCCCATCTCTATCCATTGAAGTGGAAAACAGTGAGAAGATTCTATTACATAGTATTTCAGTTGAAACCAGGAGTGAACATCTTAGCTTGGGTTAACAGCCATTTCAACCTTTCTGATTGTACTTTAACTGTTATTACAGTGCTGAACTGGGGTTACCTGTAGGTTCATGTAATGTTATTAGTAATCCAAGGATATCCGCTTGTCTCGTCTAGTGAGGAATCAGAGGAAGGGAACATGAAGCCAGCCTTCTATGAGGAATGTCCAACAAGGAACCCAGACATCCTAATCTGAAGAACCAGGAGTGGGACAAGGCACCAGTCCACTGATACTTTGAGACCTGTGGTCCTGTCATCTGGAGAACTTCTAATACCATTCCTCCAAGGAACTCAACTGTGCGTTGTAAGATATCTGCTAAGAGTGTTTGACCAAATTTGTAGCTTGTAAAGTTATTTCCTATTTTGTACATAAGACATTGATGTCACTGAACTGACATTTTATACCGTTTTATTTTATATTTAAACATTTTTCTATTGTTTTGAAAATATGTACTATATGTTGATGTTTTATAGTGACTATCAGTTCACATTTAGATTGATGATGAAGTACATTAGTAACAGTTTATTTATGCATCAAATATCCATTTATCAGATTCTGAAAATACTGTCAAGGACACACCATTGTTTGGTGCCAATAGCCTTGTGCTCTTTTTATCCACATTTCTTTGATGGTGCATCCCTCTTCCTGGACTGGAACTCACTCCCATCCTGTCCCTGTCTGTTATCTAGTAAGTCTTCCTGAATGTCTGTCTTGTCTGACTAGGCACCCCTACAGTACTGTTCATACCTAACAGGTTCACCTTAAGATGTTAGCTCAGTTTCAGCCAACGAATGCCGTCATCGTGCATTGTGATTTTGTATAAAGTGACCACACTGTGAATGAGCATAGATGACAACTTATGCAAACTATCACACGTATGCAAGATGAATAGCTAAATATGTTTTTCTATTTGAAGATAGAATTTTGTTTACTTGACGGATTCTATATTAGACATTCCTAACTCTACATTTAGAAGTGAATGTGTTTGAAGTTGATGTTGGTCTGTGATCATGATGAGTTTTTTAAAAGTGTGCACTCTCTAGAACAGCAGGCTTATAGGACAACTGCTCCACATAATGCTTGTTAGAAAATCATGCTGAAATTCTAGCCATCTGCTGGTGCCCATGTAACGGAGCCCATGTAACGGAGCCCATGTAACGGAGCCCATGTAACGGAGCCCATGTAACGGTTAAGAACATACCGTTCACTCCACAGCAAACTTCAAATGTCAAGGATGGGAGCTATAGAATAAGATCATTTCCAGTGGAATGTTGTCAAGGAGGATTGTGACGTGTGTTGCGAAGCAGAGGATCACTGGTTCAAGCCCAGTATGGGGCAGTCAGACACTGGAGGAAGCTAAGCTGTTAGAAGCACACTGACCCCCGGTACAGCCAGTGTCGGCTCCAAGATTACCCAGTTAAAGGTCTCTATAGGGTCAGCAGATGACAAGACAGAGATGCCCTTATTCAAGACAAGGATGCCCTTATACAAGACAAAGATGGATGGACTGAATCATAAAGAGTTATGACAGTGTTACTCCAAGTTAGGAAACCCTCTCTTCAAACATGAAGTTTACATTCCACATTTACATTACATTATTAACATTTCAGCTGAAGGCTTTCATTCTGAGTGCTTACAGTCAGTATATAAAGTACATTATAAACTGGGTGGTCCGAGCCCTGAATGCTGATTGTCTGACAGCTGTGGTATATTAGACCTTATACCACGGGTATGACAAAACATTTTTACTGCTCTAATTACGTTGGTAAACAGTTTATACTAGCAATAAGGTACCTTGTGGGTTTGTGGTATATGGCCAATATATCACGGCCAAGGGCTGTATCCAGGCATTCCTCGTTGCATCGTGCGTATGAACAGCCCTTAGCCGTGGAATATTGGCCATATACCACACCCCCTCGTGCCTTATTGCTTAATTGAACCGCAGCAGTAACACCAGAGAGACTGATCCGAGTTTGAGATCTTTCACATCAGAGAGAAATAGAAGAATAGAGAAGAATAGAAGACTGTTGTGATGACATGCTCTCTCTGTGGTACTTTGGGTGGATCTTATTATTTTTATGGCAGTGGATGATTTGACAGGCATCAATTGTTCCCCTGTCATTGTAAGGCTTAGGAGAGCAAAGCCGCACATTCTTGTTTTGGATGAAACACAGGGTTTGCCTTACAGTCATGTAACCAAACGACTGTAATAGGCCTATATGTTTAGTAACAGTAGTCAACAGGAGTCCGATCTGTTGTGTTAGTGATCACTGCCACTCTCTGGATGAAAGTGGTACTTGCTTCTTGTCTGACATCAGCTGCTGTATATACGGTAAGTACTGTAAAGGGGCACAAGCATGATGACCACAGAGATTGTGTTACAACATATGCATTTCCTGATTCTGTAGCATCAGTACTTTTATACAAATGTATTACAAATTTACAAAATCAAAGTAAAATTGGGAAGTTATCCATGATGTGATATTAACACATTTCATTTGTACAATATTGTTCTGCTTAAACAATGTTTGCTATGCTGTGTGTCATTTCAAAAAGGCCTATAGTAAATTTTGAGGGGCAGCACAGGGGCTCATAAGATGCCAGTGTTAATAGACTTGTTTTTGGGGATCAACTGCAGGTTGATGCTGTCTGACTGACTGAGTATCTGGCACATATGGCTGTCAATGAGTCGCTGCCCAGGGGACATTAGCAACAACTGGTATTTCAATTAGACTACAACAGAGGATCCCAAGAACAGCTGCAAGTACCCACTGACCATCCCCCCACCACACTACAGCCAGAGAGAGCTGTTGTACTGTATTTTGTCTGTGAAAGCTTTGACTTAATATTTAACAGTTGAAGTGGCATTGTCTATGATGTGGAATGTACATTAGGCTTACTGTCATTGTACAGCCCAGATGTGAAAAGATGCATTGTAAAAAAATGACAGAGACGCTAGTGTGAAACAAGTGTACAGCTGTAGGCACACATCTCCTTAGAATATCATGCCTGCACTGACATTTGTTCTGGTACTATGCCGAGAATGTATCAACAGTGTCCTGGGCTCATTTGTCATTTTTTTAAAGGTACATTTACAGTGTGGAATTACAGTGAAGTGAAATTATTAGGAGTATGCACAGACCTTTTTTCATTCCACTTGGACTATGCAATTACGTGCCAGAGCTCTGTTTCTAGAGTATAGACCATAGTGCCTATTTCATTGACATTGGCATCAAATTGAAAAACAGATGTTTTATAAGTGTGACTCTGTTTCCATATCTGATCTCACTGGTATTTGAATAATCCAGATCTAATTTCCTGAATTCTATGAAGGTATAATGAGAGATAACTAGGGAGCAGTTTGAGTAATACGAACTGGTAGTTGTTGGCAGCAGAGGGCGCCCCAACGCAATGATTATTAGCCTGCACTGTCAACGCGAGAAATCATTGATTGAATTCCAAAATCTTTGACTCAATCGCACTGATGATGATGATGATGATGATGATCATCACAAAACTTTGTCCCACAATACAATGTACACATTTTCCGTGTTCTGAGCAGTTCTTTTTCTGTTAGTCTATCGTCTCAACTATAGAAGTATCTAACATTTGCTATTCGTGCAGGCATGTATGTTAATTGGGCACACACTTTTCTAAAGAACTGATGCAGTTGTCAATTAAAACATCACATTTTTCCATCCCTATCATGTGAAGAAGGCCTACTTCATCCCTCCATCTATTGATGAACATTCATTAAGGGCAACCATGTCTTGACTTAGTCTAGACCCAAAATGAATCTCATGTCATGGAAATACCTCTTTCGCAATAGTCTCGCAACCTCAATAATCTTCTAAATGCCTAGCCTACTGACTTTATTACTACCGAACCTGTTTACGATCCCCTGTTCCTCACTACTAGTAGCATCCTCCCATTCTATTGGCTGGTGATGTTGTCAATCACTCCACTGGTCCCGTTAGTTTCATTGTGGCCCTGCAAAGACAACGCCATCATACCCCATACTCAGCAGCTATAGCGAGCGGGGCAGCTCGAATATCACACAGGATTTATGTAGGCTATAAGGTTATTATTGTCACAAAAACATCAAGCGTCTCATCTTCAACTGCAATGGAATACATTCGTCCGGTTAATTAGACGCCTTCGAATCGGTAAGGAACCATTTGTCCTTCTTATCCTGTTTCTGTGTAATCGCACCTATACCAATGCGAAATGAATTACTTTGATTTTATCTTTATTGGATGGGAATAATGGATCGAATTAGTGTGTTCTTATGGATAACGCATTTGCTCTCATGTCTGTAGGCTAGCTGAAATGTTACAAAGCTTATTGTTCATAATATCTTTTTAGACTGCCTTTGCCATGAGAACAGACAAATTGCATTGGCCAATTACAAGTATCCTGGCCTCGATCCTCGAACGCCGTTATGTCATGTGTAGGCCTATTCATTAGAAATAAAAATCTATGTGCTGTGTCTGCAAAAACATTCAACCTTCTTGAGTGCCTTATCGCATTCAGAGGCTTGGTGAATTTGTTTACCGTGATATAGTAGTGATAACCCTCTCCGTCAACATGCTATCTCATTCATTCTTAAAATATGGCATCATGATGAAGGATTCAATGTAGCAAATGTTCGTACACTTAGAAAAAAGGGTGCTATCTAGAACGTAAAAGGGTGCTTCGTCTGTCCCCATGGGAGAACATATCCACAGAAGGTTTTACATGGAACCCAAAATAACCCTTTTGGAACACATTTTTCTAAGAGTATTATGTAGGGTAGGCTATATAGATTTTTGTTGATTGGTTTCTATTGATTTCTATTTTATATGGTGGAGGTTTATATTCAACCAGTCAAGAAGCTTGCAATAACTTGGTTGTGAAGACCATGATCATATGCTCCCAATGTATGTTGCCAACTTGTATTCCTTCCTTTACTATGTGTTCATCACGGCATTTGTTGATGACCCACTTTATCCATTGCATTAAGTCAGAAATATGAAATCAAATAAATGGTATTTGTCACATGCACCGAATACAACAGGTGTAGTAGACCTTACAGTGAAATGCTTATTTCAGAGCCCTTAACCCACAATGCAGTTTTAAGAATAATACCTTAAAAAAATAAATAAAGTAATAAATAATTAAAGAGCAGCAGTAAAATAACAATAGCGAGGCTATATACAGGGAGTACCAGTACAGAGTCAATGTGCGGGGGCACCGGTTAGTAGAGGTAATTGAGGTAATATATACATCTAGGTAGAGTTATTAAAGTGACTTATGTATAGATAATAACAGAGAGTAGCAGCAGCATAAAAGAGGGGGAAATGCAAGTAGTCTGGGTAGCCATTTGACTAGATGTTCAGGAGTCTTATGGCTTGGGGGTAGAAGCTGTTTAGAAGCCTCTTGGACCTAGACTTGGCGCTCCGGTACCGCTTGCTGTGCGGTAGCAGAGAGAACAGTCTATGACTAGGGTGGCTGGAGTCTTTGACAATTTTTAGGGCCTTCCTCTGACACCGCCTGGTATAGAGGTCCTGGATGGCAGGAAGCTTGGCCCCAGTGATGTACAGGGCCGTACGCACTACCCTCTGTAGTGCCTTGTGGTCGGAGGCCGAGCAGTTGCCATACCAGGCAGTGATGCAACCAGTCCGGATGCTCTCGATGGTGCAGCTATAGAACCTTTTGAGGAACAGTCATTCAGAATAACACTGCTATTTGTGTTTATTTCAAATAATCTTAATTACATCAAGTGAGTTGGATAACCTACTAAAATAGATACTCCTGAGAATATGCAGTATTTGAGAATAAACCAACCCATTGTTGTGAAATTGGTTACCACGTTCCTTTGATAATTAGAGTAAATTGCGCTGGTTGACCTTTACATCCTTCAATACAATACTAGTTATCCTTCCCAAAATCTACTCATGCTGAATGCTCTTATTCCTCTGTGCAGGTCAGAAAAATACTAACTGGTTGTTATTACATTGTCTATACATTATCATTGTTGCATTATGCTTACTGTCCCAAATAGGAGTACAGAGAGCATGTCTAAGGATTTGTGTTAGGAAACACATGTTTACCGAGTTCCAAACTACCTCTGGAAGCAACATCAGCACAAGAGCTGTTCGTCGAGAGCTTCATGAAATGGGTTTCCAACCGCACACAAGCCTAAGATCAACATGTGCAATGCCAAGTGGAGTGGTGTAAAGCTTGCCTATTTTTATTTTTATTTTAGTTGGCAAGTCAGTTAAGAACAAATACTTATTTACAATGACAGCCTACAATGGGTTAACTGCCTCGTTCAGGGGCAGAACGACAGATTTGTACCTTGTCAGCTCGGGGATTCGATCTTGCAACCTTTCGGTTCCTAGTCCAACGCTCTAACCACTAGGCTACCCTGCCGCCCCTTTATTGGACTCTGGAGCAGTGGAAACGCATTCTCTGGAGTGAAAAGAATCACGCTCCATCATCTCGCAGTCCGACGGACGAATCTGGGTTGGGCAGATGCCAGGAGAACGATACCTGCCCCAATGCATAGTGCCAACTGTAAAGTTTGGTGGCGGAGGAATAATGGTCTGGGGCTGTTTTTCATGGTTTGGGCTAGGACCCTTAGTTCAAGTGAAGCATACAATGACATTCTAGACAATTCTGTGCTTCCAACTTTGGGGAAAGTTTGGGGAAGGCCCTTTCCTGTTTCAGCATGACAATTCCCCCATGTAAAAAGCGAGATCCTTACAGAAATGGTTTGTTGAGATCGGTGTGGAAGAACTTGACTGGCCTGCACAGAGCCCTGACCTCAACCCCATCGAACAACTTTGGTATGAATCTTCCCCGCAGCAATGTTCCAACATCTAGTGGAAAGCATTCCCAGAAGAGTGGAGGCTGTTATAGCAGGAAAGGGTGGAGCAACTCCATATTAATGCCCATGATTTTGGAATGAGATGTTCGACAAGCAGCTGTCCACATACTTTTGGCCATGTAGTGTATATTTGGTACATTTCCTTTATACCCTGTAGGAAAGTTTGGTCAAAAACAGGTCAGAAATGTTTTCTATTTTTCTTTTTGTGTATTTTATTGCACAATGCAAGTTTTCTTGATGTAGGTTACTGGTTTGAATAGAGAGTTTTCCTGTACATAGCTGATGCCGGTACTATCTTGTCTCTCCATCATCTTGGTTTCTTCTTCAAGTTGCTTACTGCTTCACCAACATCCTGCACTTGGGCTTCATGTCATATTTGCTTGCTCTTTATTATTGATGTGAATAACTCTCACAAATAGAAAAGGTGTAATTTGTGATTGTTTTCTTCTCCTATAGCTAAGAATATTAAGACATCGGCCTAGGCTTGTACTGTTATTCCTATTTTCTTTCACAGAAAAGTTGCTTGTATCACAATTGCAAAATATGGGCAGTAATGTTGATTTCATGTATCAGGTATGGATGCATAGTATGATTGTTTGGTGTGAGAAGATGTTTGCAAAAAGCTCCTGCAGTTTTTGTAGGCTCCACAAAGGTAACCTTGAAAACCACAGAAAGCCCAGGTCATCCTGAAGTTTAATCTTCCATAGAAGCCATACAAATACACCAACTCAACATGGTTCACAACGTTACAGGTTACGGCCCATGTACGGTCTTGTTCTAATTGTTTAGTCCTTGAGGAAGTGCATGAATAGTTGCAAGCTTCAAGTTTTAATGGCACGTGCACAAGTACAATGAAATGCCTTCCTTGCAAGCTCTAAACCCAGCAGTGCAGTAATCAACATCAATGTAGCACTAACAATAACATAAGGTAGAACAAAAAGACACAAGAAATTAAAATAAGAAATAAGAAGAACAGGAGTAGTAAGTAAGTTATATACAGGGTCAGTTCCAACACCATATTTACAATGTGCAAGGATACTGGAGTGATAGAGGTAGATATGTATAGGGGTAAGGTGACTAGGCATCAGGATATATGATAAACTGAGGGTGATTCTCAATATGCATACTACCGTGCTCCACACTGTCATGCTCCGAGTGCGTTCTCCTGAGTACGTTCTTGTGAGGACAAGAGTGTGGAGAATTCATAAAACAATACATTTGAGAAGCACTGGCACACCTACTGTATTACCTCACGCTTCACCTCCCATTCACTGAACCTTCTTCCAGGATAATGGCAACAATAGACAAAACAAGATATGCACAAAGCAAACATTTCACTTCATAATTATCAGCGAGATATGTGAATTGTAGTAATCTAGCTAACCAGCTAGTTAAACAGGCAAAAGTGACTTAAAACCAATGTACATTTCCCATGGGTAGCTGCTAATTCTTTGTGGCTATCTAGCTAGCCCTATTGACTTACAGCACCCATTCACTGTACCATTTTCCAGTCACTATTTTTTATTTACAAGGCAAGTCAGTTAAGAACAAATTCTTATTTTCAATGACAGCCTAGGAACAGTGGGTTAACTGCCTTGTTCAGGGGCAGAACAACAGATTTTTACCTCGTCAGCTCTGGGATTTGTTCTTGCAACCTTTCAGTTACTAGTCCAACACTCTAACCACTAGGCTACCTGCCGCCCTACCTACTGTTACTAGTAGCTAGCCAGTTAGCCCTTTTGACTTATTACGGGCTTGCTATCTACAGTACGTAGGCATCATGCCAAAATTAACACAACATGTATTTATTAATGTGTCAAGATAAAATAGCCAACAAGTGAGATGTAAATAGGCAACATTTCATTCCGAAGTCTGAGTTTTTTTTCTCTCGCTTCAGCTCAAATAATGTCCGCCATTGATTTCAAGAAATGTTGCGTAATTTAGGTCATTTAACCTGATATTGAAGAGCCATGGAAAGTATTTTTTCTGTGTAATTCAACACAATTCACCACAGCCCAGTCAGAAAGACAGTACTGTGCTCTTCCTCCCAATCAGTCCCATTCCTCTGCTGAAGAGAGAGCTGCCAAACACCCATGTTGCTGCTCAATGTTGATCCTGTGACAGCATGGCATGCTGCTACTCTCTGCTGTCACACTACAGAGAGACAAAACTGCTCTGAAATGCAGTATATCATACTATACAGTAGGAACTTTGGACTGGCTTTTGTCCATCAGGTGCTTTCATTTGAACTGGTGTGCTTTGGTTCATATCTCTCCCCAAACATCACCACATTTGTGGGCTTAATCAATCCAGGACTTTGTATAGGCATTTTGAGGGTTGGTTGGATGTAGACTTGTTGGATGGGTATAGTACACTCCAGCTACTTTGTGCTCCAGTTTGACAATCTGGTTAAGTGGGGCCACTGTAGTTACGCTCTTCTGTGTGACATCCCCTGTCCCCTCACCCTCTTCTCTGACATCAGAAGCCATTTTGAACTGGCCATGACCAGGAGTGTGTTGTGGTTAGTGCTGATGTAATCACATAGCTCCTGTTCTGAGCCCACTATCAAGTCAGATGTGGGGCTCACGCGTGAGTCGTCGTCCTCCTAGCCTCAGAGCTCAGCAGCCGCTCTGTGCTCAGCATCAGCCCAATGCTCCATAGTCACACACAACAACGATGCCCTTTGTCACAAATATATTGTGGGGAAATGAAACGTATCTCTGTGTGTATTTGACTGTTTTTGTTCAGTTTGTGTGGTTAACACTGACAGACTCAAATTAACTGCTTTTTACAGATGAGTAAATGTTTACCCATGGATGAATGCAAAGTATGACAGCGCCACGAGGGATGTAAACTCAGCAAAAAAAGAATTGTCCTCTCACTGTCAACTGAGTTTATTTTCATCAAACTTAACATGTGTAAATACTTGTATGAACATAACAAGATTCAACAACTGAGACATAAACTGAACAAGTTCCACAGACATGTGATTAACAGAAATTGAATAATGTGTCCCTGAACAAAGGGGGGGTCAAAATCAAAAGTTACAGTCAGTATCTGGTGAGGCCACCAGCTGCATTAAGTACTGGAGTGCATCTCCTCCTCATGGACTGCACCAGATGTACCAGTTCTTGCTATGAGATGTTACCCCACTCTTCCACCAAGGCACCTGCAAGTTCTGATCCAACAGATCCCAGATGTGCTCAATGGGATTGAGATCCAGGCTCTTCGCTGGCCATGGCAGAACACTGACATTCCTGTCTTGCAGGAAATCACGCACAGAACGAGCAGTATGGCTGGTGGCATTGTCATGCTGGAGGGTCATGTAAGGATGAGCCTGCAGGAAGGGTACCACATGAGGGAGGAGGATGTCTTCCCTGTAACACACAGCATTGAGATTGCCTGCAAGGACAACAAGCTCAGTCCGATGATGCTGTGACACACCGCCCCAGACCATGGCGGACCCTCCATCTCCAAATCGATCCCACTCCAGAGTACAGGCCTCGGTGCAACGCTCATTCCTTCAACGACAAGCATCCGACCATCACCCCGGGTGAGACAAAACTGCCACTCGTCAGTGAAGATCACTTTTTTCCAGTCCTGTCTGGTCCAGCAACGGTGGGTTTATGCCTATAGGCAATGTTGTTGCCGGTGATGTCTGGTGAGGACCTGCCTTACAACAGGCCTACAAGCCCTCAATCCAGCCTCTCTCAGCCTATTGCGGACAGTCTGAGCACTGATGGAGGGATTGTGCGTTCCTGGTGTAACTCGGGCAGTTGTTGTTGCCATCCTGTACCTGTCCCACAGGTGTGATGTTCAGATGTACCCTTCCTGTGCAGGTGTTGTTACATGTGGTCTGCCACTGCGAGGACAATCAGCTGTCCATCCTGTCTCCCTGTAGCGCTGTCTTAGGCGTCTCACAGTACGGACATTGCAATTTATTGCCCTGTCCACATCTGCAGTCCTCATGCCTCCTTGCAGCATGCCTAAGGCACGTTCACGCAGATGAGCAGGGACCCTGGGCATCATTCTTTTGGTGTTTTTCAGAGTCAGTAGAAAGGCCTTTTTAGTGTCCTAAGGTTTCATAACTGTGACCTTAATTGCCTACCATCTGTAAGCTGTTAGTGTCTTAACGACAATTCCACAGGTGCATGTTCATTATTTTTTATGGTTCATTGAACAAGCATGGGAAACAGTGTTTAAACCCTTTACAATGAAGATCTGTGAAGTTATTTGGATTTTTACAAATTATCTTTGAAAGACACGTCCTGAAAATGGGACATTTCTTTTTTTGCTGAGTTTATGTTGACATGTGAAGCTAAGCAATCATATTTTCCCTCCAGGTGAATCCCCCAAGCATCTTTGTGTTTGTGCTGTAGCATTTTCACTTTAGTGCTATGCAAGTGAAAGGCCTGTGTGTTCACTTCTATAAATCTCGTAGACTCCACCCCAAAATCACTGCCGCTTGGCCATTGTTGCAGCAATATCATGGGATTAAATGATGTGTGAAACTAATATGCTTGCATGAAAGCCTGTCAAAACAAGGTTGGCTCAGGACTATAGAGATGGCCATCTTGGGAATATCCCTTCAAAGGAATTCAATTAGCTGCAACTGTTTGTCTATCAAGTCCCCAGATCCAGAGGCAGATTGTATCACACACTCTCCTTATCAACACACACATCACTTCTACCTGTGTGTGCGTGGTTGAGAGCATCAGCACAGAAGCAGGGCTTCTCCTAATATGGTCCTCAACGGTTTCTATTTGAATATTTCTCCACATTTAATCTCGGAACTCCAATGTACCGTTGGTCTTCAATAAAGGCCAGTATTCAGGAGCTTTGCAGTGCAATGGCACTCTTCTGTGCAAACAGACAAGACTATATTTAAAACTACATTGCTAAATAAGTACATGGATTCTACCAACCACCGACCCACATATTCTTACCAATGCACACGTACTGAGGCAGCAATGGTAGAGTTCTCTTACAGATGTCCGCCATATGCTGCTGTCTGCAGAACAAGCTAAATCTCCGTACTATGATCTAGGTCACGTGTCAAACTCATTCCACGGAGGGCAGTGTCTGCATGTTTTCGCTCCTCCCTTGTACCTGATTGATGAATGAAGGTCACTAATTAGGAAAGAGCTCCCCTCGACTGGTTGTATAGGTCTTAATTGAAAGGAAAAAACAAAAACCTGCAGACACTAGGTGTCACAGGTGTAAAGAGGAGTACGCAGTCGCAGATTTAGAACTACTGGATTTATTTAAGCACAATAGAACAAAGCGGTACGAAACCCAAACGCTGTTTTGCTCAAAATATATCTACATAAACATAAAGGCACAGGGCGAACCCAAAGTGCGAAATATAAAGTACTCATGAAATAGTAGGAGAAAACAAGTAACATGTACAATGACCGACAAAAAACAAATGGCAGAGAGAGTATATATACAGTGATAGAGTGGGGATTGGAACCAGGTGAGTGTAATGATGACGAGACAAGTCCGGGGTTGATGAGTGAAGGGCATTTGCCAGCAGTAGGTTCGGCAGCAGCTAGAAAGTCGGCGATGCCGAACGTGGATTTTCAAGGATACTGTACAATATTGTTGCGCTTCATTCTTTGTTGAATGGCAGGTCGTTTTCTCTCTCGGTCACTCCCTCCCTCCCTCCCTCCATCGATCCCCAAAGATTGTGCATATGAAATAATATCAGTATAGCGTGGTGAGATTGGGTGATTGCGTAAATTGTGATATGTATGACTCGAGGAGGACTCAATGTTTTTTCATATTTTTAAAGGTAGACTCAGCGATATGGCATAGATGCAGGAAGTAAACAGTACAGTGGTTCAATTAGCGTAAGAACTAAGAGTGTTGAAGCGCGAGGCTCAACATCCGCTGTTTTGGTCCCGTGGCTACCACGCTGTTAAAGCCTGAAGCGAATCCTTGCACATGCGCAGATTACTGTGTGCGAATGTGTGAGAGCGAAGCGTTGTGTCTCGCTTATCTCAATGTCTTCAGTGCTGCTCGTAGCAACATCATTTCGCCGAGTCTGCCTTTAAACACTGATAAGTGGTGAACATTTTAGTAGTTTAATGCATTTCCCTCGCCAGAATAAAGTATGAATCATGTGCTGGTGCTCTCCCCAATAGGAGAATGAAAAGATTTTACAGAACAGTATGTTTGCTCATTTATTAATGATATGTTGCCCTAATGTCAAGTGTCTGCATTTTCCGAGGAAAACAAAAGTGGTCTGTTTGTTTGCTGTATGATTGTGTCCCGGGAGATTTTATGCATCTTTATCTGTGTTTGATGTCATACATTATACATTTGTGTCACAACGCCTCTGTTCTTTTCTGTCAAAATATTTCCCTGTGCTCTAAGGAACTACTGCTGCTGTATCAAAAGCAATGGTACATGGCATTACGAAGAAGACATTATGCATTTATGAATTTCAGTGAGAATGTTGTTCATGCCACATTTGAGCAGATTTTCAACCAAGATATAGGCTAGTTAACCGGGTACGATTGTGATATAAGCAGATAGCCTTTTAGGCCTACCCATTGGACTGCAGTAATATGAAGCAATACTCTCCCATTTCAACATAAGTTGTGATATACAGTAGTAGTACAGCAGAACTGCATGGCAGACAGCTGCATTGCAGTCAGTTATACAGTGTCTTAGCAGTGCCTGTCTGCCCTCCATACTGTATCACTCCAATAATACTGTACAGTACAGTACTCTTCTACTGTATACTGGTTTACAGTAGAAGAGTAAAATGGTATAACAGGTAGCAGTTATACTGTGTCTCTGAGTGTAAACTCTGAGTCTACATATGTTGTCTGTATATCCTGTTTGTGGCAGCACCACTTCACAGAGTCAAATTCCTGTGCATGCAAATGTATTTGGCTAATAAAGTTGATTCTGAGTGGTGCCTGTCTGCCAGCCATGCTCCCTGCTCCTCTCTGCCTCTCTACAGTGTCATTTTTCTGCTATGCTGATGCAGCTGCTGCTGGCTGGGGGGCTGACAAAGGAGACTGTTAATTTATTTCTCTTTAATTAGTGTAGTGGGAGAGCAGCAACAGAGCTCTATGTAATAGGGGTTTATTTCACACATGCTAGGGGTTTATTTCACACTTCCTCTGCAAGTTATTTTGAAGGAATCAAATTTTTTCATAATTGTGTTGTGTATTCAGTGTTGACATTTGCAAAGGTCCTCTGGTCTAGGTTAATGTGAGGTCTCATTGTAGTAGGATACAGTGAGTCTTCATCCAAAATGCCATTCAACTCTAACCTTTCATTCATTGTTATCTATTGCCTCCACTATGTTGGTGAACTCCTGCACTGTACATTTGAGGCATCCTGCCCATACACATCATCCATGGAGCCAGAGCAGATATTTACAGTGAGGATGTTTGTCCATGTTAATCCACCATTTGGGACTCGGTCAGATACCGAGTCCCAAATGGCACCACATTCCCTATATAGTGCACTACTGCCCCAATGGCTCTGGTCAAAAGTAGTGCACCATTTAAGGAATAGGGTGCCATTTGGGACGCCACCAGAGAGCCTCTGTGTGAAGGCTGTCTGCTCATATACAATCCTGACCTGTCAACCAAAGCCCTGTCTGTGTAGTGGGGACTGGCTGAGGAGTGGTGGTATTTTCTCGTCTTTAGTGCCAATACCATATATGAGATACTGCTGTGTGATTATTATGTCTATGCAAGACATGCAATTATTGCACAGGGTTTACGTTAGATACTGCTGCTATTGAAATGGCATTGTGACTAGTCCCTTGGCCTTTAGAGGTAAGCCCTGAAATTGCTTAGAGATGGTAGATGTAGGAGTATGAGATCGGCCAGGGCTGTGGCTACTGTCCCTCAGGCGGCATATGGCGTGCCCCCGTTTAGTGCCTACCCAGCAGGCTGTGCATGGAGAGCTACTCCCCCTCTGGGGAGCCAGTCTATCAGCCCTAGCTTTGTGCTCTGCTCTCCACTCATCTGGCCCAGTGAAGAGCGACAGTAAGAATGACTGAGCTCGTTGTGCCATGGCAGTCATGTGATCTGTGTGTGGCTGAATGACTCCCCCCGCAGGCCTCAGCCCCAGTGCCATTATGTTTTATTGGAGGGGCTGGGGATGAAAAGAGAGCCAGCTCTGCTCTGCCCCTGGTCCCTGGACTGCAGCTTCACTCACTCAGAGAGCACGGCCTGCTGGGAGCTCGTCGCCATGGCTGCCCAGTGCCCAGACAGACAGAGACGAAGCAAAAGAGGGAGGGAGGGCAGAATGGAGAAAGAGAGAAAGAGAGAGAGACCACAGAGTGGACACAGACATGAGGAATGGCTAAATGACAACCTTCTGCTGGTGTCGGGTGCTGAAAATCACGTTTTACTTCCACACATAGAGCAGTGTATTTTTGGGACTCGCTCTCAGTTTCATCCAGATATACGCCCAAAATAGGATAGCTCAGCATACCTCTCAATTTGAAAAAAAAAGTCATTTTTAGGGTGGTGTCTGGCAGAGGAGAATACTTCTGAATGAGGGTACTTGCTTTTTTTGTCCCTTTGTCTCAAAATGAGACTTTTAATTGTTTGCAAGTTTTGCCAAAGTTATATCCTTTCACATTTGCATGCCATTTTATCCTTTATATTGTATACCAGCCTATTAATAGCTATCTCAGCCATCTGCCTGCGATTTCTACACTATAACAGGATGGCTCCAATATGTGATGTCATGCATCATCCAGAACAACAGTAGAGAACAATGGGTCAAGGAAAGTCTGAAGGAGGGAGAATGTCAAACCTGATTATTGCTTGTCTCTACTGGCCCATTCTCTGTTTTCTGTCTATCTGTCTGACCAGCCTCAGTCAGAGAGAGGTAATCAACTACTGAAACTGCCTCTCATATATCTTACCCACCAATTTCCTCTGGCCTCAGTATCTAAATCAAGATATATTCCATTTAGTCTGATTGTGAGTTTTCATTAGAAAAACCCTGTGTCTACATTATTTGTAGTACAAAATGGGGGGTGCGATTCAAGTCAATTTGTATGTGCAAGCTACATGATGACTGCCTCAGTTGCCTCGTACCCCTGCATATAGACTCGGTACTGGGACCCCATGCATATATCCAAGTGAATCTTACTTATTGTGTTTTTATTCCCTGTGATATTATTCTTCTATTATTTCTATTGTTTCTCTCTGCATTGTTGGGAAGGGCCTGTGAGCATTTCACTGTTAGTCTACACCGGTTGTTTACCAAGTACGATTTCATTTGACTGCCAGAATATTTAGACTATACAAACTGGAGAATTACACACAAGACCAAACTAGAAGACTAAATATTATCTCATGCTTATTCTTATACGGGTTACAAACACAGTCAAAAACAGTTAACAGATTCAGATAGAAATACATGATGAACAGCTCTGCTCAGAAGTCGACTTTGTGTGCAATGAGTTCTAACAGATTTGTCTGTGGAAAATCGGATTCTGTCGTAGATAAAGTACATTTAGTCAATTTACCATGTAGCTAACCCCTGTCGCTGTGGGCACGATGACTCCACTGTGAAACATTAGTGTCTCCTCGTTTCAAAGTGCTGGCAGGGCATGGAGCATTTGTTGTGTGCTGTTTTAGGTGGAGATTGATTTGTGTGCAAGTTCAGCTGTTTTATTTGCCGGTAGTAGATGTTTGATTAGATGCAGTTTAGTATCTTATGCACAACAAATTCATACAAACATATTGTATGAATTGGATTCATAACATATCATTACACTTTTCTTTTTTGGGGGGTGGGGGGGGGTGACATAAGTACAGAGAGAACAGGGACCTAATTTGGCTCGTGAGCACCACTTTCAAAACTACTGGCTGAAATTATACAAACGTTTTGGAGCATCACTTTAAAGTTGTGCAATGGTTCTTCAAACCTTGCCATCTCAGTTTGAATTCATTGTTGCAGCTTTATGTTTTTGGAGTGCTTTTATCAATTATTGCTGTGATTTCTACTGAACGGCTGTAGTGGACTCTGTTATGAAGCCAATATTTACACTTGCTGGATGAAGGATTACTAGATACTTAAGTTGTTGTAAGTCACTCAGTAAATAGGTTAATATTTGCTTAAAGCACACTTTGACTCATGCATATCGTCTGTAGTTATTCCAAGTATCAGGAGGCAAAGCTCTGTAACACCTGTATGAGGCTCTTGATTGAATGATACTTGATGAAAAACACTCTCATTCAAGCTATTTTAGGTAATACTATTTCAGCTCAGAACATTGAATGAATTAAGCCCCCCAAATCCACTTACCTGGTACAGGAAATATACAGAGAGAAATGAGGCCATCATACAGACAGATTTTTTTTTATTAAGCCTGGCACCTAGATTGTGTCTCACGCTGCAACCTGTTGTTTACCAATGGACAGATATTGAGGTCATGGTTCAACAGAGCACAGCCTGTCACAACTTCCCAAGGCATTAGCTCTGAGGGCCAGGTCTTGGGCCGGGGCGGAAAATGAAATTGCAAGACCCATTTTTGGAGTGACGCTTACAGTAAATGAAAATTGGCTGGCACACACAGTTGATAGTCATGTTTTATTGAACACTATAAATTAATAATTAAATGTTTTTTTTCTCCCCACAGGGCCTCTGTTTTCGCAGTACACAAAGCAATGTGGAGCAAATAAAGATCCTGATACACTGAAACCAGAGGTACGTACCTCAGCGCTGCCTGCCATAATAATTACAGCTCACACAGCAGACGGGGCACACACACACACACACACACACACACACACACACACACACACACACACACACACACACACACACACACACCAGCTGGCCACCGCTGGTCTGGAGTTTGTGCTACAGGCACTCCTGCTGTCCACAGCTACACTGTCTTTCTTTTCTACCTCTACAAGTAGGATGTTACAAAGAGCACTCATAACAAATGTGTGTTTGTTGTTTCTCCTGTACAATAGGTGTCTCCTAGCTAGGCAGCAGGGCCCTAGTGCCCCTACAATAGCTCAAATCTCAGGTGACAAAGTCAGGAAGAGAATATTCAGTAGTGTCCCAATTGTGTCACTCTCTCACTGTCTGGGCTGTGTGGGGTGAAAAAGGCATAGGATGTTTTGGCTTGACTTAATGGGATCTCTCTGTCGCTCTGTCGCCCCACAGTCCTCTCTCACTTTCTCTCTCTGTCCCTCTCTCTCTCCCTTTCTCCATGCTGCAAGCTAAAGTTCGATGCAGGTCAGCCCAGAAAATCACCCTACCAGTAGGTTCATCTGGTATCACAGAGTGCACATATATGTGTTCTTACTGTCTTTATACAGTTGAAGTTGGAAGTTTACATACACATAGGTTGGAGTCATTAAAACTCCTTTTTCAACCACTCCACAAATTTCTTGTTAACAAACTATATTTTTGGCAAGTCGGTTAGGACATCTACTTTGTGCATGACATTATGAGATTGTGATTTTTTCACTTATAATTTACTGTATCACAATTCCAGTGGGTCAGAAGTTTACATACACTAAGTTGACTGTGCCTTGGAAAGCTTGGAAAATTCCAGAAAATGATGTCATGGCTTTAGAAGTTTCTGATAGGCAAATTGACATAATTTGAGTCAATTGGAGGTGTACCTGGGGATGTATTTCAAGGCCTACCTTTCAAATCAGTGCCTTTTTGCTTGACATCATGGGAAAATCAAAGGAAATCAGCCAAGACCTCAGAAAAAGAATTGTAGACCTCCACAAGTCTGGTTCATCCTTGGGAGCAATTTCCAAATGCCTGAAGGTACCACGTTCCTGTACAAACAATAGTATGCAAGTATAAACACCATGGGACCACGCAGGCATCATACCGCTCAGGAAGGAGACACGTTCTGTCTCCTATTGATGGTGCGAAAAGTGCAAATCAGTCCCAGAACAACAGCAAAGGACCTTGTGAAGATGCTGGAGGAAACAGGTACAAAAGTATCTATATCCACAGTAAAACAAGTCCTATATCGACGTAACCTGAAAGACCGCTCAGCAAGAAAGAAGCCATTGCTCCAAAACCGCCATAAAAAAGCCAGACTTGGTTTGCAACTGCACATGGGGACAAAGATCATACTTTTTGGAGGAATGTCCTCTGTTCTGATGGCATCATGAGGGAGGAAAATGATGTGGATATATTCAAGTAATATCTCAAGACATCAGTCAGGAAGTTAAAGCTTGGTCGCAAATGGGTCTTCCAAATGGACAATGACCCCAAGCATACTTCAAAAGTTGTGGCAAAATGGCTTAAGGAGAACAAAGTCAAGGTATTGGAGTAGCCATCACAAAGCCCAGGCCTCAATTCTATAGAAAATTTGTGGGCAGAACTGATAAAGCGTGTGCTAACAAGGAGGCCTAGAAACCTGACTCAGTTACACCAGCTCTGTCAGGAGGAATGGGATAAAATTCACCCAACTTATTGTGGGAAGCTTGTGGAAGGCTACATGAAACATTTGACCCAAGTTAAACAATTTAAAGGCAATGCTACCAAATACTAATTGAGTGTATGTAATCTTCTGACCTACTGGAAATGCGATGAAAGAAATAAAAGCTGAAATAAATTATTTTCTCTACTATTATTCTGACATTTCACATTCTTAAAATAAAGTGGTGATCCTAACTGACCTAAAACAGGGAATTTTTACTAGGATTAAATGTCAGGAATTGTGAAAAACTGAGTTTTTGACTAAGGTGTATGTAAACTTCCGACTTCAACTGTACATGCAACTGTTCTGAACAGTTATCCATCCAGCTTTCTCACTGTCTTTCTGTTTCTTCTTCACTAGTGACATGTTTTCTATTTGATCATAATCCTTGTCTTTGCATGCTGGGCGGTTCCTGTCACGGAGGACCAGACAGTGACTTCGATGCTAAATTACTTATCAACATCTAACAGCACTCTGTTCTCTCCTCCTGAGGCAAGTCTATGGTTGCATCCTATAGTGTTCACTACTTTTGATAGTGCACTAAATAGTGACCACAACGAAGTGGCTTTCTTCTGCTTTGCAGTGAGCTCACTTGTTTTGTAAAAGTCAGCATAGAGCAATCAGCATAGCGCTCGAGCCATGCTTTGGCCCTGTCAAAAAACCTGCACTCTGCAGTTTCTTCTTCCTGTGTGAAGACTGAGGAGCGCAGCATAGGCAAGCAGGCAGACAAAGGGGATGGATTGTGGTAGGAACCCCGCCGGCCAGTCCGAAGCAACAATACAACAGGCTATAAATAGAAAGGAAGCTTTTTGGGGGGCAACCGGTTGATGCACAAGGGTTTCTTCTTCCAAGAACCAGCTTGAAGCTTCCATGGAGCCAGCTGAGTATTCAACAGGCATAGCAGTTGCATACATCATGCAGGCAGATGCACAGCTGTATGCCTCTGTTCTGTTACATACTGTATGTATGCTCTCTCTCATACATCTACAGTAACCATGATCTGGTTGAGCCATGGCAGATGGTTTGTAATGGAGTTGATGAAGCAGAGAGAGTTCTGTGTGGATGTGACTGTAACACTTGTGGTCTGTGTTGAATTTGTGGAGAGAAACAAGGCAACATGGCGGGCCAACCCTGTGACTCAGGCTCTGGAGAGTGTCTACGTCCCAAATAGCACCTTATTCCCTACATAGTGGTCAAAAGGTGTGCACTATGTAGAGAATAGGGTGTCATTTGGGAAACAGATGGTGTGTATGAAGTAGTGGTGCCTGTCTGCCTGGTGAGTCATGACATGCTGGAGTCATCAGCAGCTCTGCAGTGGTGACATCATGGCTGCTGTGGCTGAACGTAGAGAGCTACAAAGTCACTCTCACTGGCACACTGTCAGTGGAACGATAGACAGTGGGAGTTTATGGTGGGTGTCGTGTGTGTATGTGATGGTTAGTGAGAGCTGAAAATGAGTCAGTCATTCCAGTGAGGTTGTTCCATGCGAAGACCTCCCATATCCCCCCCCCCCTCTCATGGTCTCATTTTTTATTTTTTATTTTACCTTTATTTATCTAGGCAAGTCAGTTAAGACCAAATTCTTATTTTCAATGTCAGCCTAGGAACAGTGGGTTAACTGCCTTGTTCAGGGGCAGAACGACAGATTTGTACCTTGTCAGCTAATGACGAACCTAACTGAACACTGTTCTTCAGTATGCTTGGTTTTTCATAATTGCATCACTATGTCTTTAGGCCCTTAACGATGAGTATCAATTATCTGTTTTAATTAGTTACTTTCTCACACCCCTTTATTTCACCCTCAATGAATAGCTGTGGTGTGAGCTTGGAACAATGTTTCTGAATTGTCAGAGTAACCCTCAAATGGTTGTTGTTTCACTGTGGTTGACTGTAAATCAGATTAGCCTGAGACACAGCAGGCTGGGCTGTGGTGGTAACTGCGAACCTATTTTAGCTGCGCTCCATTATGTTGGCTCATCTGTTGACATTTTACATCCACATTTTTAATTTTTAACCTTTATTTAACTAGACAAGTCAGTTAAGGACAAATTCTTATTTACAATGACGTCAGTGTGCTGACGTTTAAAGCTCATCTCCTTCTTGTTGCATCGCTCTGTCGAGGTGCAGCGGTGTTAAAGAAACATGAGACGTCACTCTGTCTCTCTCTCTCTTTCTCTCTCTCTCTCTGCGGATGAAAGAGAAGAGGGAGAAGGAGAGGAGTTTAGCAGAGGCAGCTTAATGATCTCTGACTCATTCAACCTCTCTTTACTTTTCCTCAGTCTATCCATCTTATTTGGTGGAGGCAGGTCTGCTGGAGGAGCACACACACACACGCACACACACGCATATACACACACACATGCACACGCATACACATATACACATACACACATACACATACACACACATACACACAAACACGCACACATGTGCAGGGCATGTGTGCTAGGCTCCAAGGTAACTTGGTTATTTATGCTGTGTGCCTCTGTTTTCTCTGGATTTGTCTGTTTGTTTGTTTGAAGTTAACATGGTTTAGAGTTTAGGAACTGTCTCTGTTGCTGCACTTAGATGCTGACTGTGACTGCTGACTGAGGAGCAGCCCCCTCATCTTTGTGTGTGTGTGTCTCTCTCTCTCTCTCTCTCTTCTCATATCTCTCATCTCTCATCTCTCATCTCTCATCTCTCATCTCTCATCTCTCATCTCTGATTTCTGGATTTTTATAAAACTGTAGCCTGACAAAATGACCCAAAAAATAAAATCCCATTGCCAAATAATGCTTTTTATTAATTAATGGAAATACCTGTCGAAGGAAATAAACTCAGCAAAAAAAAGAAACGTACCTTTTTCAGGACCTGTCTTTCGAAGATCAATTGTAAAAATCCAAATAACTTCTCAGATCTTCATTGTAGAGGGTTTAAACACTGTTTCCCATGCTTGTTCAATGAACCATAAGCAATGAATGAACATGCACCTGGGAACGGTCGTTAAGACACTAACAGCTTACAGATGGTAGGCAATTAAGGTCACAGTTATGAAAACGTAGGACACTAAAGAGGCCTTTCTACTGACTCTGAAAAACACCAAAAGAATGATGCCCAGGGTCTCTGCTCATCTGCGTGAACGTGCCTTAGGCATGCTGCAAGGAGGCATGAGGACTGCAGATGTGGCCAGGGCAATAAATTGCAATGTCCGTACTGTGAGACGCCTAAGACAGCGCTACAGGGAGACAGGATGGACAGCTGATCGTCCTCGCAGTGGCAGACCACATGTAACAACACCTGCACAGGAAGGGTACATCTGAACATCACACCTGTGGGACAGGTACAGGATGGCAACAACAACTGCCCGAGTTACACCAGGAACGCACAATCCCTCCATCAGTGCTCAGACTGTCCGCAATAGGCTGAGAGAGGCTGGATTGAGGGCTTGTTGGCCTGTTGTAAGGCAGGTCCTCACCAGACATCACCGGCAACAACATCGCCTATAGGCACAAACCTACCGTCGCTGGACCAGACAGGACTGGAAAAAAGTGATCTTCACTGACAAGTGGCGGTTTTGTCTCGGTCGGATTTGCGTTTATCGTCGAAGGAATGAGCGTTGCACCGAGGCCTGTACTCTGGAGTGGGATCGATTTGGAGGTGCAGGGTCCGCCATGGTCTGGGGCGGTGTGTCACAGCATCATCGGACTGAGCTTGTTGTCCTTGCAAGCAATCTCAATGCTGTGCGTTACAGGGAAGACCTCCCTCATTTGGTACCCTTCCTGCAGGCTCGTCCTTACATGACCCTCCAGCATGACAATGCCACCAGCCATACTGCTCGTTCTGTGCGTGATTTCCTGCAAGACAGGAATGTCAGTGTTCTGCCATGGCCAGCGAAGAGCCCGGATCTCAATCCCATTGAGCACATCTGGGATCTGTTGGATCGGAGGGTGAGGGTGACAGCAAGAACGGGCAATCTGGTGCAGTCCATGAGGAGGAGATGCACTCCAGTACTTAATGCAGCTTGTGGTCACACCAGATGCTGACTGTAACTTTTGATTTTGACCCCCCCTTTGTTCAGGTACACATTATTCAATTTCTGTTAGTCACATGTGTGAGGAACTTGTTCAGTTTATGTCTCAGTTGTTGAATCTTGTTATGTTCATACAAATATTTACACATGTTAAGTTTGCTGAAAATAAACACAGTTGCCAGTGAGAGGGCGTTTCTGTTTTTGCTGAGTTTACATTTGACCGTCATGCTATAGGTTCATTTGCATCATTTAGTGGAATTAAATTGGCCTGTGTATGTTTTTGTTAGTCATCATGTATCTGATTTATCCAACAACTGTCATTCGTGCACAGCATACAGAGACTATTTTGAGCAGGATTTCTCCTGCAGCTCCTCGGCTGGTTGTTTTGGTGCATGATTAAAAATAGCTACTATTTTTATTTTCTCAGCTGGTAATTGAAGCGCGCTTCCCATTCACCATTCAAGTACAGGCAATAGGCTATCAGTGCATCACACACCACTTTGTGAGCTGGAGGCAGTAAGCATTGTTGTTGGAAACATGCATGCTTTATTTCATATTGTAAGGCATGTCTTACCTTGCTTCAAAGCAACCAAATCATATGTGCATTTTCATGGGACAGTTACATTTCAATAATAAAGTTGTTGTTTCTCAAAATCATTGTCATGTGGTTAATCATAAAATCTAAAAGTTAAAAGTCAACTAATGCGAGATGCGATATGGACACATTGATACACAGTGATCCATTGGCGGCTAAATAAATGAGTGGATGGAACTCATAGCCTATAAACCAATGCAGCAGTACACTCTTAGAAAAAAAGTGCTATCCAGAACCTAAAAGGGTTCTTCGGCTGTCCCCACAGGAGAACCCTTTGAATAACCATTTTTGGTTCCAGGTAGAACCCTTTTGAGTTCCATATGAAACTCTTTACACAGAGGGTTTTACATGGAACCCAAAATAGATTGTTGGAAAGATTTTTCAAATAGCATACTGTGAGGAACTTTAGTTTTTATATACAATAATTCGCAATGGATGTAAAAAAAAAAAAATTTTTAAACACTTTCGTACATTTCCGCAAAGTAGGCCAGGTACTCTATATGTGCTCAGGTGAGCATGCTCCCTCAACATTATCAGGACAGAGAAACCAGACACATGCCCATTGCCCACATGGAGCACTCCACACAAAAGACAATGAAAAAAATGACAAATCTCGTAAATGATGGTTAAACCAAAACTTGTTTCTCACAAGTGTAGCAGGTTTGTAACGGTAGATCTCCTCTTCGTCTGAAGAGGAGTAAGGATCGGACCAAGATGCAGCGTGGTAAGTGTTCATGATGATTACTTTAATAAATAAACTGAACACTATACAATACAAAACAATAAATGTGAACATGAACGAAACCGAAACAGTACCGTGTGGCGACAAACACTCACACGGAAACAAACACCCACAAACCAACAGTGAAACTCAGGCTACCTAAGTATGATTCTCAACCAGAGACAACTAACGACACCTGCCTCTGATTGAGAACCATACTAGGCCAAAACAGAAACCAAACATAGAAAAACAAACATAGACTGCCCACCCCAACTCACGCCCTGACCATACTAAATAAAGACAAAACAAAGGAAATAAAGGTCAGAACGTGACAAGGTTGGGAACTCTGCAAACAACGTTTCCTCTCTGAGAATGGTAAATGACTGTAATTAATACATGCATTAACATAAATGTATGTAACCAAATGACGTGGATTAACGCTACATTTACTACAGGTGGCATATGTAATGGGTATTTTTTCTTAAAATAGATCAAAGGACATACAATTCACATAATGAAGCAATGAATGCGCAAGAATTGGCGGGAGACAGCTGAGCCATTCTGGAGAGAGACTTGCCTATATCTTCGCCACACACCCCTCCTGTCAATACTCAGGAGAAGACCCAGATGCAGACAGTTCCAAAGTAACAAAAACAGGAGGGCAGGCTAACGACAAGTCAAGGGCAGGCAGAGGTCAGTAGTCCAGAGTAGAGTCTGAAAGGTACAGAACGGCAGGCACGCTCTGAGTCAGGGCGGGCAGAGGTCAGTAATCTAGGGTGGTGTGACAAGGTACAGAACGGCAGGCAGGCTCGGGGTCAGAATGGTCAAAAACCAGGAAAGCTAGAAAACAGGAACTAGAGACAGACAGGAGCACGGGAAAAAACACTGGTAGGCTTGACGAAACAAATTAACTGGCAACAGACAAACAGAGAACACAGGTATAAATACACTGGGGATAATGGGGAATATTGGCGACAGGTGAAACCTTATTCTTGTCTCAACATTTTCAATTATACTCGAGACACGTTATCTTCATGCATATTTTAGATGCTTTTCACTGACATCCGCAACTCAATAATCAGCTAGGCCTATTGGCACGTTCGCTGCCTAAATTGCAGGTTTCCCAAATAGTCATAGGCCTATGTCCTTGCGATTTGATACAATCCACAGCTATCTTTTAAAGTAGCTTATGGTTCTCGATTCCTCTGTGGCCAAGTTAAGTATTAAAAATAATTTTATTGGTTTATGTAAAGACAGGAGTAATTATGTCATTTTGGCAAGTGTATTTTTAGTAACTTCCCTATAGGAACCACCACTACGCGTTTTCTCTCCTGTTCTATTGGTTTTCATATACATTTTATTTAGTTGTCCAGAAGCAAAAGGCACAGTCCTAGTCATATTAGCAACCTATGCTAGTTGTTGCATCTTTAGATTCCCCCTCTTTATAAGTTTCTAACAGGGAACCGCTATCAGGTGAACTGTTTACAACGGTGTTATCCCAGGTGCACTGTTTACAACGGTGTTATCCCAGGTGAACTGTTTACAACGGTGTTATCCCAGGTGCACTGTTTACAACGGTGTTATCCCAGGTGCACTGTTTACAACGGTGTTATCCCAGGTGCACTGTTTACAACGGTGTTATCCCAGGTGAACTGTTTACAACGGTGTTATCCCAGGTGCACTGTTTACAACGGTGTTATCCCAGGTGCACTGTTTACAACGGTGTTATCCCAGGTGCACTGTTTACAACGGTGTTATCCCAGGTGCACTGTTTACAACGGTATTATAACAGGTGCGCTGTTCAGAATGGTGTTTTCCCGCGAATTGCACTTTGGCAAATGTTAACCCTCAATAATTGTGTGACCTCTCTGACTGATGGGGACACGACACACACTGGGTTGTTAGTTTATATGTATGAGAGGGAGGGCTGTAGGCCCTCCCTCCCTGCCTTACTGAACACAATGTGCTCATTACAAGTGGAGTTGAGCTGACCTGAGCGTCACTCTGCGCAGATTTTATTGGCCAATATGAAAAGGCATTGACGCAGGAATCAGAGACCCCAGAGACAATGATCGCTGCCTTTTCTTCATTGTTAAGGTTAGACTTACTGCTCCCCCTGTTGAGAGGTGTGACAGGTATGTTGTGAGAGGAGCTGAAAAAGCCTTGAAGTGGCACTCCAGTCTCCTTTTCACCCAATTTAACACCTTTCAACCTTACTTAAAGCTGTAATCCTTAATGGTGAAAGGGCCACTTCCGTTTGCGATATTACAACAGCAAAGAAGTTACTGCAAACAGCGACCACAGTTTTTTCCCCTCGGACATCATTGCACGCGCGATAGAAGAGCAATGTTTGTTCTCTATTGTTCCTCAGCAAGGGGGAAGCCGATGACATCACCGATTCCCATCAGACCAACTCCTTGAAACCCCTACTCCTTGAAGTTGCAGTTGTGTCTAAAAAAATACTATTTTGCTCAAAAATATTTTTTTACTCTTTAGTGTGTGTACTTTACTGTATTTATACTTGGGATATCGCTTTTCAACGGTGAAAGTAAAAAGAATCGCTGGAGGACATCTGGACCAGGCCAACTAAAGGCTTCACACATAGATGGGCATATTATGGACTTGGGTGGAAGGTGACAATGGTCTGTTTCACTTGACCGTGCTGCGTTGGACACTCCTTTATGGAACATCTGTCGCTGGGATGCAAATTTGCCAAATCTCAACCCAGTCAAGATGGCCGCTGACACAAAGAACCTTTAATTCCCTCTGTATCAGGGGTTGAGACCCATTCAGAATGCTTTTGCTAGTGAACTCAAATTCAACTCAAGAGTCTGATTAAATAAAAGAAAAAGGTTTTGCAAAACATCAGACCAAATCTCTGATATTAATGCTGCTTACGGATGATTCATGTAGCTAGCCATACACTTGATCTGCAGTACAGCCTTCCTTCTCTGCAGGGCAGAGGGTGAAATTTGGAATCAATCTAGTGAATGTTTGTGGACATGCTGGTCAGTCCCATTAAACAGTGCCCAGACCTAACATGGTGTAGTGTAGTGCTAGAGTAGGAGGAGCTCTTTGATGTTCTGTTTGCTTCCTCTGCTCCAGGTGGACCCCATGCTGTTCATACGCTTACATAAGCACCACTCCACTTGTTGGAGGTTTGGTTTGTTGACAATGGCGATGTCCTTTTAATTATAATGGAGGGAGACAACTGTTGGGCTCTGGACATATGGCTGCTCTGGGGCCAATATCTTTTAGCTACTAGCCACAGGCGTATAATGAACAGTCCCAGTGGGTTCTCTAACCTACTGTTATGCTGCTGCTGCTGCACCTGTGTTGTGTCAGGTCGAAGTGGAGTGGCCCATCTGAACTCTAAACTGATTTAGGGCATTGAGAGAGACAGGTGTTTCAGAGGGAGAGGAGGGAATAGGCATGTGTACTGTACCATAAAGGGGGGAACCCAAATCACTGACCTATTCAGGACACACATGTACCATAAACCAGATGAATGAGATCTGACTGAGGTTGACCCCTTATCTAGTGATTGAGGAAACATGAAAAGAGGAACCTGCAGTGAGACTTCTTCAGGGGGTTCATATCCAGTTCTTCATCCTTATTCATCATAGAGTTTCTTTATTACTCAATGTTGGCGCCGGGAATAACTCCTTTTATACACAAGAGAAAAAAAATGTATATGCCTGCGTCACAAATGCCTCCCTGTTTCTTGAAATACGGCCTATATAGTGCACTAATTTTGACCAGGTTCCATAGGGCTCTGGTCAAAATGATTGCACTATTAAGGTAATAGGGTGCTATTTGGGATACAAACCTATAAGAATGGCTATTTGGGTGATTGTCGGCAATAGGCTTCCATATAAACGTGCTGGCAGAGCTTGTGTGGCTAAGTGGGCGCAGTGTTGGCACAGAGTGGGCAGGGTGTTGGCACAGAGTGGGCATGGTGTTGGCACAGAGTGGGCATGGTGTTGGCACAGAGTGGGCATGGTGTTGGCACAGAGTGGGCATGGTGTTGGCACAGAGTGGGCATGGTGTTGGCCACGTGGCAATGCTTCAGCCTTGGCTGGGATAGTAGGTCTATGAGGTTGGGTTTTAACTCCCACAGTTGGCCGATCTGGACGGGGAAAGGAAATTAAGAGCACTTTTTCTTCTTTTAAATGCACCCCACCCCCTGCTGTCATGAATTTAAGGCTGGAACCTCTCATGTACTATACATCTGTGACAGTAATTTACCAGCTGACATCTAAGCTTTAATTTCGTTTCTGCTATGAAATCATTCTCATTTCGTTAGTTCTCCATTACATGGAATTTCATAAGCTCTCAGTCTCACTCTCTGTTTGTAGTCACTCAGGAAGTTGTCAACACAGTGGTACTGCAACATAAGCAAAAATACTACTGTACTGCGCTGTGGTACTGCATCTCTTTGAGGTATTCATACATTATCTGTCGATTGATCCTAATGGAAACCACCCACTAAGCAATGCTAAAAGCCTTGAGAAATGTGAGGCGAAAGATCCTTTGAGCCAAATCAGATCAAACCAATCTGAATAACATACTTATCTCTAGTGACTACTGCATGCTCAGGTGCAAAAGAGAGCAAGTGGAGCATTGGCTGTGGGTTGGCAAAATATCTTAATGTACCATTTTTCTCAGGGTGTTAACAGAGTGTTGGTCAGAAATGAAAATTAATGTGGGAACATTCAGAGTAATACTATTAGAGTAACCGTGTTCCATATACAGTGCCTTGCGAAAGTATTCGGCCCCCTTGAACTTTGCGACCTTTTGCCACATTTCAGGCTTCAAACATAAAGATATAAAACTGTATTTTTTTTGTGAAGAATCAACAACAAGTGGGACACAATCATGAAGTGGAACGACATTTATTGGACATTTCAAACTTTTTTAACAAATCAAAAACTGAAAAATTGGGCGTGCAAAATTATTCAGCTCCCTTAAGTTAATACTTTGTAGCGCCACCTTTTGCTGCGATTACAGCTGTAAGTCGCTTGGGGTATGTCTCTATCAGTTTTGCACATCGAGAGACTGACATTTTTTCCCATTCCTCCTTGCAAAACAGCTCGAGCTCAGTGAGGTTGGATGGAGAGCATTTGTGAACAGCAGTTTTCAGTTCTTTCCACAGATTCTCGATTGGATTCAGGTCTGGACTTTGACTTGGCCATTCTAACACCTGGATATGTTTATTTTTGAACCATTCCATTGTAGATTTTGCTTTATGTTTTGGATCATTGTCTTGTTGGAAGACAAATCTCCGTCCCAGTCTCAGGTCTTTTGCAGACTCCATCAGGTTTTCTTCCAGAATGGTCCTGTATTTGGCTCCATCCATCTTCCCATCAATTTTAACCATCTTCCCTGTCCCTGCTGAAGAAAAGCAGGCCCAAACCATGATGCTGCCACCACCATGTTTGACAGTGGGGATGGTGTGTTCAGCTGTGTTGCTTTTACGCCAAACATAACGTTTTGCATTGTTGCCAAAAAGTTCAATTTTGGTTTCATCTGACCAGAGCACCTTCTTCCACATGTTTGGTGTGTCTCCCAGGTGGCTTGTGGCAAACTGTAAACGACACTTTTTATGGATATCTTTAAGAAATGGCTTTCTTCTTGCCACTCTTCCATAAAGGCCAGATTTGTGCAATATACGACTGATTGTTGTCCTATGGACAGAGTCTCCCACCTCAGCTGTTGATCTCTGCAGTTCATCCAGAGTGATCATGGGCCTCTTGGCTGCATCTCTGATCAGTCTTCTCCTTGTATGAGCTGAAATTTTAGAGGGACGGCCAGGTCTTGGTAGATTTGCAGTGGTCTGATACTCCTTCCATTTCAATATTATCGCTTGCACAGTGCTCCTTGGGATGTTTAAAGCTTGGGAAATCTTTTTGTATCCAAATCCGGCTTTAAACTTCTTCACAACAGTATCTCGGACCTGCCTGGTGTGTTCCTTGTTCTTCATGATGCTCTCTGCGCTTTTGACGGACCTCTGAGACTATCACAGTGCAGGTGCATTTATACGGAGACTTGATTATACACAGGTGGATTGTATTTATCATCATTAGTCATTTAGGTCAACATTGGATCATTCAGAGATCCTCACTGAACTTCTGGAGAGAGTTTGCTGCACTGAAAGTAAAGGGGCTGAATAATTTTGAACGCCCAATTTTTCAGTTTTTGATTTGTTAAAAAAGTTTGAAATATCCAATAAATGTCGTTCCACTTCATGATTGTGTCCCACCTGTTGTTGATTCTTCACAAAAAAATACAGTTTTATATCTTTATGTTTGAAGCCTGAAATGTGGCAAAAGGTCGCAAAGTTCAAGGGGGCCGAATACTTTCGCAAGGCACTGTAGACCGAGTTAAAAAATTGCCGTTGCTGGTTCAGTAGACACTGCCTACCACACCAACTGATGATAGAACAGGCTTCTCCAGTCAACAGAACAGTAATGACGAGAACAGTTCCTGTTCAGTTCTGCACCAGTTCACACCATTGATCATGTATACACTTAGTGTACAAATTAGAAACACCTTCCTAGGGCTGACCCCATTTAGTCAACTGGTCGATTGTTCGGTCGATAGGTTGTTGGTCGACCAAGATTTTTTTAATCGAGCAATCGCAAATATATATACAGTACCAGTCAAAAGTTTGGACACCTACTCATTCAAGGGTTTTTCTTTATTTTTACTATTTCCTACATTGTAGAATAAAAGTGAAGACATCAAAACTATAAAATAACACATATGGAATAATTTAGTAACCAAAATTGTTAAACAAATCAAAATATATTTAACATTTGAGATTCTTCAAAGTAGCCACCCTTTGCCTTGATGACAGCTTAAAACACTCTTGGCAATCTCTCAACCAGCTTCACCTGGAATGCTTTTCCAAAAGTCTTAAAGGAGTTCCCACATATGCTGAGCACTTGTTGGCTGCTTTTCCTTCACTCTGCTGTCCAACTCTTCCCAAACCATCTCCATTGGGTTGAGGTCGAGTGATTGTGGAGGCCAAGGAATCTGATGCCGCACTCCATCACTCTCCTTGGTCAAATAGCCCTTACACAGCCTGGAGTTGTGTTTTGGGTCATTGTCCTGTTGAAAAACAGATGATAGTCCCGCTAAGCGCAAGCCAGCTGTAGTAGCATTCTGTGCTTTGAATTCAAAATAAAAACTCCCCCACAACATTACACATCCTCCTCCATGCTTTACGGTGGGAAGTGGGAACCACACATGCGGGGAGATCATCCGTTTACCTACTCTGCATCTCAAAGACACGACGGTTGGATCCAAAGATCTCAAATTTGGACTTATCAGACCGGGGAAAGATTTCCAAAAATCTAATGTACATTGCTCATGTTTTTCTTGGCCCAAGCAAGTCTCTTCTTCTTATTGGTGTCCTTTAGTAGTGGTTTCTTTGCAGCAATTCGACCATGAAGGCCTGATTTTGTCCTATATTTATATTTATTTTTTTATCCCAGCCCCCGTCCCCACAGGAGGCCTTTTGGTAGGCCATCATTGTAAATAAACATTTGTTGTTAACTGACTTGCCTAGATAAATAAATGTTAAATAAAAATAATGTATACAATAATTCATGGTCTCCTCTGAACAGTTGATGTTGATATGTGTCTGTTACTTGAAATCTGTGAAGCATTTATTTGGGCTGCAATTTCTGAGGCTGGTAACCCTAATGAACTTATCCTCCGCAGCAGAAGTGACTCTGGGTCTTCCTTTCATGTGGTGGTCCTCATGAGAGCCAGTTTCATCATAGCACTTGATGGTTTTTCCAAATGCACTTTGTCACGTGTTGAATGCAACCTTACAGTGAAATGCTTACTTACAAGCCCTTAACCAACAATGCAGTTTCAAGAAAAATAAGTGTTAAGTAAATATAGTTAAATAAAATAAAAATAACAAATAATTAAAGAGCAGCAGTAAAATAATACTAGTGAGGCTATATACAGGGGGTACTGGTACAGAGTCAATGTGCAGAGGCACAGGTGCAGCAATCATGTTGTAGCTGCGACGTCTCCAATCCACTCTGAACATGGGCCTGTATTGTCTAGCTGGCTGCCAGTACAGGGGGTTCACTGTCTGTACCCAGGGATAACTAATGACTGGCGCAATGGGCCACCATGGTAATATGCACACTCCCTCTCTCTATCTCTGTCTATCCTTGATTTCATTGGGATACGATCACATATACCACTGTATTTATGTGTGGGAATACTTGGGAACAGATTTTCTCAATTACAATCACTTTGAGCTGATTTCCTGGTGATTTTTATATATCTCTCGCTTTCTCTCTCTCTACTCACTCTCTCACGGTCTCACTCTCTCTCGCTCTCTTTCTACTCACTCTCTCACGCTCTCACTCTCTCTCTCTCTAACTCTGTCGAGGGCCAGCAGGCGTCCTGAAGCCACCCAGTGTCCCTTGCGCACACACACATACACACACATACACGGCTCACACTCTTATCCCTTTCTCTCAAGCCTAGTCATATACTCCTGTATCATTTTCCCTCTATAGTTGACACTCCCCAGACCCGAAAAGCTCTCCTGGCCAGCAGCAAAATGGCTGATAGTACTCTGTGTGTCGAGGAATGTCAGTAACCTAGCAACGGGTCTGAAGTGACAGATCACTCTGTTGGTCTGTGATGGGCGGCTGTGCATCAGGGATGGCTGGCTATTACAGTGCTCTGCTGCTGCTGCTGCTGGTGGTGTTGGAGCTGGTGATGGTGTTGGTAAAACTTAATGCTGCTATAGCCAGGCTATATCTGGGCCATTCATTCATCCTGATATGAAGTATGCATGTGATGTAGCAGGTCATAGACCATGGCTCCCCAATAGCCGGCCCGTGGGTGATTTTACCCACCTCTTGTTGTTAGACATAAAAATCACCAGGAAATCAGCTCAAAGTGATTGTAATTGAGAAAATCTCTTTCCAAGTATTCCCACACATAAATACAGTGGAATATGTTATTGTATCCCAATGAAATCAACATTTAAAATGATTCTGTTTTTGTTAAATATTATATCTGTTTGGGCTTCTTGCGGTCAATTTGCAGTCTACAAATTATTTATAACTATGTTCTGGCCCCCTGAACATCCGCTCAGGAAAAGAATCTGTCCTCCTACATATGGAAGCAGTTAATGGAAGTAGTTAGTTCCTGTTTTCACTGTCTGACTGTGGGGTTTCTATTCTCTAACCATAGCGTTAAGCTAAAACTCGGCACTCTCACCCTCGCCTATAGTCAAAACTTTATTCTCGGCAGCAGAGTAATTGGAAACTTTACACTTGGAAGCCCACATGATGGTTAACCGCATCCTGCTCAAGCAAAAGCAAACTTGTAAAGTTGTGATGCTGCTGTGAGATAGCCTTCACACTGTTTGTGTTTCTGTGTTAACCACCAAGGTAGCTTGCTAGCTTATGGGGGGCAGAGTGTTGCACTTACCTTCAACAACATGTGCAGTAGTGATGGAAAGTTCTGCTCTTTTTTTACTGACTCAGATCTTTTCGACTTGTTCAGTCAAAATCATTTTGTTCATTTGAGTCAGTAATGCGCCAGAGCACGCAGGACCCGATACCAGCAAACGATGAATTGAAAAGTTTTTAGCTAGACTGGATACAGATTTTGTCAGAATTGACCTTTCGTAGCAGGTTAGGAGAACTTATGCAGAAGGTTAGGATAAATATGTTAAGGTTAGGAAAAGGGTTAAGGTTAGGGTAAGGTTTAGCTAAAATACAAATCAAAGGGCCTCCAGAGCTGGGCATAATAAAAGTAAATAAAAGTAATAATATTTTTCTTATATATACACTGAACAAAAATATAAATGCAACTTGTAAAGAGATGGTCCAATGTTTTAGGTGCTGAAATAAAAGATCCCAGAAATGTTCCATACTCTGGGTCTTGTTAAAAAGCTTCTTGCTCTCAAATGTTGTGCACACATTTGTTTACATCCCTGTTAGTGAGCAGTTCTCCTTTGCCAAGATAATCCATCCACTTGACAGGTGTGGCATATCAAGAAGCTGATTAAACAGCATGATCATTACACAAGTGCTCCTTGTGCTGGGGATAATAAAAGGCCACTAAAATGTGCAGTTTTGTCACACAACACAATGCCACAGATGTGTCAAGTTTTGTGGGAGTGTGCCATTGGAATGCTGACTGCAGGAATTTCCACCAGACCTTTTGCCAGATAATTGAATGTTAATTTCTTTACCATAAGCCGCCTCCATCATCGTTTAGAAAAATGTAGCAGTTCATCCAACCTGCCTCACACCCGCAGACCACGTGTAACCACACCAGCCCAGGACCTCCACATCCAGCCTCTTCACCTGTGGGATTGTCTGAGACCAGCCACCCGGACAGCTGAAGAAACTGTGGCTTTGCACCAGAGAAGAATTTCCGTCTCAGAAAAAGTTCATCTGCGTGCTCATTGTCTTCACCAGGGTCTTGACCTGACTGCAGTTTGGCGTCGTAATCGACTTCATTGGGCAAATGCTCACCTTCGATGACCACTGGCAGGCTGGAGTAGTGTGCTCTTCACGGATTAATCCCAGTTTCAACTGTACCGGGCAGATGGCAGTCAGTGTGTATGGCGTCGTGTGGGCGTACGATTTGCTGAGGTCAACGTTGTGAACAGAGTGGCCCATGGTGGCGTAGGCGTTATGGTATAGGCAAGAATAAGCTACGGACAACAAACACAATTGCATTTTATCGATGGCAATTTGAATGCACAGAGATACCGTGACGAGATCCTGAGGCACATTGTTGTGCCATTCATACGCCTCCATCACCTCATGTTTCAACTTCCTGGAAGCTGAAAATGTCCCAGTTCTTCCATGGCCTGCATACTGTACTCACCAGACATGTCACGTGTACGACAGTGTGTTTCAGTTCCTGCCAAAGTCCAGCAACTTCACACAGCCATTGAAGAGGAGTGGGACAACACTCTACAGGCCACAATCAACAGCATGATCAACTCTATGCGGAGGAGATGTGTCGCACTGCATGAGGAAAATGGTGGTCACACCAGATAATGACTGGTTTCCTATCCACACCCCTATGTTCGTTTAAGGTAAAGTATCTGTGAAAAACAGATGCATATCTGTATTTCCAGTCATGTGAAATTCATAGATTAGGGCCTATTGCATTTATTTCAATTGACTGATTTCCTCATATGAACTGTACCTCAGTAACATCTTTGAAATTGTTGCATGTTGCATTTATATTTTTGTTCCGTATACATAATTTATCTGCTTGAGGCAACCCCATGCTCTGCTCAAGGCCACTGACATTGGGAGGGATCTTAGATGGGACGGCAGTGGATAACAGCCGTTTTACAGGCTCCTGACCAATTTTGTGTTTTCTACACTGATCTTAACTTGTTTGTACATAATGTCTCCGCCATCATTTCCTATGACTGAAAACAGCTTCTGGACATCAGACCAGTGATCACTATCCTCGATTTGGATGACAGTTTCTACTTCAATGAGTCGGCAGCTCTGGATGTTCAGCTTAGTCCGGACCAGGCCCTAATTCTCCGGGATTCGATTCGAGGAAGCAACGGCACAAGAGAGGCAGACAAGCCGGCATCCTGACGAGCAAATAAAACGCCTCTCCCCTCTGTTCTATTGGCAGTCACTAGAGAACAAACTGGACGAGCTCCGTTTGAGACTTATCTTATCTTATCAACAGGACTTGAAAAACTGCAATATTCTATGTTTCTCGGCGTTGTGGCTGTACAAGGACATGGATAATATACATCTTGCTGGGTTTTCCATGCATCGAAGGGGGTAGGAGTGTGTCTGTTTATGAACAAAAGCTGGTGTGCGATCTCTACTGTTAAGGTTGTCTTTCGTTTTTGAATACCTCATGATGAGCTGCAGACCATACTATTTACCAAGTTTTACCAAGTTTTCATCTATGTTTTTTGTAGCTGTCTATTTATCACCACAAATCAATGCTCTATACTCCACACACAGAAACGCATACAACGCTCTCCCTCACCCTCCCTTTGGCAAATCTGACCATAACTCTATCTTCCTTCATTCAACACTGAACCATGCATGAGAGCACCAGCTGTTCCAGAGACTGTGTAATTTCGCTCTCCGTAGCCAATGTGAGTACGACCATTATACAGTTGAACATTCACAAGGACACAGGACCAGATGGATTACCAGGACATGTACTCTGACCAGCTGGCAAGTGTCTTCACTGACATTTTCAACCTCTCCCTGACCCAGTCTGTAATACCTACATTTCTCAAGCAGACCACCATAATCCCTGTGCCCAATAATGCCAAGATAACCTGTCTAAATGACTATCGCCCCATAGCATTCACGTCTGTAGCCATGAAAGGCTGGTCAGTGCTCACATCAACACCATCATCCGAGACACAGTGAACTCCTACAATTCGCATACCGCCCCAACAGATCCACAAAGGACTCAATCTCTATTGCACTCCACACTGCCCTCTCCCACCTGGACAAGAATACCACCTTCATGAGAATGCTGTTCATTGAGAACAGCTCAATATTCAACACCATAGTGCCCTCCAAGCTCATCACTAAGCTCAGGACCCTGGGACTGAACAACTCCCTTGACAACTGGATCCTGGACTTCCTAATGGGCCGTCCCCAGGTGGAGAGGGTAGGCAACAACACAGCCGCCATGCTGACCCTCAACACGGGGGCCCCTTAGGGGTGTGTGCTTAGTCCCCTCCTGTACTCCCTATTCACTCACGACTGCATGGCCGCACATGACTCCAACACCAACAAGGTTGTCGACGACATAACGGTGGTAGGCCTGATCACCGACGACGATGATGCAGCCTATAGGGAGGAGATCAGTGACCTGGCATTGTGATGCCAGGCCAAAAACTATCTCTAAACATCAGCAAGATGAAGGATCTGATCATGGATCACAGGTAACAGAGGGCCTAGCATGCCCCAATCCACATCGACGGGGCTGTAATGGAGTGGGTCGAGGGCTTCAAATTCCTTGGTGTCCACATCACTAAGGAATTAACATGGTCCACACACACCAACTTTGTCGTGAAGAAGACACGACAACACCTCTTCCCTCTCAGGAGGCTGAAAAGATTTGGTATGGGCCCTCAGATCCTCAAAAAGTTCTAAAGCTGCACCATTGAGAGTCTCTTGAATGACTACATCACCTCTTGGTATGGCAACTGCCTGGTATCCGACTGCAAGACGCTACAGAGGGTAGAGCGTATGGCCCAGTACATCACTGGTGGCTGAGCTCCCTGCCATCCAGGACTTCTATACCAGGCGGTGTCAGAGGAAGGCCCCAATAATGACTCCAGCCACCAAAGTCATAGACTGTTCTCTCTGCTACCACACGGCAAATGGTACCAATGCACCAAGTTTGGAACCAACAGGACCCTGAACCCCCAAGCCATAAGACCAAATAACCAAATAGCTGCCCGGACTATCTAACTCTTATGACTCATCACATATGCTGCTGCTACTTATTATTATTATCTATGCTGTTGCCTAGTCACTTTACCCCAACATATACAGTATGTACATATCTACCTCCATTACCTCGTACCCCTGCACATCGACTCGGTACTGGTACCCCGTATATACAGTTGAAGTTTACATACACCTTAGCCAAATACATTTAAACTCATTTTTTCAAAATTTCTGACATTTAATCAGAGTAAAAATTCCCTGTCTTAGGTCAGTTAGGATCACCACCTTATTTTAAGAATGTGAAATGTCAGAATAATAGTAGAGAAAATAATTTATTTCAGCTTTTATTTCTTTCATCGCATTTCCAGTGGGTCAGAAGTTTACATACACTCAATTTGCATTACCTTTAAATGATTTAACATGAGTCAAACGTTTCAGGTAGCCTTCCACAAGCTTCCCACAATAAGTTGGGTGAATTTTGACCCATTCCTCCTGACAGAGCTGGTGTAACTGAGTCATGTAGGTAGGCCTCCTTGCTCGCACACGCTTTTTCAGTTCTGCCCACACATTTTCTATAGGATTGAGGTCAGGGCTTTTTGATGGCCACTCCAATACCTTGACCTTGTTGTCCTTAAGCCATTTTGCCACAACTTTTGAAGTATGCTTGGGGTCATTGTCCATTTGGAAGACCCATTTGCGACCAAGCTTTAACTTCCTGACTGATGTCTTGAGATGCTGCTTCAATATATACACATAATTTTCCTACCTCATGATGCCATCTATTTTGAGAAGTACACTAGTCCCTCCTGCAGCAAAGCACCCCCAAAACATGATGCTGCCACCCCTGTGCTTCATGGCTGGGATGGTGTTCTTCGGCTTGCAAGCCTCCCCCTTTTTCCTCCAAACATAACGATGGTCGTTATGGCCAAACAGTTTTTGTTTCATCAGACCAGAGGACATTTCTCCAAAAAGCACAATCTTTGTCCCCATGTGCAGTTGCAAACCATAGTGTGGCTTTTTTATGGCGGTTTTGGAGCAGTGGCTTCTTCCTTGCTGAGCAGCCTTTCAGGTTATGTCGATATAGGACTCGTTTTACTGTGGATATTGATACTTTTGTACCTGTTTCCTCCAGCATCTTCACAAGGTCCTTTGCTGTTGTCTGGGATTAATTTGCACTTTTTGCACCAAAGTACGTTCATCTCTAGGATACAGAACGCGTCTCCTTCCTCAGTGGTATGACGCCTGCGTGGTCCCATGGTGTTTATACTTGCGTACTATTGTTTGTACAGATGAACGTGGTTCCTTCAGGCATTTGGAAATTGCTCCCAAGGATGAACTAGACTTGTGGAGGTCTACAATTTTTTTCTGAGGTCTTGGCTGATTTCCTTTGATTTTCCCATGATGTCAAGCACAGAGGCACTGATTTGAAGGTAGGCCTTGAAATACATCCAGAGGTACACCTCCAATTGACTCAAATGATGTCAATTACCCATTCAGAAGCTTCTAAATCTATGACATCATTTTCTGGAATTTTCCATGCTGTTTCAAGGCACAGTCAACGTAGTGTATATAAACTTCTGACCCACTGGAATTGTGGTGCAGTGACATATAAGTCTGTAAACAATTTTGGGAAAAATTACTTATGTCATGCACAAAGTACATGTCCTAACCGACTTGTCAAAACTATAGTTTGTTTACAAGAAATTTGTGGTGTGGTTGAAAAACAAGTTTTAATGACTCCAACCTAAGTGTATGTAAACTTCCGACTTCAACTGTATACATACTCATTGTGTATTTATTCTTTCTATTATTATTATTATCTCTCTGCATTGTTGGGAAGGGCCTGTTAGCATTTCACTGTTAGTCTACATCTGTTGTTTACCAAGCATGTCACAAATAAAATATGATTTGATTTTAATTAAGCTGCAGCAATGCAATGCTTTCAGAGCGGGGAAGAGAAAAGAAAAAGAAAGAATGAATGAAACAAAACATTTTTTTACTGAAGTTAACGCATTTCTTTGCTGAAAAGACACAGAGACTGCTGATAAGAGTGCCATTGTTGTTGAGGCAGAGAACATGTATGTGTAGCCCATGGGCTACATATAGTAAGACAGAGGGGGCACTGTTTCACTCACTCCAGTGAGATAGTTTCAGCCACTTGCAAATTGAAGGAAAGTTGACGGGTGCATTGTGCCCTGTTCGGATGCTGGAATTATTTGGGATGAGCATGCAAAGGTAACCTAGTTTTTGTTGTTGATTTGTTTGACTATCTGATGAAAACATCATGACATCAGACTAGCTCCTGCCTGGGGCCTCCGAATAAATAAGTCCTTCCCTGCTTATCGGAGCTGTCATTTGTGACTGAGACTTGTAAAAGCTTGCTCCAAACAATGTACATTTGTTGATTGCTTGGCATACAAATACGATTTTTTCTTGGTACATTTGAATCTAGGTCTAGTTGTGGCTGCAACCGGACTACATTGTGAACGACTCTTGATGGAATGCCTTACTTGACTGCCATCGGGGTGATACGTTTCCCGAACTGCAGAAACGATTCATTTTCAAGTTCGAGTTTGTTGAGCAGAGGCTGTGTATGTTTTGGTTCTACAAAGCTGTGTCCATCATAACATTCAATAATTAATTCACTGCATTAATTCTTGCACCAAGTTATCAATTATCAGTTCGGAACATGTATTTTTATTCTTTATGCTTCTTGCAGCATTATCTATTTTGCCTGAAAATATGACAGACAGTTTTTGGTTGGAGCACATTTCCGGAGTCACCAGTGCTGAAGAATTCATTGTGGACAGCTGGTAAAACAAACAACTAAAATTAACGATTCACTCATGAAAACGAATAATGACTCCCGAGTCAGTAAAAAGAGTCATTCAAAAAGAACGAGTCACTTCCTTCTGCCTGACACACAAAAGCACAAGATGTTTACTTCCTTATTCCTAAAAAATCAGTTGAAGCTGGAGGATTTTCCCTTTCTTAATGCCATGCCCAATGCTAAATTTCCTTTCATTTCAGACCTCTAATATTAAGCCTCCATTTTGTGGTCCTCTGCAGCTCATTTGGTAGAGCATGGCGCTTGCCAGGATTGCGGCTTCGTTTCCAAGGACCACCAATATGTTAAATGTATGCACACATGACTGTAAGTTGCTTTGGATAAAAGCATCTGCTAAATGGCATTTATTATTATATTATTATATTATTTTAGTTCAGACTTACGTTTAGACATAGTTTAGGTTTCTGCTACTGTGAGAAAATAAAGGAAATCACATCTGTGCAGTATACTAAAATAACAGGAGCAGTAGATTTGCATAAGCTGTCTCCGTCCAGTAACCTCACTGTCTTTGTGTGTTGTTCAGCCCACCATGCAGTCAAATAAGATGTATCAACAATGTGCCTGTGTGACCTTGAGTCCTGAGCCTTTTGTCTGATTGTGTGAAAACAGAGGAACTGGGCAAATTGCAACAATGCTTCTTAGCGATGCTTTACTTCCTTGAGTGTACTAACCAGAGGTGGGACCAAGTCATTGTTTTTCAAGTCACAAGTAAGTCTCAAGTCTTAGCACTCAAGTCTCAAGTCAAGACCGTCAAGTATCAAGTCAAGTCTTTAACTTTGAGTTTCGAGTCCTAAACAAGTCATAATGTGCTCTTCACCAAATGTAATGCCATTTCATATTTTTAACAAGAGTAATAGTTAGTATGTTACATTTACACAAATCATGAATCCTTTTAAAAATATCTATATATTTATTACTTTCCAAATAAACGTTATATTTCCATGGAAATACATGGGTAGCCATGAGAAAGACCCACCCCCACCCAATAGTGATCGACTATCGAGGATCGCTATGGGGCGCAATCGGGCAATGTAGGCTTGTACACAATCACCCAACCACAATCACCCAACCCTTGTTTTAGGAACATCAGGCAGGATTTAGGCTACCAACTGCCTAGCTAGTTGTAGCTCAATCTTGGGTGCAATGATCACGTTCCCGTACTGACTGACTGTGTGGAGGCCCATTGATTTAATGTTAGGCTAGCCTACATGATACACTAGTAAAGTAATAAAATATATAGCTGTCGGCTATATTAGCCACGTTAGCCACCGTTCTTTGTGCAGCTTCAAATGTCGAACAAAATTGGAAATTGTTGAGCCTCCATCTGTAATTTTCTTCCCGCATGTTTTCCAAGTTGCAATCAGTTTTTGTTGATACAGCGTTGTCTTTATATCCGAAAATAATACTTTTTTTTCACCCACCGACGTTCCTCTGCACTGCCACTCACAACTTTTTCTCAGCTGGCACAATTTGATTGGCTGCTGTCCGATTCAAACTGTAATCCGTTAAATGAAGAGTTGATGCGCTGCACACTTTTTTAAAGTCATGTGACTCGTGTCCACACCTCTGGTACTAACTGTGCTGCACGCAATTAGTCTTTCAACCCTTGCAGGAGATGCTTTGAAGCCCCATAGTGTCATGACTCGTGCCTGCACACACATTTCACTCGCACGTATGCTTGTGTCATCATCATTTTTTATATTTATATTACCAGGGCCTTGGCAACAGCTTGGATAGGTGGTATAATGCTGTTGATTTATAACGGGCCCTCCCCGGGGGAGCTAGAGGTTGGAGGTCAGAGGTCAGGGGTCACGTCACGGACACAGCTGCATTGTTAACACAAGTTCAGCTGGCAGCATACTTCTGGAGGGCTCCATGACATGGTTTCAAAATGACATGGTCCATTTAGGGGAAGCTTGTATTTATGTCACTGTTTATTTTTTATTTATTCATCCTCTGCTTTTATGCTCGTCACTCGGCCAATCATTTACTCAGCCCTATGTTTTGAAACATCTCTTTTGAACAAATGCATGTAAGTGGTTGATAAACCTACAGTAGCATCCTATGTTATCATGCAATGAGAAAATAGCAGTGGAATAACTACAGTAATAGTGGTTTGTGTTGTAAATGCATAGTAACACAATGCTGGTATTTGATTCTTAGCCTGATTAAACACCAAGTAACAGTTTCCACTGACTGCAGTCCCAGGGAGAGAAAGCAGGGAAGCCACATTGCTAATCCCTAACCAGAGCGTATTTGGCTGAGCTCATGCAGGCTAACAGCTAAGGGCTCAGGACGGCTGAAGCCTGAGGCTCAGTGGTTAGAGCAGCAGCTCTCCCAGCCAGGCAGGCAGCTCCTCTCCTTTCCCTCTCTGCTCGTTGGGATAGTGCTATTCAGGTCCCCTCAGTCCCTCCTCCAGCAGCACTCTGAATGTCACAACTGACACTGAATGACCCTGACACAATGGTGCCAGCTAAGGCCCCTCCCATTCCCTGAGTGCAGTGCAGCCTTACCCGGGCTGCCCTGGCCTTTGACTGACAGGAGCAGGCAGGGCAGAGGACAGTGGCCTTCCTTGGGAGTTGGAGGAGGGAGGGGGAGGGGGGAGGCTGAGTGGCTCAGTGTTTTGATCCTGGCTCAACCAGTGGAAAGAGACTTTAAGGAAGGAACAAGTGAGAGGGGAGAAGGGTTATCCACAGTTTTGACAGCTCACAGTTTCATAATCCCACCCAGAGAGGCAGCCTCCAATGCCCTAAAGCAGCTTGTTGAAATGAACCATAAACGGTGGGGAAAACACACTCTATTCCGGGAGGAAACACATTAACGTCACACAACTTGACTGTCTCACTTATCCTCTGTAATTTATGGCTGTGGCAGAGAGAGGCAAGGCTACAGAGGCTTATCTGCTCTTCTTATCTTCACCCCAGGAAGCAGAGTTAGACACTGAGGAGCTTATTGTGGGGGGGTAGAGTGGCCCCTGCTTGTTTTTTAATTACAGAGCTTGGCGCATCCTCCAGCAGACCGCTTGGTGGGCACGAGTTGGGAAAAAGAGTCATGGAACAAGATAATCCAGCCCAGATACACACACTGACTCCCATTCCCTTTGAAAGACCTGATATGTGTGCTCAAGGCTGCTAAATGCTTGTTTGGATTTAAAGGAGAAATATGTTTTGTATTGAGTATTGGCCTTAAAGAGACTCTGAACAGTGGATTGGTTAGTCTGTGTGTTGCTGATCAAGGTAACAACAGGATAAGCCTTCTTATTAGGCCTAGTCAGTTTCATATCTCACAAGATTCCTGATGGAAATGGGAGCTTCCATGCTGTTTTCCTTTCATTCAGAGTAAGCCATGGAGTGGGCGGGGTACTGACCTCAGTTGCTTGGTCAGGTGAGGAAAGCGTGGGACACGCGTTTCCTCAGGTCTGGAGGGGAGATGAGGGGTCAGATAGGGATGTGGGGGGCAAGATGCTGGGGGGTGGGTTGGGGGCACTGTAGTGCTGAGTGATTCGTGGTTTTTGAAGTTGGTTTGGTTTTGGTTCGATTAATAAAAAATAATCACGGTTTTCGATATCGGTTTAGATTATTTGGGTTGAATGCTGTAAGAACACAGAATAAAACAATTGATAACAATCCAATGGTGGTAGTGATTGCCCATTACTGCTTATCACTTACAGTATTAATCATCATTTATTCACATTACTTTACTGTTGTGTATATTACATTACATGTTTTATTTGATGACTTATTATTATTATTTAATTCCAAGTCCCCATCTCTATGGTGCTGCTGCTTATGCTGTCTGACAAAATCACTATTTTAGTAGTTCTCCAAAGTAAATAAGGCATACTTTTATGACTGCTGAATACCAACTATCAATTACTTAGATCATGTATTTTCAGGTAGAGATACCTCATGAAGCAACAGCTGCTCTCTATATCAAATCAAATATATTTATAAAGCCCTTCTTACATCAGCTGATATCTCACAGTGCTGTACAGAAACCCAGCCTAAAACCCCAAACAGCAAGCAATGCAGGTGTAGAAGCACGGTGGCTAGGAAAAACTCCCTAGAAAGGCTAGAACCTAGGAAGATACCAAGAGAGGAACCAGGCTCTGAGGGGTGGCCAGTCCTCTTCTGGCTGTGCCGGGTGGAGATTATAACAGAACCAAGATGACCAAGATGTTCAAATGTTCATAGATGACCAGCAGTGTCAAATAATAACAATCACAGTGGTTGTCGAGGGTGCAACAGGTCAGCACCTCAGGAGTAAATGTCAGTTGGCTTTTCATAGCCGATCATTCAGAGTATCTCTACCGCTCCTGCTGTCTCTAGAGAGTTGAAAACAGCAAGTCTGGGACAGGTAGCACGTCCGGTGAACAGGTCAGGGTTCCATAGCCGCAGGCAGAACAGTTGAAACTGGAGCAGCAGCACGGCCAGGTGGACTGGGGATAACAAGGAGTCATCATGCCAGATAGTCCTGAGGCATGGTCCTAGGGCTCAGGTCCTCAGAGAGAGAGAGAGAGAGAACTAGAGAGAGAGAGAAAGAGAGAGAGAGAGAACTAGAGAGAGAGAGAACTAGAGAGAGAGAGAGAGAGAGAGAACTAGAGAGAGCATACTTAAATTCACACAGGACACCGAATAAGACAGGAGAAATACTCCAGATATAACAGACCCTAGCCCCCCGACACATAAACTACTGCAGCATAAATACTGGAGGCTGAGACAAGAGGAGTCAGGATATAACAGAATATAACCCCACCCACTTTGCCAAAGCACAAACCCCACTCCACTAGAGGGATATCTTCAACCACCAACTTACCATCCTGAGACAAGACCGAGTATAGCCCACAAAGATCTCCGCCACGGCACAACCCAAAGGGGGGCGCCAACCCAGACAGGAAGATCACATCAGTGACTCAACCCACTCAAGTGACGCACCCCTCCTAGGGACGGCATGGAAGAACACCAGTAAGCCAGTGACTCAGCCCCTGTAATAGGGTTAGAGGCAGAGAATCCCAGTGGAGAGAGGGGAACCAGCCAGGCAGAGACAGCAAGGGCGGTTCGTTGCTCCAGTGCCTTTCCGTTCACGTTCACACTCCTGGGCCAGACTACACTCAATCATATGACCTACTGAAGAGATGAGTCTTCAATAAAGACTTAAAGGTTGAGACCAAGTCTGCGTCTCTCACATGGGTAGGCAGACTATAGGAGAAAGCCCTGCCTCCAGCTGTTTGCTTAGCTGTTCGCTGTTAGCTGTTCGCCTCTTGAACTGAATATATGAAAATATATTAATTTGAAGACTGTACCTGTAACCCCCCCCCAACGAAACAATTACAAAATAAGAAAACATTTGATCACAAAAACAAATAGTAAGCCATGGAGAGGGAGAACATCAAATGGTATTTCCCTCACTCTCTTTTTGTGAAGGCTGCTCCTTAGAAAATGGGAGGCAGATTTCTCCTTTTGTGGGCTCTAGGAGAGGAAAGGGGGCTAGTCCGGCCGGGCCAACCCTCTCTTTGGGCTCTGCGACCCCTGGGAGGTTTCGGGGAGGTTTGGATCCCGCCTGCTCCTCCAGCAGTGGTATTGTGCCTGATTGTTTCCTCGGGGCCATGCCAGGTGACCCCTGTAACCCGGCGGCAGTGGGCCAGTCCTTCTTGAACAAGAGCTCTCTCTCCTCACAGAGACACAGCCAGATCAGTCAGACCCGGAAGCAGCACACCATCACACTCTCTCTCACTGCCAGCTGATGATGAATGACATCACACCAGACCATCGCATGTGATGGAGGGAGAAGGAAAAGGAGGAGGAATCTGATGCCCCACACAGTCCGATTTGAATCCTAAATAACTACAAGGATCTTTGTCAGACTGTTAGTGCAGTGATTTGGATTAATTCCATGGCTCGCCTTGTAGCTGTTGTGATAATTGTGCTGCTAGCACTTACACATACACTCACACAAACACACACACACACACTCAGGAGAAAATACCCCTCCTCTGCTCCCCTTTACTCAAACACACTGCTCACCCACACATAACTTCTTTGCTTCCCTTTTTTCTCTCTGTCACACATACACGCACACATAAATACTCTGACACACACACACACACACACGCACACACACACACTGTTTTGAGGGAAATGAGCGGCCCACTGACCTTTCTCCCATCGCATTGTTTCTTGAGATCTCGCATGTGCTCATACTAAGAAGGGTGGTTTTAGATTGCGTGTGTTGGGTGCCGTGTTTGTCTTCCTGTTCATGTTAAGTGTAGGTTGGTGATTGTGTGTGGAAGGAAAGAGCCATAAGCCTCTGAGCGTTAACCTTGAATAGCACAGACAGTCAGGCAGGCCTGCTCGTGATGTGGCTGGCTGTAAGCACACTGAGAGCACAGAGGCAAGGCCGTTCCCTGGCAGACTGAGTCTCTCTGCATGTGACGCCCAGCACTGATCATTATCCGGCTCCTTTTGTCAAGTGTTTGTCAAGAGCTGTGCTCCGCCTCCTCCTTCTCCTCCCTCTCTCACACTTTGTTAACCTCCCTCTCTCTTTCTCTCTCCCTCTCTCTCTCCCTCTCTCTTTCTCTCTCCCCTTCTCTCTCCCTCTCTCTTTCTCTCTCTCTTTCTCTCTACCCTTCTCTCTCCCTCTCTCTTTCTCTCTCCCCTTCTCTCAATTCAATTCAATTCAAGGGGCTTTATTGGCATGGGAAACGTGTTAACATTGCCAACGCAAGTGAGGTAGATAAAATACAAAAGTGAAATAAACAATAAAAATGAACAGTAAACACTACACATACAGAAGTTTCACAGCAATAAAGACATTACAAATGTCATATCAATGTACAAATGGTTAAAGTACACAAGGGAAAATAAATAAGCATAAATATGGGTTGTATTTACAGTGGTGTTTGTTCTTCACTGGTTGCCCTTTTCTCGTGGCAACAGGTCACAAATCTTGCTGCTGTGATGGCACACTGTGGAATTTCACCCAGTAGATATGGGAGTTTATCAAAATTGGATTTTTTTTCGAATTCTTTGTGCATCTGTGTAATCTGAGGGAAATATGTATCTCTAATATGGTCATACATTGGGCAGGAGGTTAGGAAGTGCAGCTCAGTTTCCACCTCATTTTATGGGCAGTGAGCACACACTGTCTTCTCTTGAGAGCCATGTCTGCCTACGGCGGCCTTTCTCAATAGCAAGGCTATGCTCACTGAGTCTGTACATAGTCAAAGCTTTCCTTAATTTTGGGTCAGTCACAGTGGTCAGGTATTCTGCCGCTGTGTACTCTCTGTTTAGGGCCAAATAGCATTCTAGTTTGCTCTGTTTTTTTGTTAATTCTTTCCAATGTGTCAAGTAATTATCTTTTTGTTTTCTCATGATTTGGTTGGGTCTAATTGTGCTGCTGTCCTGGGGCTCTGTAGGGTGTGTTTGTGTTTGTGAACAGAGCTTCAGGTCCAGCTTGCTTATGGGACTCTTCTCCAGGTTCATCTCTCTGTAGGTGATGGCTTTGTTATGGAAGGTTTGGGAATCGCTTCCTTTTTGGTGGTTATAGAATTTAACGTCTCTTTTCTGGAATTTGATAATTAGTGGGTATCGGCCTAATTCTGCTCTGCATGCATTATTTGGTGTTCTACGTTGTACACAAAGGATATTTTTGCAGAATTCTGCGTGCAGAGTCTCAATTTGGTGTTTGTCCCATTTTGTGAAGTCTTGGTTGGTGAGCGGACCCCAGACCTCACAACCATAAAGGGCAATGGGCTCTATGACTGATTCAAGTATTTTTAGCCAAATCCTAATTGGTATGTTGAAATTGATGTTCCCTTTGATGGCGTAGAAGGCCCTTCTTTCCTTGCCTCTCAGATCGTTACCTGTGGTGCTGATGTTTCGGCCAAGGTAAGTATCATTTTTTGTGTGCTCTAGGGCAACGGTGTCTAGGTGGAATTTGTATTTATGGCCCTGGCAACTGGACCTTTTTTGGAACACCATTATTTATGTCTTACCTAGATTAACTGTCAGGACCCAAGTCTGACAGAATCTGTGCAGAAGATCTAGGTGCTGCTGTAGGCCCTCCTTGGTTGGGGACAGAAGCACCAGATCATCTGCAAACAGTAGACATTTGACTTCAGAGTCTAGTAGGGTGAGGCCGGGTGCTGCAGACTGTTCTAGTGCCCTTGCCAAGTCATTGATACTGTATATACAGTGCCTTGCGAAAGTATTCGGCCCCCTTGAACTTTGCGACCTTTTGCCACATTTCAGGCTTCAAACATAAAGATATAAAACTGTATTTTTTTGTGAAGAATCAACAACAGGTGGGACACAATCATGAAGTGGAACGACATTTATTGGATATTTCAAACTTTTTTAACAAATCAAAAACTGAAAAATTGGGCGTGCAAAATTATTCAGCCCCTTTACTTTCAGTGCAGCAAACTCTCTCCAGAAGTTCAGTGAGGATCTCTGAATGATCCAATGTTGACCTAAATGACTAATGATGATAAATACAATCCACCTGTGTGTAATCAAGTCTCCGTATAAATGCACCTGCACTGTGATAGTCTCAGAGGTCCGTTAAAAGCGCAGAGAGCATCATGAAGAACAAGGAACACACCAGGCAGGTCCGAGATACTGTTGTGAAGAAGTTTAAAGCCGGATTTGGATACAAAAAGATTTCCCAAGCTTTAAACATCGCAAGGAGCACTGCAAGCGATAATATTGAAATGGAAGGAGTATCAGACCACTGCAAATCTACCAAGACCTGGCCGTCCCTCTAAACTTTCAGCTCATACAAGGAGAAGACTGATCAGAGATGCAGCCAAGAGGCCCATGATCACTCTGGATGAACTGCAGAGATCTACAGCTGAGGTGGGAGACTCTGTCCATAGGACAACAATCAGTCGTATATTGCACAAATCTGGCCTTTATGGAAGAGTGGCAAGAAGAAAGCCATTTCTTAAAGATATCCATAAAAAGTGTTGTTTAAAGTTTGCCATAAGCCACCTGGGAGACACACCAAACATGTGGAAGAAGGTGCTCTGGTCAGATGAAACCAAAATTGAACTTCTTGGCAACAATGCAAAACGTTATGTTTGGCGTAAAAGCAACACAGCTGAACACACCATCCCCACTGTCAAACATGGTGGTGGCAGCATCATGGTTTGGGCCTGCTTTTCTTCAGCAGGGACAGGGAAGATGGTTAAAATTGATGGGAAGATGGATGGAGCCAAATACAGGACCATTCTGGAAGAAAACCTGATGGAGTCTGCAAAAGACCTGAGACTGGGATGGAGATTTGTCTTCCAACAAGACAATGATCCAAAACATAAAGCAAAATCTACAATGGAATGGTTCAAAAATAAACATATCCAGGTGTTAGAATGGCCAAGTCAAAGTCCAGACCTGAATCCAATCGAGAATCTGTGGAAAGAACTGAAAACTGCTGTTCACAAATGCTCTCCATCCAACCTCACTGAGCTCGAGCTGTTTTGCAAGGAGGAATGGGAAAAAATGTCAGTCTCTCGATGTGCAAAACTGATAGAGACATACCCCAAGCGACTTACAGCTGTAATCGCAGCAAAAGGTGGCGGTACAAAGTATTAACTTAAGGGGGCTGAATAATTTTGCACGCCCAATTTTTCAGTTTTTGATTTGTTAAAAAAGTTTGAAATGTCCAATAAATGTCGTTCCACTTCATGATTGTGTCCCACTTGTTGTTGATTCTTCACAAAAAAATACAGTTTTATATCTTTATGTTTGAAGCCTGAAATGTGGCAAAAGGTCGCAAAGTTCAAGGGGGCCGAATACTTTCGCAAGGCACTGTATATTGAAGAGGGTGGAGCTCAAGCTGCATCCCTGTCTCACCCCCCGACCCTGAGGAAGAAATTGGTGTATTTTGCCACAAACTAGTACATGTTTCTGGGTCTGGAAATTATTGTTCTCTCCCTCTAGGATGGAGAAGCCGTCTTCATTAAAGTATGGGGATTTTAGTGGGGGGATATTGGTAGCACACAGAAGGACATTTTTCTTTGTTGAGAGCATTTACTTATTTAGGCTTGGACCATTAGGTGTGAGCAGAGCATGCTGTGCATCTGGTGCATGCCTCTTAGGTCGCAGGATGGGGCTTGGGTGGGTGTATTAGTGGGCTTCTCTATTCATCTGTCCCTCTCTTAGACAGGCATTGTCCTCCTCCCCTCCGTATCCTCTCGCCCCACTTAATCATCTTCTATCTCATTATCTCTGTAGACCTGATGCTCTCTCTCTCTGTCTGGAAGTTTGTTTTAACATTCACTCTGATGAAGGGCATGACACAGAGGCAGAGTAATATTTTACACGCACAGAACTGAAGTGAGAGAACAAAACCAAACATCTTGATCCTTTGTCTGGCTCTGCAGGGGCGAGAGAGAGACATGACTGGCTTCGTGGGCCACGTCATTGACCTGGCATGACTTTGAGACACACATTAATGACTAGGTCATTGAGATGAGCTCACCCAAATATCTACAGACCCACAAATATACATAGGAGTGTACAAAACATTAAGAGCACTGCTCTTTCCATGACATACACTGACCAGGTGAATCCAGGTGAAAGCTATGATCCCTTATTGATGTCATCTGAATTTGTGTAGATGAAAGGGGTGAGTGTAACGATTCTCTTGTTGTGAAGTTGAGGCGGACCAAAACGCAGCGTGGTGGTTGTTCATTGTATTTTAAGGAAGACACTATACATGAACAAACTAACGAAAACAAGAAACGTGAGAACTCAAAACAGCCCTATCTGGTGCAAACACAAAGACAGGAACAATCACCCACAAACACACAGTGAAACCCAGGCTACCTAAGTATGATTCTCAATCAGAGACAACTAATGACACCTGCCTCTGATTGAGAACCATACTAGACCGAAAACATAGAACTGCCCCAAAACATAGAAAAACAAACATAGACTGCCCACCCAACTCACGCCCTGACCATACTAAATAAATACAAAACAAAGGAAATAGAGGTCAGAACGTGACAGTACCCCCCCCCCAAAGGTGCGGACTCCGGCCGCAAAACCTTGACCTATAGGGGAGGGTCTGGGTGGGCGTCTGTCCGCGGTGGCGGCTCTGGCGCGGGACGCGGACCCCACTTCGCCATTGTCTTAGTCCGCCTTATTGTCCGCCTCCGTGGCTTACTCACCATGCCCACCCCTCTCAATGACCCCACTGGACAGAGGGGCTGCTTGGGACAGAGGGGCAGCTTCTCGGGACAGAGGGACAGCTGCTCGAGACAGAGGGACAGCTGCTCGGGACAGAGGGACAGCTGCTCGGGACAGAGGGACAGCTGCTCGGGACAGAGGGACAGCTGCTCGGGACAGAGGGACAGCTGCTCGGGACAGAGGGACAGCTGCTCGGGACATAGGGGCAGCTGCTCGGGACAGAGGGGCAGCTGCTCCGGGCGGAGGGGCTCTAGCGGCCCCTGGCTGACTGGCGGCACTGGCGGCCCCTGGCTGACTGGCGGGCACTGGCGGCCCCTGGTTGACTGGCGGCACTGGCGCTGGGCTGACTGGCGGCACTGGCGGCCCCTGGCTGACTGGCGGCACTGGCGGCCCCTGGCTGACGGGCGGCACTGGCGGCCCCTGGCTGACGGGCGGCACTGGCGGCCCCTGGCTGACGGGCGGCACTGGCGGCCCCTGGCTGACGGGCGGCACTGGCGGCCCCTGGCTGACGGGCGGCACTGGCGGCGCTGGGCAGACGGGCGGCACTGGCGGCGCTGGGCAGACGGGCGGCACTGGCGGCGCTGAGCAGACGGGCGGCACTGGCGGCGCTGGGCAGACGGGCGGCGCTGGCGGCGTTGGGCAGACGGGCGGCGCTGGCGGCGTTGGGCAGACGGGCGGCGCTGGCGCTGGGCAGACGGGCGGCGCTGGCGGCGCTGGGCAGACGGACGGCGCTGGCGGCGTTGGGCAGACTTGAGACTGTTCTGAGGGCAGAAGGGGGCTGCAACTGAATATTAGGAAGGTATTCTTAATGTTTTGTACACTCAGTGTATGTCCTGTATAAGCTTCCATTTTCTTTCCCTCTCCTCCTCCCTACTCTCTGCTCAGAGATGATGGCTTCATGTAAAGCCTGAGGTGTTCTGTCCAGACAGAGGGTGTCCCAAAATTGTCCAGACCATCCGTGTAAAGAGTGGTGATAAAAGGCTCTCCCCCCAGGGCATAATGTGACAGTGTATACTAGTGATTCACCCTTCCCACCTCATCACCCCCTATGAAATATACATGCTTCCATCCAGGGCGTTTGGTCCCTCTGCAGCTCTCTTGCGGCTAGCCCGACAGACTCTGAGGCATGCCAACCTTGAGTTTCCACAACCACTCCATTAATATTTGACCTGGATCTGTGGATGGATCTGGTTTTATCCCCTATCTCCTCTCCTCTTTGTTGAGAGACAGATTACACAACATATGGTAAAAGTTGACACCTCTTTAACTTGTTTTAATCAATTGTCATCCCTTCTGCTTTTTATTTAATTTAAAGCAGCCTTAGATCCTTCAACGTTTTAGATCTTTCAATTAAATATATTAATGAATTTGGTCCTACTAGATCCTATATGAATGGCCTTTACTTTAACTAGCTTCTGTTCATGTTCTGCTTTATAATTGGTTTTCCATGAAGGACCATTGATCTGATTGGTTGAGCCAATCTGATGAGAAGAAAAGTGATACGGATATGGGGTTTCTATATGAAACACTGTGCTGATGGCTATCAGTCTGTTCCTATATGAAACACTGTGCTGATGGCTATCAGTTGGTTTCTATATGAAACACTGTGCTGAAGGCTATCAGTTGGTTTCTATATGAAACACTGTGCTGATGGCTATCAGTTGGTTTCTATATGCAACACTGTGCTGATGGATATCAGTTGGTTTCTATATGAAACACTGTGCTGAAGGCTTTCAGTTGGTTTCTATATGAAACACTGTGCTGATGGCTATCAGTTGATTTCTATATGCAACACTGTGCTGATGGCTATCAGTCTGTTCCTATATGAAACACTGTGCTGATGGCTATCAGTTGGTTTCTATATGAAACACTGTGCTGATGGATATCAGTTGGTTTCTATATGAAACACTGTGCTGATGGCTATCAGTTGGTTTCTATATGAAACACTGTGCTGATGGATATCAGTTGGTTTCTATATGAAACACTGTGCTGATGGATATCAGTTGGTTTCTATATGAAACACTGTGCTGATGGCTATCAGTTGGTTTCAGGCTGTTATTCTGCAGCAGAGGAAGGGGAGGAGAGAAGGAGTTAACAACAATACAAGCGCCTATGGCTAGCAGGTGTTTTCTGTTTTCTCAACAGGAGGGAAGGGGGCAAAGAAAGAGATGAAAGAGGTTGGGTTCAAACTAAGGGAGCAGTGATGCTAAGCTCAGTCCCTAGCCTGTGTTGAGGGGTCCGCAGTGAGCAGGATTCGTACTGGGCTGAGGCTCTGTTGTGGCTGTCTGTTTGTCTCCTGCTGTGAGGGCGGTCTCATAGCTGCCTACTGAACGGTAGAATAACAACACTGTGAGTGGTCTTGCAGTACTCTGTGATAGGGTTGTAGCTGACTACACACTGCTGTGTGTGTGTGTGTGTGTGTGTGTGTGTGTGTGTGTGTGTGTGTGTGTGTGTGTGTGTGTGTGTGTGTGTGTGTGTGTGTGTATGGCGTGCTTGCCATGCTCAACATCTCCAGTCATCTACACAGCAACAACCTGTTCCATTTGGCTCCTTTGGAATCCCCTTTAGTACTGTGCTGTTACCAGAGGCAGCTTTGACTGTATTCAGTTAACAACATCCTGCTTCCACAGATTACTCTGACATTTACCACAACACAAGCCAAGCCCTCTGACCGGATAACAGAGATCAATACAAATGTCGATGTCTAGAAGCCAATCCAATCTCTCTCTGCTGCCCAGCGGCTATGTTATGAGATAGATTATCAAGCAACTTTGAGCATTTTAAGTGATGCTACAAGTTGAAGACGATTAGAGATGCTGTGGAATCCACCACTGACCGTTACAGTTATCTGATTTTTGGCTCTCTTCCTGTCTAGGGCTTGTTGTGGTGTATTACAGTGTTAGCCCACTGAGTCATTGTAGCATTCGCACGTCGTTTTGCGGAGCCAGGGATTCATTGGTTGCCAGGTCACGGTCAGAGGCCAAATACTAGCCGCTGTCTGATATGTTATTTATTATATGAGACTGGATAATGTCACAGAGATTCCTTTTTATCTGATCACTGTATCTGTGTGGATTTAGCCTTAATCTACAACTTTAAACCAATATGTGTATTGCTCAGTTGTTTAAACTTTAATGGATTGGGAATCCTGATGCTCTTTCTCTCTCTCTCTCTCTCTCTCTCTCTCTCTCTCTCTCTCTCTCTCTCTCTCTCTATTTATCCTTTCTCTCTCTCTCTCTCTCTCTCTCTCTCTCTCTCTCTCTCTCTCCATTTGCCATGCATGCGACCGTCAGTCAGTGATGATGTGGGAAGCAGGTTCTGGACCTTGACCATGCTCAATGGGTGGCCATTGTGTGTCAGCTGTGCTGATTGATGGAAGGGAGGAGGGCTTCCTATAATTTGGGCCTTGTTTTTTCCCTCTGGCCAAAGGGAAGCATACTGGACCACATTCTTTCTCCCATGTGTCTTAAGTGACTGCAGACTGCACTTCCTTCTTCTATCAGAAGAGATGGAATAGACACAACACACCAGGCCAGGAGGCTTGGAAAGAGGGAAAGAGAGATCAGAGAGAGGGAAGAGGGAGAGAGAGAGAGGAGATAAAAATAAGGATAGAGAGAGAGACAGACAGAGACCGACAGTGCAAGGGAAACAGGGCTCTTATTGAAATTAGAGGTTGACCGATTATGATTTTACGACACCGATACCGATTATTGGAGGACCAAAAAAAGCCGATACCGATTAATCAGACAATTTTTTACATGTATTTGTAATGATGACAATTACAACAATAGTGAATGAACACTTATTTTAACTTAATATAATACATCAATAAAATCAATTTAGCCTCAAATAAATAATGAAACATGTTGAATTTGGTTTAAATAATGCAAAAACAAAGTGTTGGAGAAGAAAGTAAAAGTGCAATATGTGCCATGTAAGAAAGCTAACGTTTCAGTTCCTTGCTCAGAACATGAGAACATATGAAAGCTGGTGGTTCCTTTTATCATGACTCTTCAATATTCCCAGCTAAGAAATTTTAGGTTGTAGTTATTATAGGAATTATAGGACTATTTCTCTCTATACCATTTGTAATAATACACAGAAATGTGAGCCTTAGGTCATTAATATGGACGAATCCGGAAACTATCATCTTGAAAACAAGACGTTTATTCTTTCAGTAAAATACGGAAATGTTCCGTATTTTATCTAACGGGTGGCATCCATCAGTCTAAATATTCCTGTTACATTGCACAACCTTCAATGTTATGTCATAATTACTTAAAATTCTGGCAAATTAGGCGGCCCAAACTGTTGCCTATACCCTGACTCTGCGTGCAATGAATGCAAGAGAAGTGACATAATTTCACCTGGTTAATATTGCCTGCTAACCTGGATTTCTTTTAGCTAAATATGCAGGTTTAAAAATATATACTTCTGTGTATTGATTTTAAGAAAGGCATTGGTATTTAGGTTAGGTACACATTGGAGCAACGACAGTCCTTTTTCACGAATGCGCACTGCATCGATTATATGCAACGCAGGACACGCTAGATAAACTAGTAATATCATCAACCATGTGTAGTTATAACTAGTGATTATGATTGATTAAGTTTAATGCTAGCTAGCAACTTACCTTGGCTTCTTACTGCATTCGCGTAACAGGCGGGCTCCTCGTGAGGCAGGTGGTTAGAGCGTTGGACTAGTTAACTGTAAGGTTGCAAGATTGAATCCCCAAGCTGACAAGGTACAAATCTGTCGTTCTGCCCCTGAACGAGACAGTTAACCCACCGTTCCTAGGCCGTCGTTGAAAATAAGAATGTTCTTAACTGACTTGCCTAGTTAAATAAAGGTGTAAAATAAAAAAATAAAAAAAATAACGAAATTACCGATTTCCGATTGTTATGAAAACTAATTAATTAATCGGTCGACCTATAATTGAAATCCTGAATATTTTCAAATGACACGTTTGAGGGCAGTCGTGGCTGAGGACTAGATAGCTGAGGACTAGATCAGCAGTCTGTCTCCAAGGGAACACTGCAATTTACAGTCTGTTTGTCTGTTCTGGTCTACACAGACAGTGTTATTTTCATGTTTATTTTGTAGGCTGGTAAAGAGATCACATCAATGGTCACAGGGTGAATAATTCTGTCCTGTGGTAATCTTCCCCAGCACTTGCTAGTTGATAAACTTTATACGCTTTAATTTTGTGCCAATACCATCACAGCCAAGGCATAAACAGTCTCTACAGAAGGTATTTGAACATGTTTTCTTGTCTGTAGGTGTGTTTACATACCAGTATTTGAAGACCTAGGTTATACCATAAAAGGAGACTATACTTGGTTTAGTAATAGTGTCGGAAGAAACATAGAGATGTCCTACTGGAAATATGTCCTGTCTCCTTATTAACAGACAGAAGCAACATCCACACTCCCCCCACCTCCCACCCATAGGACCGGCCAGTCGATGCTGGCAGTGATGTTATCATGGAATAATGGATGAGTGAATACCCCTATGACCGATCCTCCATGGGTCCCCTTCTCCCCGACTAGCTCTCCTTCCCCAACACGAGTGTATATCTGAGTGTATTTTTTTTCCCCTGGCCGTGAAAGAGACACAGTGTTTGTGTGAGTCATCCAGAGCTCTGCTGTGTGTGTATGCGTGCGTGTGTGTGTGTATGTGCGCGCGTGCGTTTGTGTGTGTGTGCGCGTGTGTGTGCGCGTGTGTGTGTCAGGCTATAAACCTCCTAGTGCTCCTTGAGAGACAGCATTTCTCTAATGAGACAAGGACATGTCATCTGAGGAGAGAGGAGAGCAAACCAAGAACAATGTTAAAGTACACCTCTATTCCATGTATTGTGGCTTGTCATCAGCCCTGTAACCTTCCTTTTCCTTTTCAGACTAGATGTTCTATTGATTTACAAGCAAGTTGATAATCCCTCTTCTTCTTCTCTGTGTTTCTCTCTGTTTCTCTGTGTTTCTCTCTGTGTAGAATATAGATAATGGGCTGTGTACAATGCAAGGATAAAGAAGCAACGAAACTCACAGACGACCGAGACACCAGCATCTCCCAGAGTGCCACAGGCTTCCGCTATGGCGCCGATCCCACGCCGCAGCACCAGCACTATCCCAGCTTCGGGGTCACCGCCATCCCCAACTTCAACAACTTCCAGGCGCCTGTCGGCCAGGGGATGACCGTCTTCGGAGGGGTCAACACCTCCTCCCACACCGGGACCCTACGCACCCGTGGCGGAACAGGTAGGGGTGTCCATACGTTCCCCTTTAGCCCCTCTCCTGACTTCCCTGGACCCGCTTCACCTCACAGCCCAGTCCCGGCCCCTCGGCCCTGTGTTTGAACGTCCGGCCGGCGCTTGCACAGCCCTTTGTAGGGTGGGTTCATTGTTTACATAGAGAATATTCCCAGTCAGGATATCCTTTATGTTTCACTGAGCCTCTGCTGCTACAAGAGGAGCTACAGCGTTTCCACTTAATTAACACAGCTTCCATCAAGTGTGGATTATTTCTGTCCCAAAATGATCCAAATCCACTGTCAGTTGCAGGGGACAAGGGGGTTTAACTTTGGTACAAACTGTCTCTCTCTCTCTCTCTCTTTCTCTCTCTCTCTCTCTCTCTCTCTCTCTCTCTCTTTCTCTCTCTCTCTCTCTCTCTCTAAACCACTTTCATGACAAAATAGTGGTACTGCCTTGTCTGTCTAACAGGCAGGCACCATTTTGCATTTCAAGCTCATAGATGAGGTGCCGTTTGTGACATTCTATCGGGAATCATTTGATCTGTTTGCACTTAGTCAACAGTCTGAACGGAAATTCACAGCTAGTACTGTATGTACCGTGACCTTAAATTACTGAATTGAATGGGCCTCACTCACATGCCAATCCTCAGATTACTGTAGTAAATATATAATAAATAATAAACCATGCATAACCAAAGCCTGGTTGTTGTATTCTGGCTTGCTAGGGGTTTCTTGTAAGTGGAGGAGATGTGGAGGCATTTCTTCAGAAGTCATGCAGTCTGTTAGTATCTTGTGACAGGTAGATGCATCAGAGGTGTGGCATGCAAAATCCCCCTGTGTGCATCCTCTCTCTCTCTCTCTCTCTCTCTTTCTCTCTCTCTCTCTCTCTCTCTCTCGTTCTCTCTTTCTCTCTCTCTCTCTCTCTCTCTCTCTCTCTCTCTCTCTCTCTCTCTCTCTCTCTCTCTCTTTCTCTCTCTATTACTCTCTCCCTCTTACTCTCTCCCTCTTACTCTCTCTCTGTTCTGTGTCATGTGAAAGGCAGCAGCTTGTTCTCTTCTCACTGCTACTATCCCCAAGGGCCTTGCTCTTAAAGCACAGACTATTCATTTCCACCGTACACTCAACACTGTCCCAACACTCAAAAGACTGTCTAGGCTTCCACCACCACCATATTGCTGTGGTGCATCAAGTCCTTTCAGATCAGGGAAAGGAGATGAATAAAGAAAGCTCTTTAGACTTGTGGAGACTTATGCTGAGAGATTCAGCAGACTGCCTGGGTAGATGGAGCAGGCTCAGCCCCTCTCTCTTTGGACTCCCTCTCAGCCTGTCTCCCTGTTCTCTCTCTCAGCCTGTCTCCCTGGACTCTCTCTCTCACTCAGCCTGTCTCCCTGTTCTCTCTCAGCCTGTCTCCCTGGACTCTCTCTCTCACTCAGCCTGTCTCCCTGGACTCACTCAGCCTGTCTCCCTGTTCTCTCTCTCAGCCTGTCTCCCTGGACTCTCACTCAGCCTGTCTCCCTGTTCTCTCTCTCAGCCTGTCTCCCTGGACTCTCTCTCAGTCTGACTCCCTGGACCCTCTCTCAGCCTCTTTCCCTGGACCCTCTTTCAGCCAGTCTCCCTAGATCCTCTCTCATCCTGTCTCCCTAGATCCTCTCTCAGCCTGTCTCCCTAGATTCTCTCTCAGCCTGTCTCCCTGGACACTCTCAGCCTGTCTCCCTAGATCCTCTCTCAGCTTGTCTCCTTTGACACTCTCAGCCTGTCTCCCTAGATCCTCTCTCAGCCTGTCTCCCTGGACACTCTCAGCCTGTCTCCCTAGATCCTCTCTCAGCCTGTCTCCCTAGATCCTCTCTCAGCTTGTCTCCTTGGACACTCTCAGCCTGTCTCCCTAGATTCTCTCTCAGCCTGTCTCCCTAGATCCTCTCTCAGCTTGTCTCCTTTGACACTCTCAGCCTGTCTCCCTAGATTCTCTCTCAGCCTGTCTCCCTAGATCCTCTCTCAGCTTGTCTCCTTGGACACTCTCAGCCTGTCTCCCTAGATTCTATCTCAGCTTGTCTCCTTGGACACTCTCAGCCTGTCTCCCTAGATCCTCTCTCAGCTTGTCTCCTTGGACTGTCTCCTGCTGAAAGATTGTATGAAGGACCTTTTCCATTCATAATTGCTGCAGTGTTTGTATGCTACCTTTCAGGTGAAAGATGTCCAATACTGTATGAAGGCTTATTTCCAGCTATTTATACTGTCACCAATTTAATGGATGATTTCACATTCAATTCACTACAGCTTAGTATATCCACTGCATCCAGAAATGACTGCAGACTCTAGTATAAAAACTACCGTGCACCCAGCTTCCCTTCCAGGGTCAGTCAGTTCAATGTTAGTCTCTCAGACTCTAAGGTTCATTTGCTGCACTTCCTAATCGCTTGAGTGCTGACGCTGTGTGTTTTCTCTCGGCAGGAGTTACCCTCTTTGTGGCACTTTATGACTATGAGGCGCGGACAGAGGACGACCTCAGCTTCAGGAAAGGGGAGAGGTTTCAGATTATCAACAGCACGTAAGTACAGCCACTTATCACACATCACACCTACTGCACTGACAGTGGGAAAAGGTCTATATTCTAGATGTAAATATCATATTAGAATCACTCAGGTAGCCTGGCTGCCTAGGTTTATCACTTTGACCGGGAAAGGTGTTGGAATGACTGTAAAATAAGTTTTATTTCCATTTTCAAGACATCAGCATTTAAATTGTATGGAACAGGCAGGGGTCTTTAGTTTGAGGTGGGGGATGTGGAATGGTTTTGTGTTGTTCTTCAGTCTGCTTTAGTTTGAGGTGGGGGATGTGGAATGGTTTTGTGTTGTTCTTCAGTCTGCTTTAGTTTGAGGTGGGGGATGTGGAATGGTTTTGTGTTGTTCTTCAGTCTGCTTTAGTTTGAGGTGGGGGATGTGGAATGGTTTTGTGTTGTTCTTCAGTCTGCTTTAGTTTGAGGTGGGGGATGTGGAATGGTTTTGTGTTGTTCTTCAGTCTGCTTTAGTTTGAGGTGGGGGATGTGGAATGGTTTTGTGTTGTTCTTCAGTCTGCTTTAGTTTGAGGTGGGGGATGTGGAATGGTTTTGTGTTGTTCTTCAGTCTGCTTTAGTTTGAGGTGGGGGATGTGGAATGGTTTTGTGTTGTTCTTCAGTCTGCTTTAGTTTGAGGTGGGGGATGTGGAATGGTTTTGTGTTGTTCTTCAGTCTGCTTTAGTTTGAGGTGGGGGATGTGGAATGGTTTTGTGTTGTTCTTCAGTCTGCTTTAGTTTGAGGTGGGGGATGTGGAATGGTTTTGTGTTGTTCTTCAGTCTGCTTTAGTTTGAGGTGGGGGATGTGGAATGGTTTTGTGTTGTTCTTCAGTCTGCTTTAGTTTGAGGTGGGGGATGTGGAATGGTTTTGTGTTGTTCTTCAGTCTGCTTTAGTTTGAGGTGGGGGATGTGGAATGGTTTTGTGTTGTTCTTCAGTCTGCTTTAGTTTGAGGTGGGGGATGTGGAATGGTTTTGTGTTGTTCTTCAGTCTGCTTTAGTTTGAGGTGGGGGATGTGGAATGGTTTTGTGTTGTTCTTCAGTCTGCTTTAGTTTGAGGTGGGGGATGTGGAATGGTTTTGTGTTGTTCTTCAGTCTGCTTTAGTTTGAGGTGGGGGGATGTGGAATGGTTTTGTGTTGTTCTTCAGTCTGCTTTAGTTTGAGGTGGGGGATGTGGAATGGTTTTGTGTTGTTCTTCAGTCTGCTTTAGTTTGAGGTGGGGGGATGTGGAATGGTTTTGTGTTGTTCTTCAGTCTGCTTTAGTTTGAGGTGGGGGATGTGGAATGGTTTTGTGTTGTTCTTCAGTCTGCTTAAGTTTGAGGTGGGGGATGTGGAATGGTTTTGTGTTGTTCTTCAGTCTGCTTTAGTTTGAGGTGGGGGGATGTGGAATGGTTTTTCCTTCTCAGCAGGCTTTAGTGACACACTGAAAAATGTCATTTGATATATTCTCTCAGAAGTATGACTGTCTGTGTCTGTTTAGGTTTGTGATTTCCCAGCTCCTCCTCCACTGTCCCCATGTTTATGTTCACCCATGTAGTTTTTCAACCTAAAGCCCAGACAGCACAGGGGATACTCACCAGTCTCCATACCCGTCAATACTGCTTTAACAGCTGACATCCTGTCCTTTCTCCCGTGTGGAAGGGCTGCTCCTCATACCCCAGTAGCACACGTTTAACCACCACCACCCACTGCCCACCCATCTAGAGCAAAGGCAGGAAGACATCATCATTAGGACCCTCTCTATGCTATCCTCCCCTCTTCCCCTCCTCCTCTCCTCCCTTCATCTTCTCCTCCTGGCCAGTGGCCAGTCAGAGCTGCAGCCTCAGCCCTCCATCATCCACCCTCCGTCCGCCCACGCCTCCCTCAATTCTAACTTCCCTCCCTGGCAGCATCCAGGCACTGTTCTAGCTTGGCACACTGCCCCCTGCTGGAGAGAAGAGTAACTGCACCCATCCCAGGCCCAGTCTCTCCCTCTCAGGCCAGGCTGCCTGGCAAACAGACAGTACATGGTAGATGCCTGTTCAGGCAGGGAATCACGTGAGCAGCCATGGGAATCCTGTGGCTACTGAGCACAGGGTCTGTTGTGTTGTATTATGGTGGCATCTTCTCAATGAATCGCTGAGCTTGGTGAATGCAAACAACACGTTACAGGGAAGCATCCCAAACAATAAGACTCAAGTGTTTATAATGTTTGATTCTGATTGCTTAGAATAGTTTCCTATAACATGATTGCTGTAACAAGAGGACACGTGTATACGTCTTCATCATGCAATTGCACATTTAGCACATTTTTTCACAGTCTGTTTTTGTAAAACTACCTCAGAAATATGCAGGAAATACCACAGATGTTTTATTTAATGATTACTCTGTCATTAGCAGTGACCACAGGGAAAGAAGTTAGTTGAAGCATAACAGTACTTCTGGAGATGGGAGAAGGCTGGTTCTTTGTTTGTTTACCCATGTTGTTGTTTTCTGTCTTTGCGGCGCAGCCGACTTGGTTTAAAGAGCGTTTGTTTAAGAAGACAGAAGTGGTGAATGGACTGGGGTCCATCCCGTCCCTCTCTGTCTCTCTCTCTCACTCTTTCGCCTGCTCTCTCTGCCTTTCTCGCTCCTCCTTTCCTCCCAGCAGTCCATCATTCCTCTCAGCTGTTGGCGTTAGCGTGTTAGCTTGAACACACTAGCCCTCCAGATGTAACATCCATTGTCCTCTCAGAACAAATGAAACCCGTCATGTTTTTATTCAGGACAAATGAAAGGCCGCTACTAGGGATGTAGTAGTAGACAGTGGTAGGTGGTTCTGTGTGTGGGGGAGACTATGTTTGAGGGACCAGTGTTTGTGTGTGTGTGTGTGTGTGTGTGTGTGTGTGTGTGTGTGTGTGTGTGTGTGTGTGTGCGTGCGTGCGTGCATGCGTGTGTGTGTGCGGGCTAGCAAATAATGGACCACTCCTTAAGGCATCACCTATGTCTCCTGTGCTTTCCATGTGTGTTTTTGATGGTGTTGTGGAGGAGTCAGGGGAAAGGGGAAAACAGGGAGGAGGCTGGGGAGGAGAGGATCAATGAATGAGTGGTGCGGTACTGTGGAATACATTGACAGGAATACAGGGAGATTAAGAATGTAATGCAGTCTGGTGCTGAAAAGAAGAAGGGACTATACTGTGTTTGAGAGACAGCGAGGGATAACAGTTAAGTGTGTCAGGAAGTGGAGATATAAAAAGAAAGATGAAATGAAATGTGCGAGGGAGAGAGGGATGTAAACGAGGCCAGTGTGTTGGGAGGACAGGAGAGTGAGCGTGATGGAGAGACGGTTGTTAGAGGGAGAGAAAGAGGACAGGAGAGAGGCGGTAATGGCTGCATGGGCATGCAAGCTGTGGTCGTTAAGAGCTCTCCCTCCCTCCTTTCAACCCCTGCTTGTATTCAGACAGTGCTGCCAACACATGCTGCCTCCCTACAGTATAGGATTCCATATGAACAAGGCATGTACTGCTACCCAATGTATTTACGTCAAATGCATTATTGATCACAGCGGTTCATTTGTTATTTCTATAGCCAATCTCCTAATACATAGTGTACATGAAACCATCTGATCCCACGTGGGTTCCTTTGGTTAGCAAGGGTTAAACCCTTTAAGCCTCACCCCTACCATGACTGACTAGTATTGCACATGTGTATTGATCAATACTGTAGGGAATGTCATGTAATGATGCTTTTCCTCTGCTCTCTCTCTCTCCATCTATCGCTCTCCCTCCCTTTCTCTGCCCCCCTTCTCTCTCTCTCTCCCTCAGTGAAGGGGACTGGTGGGATGCTCGTTCCCTCACCACCGGTGGAAATGGTTACATCCCCAGTAATTACGTGGCTCCAGTGGACTCCATCCAGGCTGAGGAGTGAGGAGCAATCTGTCATACTGGGTTTCATTGGGACACTTTCTGACAGAGCTGAATACATGGCACACCAGACACCAGGTCACAAAGTGACATTCTCCTGTCACGTCACTCACACACACACACACTCACACGCACACGCACACACACATACACACTCTCTGTCTCTCTAACCCTCTCTCTTCTCACTCTCTTTCGCTCTCTCTCCTCTGTTTTCTATCTGAGACAACAGGGAGAGAGGAAGATGTCAGAAGTTTAGACAAGCGCAGATATGCTCTCTATATCTCAGTGCCTGAAGTTAACAGTCAAGACAAGGCTCTGAGGAGAAATGTAAACATACTGGGATTTGTACAGTATGTCTCTGCAGAGCTGGCACTTTCACCGGCTCATTAAAAACACTTTTATTAGACACTATAAAAGAGAGGAGAGTTGTGTGAATTGTTAAATGCTGTGTTTTCAGATATTTGAAATGTCAGAGACAGTGTGAGAGTTTTTCCCGAGTGAGTGTGTGTGTGTGTGTGTGTGTGTGTGTGTGTGTGTGTGTGTGTGTGTGTGTGTGTGTGTGTGTGTGTGTGTGTGTGTGTGTGTATATATATATATATATATATACCTTGGTGTCAGACAGTGCTACAGGCCCCTTCCCCCACCTCACTCTCCATCAGACTCTGGTGAATAATGATGTAATTATTCTATTGGTGCACCACAAGGTACACTATAGCATGATGGACTTAAACAGCCAGGGTTTGTATGGGGGGTGGTTCAATCCACCAACACTGACTTATTACTGTAAGAGACATGTCATGCTCCCTCTCTATATGTATTTAGCCAGTGTTCAGCCTCTAGTCTCAGAGACCACGTCCACATGGGGATTTATTGGCAGTGTTGCAGTGAGAGTTTTAACTGGCCCTGTGACTGGTGTCACAATCAACGTGTCTCTGATCGCTGTGTATCAGATGATCATTTTTAAACTCAAAGACCCTTTACACACATAGTCTGTACCAAACCAAGATGGATGGTTTATGATTGTGCCTCCCTCACTCGTTGTTACCCACTCTTCATAGCTGGTACTTTGGGAAACTAGGCCGGAAGGATGCAGAGAGGCAGCTGCTGTTCACTGGTAACCCCCGTGGCACCTATCTCATCAGAGAGAGCGAAACTACAAAAGGTAACCACCAACTCATCTAAGTGAAGTACCCAACTGTCATACTTGAGTAAAAGTAAAGATACCTTAATAGAAAATGACTCAAGTAAAAAGGAAAGTCACCCAGTAAAATACTACTTGAGTAAAAGTCTAAAAGTATTTGGTTTTAAGTATACTTAAGTATCAAAAGTAAAAGTATAAATTATTTTAAATGACTTCTGTTAGGCAATCCAAATAGCACAATTGTCTTGTTTTTAAAATGTATTTAGGGATAGGGGTAGTCAACGGCACACTCAGACATAATTTACAAATGAAGCATGTGTGTTTAGTGAGTCCGCTGCATCAGAGGCAGTAGGGATGACCAGGGATGTTCTCTTGATAAGTGTGTGAATTGAACCATTTTTCTGTCCCGTTAAGCATTCCAAATGTAACAAGTACTTTTGGGTGTCAGGGAAAATATATGGAGTAAAAAGTACATCATTTTCTTTAGGAATGTAGTGAAGTAAAAGTAAAAATGGTAAAATATATAAATAGTAAAGTAAAATACAGATACCTCAAATGAAGTAGTTACTTTAAAGTATTTTACTTAAGTCCTTTACACCACTGCCTGTATGGTAGGACAGCTGTCTAACAGAATGTTTGATATACTGTTCATTTATCCAACTGAGCAGCTGACTATTCTATAAAATCTAATTCTGTATCTGTTAATACTATCAATCATTTCCCATGACCCTCAGTGCTACTGCATGATGTAAGTGATTGTTTCCCAGTGACACTCTACTCCCCATCTGTGTGTCCTACAGGTGCCTTCTCCCTGTCCATACGAGACTGGGACGACGTGAAGGGGGACCACGTGAAGCATTATAAGATCCGTAAGCTGGACAGCGGTGGTTACTACATCACCACCAGGGCTCAGTTTGAGACCCTACAGCAGCTGGTACAGCACTACTCAGGTGAGAGTCAGAAAAGGTCCAAGTTGCACCATTCATACACCATTTGTTAGACATATATGACTGAAATGCATACGATAGCCATATTGCCTCAAAAATTGCTAGTTTATCATCGGTTTCAGTGCAGGCCTGGAGTTGCAGTAACAGTGAGCTGACCAAAACAGTCAGTTATACCATTCATACACCATTATTAGAATGTTTATTAGACATCTATGAGTGGCGTAGCTATGATGACCTGTTAGAGTTACAGTAATGTACAGTGGAACTCCTCCAGGCAGAGCTGTAGTCATATTGGTGTTATGGTATAGTGGAGACAGGATATGGACGTAGCAGATGATTGGAAAGCCTAAATAGATACAAGAGACTTCTCCTCTGTCTGGTGTCCATTTCCTTGGAGTGATCCAGAAGTGCATTATGTTGACACTGTTCATCTGTAAAATCTAATTTACACTGTTAAGGCCTCTTCAGATTTGAGAAGGGAATAGAGTGCAATTGAAGTGAAATTGAAGTAAGGGCTAGTGGTAAATGTAAAACATAAATGCAAACTTCAAATACTCAGCTTAGCACTTTCTAAACTTTCAGAAAACGGTTGAGGATGCAACAGATAAGTGATTAAATAATTGATGAAGTGACACATTTTGAAATCAATTATTTTACAACTATTGAGACACTTGTGACACTAGCGCCACATTGTTGTTTGAAAAGGGGACCCTGCAAGGGTGAAGTAGCCTACTCGATCGCTCTAGTCTTAGTGTGAGTAACTAGGCCAATTGGTTCACTCTAATAGGCATGTTAGTCCCCGTCGTACAGACCATGTTCTCAGCAGACGCCGAGGACTGTTCAACGCCACTCCATTGATGATGACATACTGCATTCATGAGCACGTGTTGGTGTCAGATGAGACATCTCTCTCTCTCTCTCTCTCTCTCTCTCTCTCTCTCTCGCTCTCTGTCTCTCTCTTTTGCTGTCTTTCTATCCCTCTCTTTCACTCTCTCACTCTCTGACTTTTCCTCACCCAATCTCTCTCACTTTACTCTCTCCCTTTCTCTCTTTATGCATCTCTCTACCTCTATGTATTTGTATATCTCTCTCCATGAGAATGGTGATGTGCTCCAGTTATCACATTGACATATCGATTCTTAGTCCACTGGAAATGAAGCGTATGGATTTTGTGTGTATGTTTGTGTCACAGTGCATTAACCTTGTCTTTCCATGCCCTCTATTGCCACCCCAGGGAGCATATAGTGTGAAGTCCAAACACACCTCTTCAAATGACCTTGACCACTGTTGTTTTCTTCCAGGGCTTGTGCTTCTTCTGTTGCCTTTTGCTTTCTCACGATCTCTCACTTGGGTTTTTATTGAGGTTTAATTTCTATATTGTCAACGCATCTTTCCCACCGCAGCCAAACAGCAATCACATAGGCCAAAACACCACCAGGCCAAACTACACTCTTAGAAACTAAGGTGCTATCTAGTGCCTAAAATGGTTATTCGGCTTTGAACCCTTTGAAGACCCTTTTTTGGTTCCAGGTAGAACCTGTTTGGGTTCCATGAAGAACCCTTTCCACAGAGGGTTCTACATGGAACCCAAAAGGTTTCTACCTGAAACCAAAAACAGTTCTACTTGGAACCAAAAAGGGTTCTCCTATGAGGACAGACGAATAACCATTTTAGGTTCTAGATAGGACCTTAGTTTCTAAGAGTGTAGTTTAAAAAATGAAATCCTTATCTCAGAAATACCACTTTATCTTAATAGCCAACCAGGACAAATAACTGTTTTGATACCTACTGTGTGCATGCAGTGTGTCCAACGCCAGCCTCTCCCATTTGCTGTATTGACATGTTTTATGATAGTGAGACTGAGACATAAAGTACAGTATTGATGCCGGGTCACAGCAACAGGCCCCGATGGGCTTTAATGGCTGCAGCACAGTCAGACAGCACTCCCATTGGAGAGACACAAGCCTTTATCTCCCCTTTACTACCCTGAGCAAACAGCCTGGTCCTTATCTCCGGGGGGGGCCGGGGGCCCTTGCATGTCAGGGGAATCAAAGTGGAGGGACAGCGGCGGAAGCACCATCCACACGCCTCGCTTTCAATCGATGGTGGGCAAACACATCTACTTTCTCTGCGGAAAGAAGTAACGCAAATGTTCATGTCAGGGATGAGATAACGGGTTTTCATCATCACACACTAATAGACATACAGCTACCAGCCACAATGGCTTCTGCTGTCCCTGTCTCAAATCTAGACTACAGTACCCTCCTTTACTCCCTAGTTTGCATGAACATTAAAATGTCCTAGTTGTGGTGCACCGTGTTGTGCATTAACTATGTGGTCTCTATGTGTTTAACCATCATTACAACTAGGATGTTTTAATGTTCATTTGGAGTGATTGACAGGCTGGCTATCTCCAAGCAATTACATTCATTATAATAAAGTGTTGGGAGTCACACATGCCATTAACCAGAGTAGAACCATTAATGTGGCCATCAGCGGGCTGTTGCAGTCATATCTGACCTTTGCTTATCACTTCATTCTAGCTTTGACTAAGAACAACCACTACACAAAACAGGCTGCAACCTAAACAACACTGACCCTTCAATTCATTACTGAATTCCTTACTGAATGCCTTACTGAATTCCTTACTGAATTCCTTACTGAATGCCTTACTGAATTCCTTACTGAATTCCTTGCTGGATTCCTTACTGAAGTTCTTGCTGAATTCCTTACTGAATTCCTTACTGAATTTCTTCCATTCAAAGGAATATAGTGAAGCTGGTAAAAATGTCACTTTCTGTGTGTCATCAACAGAGGCGACAGAATCCTAATGCGGTACTGTACGATACTTAAAGGGGGGGGGGGTGGATGGAACAGCACTCAGTGTGATTTGATGAACAGTAGCTAAGAGGGCGTTAGACAGATTGAGGCTTGACTTTATGGCCTGGGGACAGACACTGTCTGGGACATTTAGTGGGACAGATTGACTGGCTGCTGTGGTGCTTACCGCTGGATGCACCTGGAACTGTGCTGCTATAAGAGTTCACCTTAACTGACTGCTACTACTTCTTTCTCTCTCTCTCTATCCTCTCTCACTTTATCCTCTCTCTCTCTCTCTCTCTCTCTCTCTCTCTCTCTCTCTCTTCTCTCTTCTCTCTATCTTCTCTCTCTCTCTCTCTCTCTCTCTTCAAAGTGCTTTGCTAACTGCTTTCTTTCAACCCCCCTCTCTTCTCTATCTCTCTCTCTCTCTGTGTCTCTGTATGCGTGTGTGTGTGTTGTGGGTATGCGTGTGTGTATGTGTGTGCACGCTCATCATGCCTGTCTGCAGAGCGGGCAGCGGGGCTGTGTTGTCGCTTGGTAGTGCCCTGCCACAAAGGGATGCCCCGCCTCACCGACCTGTCCGTCAAAACCAAAGACGTGTGGGAGATCCCACGAGAGTCACTGCAGCTCATCAAGCGTCTGGGGAATGGGCAGTTTGGGGAGGTCTGGATGGGTACGGGCAGACTCGCCTCCGTAAACGTCTGACCACAGGCTACATGAAAGGAGGCCACACTGACTGAGAAAGCAGAGACATCAGACAGAGAACAGATTCAGTCTCCTCACAACCTCTCTTTCTTAGAGAAAAGGGGAACGTCAGAAACGTCTTTACTGTCAAATGAGATCATCATTACTTGGTCTCTCCTAAGGGACACTTTTAGTTTGTGATCCATGTAAAACACGAACAATGATTTCAACAAACTGTCAATGTCTACAAACTCTGCTCTCTCAATTCAATATGGCCGCCTTCCATCTGCCTGTTTGCATGTTCCTCTCCCTGGTAGTTAACTCTGTGTGCCTTGCCTTCCATGTTCCCTCCCCTGTAGAGAGTGCGGATGGTTTGTGCTTTAATTTAACCGGTGTGTGTGTGAACTACACCCCTGATACTGTGGGCCTGACTCACGATTCCTGGGAAATCGCCAGAGACTCACTTGAGTTCGAAGTAAAGCTGGGGGCGGGATGTTTTGCTGAGGTGTGGTGTGGTAAGAACAAAATAGTTCCATCATTTTCTTTTCATTTCTAGTGAGGGGTGTCCGGGAGGAAAATTTGATAACTTATATATATATTTATTTTCTAAGTATAGAATCACCTGAGGACATTTTCAGTCTCTAAATCACAAAATGAAACTTTTGTGCAGGTGGTTCAGTTTTGTATTGTAATGGTTAATGAAAATGTAAGTTATCGTTCTTTTTTTCAGGATACCCTACATTTTTGCAAATATGATTTTATCATGCTTCATTTGAGGGCTTAAAGGCTTAAATCAGTAGTCTAAAAGTAACTTTTTAAACATACAATCCTACTATTATTTTTATGTATCTTGTGTAGAACTGGCTAAATGAACTACTTTTGAGTCCAGAGTTTTAGATCAGGGGTGTGTCCTGTTGTAATGTTTGGACATTCTGTTTATGGGTTTGGAGTTTTGGTTGGGGCTAGTCCCGGCTGATAGTCTAGCCCTACACCCTGCTGCCAGTGACACCCAGGGTCCCATTACTTCAGAACCCAGCGGGTGACCTCAGCACAGTCCTGCACAGTACCAGGCCCCAAAAAGACTGACGAGGCCCAGCAGTCATAGCTGTGTCACTTATCAACACCGCTCTCCAGGATTTATTCAAATTCTTAAATTAAAATCCCCAAACTCACCGCAGTAGAAAAGCATGTGGATCCCAAATGTCACACACTGACTCGAGGTCTGTCTTGCCTTTAGGTCACAGTTAATATTTTGGCATTATTTACTGTGACAGCCCGCATCCCAAATGGCATCCTATTCCTTATATAGGTACCTTTGGGCACTGGGCAAAAGTAGTACAGGAATAGGATGCTATTTGGGACGCGGCCACAGAACAAGCTAAATTACCTCGTATGAAGAAGACCCTGATTCCATGGTTCAATGTTTCACAGTGTACTTACTGACACAAAGGCCTGAAGCTGTAGGTACACTATTGTAGAGAACAGTGGCATGCTCACACTGTGCTACAGTACAGTAACTTGCACGACACCAGAGAGGGCCTTACTTACAGGGCTTTTGCTTTTGTTAACTATCCTACAACGGATTATCCTTTCCCTTGTTGGTATATTGTGGGGTTTAAAACCTTGTCAGATCTCTCTCAAGCCATTTGTAATGAAGGGTCACTATAAATGTCATACACATTGATTTGTCCCTCAGGACAACCTTTGTGCGTGTGAATTAAAGGCAAGCAGACGTCAATGTCCATTTCTGAGTTGTGTGCTGTGTTGTTGTATTTCAAAGCAAGACTTGTCTGTTTATTGAGTTTTTAGATATGTACATACTATATTGTACACAGTATTACTTATTGAATTCACAACAAAATGGTCTCAAGTCTTGCTTTGTGACATGATGTACTACATCAATGAACAGTTTTCCAGATCCAGATTGAGCCTAGTCCTGGACTAAGAAGCATGCTCAATGGATAATCTCCACCGAAATGACCTAGTCCAAGACTAGGATTAAACTGTCTAGGAAACTGGCCCCAGAAGTTGTGAGATGTGATGGCTGTACTTCTACTTTGTTATTGGTGGGTAACAGGAACGTGGAACGGCACCACTAAGGTGGCGGTGAAGACGCTGAAGCCGGGCACCATGTCTCCTGAGTCCTTCCTGGAAGAAGCCCAGATCATGAAGAAGCTCCGGCATGACAAGCTGGTGCAGCTCTACGCTGTGGTGTCTGAGGAACCCATCTACATCGTCACTGAGTACATGGGCAAAGGTATTGTCAATCACACACCCATGAATGGACGCATGCACACATAGACAGACACACACACACCCACACACAGTTCATGTTGAAACACACACACACAATACAATACCTTTGTCCACGTACTCTGCGACGATGCTATGGAGAAAACGGACCCTAGAACTCAATATTTCTTTAAAGAATAATCCAACATTGACACTGTGGTGAGCCAGCACCTTCAGTGACACGCTGTAGGCCTAGCTAGATAGACTATGTAACCATCTGCCTTGTTGCAAGCCCTGTGTGTTTTTTCAGTGCAACAATAATTGAAGCCTATAGTTAACTATGGCACAGTTGGCCAACAAGCTGACATTTACGAGCACCACAAAAAAGAGCTTCAGATCCCTCAATTAAGTGTATAAAAAAATGGGCTGAAAACATTGTTTCTTTGACAAGCTGGGAAGGAATCCCACATGTAGGTCAGACTGTTAACTGACGTTCAGAAGACTTGTTTCAATAAAGATCTTCTATTTCAAATGCATGTTCTGACAACAGATATCTCCTGTTGTTTAGGAAGCCTCCTTGATTTCTTGAAGGATGGGGAGGGACGAGGACTGAAGCTGCCCAATCTGGTTGACATGGCAGCCCAGGTAAGCCCCGATAAAGATGTCACTCACTCAGCTCTGTGTTTATATAACTGAACTCTGTGTGACCACAAACAAGACAACTCAGAAGCACTGAAACTTCAGGACAGGGGTGTGTCACCATGTGTTGTATTCTTTCTGGAACTACAGGGGTGTGTACATGGTGTGTACATGGGTGTGTTGTATTCTTTCTGGAACTACGTTTAACTCAGTGATTTTACTGTCTGTCTGTCTGTCTGTCTGTTTGTTCCAGGTGGCAGCAGGCATGGCGTACATCGAGAGGATGAACTACATTCACAGAGATCTGCGCTCGGCTAACATCCTGGTCGGGGACAACCTGGTGTGTAAGATCGCCGACTTCGGATTGGCCAGGCTGATTGAGGACAATGAGTACACAGCACGGCAAGGTGAGGTCACACACACACACACACACACACACACACACACACACACACACACACATACACACACACACACACACTAATGATTGCCTTAGTTCATGAAGAGAGTTCTTCCAACACAATACTGTGTGCATCATCACACCTTGACAGGATGTCAATGGCTCACTGTCTGGCTATACCACTGTACTACAGAGACACTGAGAGACACTCCCATCTCTGGAGAGAATGAATACCAGTAGCCATATGTAACTAAGTTACATTCTGTCATCCACTCATCCCCCTCTGTTCTCTCCCAGGTGCTAAATTCCCTATTAAGTGGACAGCCCCGGAGGCTGCGCTGTTTGGGAAGTTCACCATCAAGTCAGACGTGTGGTCGTTCGGCATCCTGCTCACTGAGCTGGTCACCAAGGGACGGGTACCCTACCCAGGTGAGGAGGATCAAGGGACAGATGACCAGAGAATCAATGGTTCCGTCTCCAATGGCACCATAGGGCTCTGGTCACCATGTAGGGTAGCAACCCAATGGTTCCGTCTCCAATGGCACCATAGGGCTCTTGTCACTATGTAGGGTAGCAACCCAATGGTTCCGTCTCCAATGGCACCATAGGGCTCTGGTCACTATGTAGGGTAGCAACCCAATGGTTCCGTCTCCAATGGCACCATAGGGCTCTGGTCACTATGAAGGGTAGCAACCCAATGGTTCCGTCTCCAATGGCACCATAGGGCTCTGGTCACTATGTAGGGTAGCAACCCAATGGCACCATAGGGCTCTGGTCACTATGTAGGGTAGCAACCCAATGGTTCCGTCTCCAATGGCACCATAGGGCTCTGGTCACTATGTAGGGTAGCAACCCAATGGTTCCGTCTCCAATGGCACCATAGGGCTCTGGTCACTATGTAGGGTAGCAACCCAATGGTTCCGTCTCCAATGGCACCATAGGGCTCTGCTCACTATGTAGGGTAGCAACCCAATGGCACCATAGGGCTCTGGTCACTATGTAGGGTAGCAACCCAATGGTTCCGTCTCCAATGGCACCATAGGGCTCTGGTCACTATGTAGGGTAGCAACCCAATGGTTCCGTCTCCAATGGCACCATAGGGCTCTGGTCACTATGAAGGGTAGCAACCCAATGGTTCCGTCTCCAATGGCACCATAGGGCTCTGGTCACTATGTAGGGTAGCAACCCAATGGCACCATAGGGCTCTGGTCACTATGTAGGGTAGCAACCCAATGGCACCATAGGGCTCTGGTCACTATGTAGGGTAGCAACCCAATGGTTCCGTCTCCAATGGCACCATAGGGCACTGGTCACTATGTAGGGTAGAGGGTGCCATTTTTGGACTCAACCCATGTGATATAATGTTCACATCCTGACAGAGCTCAAGACGATGTGTGTTGTGTTTGTTTTGATTAAGTTACTATTATGGATAAGCCTCACTTGTATTAAGAATAGGTAGAGGACTATGGTGCAATTATAAAGTACAACAACAGCTTGTATAACAAGTTGCAGGCAGCTCCTGCTGTTTACGCTAAAGAAAAGAAGAGGTCTAACCACGGCTGAGTAACTTTGTTTTCCTGGCAGAATCAGAGATTTAGAACTGTTAATCCAGGGTCTGCCTCTGGGCTGCTGCTAGCCCATGTGAGAGGACTGGTCAGGGGCAGGGAGTTGACTGAGATCAGCGCGAGGGAGGGAGGGAGGAACACATGTTTGTCTAGATGGGCCACTTCACTGAGCTGGTGTGGGAGGGAGGGAGGGAGAATGGGCACGAGTGGAGGGCTTGCACGCTATGGAGGCCAAGCTGGAGCTGAGGGAATAATAGCATCATCCTAACAGATGTCTTAGCAGCTTTCTCCGGACTCTTCTTGTTGATGCAGAGGCTACATCTCTTAGCTAGTCAAAAGCGGATAGTAAGCCATTCAAACATCCACAGGTTGTAAAACTTGTAACCCCTGTGTTACATAAATGCTTTTCCAGGTCCAGATATTGCCTTAAGGTCAGCATCTCTGAGGTTTAAAGCTCAATGTCTCTGTCATTAAGGTCATTCATTAGAGGTCAAAACTGATGTCTTTCATTGAACTGTCGTTACTTTAAAAACCTCTGCTGTAGTTACTGAACTTATCTCTATCTCTTTTCCTGTGTGTGTCTGTGTGTGTGTCTGTGTGTCTGTGTTTGTCCGGCGCGCGTGTGTGTAGGGATGAACAACCGGGAGGTGCTGGAGCAGGTGGAGCGAGGCTACAGGATGCCCTGTCCCCAGGACTGCCCCATCTCCCTCCACGAGCTCATGGTGCAGTGCTGGAAGAAGGACGCCGAGGAGAGGCCCACCTTCGAGTACCTGCAGGCCTTCCTGGAGGACTACTTCACGGCCACGGAGCCGCAGTACCAGCCAGGCGACAACCTCTAAACGCTGGGCTGGGAACAGGACTGGACTGAACCGTAGCTCTCTGGAGCCCCACCAGGGACCAGGGACCAGGGACCTGTACATCTTCCTCAACTTAACAGAGCATCTTGTCTCAACTCTCCTCACTCTCCGTGGCTGACCCTGTGACTCAACAGACTGGATACCAGAGGTTTTGTGTGTGAGGGAAAGTGGGGTTTGATCTAGCTGGGGCTGGGTTAAATAGGTTGGGCGTGTATGGGTTATGAAGGAGGGAGGGAGAGGGGAAGGGAGTGAGATTTGGGTGTGGTTGGGTTTGTGATGATGCAATGAAATGCCTGTATTCAATGTAAATATGAACAGCTTGTTTGCTTAACTTTTGGGCTTTCTTTTGTTGGTTTGTTTGTTTGACATATTTTCTCCAGCACAATAATGATGATGACGATGATAATAAAGAAATTATGACCATTTCAAAAGTGCACCATGAGACCAATATCTCAAGTTATCTGGTCTCTTCCAATCCAGATTCTCTTCCAATCCAGATTCTCTTCCAATCCAGATTCTACAGGACATTCCTTTCTTTGCAAAGTCATCTGTTTTACCGACTAGGCTAGCATGACAAAGTAGTCCGTTTTTCTAGCAATGCTTCTTATGAAGTAAGTTTGATATGATTCATCAATGTGAGATAGCTTTGTCCTCCTCATAATAATAGATGTTGGGCTAATGCTGTAACAAAGTTATTTTACAAATAATGTATGTTACATTTTGTAATTGCAGCCAAACGTGTAAGAATTATACTTTTGAACATATCTGTTCTCGCTTACCAGATTTTAAGAAAAGTAAATAACGGGGAAAAATCTGTCTTTCCAGGTATTATTTAGTGTGTACTGGAAGGGAATACCGTTTATTTAAGAAGAGAAAGATGTATGTCGACATTTAATGGTCATATTTGAACTTGTATGCAGAGTTCCATTTCAACAGCCATTCCAAGGCATCCATCTCATGGACCTTGTTTCCTCCATGATGTGTAGCCATGTACTGGGAAGTCTTAGTGGGTAACGTCTCTTCCTCCCTCTGTGAACAGTGACATGTCCCCATTCACCTCATGTCCAACCCTAGGTCTGTCTGTATGCAGTACAGCACCACCAGTAGGATCCTTTCTCAGCTCATTTCTGGACCACTTCCTTTGGATTACTTTACCTCTTTTATGTTTAAACTGACATGGATATTTTAAGTCTTGTGTCTTTTGTTTCAGAGTACGTTTTATTGAACCTTAATTTCTAGATCTTTGAGGAATGGGTTGTACTGTATCTTCAAGGGGAATGTTGAAAGACACTGGTGAAACGTCCAGCTGTAAAGCTTGACCGTGTTTTGTCTCAATGTAGTATTTGTTCTTATCTTAAGACGGTTAAAGTGATAATCGGGATCTGTTTAAGATTGAACCCCATCGTTGTTTTACAGTTTTACAACTTAATGCTTTTAAAAGTGTCAGTAATCTTCCTAGTTTATTTCTTCCATTTTCCATTTTTTTACATTTCTGTTTTGTTAATTCAGTGGTTTGGCATTTGAAATTCAAAAAGAACAATAAACATTTTACACTCTTTCCAAGACACTTATTTTATTTTTATGGAATTGCTGCTTCTATACATTGTGTCTGTTGTGTGTGTCTGGACATTGTAATCCACTAGGCCTGTCCATCTCTGCCTTCATGACCACCTGGTGTTGCTACAGGGTGAAAAAGAAGAGTTTTGAAGAAGACTCTCAAGCCCTGTTTATAACTGCCGTTAACATGCATTCAGGTATAAACAGGGCTTCTCTCCATCTCTCTCACTCGCTCTCTTTTTGTCTCACTCTCTCATGCTAGCAGAGGAACAGACAGACTGGACCTTTGACAGCTGTGGTTCTCCAGCCCCATAGCTGTATGATAAGGAGAGGGCCAGCAGCCAGCAGGTGTCTCCAGACCCATAGCTGTATGATAAGGAGAGGGCCAGCAGCCAGCAGGTTTCTCCAGACCCATAGCTGTATGATAAGGAGATGACCAGCAGCCAGCAGGTGTCTCCAGACCCATAGCTGTATGATAAGGAGAGGGCCAGCAGCCAGCAGGTGTCTCCAGACCCATAGCTGTATGATAAGGAGAGGGCCAGCAGCCAGCAGGTCTCTCCAGACCCATAGCTGTATGATAAGGAGAGGGCCAGCAGCCAGCAGGTCTCTCCAGCCCATAGCTGTATGATAAGGAGAGGGCCAGCAGCCAGCAGGTCTCTCCAGACCCATAGCTGTATGATAAGGAGAGGGCCAGCTGCCAGCAGGTCTCTCCAGACCCATAGCTGTATGATAAGGAGAGGGCCAGCAGCCAGCTGGTCACCTGAGGAGGTGCTAAATGACTGGTACATGACCTCAGGGCAGGCCTGCAGCGGGTTGAGGCACCAGTGCCAGGTAGATACAGGGGAACACCATGGCCAGACACGCATACACACATAGTCTGCAGCTCAGGCAATCAGTAGTGACACACCTCACACCTCATCATGTAGCTCATCAACTCCATTGGTAAAGGTTGCTTAGGGACAGCTCAGCTATGACAGGCTCACACATCAGACTCAAATACACAGCTTTCTAGCTCAGTGTTGAGTCATGTAATCACTACCAGCAGCAGCATCAGTCCTGTTGTTTGTTCTCCGTTATTTGATTTCTGAATCAATGTTTATGGGACGAGTCGTGATGGCTGATAAGTTGCAGGACATGTGTCTGTTATCAGGCGAGAGTCACTGCACAATCTCTGTAATAGAAAAAGCATTATGTTAGCAGGTAAGTGTGGAACATGATTCACTTTTTTTCTCTCCGGGTTCTACAGTAATCTTGAACAAGACCAGTCTGACAGTGAGTGTTATTTTTCTGTTAAGACCACAAGAGGGAGTCTTTTCCGTGTGTGGGTGTGTCACTGGCGGGGTGTACTGAGCTCAGAGACATAAGAGGAAGCGAGGCACCTTACTCGGCTGTCTACCCCCCAAAAATTGTGTGTGTGGGGCGGGTTCAATTAAAGTCAATGAACTAAGTAGATCAGATCCAACTGCTATTGCATAGGGGACTATGGGAGACATTCAGACACACCTAGTTAAGTAGACCGGAACAGACTATTTATTTTCAATGGTAAACAGCCTGAGTGAAATATCTTAATTTACTCACCAACAGCTGCCACGATTGGTAACTTCATTGATGAATCGTGGTGACTTGTAATACATCTGCTTGGATACATCACAACAACAATATTTCAATCAATACTTCATTTGGTATAAAGGACATTATAGGGATCTTATTCAAGCGCAAATGATACCATTTTAGTTATCATGGCCTGGATCTCACAGATCAATATAAACCCTACAGAGGTCTGTCCTACGCTGTGCAGCTCTGTCTGTCCACCTGTGCTTCAGGTGACGTGACACCTGTAGATGAGTCCTCCTTCCTGTATGTAGATTTGCCCAGAGAGAGAGGGAAAGAGATAGGGAAGCTTTATATGACCTGCAGCTGGTTCATTTGGTCCTCATCATCACCTAATACTACTGGACTGGACTGGACAGGCAACACTGTGGATCTCTACTCTACCAGCAGGCCTGCCCCTCTGTGTAAGTAACCTGTACTAACACTTTATTGTTAAAGTATGCACTTACAGTGATGGGATTATTGTAGACAAGTGCATGTTTTGTTTTTTTTTGGGGGGGGGGGGGGGTTGTAAATGTGTTTTTATTGATAAAATATTGGAATCTAAACTCTCAGTAGTGTTATGTTTACCATACAGTTCTCCATTTGTTTTATCCATTTTTAAAGGGATGGGAATGGTACAGCAAGAAGATTCTAGCACTTAGTCATGCAGTTGGCAGTATCATGATATATAATTATATATATATATATATGTATGTATAGGCTACAATAGATTTGTGCTTAAAGTCTATGACATTCCACAAAGTGTTCTGCTAAAAAAAATATATATATTTCCAATGATTTGACTTTGCTATATGGGCATCTGGCTATAAAATGGAAAGTGATAATAGTGCTGTAAGGTGGAATTGCCTTTTCTGTTTCCCAGTTCCAAGAAAACCACATATATATGATAACAGCACAAATTCACCCTCATCTGCATGTCTCCTGGTCAATGTCAATACATTACCACAGAGTCATTTAGGCACTTATATAAGCCCTTCAAGGTCATAGGTACACAAGGGTCGTCATGTTGTACTCGCCTATTCTGTAGAGACTTGTCAGATGAGATAATGGCATGTTTCAGGCAGTAAAATATCCTTTGCTGTTGTTGACATAGCTATTGTGTTAGTCATCATCAGTTTTATCTAGAAGAAAAAGAAACGCACACCTATTAAGGCGAGGTGCTGGCTAGCGGAGTAGAAAACCTGAAAATTAAAGAGAGCCGCACACTCTAGGAGCTCAGATGCAAACATTGAATTTCCAACGTTTCGACAGCCAAGCTGTCTTCATCAGGGTATAATCACAAACACTGCGGGATGACTCGTTTATGTAGTGTCAAAAGACACAGGTGTCTGTAATCATGGCCAATAGTGGCCTAATATCATTGGTTAAATATCAAAAATTAAAATGGCATACAAAGAACAGCATACAAACAACAAATGGATAGCATACGATCATAGATTCATTTGACTACAAAAGCTTACAAACAATTACAATGGCAAAGTCACAATAATCACAAGAATGGCTTCAGATCAAAGTCTACGTTGAGACCGAAGGGAGCAAGGGTCTTTAAGTTAAAGATCCAGGCAGCCTCTCGTTTTAACAATAAATTATCAAGGTCACCCCCTCTCCTAGGGAGGGTGACATGTTGTATGCCAATATAGACGAAATCGAGTGGCCTGCCTCCAAGAAGTGGGCCGCAACTGGGTAAGTAAAGTTTTTGCACCTAATGGTGCTACGATGCTCTGAGATACGTACTTTTAATTCGCGCTTTGTTTTACCCACAGAATTTTTACCACAAGGACAAGTTATAAGATAAATAACTGCCTTAGTGGAGCACGTAATAACACCTTTGATTGGGATGGATTTCCCACGAGGGCGTTAGCGGTATTGAAGCTATGGAACATTTTCTTCCAGTGCATGCATTATAACATTGGCTGAAATAGTACTCACACATAACTATTTCATGTTTCTAAATTATTTCTTTATTCAGACGAAGGGTACTGCTATGGGATCCCCCATGGCTCCTAACTATGCTAATTTGTATGTGGGTTACATGGAGAAACAGTTTATTTTCCAACCTCTCAAAAATGTTTTCTTGCCTAACATCATTATTTGGAAACGGTATATTGATTATATTTGTGTTCTGTGGAGGGGTGATGCAAAACAGCTCCAGGCATTCCATGTTTTTCTTAACTTTACTATGCAATCTGATACACGTCAAATCAGTTTTCTTTGATCTTCTGATCTTGTGTGAAGATAATGTTCTATACACTGATCTTTACAGGAAGCCTACTGATCATAACAGTTTGTTGAGGGCTGATAGTTGTCACCCACTTCCCTTGAAAAATAGTTTGCCCTACAGCCAATTCTGTTGAATCAAAAGAATTTGCAAAAAACAATCAGATTTCAACAGAAATATGGCTGAGACGCAAAGAAAGTTCAAGGAGAGGGGCTACAAAAATGATCAGATTAATATTGCCAATGAGAAAATTCAAAACAAAACGAGACATGACCGTTTAAGGTCAATCTCGCAAAAAATATGCATTCTTGTGTTCTAACTACCCGCTATTCAAAGTGCTCTGAACAAATTAAGGGAATTGTTCACAAACATTGGCACATCCTAAAATCCGATGATAGTCTCGGTAATGTGTTTTCGGACCTTCCCTTAGTCGTATTCTCGCGGGGCAGAAATCTCAGAGACCAATTGGTACACTCTGATTTACCACCCCAAGATATTCCTGAACAACGTCTATTTGCGCCCCTACTGGATGGAAACTACAAATGTAATAGCTGTGCTCAATGCAATGGCACTTATAAATGGAGATCCTTCAAACAAGCACAAACAGGGAAATCGATCCCAATAAAAGGTGTTATTACGTGCTCCACTAAGGCAGTTATTTATCTTATAACTTGTCCTTGTGGTAAAAATTATGTAGGGTAAAACAAAGCACGAATTAAAAGTACATATCTCAGAGCATCGTAGCACCATTAGGTGTAAGAACTTTACTTACCCAGTTGCGGCCCACTTCTTGGAGGCAGGCCACTCGATTTCGTCTCTGCGTTATATTGGCATCGAACATGTCACCCTCCCTAGGAGAGGGGGTGACCTTGATAATTTATTGTTAAAACGAGAGGCTGCCTGGATCTTTAACTTAAAGACCCTTGCGCCCTTCGGTCTCAACGTAGACTTTGATCTGAAGCCATTCTTGTGACTTTGCCATTGTAATTGTTTGTAAGCTTTTGTAGTCAAATGAATTTATGATCGTATGCTATCCATTTGTTGTTTGTATGCTGTTCTTTGTATGCCATTTTAATTTTTGATAAATAACCAATGATATTAGGCCACTCTTGGCCATGATTACAGACACCTGTGTCTCTTGACACTACATAAACGAGTCATCCCGCAGTGTTTGTGATTATACCCTGATGAAGACAGCTTGGCTGTTGAAACGTTGGTAATTAAATGTTTGCATCTAGAGTGTGCGGCTCTCTTTCATTTTCAAGTCATCATCAGTTTCACAATATTTCACAGTATATGACACTGAATCAAATGCTGTCCGTACGTTCATCCTTGCCTTGAGATGTATGGAATCTTTTCAAATGTGATCATGAAGTCTGCCGAATCTGATTGAGTACTTCCTTTTCTCATTTAAATTTACCCTTAACATCTCGTCAACAAATAGCCAACCCTAATCATAATATATCCATAAAGGCCTAGTAAAAAACAAAGTTATTTTGGGGGAGAAATAAGTAACCCTTCTCGGTCCTTCTCCACATATTGTTTATTACACTGTGCTCATCTCTGTATCAATAATGTCCTCCCATCCAGCTAACATTAATGGGTTTATTGCAGGCATTACCTTATCTGCTATTGCCTGGTGCTGAGGAGGAGGACGGAAACATGGAGGGGGACAGTGGCTTCATCACTGTTCAGAAGGTCTACTACCCTTTGCTGTGCATTCTGGGGATCCCAGGTGTGTGAATCTTCTATCTTGTTTGTGCTGTTTCCTAAATCTATTTGTGTCTGTGTGATGTTCCAAACTTGTTTTCATGAATTATTGTGAGAGCAATTGAAAAGGAAATGTCACAACTCATAACGGGATGGCATTCTATTTCTTGTTCCTCAGCCAATCTCTTCACTTTCTACATGATCTGCTTCCGGAAGTGTAGAATGTCTGACACGGCCATCATCTACCTGAGCTGCTTGGCCATCGTGGACACCTTCTACCTGGTGTGGGTCATCCTGCTGGACCTGACGCTCACCTTCTGGCAGCTGCAGCCTTTCTGGCACTCCCACCCGGCCTGCGGCATCATGGGCTTCCTGCAGTACGGCTCCCTGTACAGCTCCTCCTGGATCGTGGTGGTGTTTACCATCGAACGCTACCTGGTCCTCAGCAGCACGTCCGCCAAGCAGCACTTCTCCCAGGCCAAGGTTACTAGGCTGACCTGTGTGTCTATCATCCTGGTCTCCCACCTGGCCTCCGTGCCCATGGGCTGGATCAACGTGGTGACGCCGAAGAATTTCACCATAGAGGGGAAGAATGTGACTCTGCCCTGGTGTCACTACAGGGGCCATATCTATTCTACTGTCCTGGTGTGGGTCACTACGTTCCTCTCCGGTGGCATCCCCATCATCCTGGTTATCATCTTCAACTCGCTGATCGGCCACCACCTGACCCGTGCCAGAAAGATGTTTACCAAGGAGGAGCGGAGGGTCATGCGGGGGGGAGGCACCAAGGGCATGGTGCGGAGGACCATCTTCCTGCTGGGCACAGTGTCTGTGTCCTTCGTGGTGCTCAGTCTGCCACGCTTCGTCACCTACTGTATCCTGCGCACCAAGTACAACCACGACTGGTTTGACCGGAACGACTACCGCATTCCCATCAACTTGATTAGTGACCTGGCCAACATGCTGCAGAACCTCAACTCCACCACCAACTTCCTGCTCTACTGCATGGTGAGCCGGGGCTTCCGCCAGGAGCTGATCCACACACTCACCTGCAAGTCCAAGGTCCGAAAGCTGGGCTCCTTCCTCACCCAGACCACAATGAAGGTGTTCTCTCTGGTGGACCATAAAACACCGCCGACCAGAGACCCCATCACTGTAGTCCTCACCAACCTCAAACAGACCCAGTAGAGAGGAGGAGAATGGAGGGGGAAAGGACAATGATGTGTATAAACCCTGGATGACTGACAGGAGGCACTGTATTGAAGCCACTGCACAGCCATCTTGGAACTTCTCCTCCATTGTAAAAAAAAAAATTGGAATCTATAGAAATGCAATGTCTACATTAGTTTTTGACACGTTTATCGTATTACCGAAACCTTAATGCAAACTTTTAAATGATGTTATGTGAGCTAAACATAAAAATATATTTCTTTAAATTCCTTTAAGTAGTTTTTTAGAGAGTACCAATGTTACCGTCCCCACTACAACAACTAAAAATACCTAAATACATATAATTTTGTCCTTGAACCATTGAATTGAAATACTGTAGAATTCCATTCATTCCTATGGATGCATGCTCCTACTGGGGAGGGACAATATGGCCGATGGCCGACCAGTGACTTCAAAGCCTTTCAATGGCCAATACATAGTATTAGCAGTCCAGGGTTTATATATCTCAATAGGAAAGGAGGGGGGAACGCAGGACGTGGTGACTGGACTACTATATGAACAACTTTTAGAATGACTTGTTTTTGTTACAGGATACCCGTTTCTATAATTGTTGTTTTGAATGTTTGAATTTTATTGTGTGTTTGTAGTATTGTTCTGTGTTGTTATAAACTATGTTTGAATAGTGTTTGTTGGCCTACATGGACTTTTTTCTAAACAAAGAAAACTCAACTTGTAAAACAACATTTGAATTTATACTGTCGTGGAAATTCTTACACAGGGACACTCCAAGTCAATCTTAAATTAATCATTGTTTATTGTCAGCGCGCTGGAGAGGTTCCAATCAACTCAATGCACCATAGTACACGTCATTCAGGAGCTCTGCCATAGGCAGACCCAGCAGTTGTCTTACATATGGCTGGCTATACACAGACAAGTTATATTTGCATGATTTAGCATAATTAATTCCTCTTTACCGTTTTGTTTCATTCATGTGACAGACCAATACCTCACGAGGCTTCTTCTCTCTAACCTTGAAACTGAGATATATTTAGTTTGTTCTCAAAACAAGATCAGGGCGTACTGCCAAATTGCAGCTACTGATAGTGAGGATTTGTACAGTCAGCCACTTGCAAGAACACATAAATTGGTTTATAGAACAGCACATGAATAGAACACAGAAATAAGTTGTAAGTAAAGCTCAAACGTTAAAATTCTCATTACAATACCAAACCGCGTAGGCTATTTTATATCCTCACGTGTAGATGTTAAAGGCTTGTTAACTTTAATGGGCGGTAGACTTTCCATTAACCAAGTGCCTTCATATCTGTGGATATGTTTTAACTATCTCATTCCATTCTCATGTATCAGTTCAAACTACAAGGTTCATCATGACTGGTCGCAGAATTCCTGCTCTGTTTGGAGAACAACCTGATTGGCGGACGTGAACTGCATGACCCACATTATTTGCATAAATTGTGCAAAGGAACTTCTCTGCTTTGCATGAGCTGATCTCTTCTTCAAACATAAATAGAGGGAATGTTTGCCTCATAGCAGATTTGCATGTAGAGGGAGCCAGGGAATACACAGCTCTGACACAGATAGGTGTGTAAAGTTGAGTGGGGCTCAGGTTTAACTGTTAAACGTGACTGTAAATGGCACACTTTTCTGTAAGTTTGAACTTATTTTCATTGTTTGAAGTCGGGAGAATTTAGTACAAGACTTGTTTTTTTATTACTCATTCACAGACACCATGCAGGAAGGTTTACAGTAGTTGCTTGAAAGAATGAAAAAGTTCACTTTCTAGGAGCATCAGTTTGACTGGTTATAATCGTATGTATTATAGTGACTCTTTATCACCAAAGGACTGCTTTGAGTTCTGTATAGCGAAATGGTAAGTGTTTTACATCGATCTAGAATGATAGCTATAGATCACTGCTATCTGTTTCACTCTAAAACAGTTTGTGTCACTTGTGAATACAAGGTTTCTGAAAAATGTTGCCAGGAGTGTCACGTCATGCTGCTATCCACATAGTTCATATTCTATTCCTTTAATACTACATTTATTCCTGTAATACCATGTTTATTCCTGTAATACCACGTTTATTCCTGTAATATATGTCTATTCCTGTAATACCATGTTTATTCCTGTAATACCACGTTTATTCCTGTAATACTACGTTATTCCTGTAATATCACGTTTGTTTCAATTTCACAAGAATATCCCTCCTGAGAGAAGAATGGACTCTATCAAGGTATGGAATTGTCAACTACACTAAAGGAAACACTACAGGAAACACTACTACACTTAACAGACAGAAAAGTTGACCTTACACTTCACTAAACTCACTCCAAGTTATAATGAATCATTTTGTCCCTTACTTCTTCTAAATGGCTTAAGCTGAATAACAACCTCTCTTTTTATTTTTGTCAGATTCCTGTTGTCACAGAAGCATTCCTTTGGAGACAGATGAGTCTATGACATTATCAACCCTGGACCTACTGTGACCTGTGGGCCAAAGGAAGAGGGCTGGTTCACCCCTGAGGTGACTGTCAATGATGTAGGCCAGGTGGACGACCCCAAGGACCCCTGGAGAAGCCCAGTGGAGGACCCTCAGGGTCAGCCTCCACCCCCGCCCAGAGCCCCTTCCCTGCCTGAGCCACATCAGCAAGACATGTCCCCCCACACCCCTGATCGCCTGATGAAAGGCCCCTACCCTGACAATCTCAGGTTACACCCCTACAGAGAAAAGGCTCAGTGAACTGAGGATGAGGACTTCTCTTTATCTGGACTTCTCCAGTGGGAAGTGGTGGGCTTCGCTGGTCCTCCTAGCTGGCCACTACCTTGGGACTGTTGTCTTGAAAGGAGCAGAACACGTAGAAGCCCGTCTTCCTCTCACGTCTGACTTAAACAACATCCACTACTGTGTCCCTCCAAGTCACCAAGCACACATGCCTCCTCAGTGTAAGTAACATGATGTACTGTATATGACTACAGTATTCATAGAATGAGACAGAACAGATATACAGTCGTGGCCAAAAGTTTTGAGAATGACACAAATATTAATTTTCACAAAGTCTGCTGCCTCAGTTTATATGATGGCAATTTGATCAGATGAATTGCAATTAATTGCAAAGTCCCTCTTTGCCATTCAACCCTGCCACAAAAGGACCAGCTGACATCATGTCAGTGATTCTCTCGTTAATTTAATACAGGTGTGAGTGTTTAAGTTTTATTTTTCATTTTTTTATTTCACCTTAATTTAACCAGGTAGGCAAGTTGAGAACAAGTTCTTATTTACAATTGCGACCTGGCCAAGATAAAGCAAAGTAGTTTGACACATACAACACAGAGTTACACGTGGAGTAAAACAAACATACAGTCAATAATACAGTATAAAAATAAGTCTATATACAATGTGAGCAAATGAGGTGAGATAAGGGAGGTAAAGGCAAAAAAAAAGGCCATGGTGGCGAAGTAAATACAATATAGCAAGTAAAACACTGGAATGGTAGATTTGCAGTGGAAGAATGTGCAAAGTACAAATAAAAATAATTGGGTTCAAATGGTCAAAATAAATAGATAAATACAGTAGGGGAAGAGGTAGTTGTTTGGGCTAAATTATAGGTGGGCTATGTACAGGTGCAGTAATCTGTGAGCTGCTCTGACAGCTGGTGCTTAAAGCTAGTGAGGGAGATAAGTGTTTCCAGTTTCAGAGATTGTTGTAGTTCGTTCCAGTCATTGGCAGCAGAAAACTGGAAGGAGAGGCGGCCAAAGGAAGAATTGGTTTTGGGGGTGACCTGAGAGATATACCTGCTGGAGCGCGTACTTCAGGTGGGTGCTGCCATGGTGACCAGCGAGCTGAGATAAGGGGAGGCTTTACCTAGCAGGGTCTTGTAGATGACCTGGAGCCAGTAGGTTTCGCGACGAGTATGAAGCGAGGGCAAGCCAACGAGAGCGTACAGGTCGCAGTGGTGGGTAGGAGCTTTGGTGACAAAACGGATGGCACTGTGATAGACTGCATCCAATTTATTGAGTAGGGTATTGGAGGCTGTTTTGTAAATGACATCGCCGAAGTCAAGGATCAATAGGATGGTCAGTTTTACGAGGGTATGTTTGGCAGCATGAGTGAAGGGTGCTTTGTTGCGAAATAGGAAGCCAATTCTAGATTTAACTTTGGATTGGAGATGTTTGATGTGAGTCTGGAAGGAGAGTTTACAGTCTAACCAGACACCTAGGTATTTGTAGTTGTCCACATATTCTAAGTCAGAACCATCCAGAGTAGTGATGCTGGACGGGCGGGCAGGTGCAGGCAGCGATCGGTTGAAGAGCATGCATTTAGTTTTACTTGTATTTAAGAGCAGTTGGAGACCACAGAAGGAGAGTTGTATGGCATTGAAGCTCGTCTGGAGGGTTGTTAACACAGTGTTAACACAGGGCCTCCCGGGTGACTCAGTGGTTAAGGGCGCTGTACTGCAGCGCCAGCTGTGCCATCAGAGACTCTGGGTTTGCGCCCAGGCTCTGTCGTAACTGGCCGCGACCAGGAGGTCCGTGGGGCAACACACAATTGGCCTAGCGTCGTCCGGGTTAGGGAGGGCTTGGCTGGTAGGGAAGTCCTTGTCTCATCGCGCACCAGCGACTCCTGTGGCGGGCCGGGCGCAATGCGCGCTAACCAAGGTTGCCAGGTGCACAGTGTTTCCTCCGACACATTGGTGCGGCTGGCTTCCGGGTTGGATAAGCGCTATGTTAAGAAGCAGTGCAGCTTGGTTGGCTTGTGTATCGGAGGACGCATGACTTTCAACCTTCTTGTCTCCCGAGCCCGTATGGGAGTTGTAGCGATGACACAAAACAATTACTAAAACTAAAACAATTGGATACCACAAAATTGGGGAGAAAAAGGGGTCAAATTCATAGTCTGCAAAAGGTACAAGGATTGGACTGCTGAGGACTGGGGTAAAGTTATTTTCTCTGATGAATCCCCTTTCCGATTGTTTGGGGCATCCGGAAAAAAAGCTTGTCCGGAGAAGACAAGGTGAGCGCTATCATCAGTCCTGTATCATGCCAACAGTAAAGCATCCTGAGACCATTCATGTGTGGGGTTGCTTCTCAGCCAAGGGAGTGGGCTCACTCACAATTCTTCCTAAGAACACAGCCATGAATAAAGAATGGTACCAACACATCCTCTGATAGCAACTTCTCCCAACCATCCAGGAACAGTTTGGTGACGAACAATGCCTTTTCCAGCATGATGGAGCACCTTGCCATAAGGCAAAAGTGATGACTAAGTGGCTCGGGGAACAAAATATCGATATTTTGGGTCCATGGCCAGGAAACTCCCCAGACCTTAATCCCATTGAGAACTTGTGGTCAATCCTCAATAGGCAGGTGGACAAACAAAATCCCACAAATTCTGACAAACTCCAAGCATTGATTATGCAAGAATGGGCTGCCATCAGTCAGGATGTGGCCCAGAAGTTAATTGACAGCATGCCAGGGCGGATTGCAGAGGCCTTGAAAAAGAAGGGTCAACACTGCAAATATTGACTCTTTGCATCAACTTAATGTAATTCTCAATAAAAGACTTTGAAACTTATGACATGCTTGAAAATTGCCTGTTATATTAAATTAAGTATAATAAATCAGATTGTTTATATGAATAAACACTGTTACTTTATTTGGCCCTTTACTGTTACTTTAATTGGCATTTGTCTTAATTTGACTTCTTGAGATGGAAAAACTTGTTTTTTTATCTAGTGTGTTATGAACGTGTTCTCTTTATGACAGAATATAAACTTTTTTGCATGGAACGACCCAGCTATATAACATTTGCTGGTAAGTTGGTGAGGTTTTTGTTTATGTTGTTGTATATATTACTGTCTGAGATTTAGCCTGGACGATCCACATTCTATAATTCACATAGGCTGTGTTTACACATGCAGCCTAATTCTGATCTTCTGCCCAATTATTGGCAAAGAGCCGATCTGATTGTTCAAAAGCCCAATTAGTGGAGAAAGATAAGAATTGGGCTGCTTGTGTAAACACAGCTGAAGTAATGACTTTGATTTGGAGCCCATCCAAGACAGGATGTTAAAATCATGTCTTCTCACATAACTCGACAGGCCCAGATCCAGTGCACAGCAGGTGTCAGAGACGGTACATATGTCAGCAGCCCGTAAATCAAACGTGTCTCCTCTATAACCATCATTATAACCATTTTCCCCCTATGGAACCTCAGCAGGACCCTCACCAGTGCCCACTGTCCTTGTACACTAAACATTCCTACGCTGGTCTAACATCAGATTGTATTATTAGCCTATATTTTAGCGTTGTTATAGTCAACTAGCAAATGTTTCTTCACTTTTTGGTGTTTTGTGGGGCTCCAAACCCTGCTGCTGGGCATTAGAATATAAATTAAACTCTTCTACACATTTCCCTCTCTAGGACTCCCACGGCACAAACAGACTATATGGACAAGAAGCTCTAAAATCCTCCAGTCTAAATCTTCCTTAGTGTGTCGCCCCTCCCAGACAGGTGATGAGGGAGGTCAGTGTGGTGCCCTCCTACCCGGTGACCCCTGGCCAACCAGGTGGGGGAGGAACAGCTACACAGGAACTGAGGAAGACCATCAGTCTATCTGAGGAGTGCAGTAATTATGTATCAATGTCCATCCCTCAGCAAAACCAAGATCATTCATTTTTAGACATTAAAGATGATTGTTCATTAAACAGTGGACTTTCGGTGAATCACCCTAAGAATTCAATATTAGGACTTAAAACCACAAATATGTACAGTAAATATTTGCCTGAGCACAATTAGCTTCCATGTGGTACAATGCTTTGTTTGATCGCAGGAAATGTGTTCATTACATATTCTGTGGACACAGCCAGTGAGTTTTTTACCTTTGTGAAGTTTCTGACAGATCAGCGCTTTAAACCAGCTGTAAGTTTTCTGTTTTATTTTATTCACCCACTCTTTGAAATGTCTATTCAAACATACTTCCTCTCTCTGGCAGACTAACATCTTTGATAGCACGGTTAGAAGAATGGACATCAACAAGTGGTTGGACAGCTTTGTAAAGAATGTAAGTCTAAGCTGTCAGCATTTTTAGGACATCAATTGGACCTGTCCAATTACGAAACTATACATAAAACAACTGAACTGACTAGGAGGTGCCTTGTTGCAGAAGTCAGTGCTGATCATCGTGGTCATCAGTCCCAAGTACAAGGCAGACGTGGAAAGAGATGGAGAGGATGAGCATGGTCTCCACACAAAGTTCAGGTAGACACTGACACGTGCCTGTCCGAATATATTCACTATTATTCTACAATATAGAAAATAGTACAAATAAAGAAAAACCCTTGAATGAGTAGGTGTTCTACTTCTTTGACCAGTAGTGTATACCCTAGTCATCTATACAGTGTGTATAGTATACATTTCATTTACCATGAAGAGAAATCACAACAGAGTTAGGTGTTTTTCTTTGATCATCACCGTTTCTCATGTCAGATCCAGAATGAGTTCATCCGACAGCGCTGCCTTCATTTAAAACTGGTACCGGTATTGTTTCCCACCTCTACGAAGGTGAGTGGATAACCAGATTTCCCATTCACTGGGTTAGGCTATACTGTTGTTATGTTCTCCAGAGTGTAAGGCTCATCCCATCACTGTCTTCCAGAGACATGTTCATACTGTTGTTACGTTCTCCAGAGTGTAATGATTCAGCCTATCCTATTTTTCTCCTACAGAGATATGTTCCTGCCTGGCTTCAGAGCACCAGGATACACCACTGGCCCCCCTCTGGAACGCTACATTGGCCCCCCTCTGGGGAAAGAGCTGACCCTCTCCGTACGACACCTGTGACATCTCTGAGAACTGCTGAAGACACATTATGTTGTGGTGCTTCATAGATTTCAATGTTTATATGGAAATTTAGTAAATGCTTTTTTTTTTTTTTTTACTAAACTGAACCGGTGTGGGAGTAGTGGTGTATCTCAGCACTACTCTCAAATAGCCACAAGGTGGCAGTATTTACTTTCTGATGTTTCAAGTCCTAGACTTGCTAAGGTGGTAATGGGTTACTCCTGACATTGTGTGGTCCTAATAATATGTGATCTGAAGATGTATTCTATTAATAAATGAAAGTAATAAGAGCTTGTTGACTGTGAGGTTGTTGATTTGCCATGATAAACATGTTTACATTGTTGCCTATACTACATAGTTACTACGGTAATACCCAGTACAACGTCAAGGTCTCACATTTTTGTGGGTAATACCAGATAAGTAGAACATGGTGTACAGGTGGATTTAGTGGCCTAAAGGTTAGCATGTATGATATTTGTTGACGATATTTGTGCGTCTGTAACTATCCGTAATAATGGTAGCATCCACATTAATGTGGAAATGTTTAGAAACATGTTCTATTCTCATTTACAATAAAAGTGACTCCAAAATTACACAATACATTATTTGCCATTAATTTATATTGGGAAAAACATAATCTGCACAAAAAGTGGTGTAATTTCTTAACGGTTCACCCGATATGGATGACAATACCCTCAAATTAAAGCTGACAGTCTGCACCTTAACCTCAGTCTTTGTATCATTTAAAATCCAAAGTGCTGGAGTACAGAGCCAAAACAACAAAACATTTGTCACTGTCCCAATAATTGCGGAGGGCACTGTACTATAATTTCTGCTATTCTCAAAAGAAAGCCAGTCATACATTCTATCAGCCTAATGCATTTGTTAACCATGAGAGCTTAGTATTTAGCTTAGGCTTTTCCTGCACCCATAGCACTTGCACCACACTAGACCGAGCCTTATCTGACCAACCCAAAGCAACCAAAGGGGTTGGGGAAGGGGGAGATGGGATTCTCTCCTGCAGGTGGCTTGGTGTGTGAAACTGAGCCTGTCAACTTATCAGTGACCACATTTACATGTCCACAGTATTCCAGATAGTAGCTCATATCCCACTTAAGGTCTTATTTGGGATAAGCTGTTTACATGCACCTTTGATATCCCGCTCATGAGTATCCCTGTATCCATTAATAAACACAATATTCCTCATTTAAGTTCTATGGGTTAAACGGAATAGAAACTGAAATATTGCACTGAATGTAGGCCTATAACCTCTCACTTGTAGAGTAATATAATATTAACTCCTGCAGAATAATACAACAAATGTTCATTTTGTTTCAGGATCAGGAGTGGAGAAACATTATTTATTTATATCAGCATCTCTTCAGAAGCTGGACGTGGAGGTCCTGGGCTGGTGTGGTTGCACGTGGTCTGCGGTTGTGAGGCCGGTTGGACATACTGCCAAATTCTCTCTAAAACAACGTCGGAGGCAGCTTGTGGTAGAGATATTAACATTCAATTCTCTGGCAACAGCTCTGCAGGACATTCCAGCAGTTAGCATGACAATTCCTACTTTTAGAAGTGATTTGTTTGACAATCAGATGAAAACATCATCACACAACACCCATTATATGTGAAACTGAGCCTGCGCGGACTGCAAAAACAACAGTAAACGGCATAAGATGTTTTCATGCCACAGTATCCCGTCTTAGATCAGCATACCCCATGCATCATATCCGGGGATCTCATAACCAGGCTACAAGCTTTTTCGGGTTATTGTTAACGGGATATGATGTTTATATGCGCCAACTCAAAAACAGAATACTTGAGTATCCCGAATAATAACGGGATATTAGTGTGCATGTAAACTAGATCAGTGAGGTGACTGCTTGATTAACAAGCGCAAACTGGTCTGTGCCTCCAGATAACAAGACGAAATTCTCCAACCATCAACAAGGAGAAAAGTCCCTTCAGAAAACTATTGCTTTCATTCCTACAAAGCTGTGTGTGAACTGGTGTATGTGAATACTTACCTGAACATCTCTAGTGTAGTGCGTTCTGGGCTATCCCAGATTGTGATGCATAGACATACCTTTCAGCAGAAGACTGCTTTTAAACGGACTCACCTCGTTTTCACCTGCACTGATTGGTTTCCAGAGAAAGGGCTGAAGCCCACTCAAGGTCAGAGCACACTCCGTGTGACAGATGCTCCCACTCCATCCAGATGAAATGTTAATGAAATATTCTTCATCATCAGGGAGCCATTGAGTGTGACTGTGTCCCCAGTGTGAGCCGGGGTTTATGGGCCTTTCAGTTTATTATGGAAATCTAGATGGAATTATATTAAAGGGCAACTCCACCACTTTCAAACTAATTGTCATTATCTCCAGCACAACGCCAGTGTCAACATATGTGAAATCAGCACATTTCTACATTTGAAGAAAAAAATATGAAGTTGAAATAGTTCTACCTACTGACATCATCAAAAGTGAAAACATTTTTAAAAACAATGATTTTCATACACTATGAGATTCAGGGTAACATGTGGAGCAAGAAAATACCCTCCCTTGGATAGAAACTCATTGCAGGTTTTGAAAACCACAGTGTTCTCGCTTTTAATCCTACCCTGGGATGTCACAGAGACATTTCTTCTCATATTTTTAACCAAGGATCATAGAAACACGCTGTTTTCAAATATGTAGACACTGGTTTGGTGCTGGAGAGAATGAATATGAGGTTGAAAAATTGTGGCATTGCCCTTTAACCAATGTGAAGTTTAAAAAATATGTCAGGAAAGTAGAAAGAAAGTACCAAAAATATGACTGTAATTATAAAAAGGCCTTATTCTTTAAGCAGTCGTGGCAAATAGTGTTGTGTGCCACAATATTGTGTGGACTGACTGAAACGTCTTGAGGAGTGTAGAACCATGTTATGATCTGTTTGTAGTCTTCCATATGGACTTATGGTAAGTACATCATTTAGGGGGACAGTAACACAATTGCATAAATTTGGATGTAGGACGAAATTTGACACATTTATCAAAATATGGTCATGTATGGTATGGTCAAGGAACTTCTAGAAGTGCTCAAAGTACACCACTGGAAGTGTGTGAGAGCCAATTACAAGGCAAACTTTACAGTAATCCAGTCTTGCAAAAAGGTCTCGCCCATAGAGAACGATAGAGGCCTCTAGTGGCCAAAAGGCCACTTTAGCCATAGACATTAAAACCAGTAGATAGCGCTGACGTCATCCATATATTCCTATGGAAGACTCTGGATGGAGCATGAAGCCAGAGGTATTTTAATTTGAAGCACGCCATATTGCTGAATGAGGCTGAATTGCACCAAATAATCGCTAAGGATCATGGTGAAAGTGGCCGTAACTAGCAAAGGATCATAGCCGATATAGTCGTTTTCATTCTGCCTGAGTAATGGCGTGTATACATGCTAGTCGGAACTAGGAAACTCAAAAATGTCCAACTTGCTGATTTGTTGAACACATAACTACAACCAGTTAGCAAATTGAACATTTCTGAGTTTCCTAATTCGGACTAGCACCTGAAAGCAGCAAGAGTCAACCCTAGATGACATCGGTGTCAATACCGACATCCCCATAGATATTGGCCAGCCCCTCCAGCTCCACTTGACAGCCTTGTCGACTCCATGCTCTCATCTGGATAGCACAACCGCTAAGGTGCACATGCAAACAGTGTGCATGAGGGCGCACACTGGTGGAAAAAGTACCCAATTGTAATAGTTGAGTAAAAGTAAAAATACCTTAATAGAATGTGAAAGTCACCCAGTAAAATACTACTTGAATAAAAGTCTAAACGTTTGGTTTTTAAATATACTTAAGTATCAAAAGTAAAAGTATAAATCATTTCTAATTCCTTATATAAAGCAAACCAGGCGGCATCATTTTCTTTTTTTCTGGGTAGCCAAGAGCATGCTCCAACACTCAGACATAATTTACAAACAAAGCATGTGTTTAGTGAGTCTGCCAGATCAGAGTCAGTAGGGATGACCAGGGATGATCTCTTGATAAGTGTGTGAATTAGGAAATTCTCCTGTCCTGCTAAGCATTCTAAATGTAACGAGTACTTTTGAGTGTCAGGGAAAATGTATGGAGTAAAAAGTACATAACTTTCTTTAGGAATGAGGTGAAGTAAAAGTAAAAGTTGTCAAAAATATAAATAGTAAAGTACAGATACCCCAAAAAACTACTTAAGTAGTACTTTCAAGTATTTTTACTTAAGTACTTTACACCACTGAGGGCGCAAGCTTCCTCGTCGCCTGCCGGCTTGTGATTGTTCTGTGTCAGCACGTGGTCCTGTTTGACGACAAATGCAGTACTCAGAATGGATCACTATTTAATTAATTAAACCTCGATTTGTAGCAAACTTGAAAATAATTCACTGTGGGGATCAAACTTGATCATTATCAACAAATTGTGTTTGGCCGTTCTGGTGATGGTAATTTACCTAGGCTTTCTAGGGCAGACCAGGGCTTTTGGCATCGCTATGGTTGCTACGCAGTAGCCGATCAGCAGAGCTTGTGACTTCACCCTCCAGACCGGACACTTGGGGCCTGGTATTAGTATGGGCCACACCATTGAGGGCTTCCACCATTTTAATGTAGTCAAATGGGTGGGACTTCCAACTTCATTGGCTGATCCCTCCTGGTGACCTTGTTGGAGTCATGTCCAATTGGGTCAACAGGAGCGATCATCCAATGGTGAAGAAGAAAATGTACTACTTTAAAATGGAGATTGCCTAAATGGCGATGCCTAGGCTGTCATAGATGCTATAATGGTATAGATACAAATATGAGTCCTCAATCTATCTCTATGTTCTAGCCAGTCTGGCAGAACGCAAACATCCTCCTGGATTCGGCAACTTGAGCCTGCGGGTGGTGTTTTTTTTTTTGTTCAATATGTGCAAGTTATTTTCTGTAAATGTTTAATTGCGAAAGTGGTTTCAGTCGAAATCAGGCGATATCAAGTACATTTTGTAATCGTGTATCATTAAAATGCCCAATTTCTATGTTTAGTTTATCTTTTAGATCAGTGGAGCAGTATAATTATTGCAGGGTGTTAACAGTTAATATTCACAAAATGTCCCCAAAAAAGTTGACGCTTTAATATAATATTTTTTAGGAATAATAGGATTTGGCTTGTCATACCCATGTCCCGCCCAAAGATTTTTCAACCAATTAAAAAGCTCACTTTCACATGCTCGCTTGTAAATGGACCAATGGAAAACGCGGTGGTTCTACGAACACAATTTGGGACTGGATCTTGACTCCTCTGACTGGCCGGTGTTGTTGGAAATGCGGCACTAGCTATCAGTAGATGCAAACACTAGGGGAGGACTGGCGTTGCTTGGGTTTAGTGAAGAGTAAACCTTGTTCGCTGTGCCACATTGGAAGCCACTAACTGCCACATAGAATTGTATTTGCAAGCAAAGCTAAATACTTGCCCTAACATCTGCCTCAGCAGGAGAGTAACTCAACGATTCCCAGTTTTTCAGAATGGATATGCCGTAGCACCTGGACTCCGCGAGTGGGAACAAAGTGGTTTATGTTTAGCTGGCGAGCTAGTTTGTTAGATAGCTATGGCACGTCTCATGGATAGCGGCTACTAGTTTCAGCATTTTAAATTCTGAGACGAGTGTAGTAACTATGTCAATAGTAACTGATTCACGGGGCACCTCCATTAGCTACAGCGTGGTCTCAAAAGCTGCAACTCGGATTACTCACCATAGTTCTTAGCTTGCAAGCTAGCTGGAAAATGGGGCAGCTCCGTCTCGATAAAAACTCTTTGGTTTATTGCTATGTGTAACTAAAAAGGATTGTTTGGATCATTCGTCGGTTGTTACATTGTGCCAAACAGTTTATTCTCCTCCTGGTTCTAGATGATGCCACAGTGTGTGCCCCATGCGCGCTCCGCATAGTTCATTGGATCTAGCACAGCAGTCAGTCATGTTTGCGGTCCGTATCGTCACCGCTGACTACTACCTTACAAGTCCTCTCAAAGATTTGGACGTCATTTATAACGAATTCAGAGAAAGTGACGTGAAGAAAGTACCAGTGGTTCGGATTTTCGGGGCAACTCCAATAGGTATGTTCATATGGTTTTTAATCAACGACTGGTCATTTGCAGCATGGTACAGTACCGCCACGCGGTGCACGGATGTAACACATTTGCAACATCACAAAATCAACCCTATTCAAACATATGAAATTAGTTGTAATAAGGAGACGGACGCTGCCACATGAAAGATGTTTAGTGAGGTGACACATCGTAATAAACCATGCACCACCCGCAGCTGTTTGCAGCATGCGCGCGATACATGGTTGCTTTGTTTTCTATCTCGAGCTCCACAGGGCGGTGGACAGACCTACATCAGCATTCGGCACATAACCCACTTTACTATACCGTTAATAAAATATATTATGCAGTATATTATGCAGTCTCTTTTCTGTTCCCAACAACCTGTGGAGTGGTGCCACAGCAACGTTGGAATCACAGCATGACAAAGTTGCCACAATGGAGGTGTGACTGATTTAACTGGCTGCAGTAGTCATGTCTAGATGGGATACAGCTTTTGGCAAGTTGACTTCAAAAGTAGATTTTTTTGTTGTATTTTAGCTAAACCTTTTCCTAACCTTAAACTAATTATCTTAACCTGCTGCATAAATTCTAAACCTGCGACGAAAAGTCTATTTTGCCAAGCTGCATTCCTTCTAGAGAAAATAGTGCAGTTTTTAAGAGCTTGCTGCAAATCTACACATTTTCCACGGGGTGGAATTTATACATGATATCTGAGTGAGGGCGACTAAGAAAATCAATGGATGCAACAGGGATCAATCAAATGTAAATCTGGGAGGTTGTTTTTGTCAGGTGAATGCCTTAATACAGTAATTCAACCATGGTTGCTTCATGTTTAGGTAGCAGGCTGCTAGACTAATTTACCAATCTAAAGAATGTTAGCTGACATGGGCTAATTAATTGACTGTCAGTGACTGACATAAGAAAGAAACGGTCTTTGGAAATTGACCTGCAGCCCTACAAAAAGGGGGCCCTGGGCCGCATGCCCATCCCTGTTCTAGACAAATCCACTGGCTGCAGCACTTACTGTGGTTGATTTCAAGCCGACTATGGAGGACGGGCATGCCACCTGCTTTGCTTTCTAGTATTGGTTGTGTATCGTAATCGCAGACCACACAAGGAAATATTTTCAGTAATAATTCCCTTCATTCACTGCACAGCAGCATAACCTACTCTGTTTTTGGTCCTTCTTTTTGTATTTACTGTAGGCTGTGTGGATATTCACAACAGGCTTTGATGTAGGACTGGCATCTGAGAGAATAAATGGGATTGTGGGTCAAGGTGTCAATCTAATTTGGTCAGCTAGCCCCAGACCTTTGCATGTGGTCACATCTCCATTGTAAAGGCGGCAGCTCTAACCGCTTATCAGGGTAGGGTAGCCTAGTGGTTAGAGCGTTGGACTAGTAACCGGAAGGTTGCAAGTTCAAACCCCCGAGCTGAAAAGGTAGAAATCTGTCGTTCTGCCCCTGAATAGGCAGTTAACCCACTGTTCCTAGGCCGTCATTGAAAATAAGAATTTGTTCTTAACTGACTTGCCTAGTTAAATAAAGGTAAAATAAAAAAAAATTAAACACTTATCATATCATCTCTCAGACAATGTCCCAGTCCCCCTCACTAACCAGTTTCCTCACAGCTTTATAGTGTAACAAGTTGCAGTGGTTTTGGTTCACCAATGCCATGTAGACTGCTGTTGCCACTGATTCCCTTGTCAGTGATTTATGTTGAGTGTTTCATAATCTGTTGAATAATGTTGTTTTCAACCCTCCAGACTATTAGTCAACATGAGGTCACACGGAGGCAAGCACAGACATCCCTCATTTCACACACCATCTTGTAGCTTTGTATTCGTCTGCAATGTTCTTGAGTCATTGTTACCTCCAGGTGTTGTGAGGCTATGGGTGTTAATACCAATACATCCAGAAACAAATGCCTTGTATGTTTGGAGTTTTGACAGAGTGCATTGTTTTACAGTAACTCCAGCAGCTCCACTCTGTTGATGCTGCTTGTGTGGCAAGTCTAAGTCTGTGTTGGCTCTGTATTTTCCATGTGAAATGGCATCACCATCTGGAATACATTGACTTAAAGCACAACTTCTTTTTATTTTTCCATTTCTAATGTCTGCTGAAAAATCTGGGAAATGGGTCACACAGACACCCATGAAGAGAATCCATTCTGTAGTCCCTTGTATACATGATGAGTCAGGCTTGAACTATAAGTTGGCAGTCTCTTTAACATTTCTACCTACACCCATTCTCATTCTGTGGGAGTTGCTGGACTAAAAAGGAAGAATTGGCTAATCAGCTCAGGGTGTCCTCTCCTGACCCACGGAAGCCGGGAGGGAGACACCAGTCTTCCCTCTGTCATTGGACACCACATTTTCTGTTTTCACCTAACCTGGTTACTCTTCATTGGCCAGCCCCTGAGGCCCTGCCCTGTTACAGCCGTGGTGTTCTAGTGGTGTGGTGTTCTAGTGGTGTGCTCCTCTATCGGTCTAGCTGCCTGCCTACATCCACGAGGGACCAATATCTCTATGATGGAATGCTAGAGAGATAGATGTTGTTCTTTCATGGTTTCAGTTGTTTTTCCCAATGCACACCATCTTTGCTTATTCAGGCCAAATGATAGTGGTTGTGCACAATGTGCAGTGGTAATCAGTAATTCATTGCATATGTAATAGGCCAGCAGCAGCCAGCTTGATTGTGAATGAGCAGCAGTGGCAGACTTGATTGAAGTATCCATGCATGGTAAATACTGAGTGTCTCCCACACTGCTGGGAGTTGCAGTCTTTGAGCTCTGACAGCATTGATCCTGCTTGATGTCTAGAAAGACTAGATTCAGCAGGCATTCCTCACTGCCTGGGAGAGGCAGGAAGCCAGGCAGGCACTCTGTTTTTGTTTTTCTCTGCTGAATATGTGCATGCACACGTTGGGGTGTGTGCTGGGGAGACCTGCATGAAAAATTCACCTGAATGAGAGGTCAAGCAGCGAACCGCAGAGTGGGATAAAACAGAGGACCTCTCTCCAACCCTCTACCCCCCTGCCCTTCCTTCCTCCCCCTTTCCTCTCATGGGGGAAACTCTAATGCCGTCTAAAGGAATTCCTCCCGGATCCATTAAGAGGATAATGGGGGATTCGAAGACTTGGCAGTTCATTAGTCAGAAAGTCATTGTCTCCTGAATGGTTTACCTCCCTATTCTGTTTATTGGATTATTTAGCATTCTGAAGCTGTAGCCCAGTAGGTTTATGATTCTTATTAGACCACTTTGACGATGATACGACTAGCTACTTATTTCTCATGTTTTGTAGGCTAATGGTTCTTTTGTGGGCTTAGTCCCTTTACCCTCACTTGAATCCATTCCCTTCATCTCGTTTTGATGACAAAAATAGCTGCCAGAGAGCAGCAGAGCCGCAGCAGAGCCAGAGAGCAGCATGAACCCTGGCCCCTGATAATCCTGAGGCGTGTGATGTTAAGAAACTGAGGCTCTGGATCTTTAAAGTGTGGCCCCAGCCCAGTGAAGACACACACGCATGTCCAGGTTTCATTAACCATTAATAAAGGCCTGTCGTTCATTTTTTTGTCATCCATGCCTTCTCTTTGGTCCTTCCCTCCATAGTACGTCAAGATGGTCCAATCAGTGGCCCTTTACCTTTGATCTATAGGAGACATTAATGGCACCTCGCTGTGTTTCTTTATGTGGGCGTAAAGAAGCGCTTCCGTGCTGTGCCTCTGTCATAGGGGCCTCACATCAACCCAGGAATTCCACTAGTGCTAGATCCGGGTTCAAAGGGTTCAGCGGGCACAGTGATGGACTGTCTGCTGCATTGAGAGCTTAGCGAACAAATATCCCTCATCCTTGTAACAGGGATCAATCAAATGTAAATCTGGGAGGTTGTTTTTGTCAGGCGACTGCCTTAATACCACAGGTGGCCTCTGGAGGATTACTTTGTATTAAAGCTGAATGGGCCCCACCCCTTTCTCTGGGTGGTGATGATGACCTACTGCTGTTGCTTCTAGCCTGGTTACTGGAGAGGTAGGTCTATGTCACAGTCAGCTTGCAGCCTATACTGTAGCCTTTAACTCATAGCTGAGTTAGACATGAATTAGACGTATAGCCTGCAACATGAAGCTGAATGGAGTTCCTTTAGTCTGGCCTGCGGCTGAACTGTTATACATTTGGTCTGTACTGTAGCCAAGGCTATGTGCCTTTTTTTTATAGGTTAACCCATAGTGGCGTTATAGGCTACTCGTTAGCTTCAAACCTGCGGCTGAACTCTTAGGCCTTTCTTTAGTCTGGCCTGCGGCTGAACTGTGTGAGGTGTGTCTTTGTCCTGTCTAATGGGAGGTTTTTCTGAGCCCTCTCTGGCTCTGTCACTGGCTCCCCCTCCCCTCTCTTTCTCTCTCCTGAGGTTTCTCTGTACAGTACACAGATGCCCTTGCTGCAGCACCGGGGCCTGGGTGATTGATGGCTTTAATAGCTCCCTCCGGTTCTACGGTGGCTATTTGAATGCGTCGCCTCACCCGCCTCCGAGGGTAGGAATGTGCTGCAGCAGCACTAGTCATTGTCCCGTCCATCATTTTCTGTCGCCCAGGTTGAGTTAGGTGACACCCTAGTCTTTTTACTGTAGTGCTGTACCCACCAAGCCCTTCAGACTTTTCCTCAGATGTCTTTTCTCCCAACTGAGACCTATCACAGCCTCACTGCGTAGCCCATATCTCATATTTAACCTTTACAGTCAGTTACCCAACGGATTACAGGGGGAATTACAGTCATATAACACAGCCAGGTGATGTATTTAGCATGGTTCCAGGCTGAATGTTGTGGATCTGGTAAAAGAAGAAGAGTGAGATGGAACCTTGGTGTGCTGGCCACGTGTATTTTCTTTAGCAGCTAACAATAAAAGCAGCAGAATTGCAGGCCGTATAACTGTGTGACGGATGGCAGATTCATTAACACGGGGGAATAGAATGTGACAGTCAGCCACTACCTGGTCTGCTCTCTGGGCTGCTCGCCTCAAGGTGGGCTGGGTTGGACTAAACCTTGCTGCAGACAGGTGTGTGTGTGTAGGACTATTATTTGCTGTCTAGTTGATTTGCGTTGCATTGCCCATGTCAAGGTCACGCCACCAGAGGGAGGCCAGGATCTACCTGTCCCTATGATCTCTGGCCCCCATGGCTGGGGAAGCTGTGTCCCAAATGGCACCCTATTCCCTTTTATAGTGCACTACTTTTTGACCAGGGAACCTATATAGAGAATAGGGTGCCATTTGGTGGGTATAGACAACCCACCTCTTCTCTCTGGTACTGGCACTAGGCTTGGGGCTGGCACTAGGCTTGGGGCTGGCACTAGGCTTGGGGCTGGCACTAGGCTGGCACTAGGCTTGGTGCTGGCACTAGGCTTGGTACTGGCACTAGGCTTGGTACTGGCACTAGGCTTGGTACTGGCACTAGGCTTGGTGCTGGCACTGGGCTGGCACTAGGCTTGGGGCTGGCACTAGGCTTGGGGCTGGCACTAGGCTTGGGGCTGGCACTAGGCTTGGGGCTGGCACTAGGCTTGGGGCTGGCACTAGGCTTGGTACTGGCACTAGACTGGTACTGGCACTAGGCTGGTGCAACACACTTGCACGATGGGCAACCACTTCACAAAATTCATTACCAAAATATCTGGAGATGGACCATCTATTACATTTACTTTGAGTTCCAGTCTTAATGGCCTTGCTAGGTTTATCCGTTCAGTTAAAAGCAGCAGCCACACCATGCCTTGATGATTCACCCGGTCAGCTCTCATCTGTGTTAGTCGCCCACCTTCTGAGAGACCACCGCTGGATGGCCAATTGTCTGAGTTAGCAGCTCTTTCCGGCACCGTTTGATTTGGCTGGGTCTAATCAATAGGAGCGCTGCTGTGTTAATAACACACAGACAGGGTGGAGGTGGCCAGCCGGCTTTACTGCTTGCTGATGGTCAATATGTCTGCTGTCTGCTGACTGCAAATCACACTGACTGACTGGGCCCAGACAGACCTCCAGGCTGAGGGGAGTTTGAGGTAACAGACTGACTGACATACGGGCTATACTTGCAGTCTGAGGGGAAGTAACCATAGAAATAGAATTATCTATAATTCAATCTAATTCTATGGAGGAAACAGACAGCCAAGCCTCCGTCTCTACTATCAGTAATCCAGCACATGGTATATAGCTGCCATGGGACTTTTAAACGCCTTCCCCAACCACATTTAAAGGAAGTACTAGGGCATGTGGGGATATCAGTGGGCTGTTGTTGTCAGCCAGGCCTATAGCAGTATCCTGTCACTGCTGCCTGCCAGTGAGGTCATGCAATTAGGCTAGTTCTTGAGTGAAGCTGGACTGGACTCGCGTTGGTCGCCAGTGACCGGCCAGGAAATGCTTCCTTTTTGATGTACTGTATGAAAGAACGCCTGTGTTCTTCTCGTTTGATGTGGAGTGCTCAGTAGTGGAGGTGCTGCCCGCCTGCCAACGGTTGTGTTGGCATGGTAGCCTAAGTGGATTTATGTTCTTTGAATGGAGGGAGTCCCTAAAAAAAACAGGCATCAACTGTGTTGTCCCACTCTGGCCCAGGGAGCCTAGTGTTGGCACATAGATTTGGGTTGCTGCTGAGGGTTCCAACCTTTTGCCCTCTCCTCCTGGTTCTTTGTCCCTACAGTAGATAACTGGTGTGAGAGGCCCTGCCAAGTCAGGCTGTGTTAGGACTTTCTAGCTTTCTGTTCCTATGGCCATCTCTCACTGTTTTTACAACTTATTTAAAAGAATGAAGGAATTTGTCAGAGAGAGCCAGAACTGGGAACAAAGGAATGTTTTGAACCTGTTAGGCACATAATTTCTTAACATCTGGATGTTAATAAAGCAGACGGAGGTATCTGTTAATGGGTAATCTCTCATGGACAGATGAAACTGCAAGAATCTGTCAAGGCTCATGTAGAGTTATGTGATTACGAGCAGTTCGAGAGGTGTGTTCAGTTAGCTTGAATGTTTGCTTCATTGCAGAACAGTTTGTACTCAACAGCACGTTTCCCCAAAATGTTATTGTACGTTCTTGAACAGACTTTGAGGTATGTTTGGTGGGTGTGGCTTGAAGCAATGAGTGTATTTTTTTTATTTTTTACCCCTTTTCTCCCCAATTTCGTGGTATCCAATTGTTGTAGAAGCTACTATCTTGTCTCATCGCTACAACTCCCGTACGGGCTCGGAAGAGACGAAGGTTGAAAGTCATGCGTCCTCCGATACACAACCCAACCTAGCCGCACTGCTTCTTAACACAGCGCGCATCCAACCCGGAAGCCAGCCGCACCAATGTGCCGGAGGAAACACTGTGCACCTGGCAACCTTGGTTAGCGCGCACTGCGCCCGGCCCGCCACAGGAGTCGCTGGTGCGCGATGAGACAAGGACATCCCTACCGACCAAGCCCTCCCTAACCCTTACGACGCTAGGCCAATTGTGCGTCGCCCCATGGACCTCCCGGTCGCGGCCGGTTACGACAGAGCCTGGGCGCGAACCCAGGGACTCTGATGGCACAGCTGGCGCTGCAGTACAGCGCCCTTAACCACTGCCCCCCGAGTGACGTATTTAATGGGCAGTGGCCATGCTGACAGCGTTCCCCAACTCACAACCCAACCCCACCCCGTTTTTCAACTGGCCGTGCAGTACAGTACGTTTTCCGTTCAATTGGAACGTTCCAGAACGTAAAAACGTACTGAACGCAGCCCTGGTCTGGGTTTTTGTCATTGATTTTTTTTTGGGACGAATCAGGATTGGGCAAAGGCGGTGCTTAATAAACTGAGGTGATTTTCAAGTCATGTGTGGATCATGAACTGTTTCCACTAGATTCCACAACAACAAAGTCAAAATTGGCTATATTGTAAAAATGCATAACTTCCTTTTAGAGCATGATAAACATGGGTGAAATTAGTGGAAGGGAGGGTTTTGGCCAAGAGTTTCTGTTTGCAAGGGAGGCCACTTCGCTTCCTTCCTTTGCAAAGGTCATCAAAATTTGATAACTGCATTCCCCCTTAGAAGTAAAACAGTGAGAATTTTACTTCTGGGGAAAGAAGAGTAGGCCTACAGTTCTGTTTTTAAGCTCTAACTATGACAGGAAAGCCCTGGGTTTTGAACACTCCGTTCTACACTCCCCCTTGTAAGAACCTGCGTCTGTCTGCTTCTGAAGACCAAACGGAATGTTTTGATGCATTTATTCCACAGTTCCACTGTGCACAGTGTGTATGAAAGCGGGCTTATTCAAAGAGGGGGAATTCTAGCTGGCTCTAAAAATAGCCCAGCTTGTTTTTTAAATGCAGCCAAGCTTGCTGCTGTTGTGTCAGTGCTGGAGGAGAACAGTGAGGGGTCCTACTTAAAACACAGACTCTGGGGTCGACCAGAACATACTGGTCTTCTGCTGCCTGTCCCATTTTGGAAGCATCTGGGTTTTTTTCTTGAAGGGAAATGTCTTAAGCAGTTCCCCATTTCCCCTTTGTTGTGTTAGCTACTTTATTTTCCCTCACAGCAATACTTCAGCTGCAATTTGGCTTGTCTTTGCTCTGTGTGTGTTTTGAGAGGGGGAGACTGAACGTGTCTCTCACTCGTCTAATGCACCAATCGTGCCTCCCCTAAGCCGTGTGATGTATGGCTGGGAGGGAGACATGCCATGAATATCACATTTCGACGGGCAGACCTGTTAAGGGAACATCTCCTTTTGTCTTGATCAGGCCGTTTGGACGCAGTCACTGCTTTCCTGGAGTATTAAACAACCGAGGTTGTGGAAACCAGAACTCTTAGGTTCTGCCTGCCGGGCTCCATCCAGAGTCCTCCGATTGGATTTCCATGGCTGCTGTCGACTGTTTGAGTACTCGCATCATTTTCTTCTGAGTACTCAAAGGGGGGAAAAAAATATTTTTTTGAACAAGGCTGGAAAAAATATGTGCACATTTATCTATAGGACAATGCACAACAATACCTAATTTATCATAACCATTACAGATAACAAATCATAATGCCCCATATACATATACACTACCGTTCAAAAGTTTGGGGTCACTTAGAAATGTCCTTGTTTTTGAAAGAAAAGCTTTTGTCCCTTTAAAATAACATCAAATTGATCAGAAATACAATGTAGGGGTTGTTAATGTTGTAAATTACTATTGTAGCTGGAAACGGCAGATTTTTAAATAAAATGAGAGAAATAAAATAAAATGATATATATATATCATCTCATTTTATTTTTAGTGGAATCTCTACATAGGCGCACAGAGGCCCATTATCAGCAACCATCAGTCCTGTGTTCCAATGGCACGTTGTGTTAGCCTTTAAAATGATACACTTGGATTAGCTAACTGATCATTAGCACAGCTGAAAACTGTTGTCCTGATTTAAAGAAGCAATAAAACTGACCAGTTTAGTATCTGAAGCATCAGCATTTGTGAATTCGATTACAGGCTCAAAATGTCCAGAAACAAACTTTCTTCAGAAACTCATCAATCTATTCTTGTTCTGAGAAATTAAGGCAATTCCATGTGAGAAATTGCCAAGAAACGGAAGATCTCGTACAACGCTGTGTACTACTCCCTTCACAGAACAGCTCAAACTGTTCTCGAAGAGTGATCATTTGAAACGGGGCTCAATTTGGTGAGTTGAAAGACAATCTTTCAGGATTACAAACCAAAATCTCTTTTTTTTCTTTTTCTTTTTTTTTACCCCCTTTTTCTCTCCAATTTCGTCGTATCCAATTGTTAGTAGCTACTATCTTGTCTCATCGCTACAACTCCCGTACGGACTCGGGAGAGACGAAGGTTGAAAGTCATGCGTCCTCCGATACACAACCCAACCTAGCCGCACTGCTTCTTAACTTCTTGAATCTACTTGAGACGCACATGTCCCAAGTAGGCACCTGGAAATGCAAATGCGCTACGCTAAATGCTAAATGTACTCGTTAAAACTCAAACCTTGATCAAAATTCACAAGCAGGGTATTAAATTAAAGCTACACTCGTTGTGAACCTAGCCAGCAAGTCAGATTTTTAAAATGCTTTTCGGCGAAAGCATCAGAAGCTATTATCTGATAGCATGCACCCCCCAAAATGCCAGCTCGACACGTAAACAACAGATTTTGCGATAGACGGCGCTACCCAAAACGCAGAAATAAAATATAAAACATTCATTACCTTAGACGAGCTTCTTTCTTGGCACTCCTATATGCCCCATAAACATCACTATTGGGTCTTTTTTTCGTTTAAATCGGTCCATATATACCCAAAATAGCTTTGTATTGAAGTAGTGTCATTCAGAAAAATTCATCGTTTTTAAACGCTGCGTAATTTTTTAAAATTAAAAAAGTCGACGATAAACTTTCACAAAACACTTTGAAATCCTTTTGTAATCCAACTTTAGGTATTAGTAAACGTTTATAATCTATCAAAACGATTACAGGGCGATGTCTCTTCAATAGGTCCTCACTTCAAAAACAATGCAATCTGATCTCTCCTTGAACTGCATCCGGGTGAAGACTGGAAAACTTGGGGTCAGACAGATGGATTTTCCAACAATTAATTCGATTGAAAATTAGTACAATGGCGCCATCGTGCGGAATTTGTATGAAGTGCAGGCAAATTTCCATTAAATTCTGTTCTCCTTTAACAACTGGTGGAAGTGACTTATGGAAATTATTTTTTGCTTTCAGAGAGCAGTTTTTCTTGCGTTTTTCAATGAAACACACGCTCTGTTATAGTCACAGCCGTGATTTAACCAGTTTTATAAACTTCAGAGTGTTTTCTATCCACACATACTAATCATATGCATATACTATATTCCTGGCATGAGTAGCAGGACGCTGAAAAGTTGCGCGATTTTTAACAGAATTTTCAAAAAAGGTGGGGGTAGATTTAACAGGTTCACAGCGCGCATCCAACCCGGAAGCCAGCCGCACCAATGTGCCGGAGGAAACACTGTGTACCTGGCAACCTTGGTTAGCACGCACTGCGCCCGGCCCGCCACAGGAGTCGCTGGTGCGCGATGAGACAAGGACATCCCTACCGACCAAGCCCTCTCTAACCCGGATGACGCTAGGCCAAACGGGTCCTAAACAGTGGAAAAGTTTAGCCTCGCGGTTTAATGCTCTTAGTTGTTGAGGAAATTGACCCACTGCTGTTTAGTTTGCACATCTACGTCATCTCGCTGAGTCTACCTTTTAATATGACACGGTAATATATTCATAATACACTGCTCAAAAAAAGAAAGGGAACACTAAAGTAACACATCCTAGATCTGAATGAATGAAATATTCTTCTTAAATACTTTTTTCTTTACATAGTTGAATGTGCTGACAACAAAATCACGCAAATTATCAATGGAAATCAAATTTATCAACCCATGGAGGTCTGGAATTGGAGTCACACTCAAAATTAAAGTGGAAAACCACACTACAGGCTGATCCAATTTTGATGTAATGTCCTTAAAACAAGTCAAAATGAGGCTCAGTAGTGTGTGTGGCCTCCACGTGCCTGTATGACCTCCCTACAACGCCTGGGCATGCTCCTGATGAGGTGGCGGATGGTCTCCTGAGGGATCTCCTCCCAGACCTGGACTAAAGCATCCGCCAACTCCTGGACAGTCTGTGGTGCAACGTGGCGTTGGTGGATGGAGCGAGACATGATTTCCCAGATGTGCTCAATTGGATTCAGGTCTGGGGAACGGGCGGGCCAGTCCATAGCATCAATGCCTTCCTCTTGCAGGAACTGCTGACACACTCCAGCCACATGAGGTCTAGCATGGTCTTGCATTAGGAGGAACCCAGGGCCAACCGTACCAGCATATGGTCTCACAAGGGGTCTGAGGATCTCATCTCAGTACCTAATGGCAGTCAGGCTACCTCTGGCGAGCACATGGAGGGCTGTGCGGCCCCCCCCCAAAGAAATGCCACCCCACACCATGACTGACCCACCGCCAAACCAGTCATGGAGGATGTTGCAGGCAGCAGAACGTTCTCCACGGCGTCTCCAGACTCTGTCACGTCTGTCACATGCTCAGTGTGAACCTGCTTTCATCTGTGAAGAGCACAGGGCACCAGTGGCGAATTTGCCAATCTTGGTGTTCTCTGGCAAATTCCAAACGTCCTGCACGGTGTTGGGCTGTAAGCGCAACCCCCACCTGTGGACGTTGGGCCCTCATACCACCCTCATGGAGTCTGTTTCTGACCGTTTGAGCAGACACATGCACATTTGTGGCCTGCTGGAGGTCATTTTGCAGGGCTCTTGCAGTGCTCCTCCTTGCACAAAGGCGGAGGTAGCGGTCCTGCTGCTGGGTTGTTGCCCTCCTACGACCTCCTCCACGTCTCCTGTTGTACTGGCCTGTCTCCTGGTAGTGCCTCCATGCTCTGGACACTACGCTGACAGACACAGCAAACCTTCTTGCCACAGCTCGCATTGATGTGCCATCCTGGATGAGCTGCACTACCTGAGCCACTTGTGTGGGTTGTAGACTCCGTCTCATGCTACCACTAGAGTGAAAACACCGTCAGCATTCAAAAGTGACCAAAACATCAGCCAGGAAGCATAGGAACTGAGAAGTGGTCTGTGGTCCCCACCTGCAGAACCACTCCTTTTATTGGGGGTGTCTTGCTAATTGCCTATAATTTCCACCTGTTGTCTATTCCATTTGCACAACAGCATGTGAAATGTATTGTCAATCAGTGTTGCTTCCTAAGTGGACAGTTTGATTTCACAGAAGTGTGATTGACTTGGAGTTACATTGTGTTTAAGTGTTCCCTTTATTTTTTTGAGCAGTGTATATCATTTCATATTTCATTTCAAATTAAGATTCAGAATCATCCATCTCCCTTTTGTTCTGTGGACTGTTGTAAAACAAGCTTATCTATTTCTCATTTTATTTAGTGTTTCACAGTCACTCCAGTCAAGACTGCTTGGCAATTTCTGAGTAAATTAATATTTACATCTCCAATCCAAACACTAACTGTGACTCTGTCCGTAATTGACTGGATTGGAATATTTGACTGCCTGTTTGTGCAGAAGCGTACTACTGTACTACTGTGAAAGGAAGTTGATTCTGTGCAGCCTCCTGTGTCCCTGTCGGCTGGCTTTTTCTTACAGTATACTGTGTTCCTTTTCACCTGCAGTACAGTGGCCATGCATACTGCATGATTGTACCTCCACTGTGTGTGTCTGTGTGTTTTCAATGCTAGTCTACACGGTGCTGTCAGACTGGGAACAGCAGACACTGAGGATTCCCCACCCGCTGGTCACAGTCTTGTGGCTCTCTCTCGCCCACTTTTCCACTCTGTGCTCTCCCTCTCCCCACGCTCACTCTCTTCTGTTCCTTTGTTCTCCTCTACCTACACTTCCTGCAGATCCAATTTCTTTCAATTCATAATTTTTTCACTATTTTTCTCTCACTTTTACCCAGAGCACTCTCCTCCTTTCTCATCCCTTTTTTCTGTGTCAGAGGTGACCTGTCCCTGCAGGTGCCATGTCACACTGTGTTCCTTGCTGTGTCCTGTTTAGGGGGGACATGACCCCAGTCAAAATGTGACTTGTTCAGTGATGTGTGTGGGACAGAAGCTGCCCTCCCTGGCCTCTGCCCTCTCTGACCCTGTCAAGTTCATTCCCCTCTCACCCTGATACCCTTCCCTCATCACCCTGAGCCAATCACATACCTGAGTGCCAACACAGTGGCAAACATTAGTGAAGACTCGGAGCGAAATTAGTGCCTGGGACCTGACTGGACAGGTCTGGCTCAGTGTTGACATAGTAGCATAATGCACTTCACTGGATTAAGGGTTTACTATTCAAGGTCCTAAGACGTCCCAGGTCTGTGTGGGGTGTGTGACCATTCAGTGATGTGGTAGAGCTCTGTGCTTAGGGGCCCTGCTTCCATTATGCTCTTATTGAGTTAAAGCCCCGTCTTCCTCTCCTTCTTCACCAACTCCTCTACCTCCTGCTTGGCGTCCTCCTTCCCCCTTCCACCACGACCTGCCTTTTCTCCTCCTCCGACAACTCCTGCCTTTCCTCCCTTTCTCCACCCACTATACCTCCTGTTCTCCTCCTCTCCTGCTATGTAGAGACTTCCTCTAGTTGCCGTCATGTCTCCAGTGGATTATGTCCAGGCCTCCTGCTCGGCTGTGCTGCTCTCTGATGATCCTCATTGTTAAGTGGACTGCTCGGGTCTCTGGTCAAACAGACGTGGCTTTGTGTCTGAACGATGTGGGAAGAAAGCAGCCCTGGTCGGTCGGGTTCTTCAGCTTCACCCTGCTAATTATACTTCCTCCTACTGTAACAAGAGGCAGGGAGGAGGGCTCTAAGGGACACTGGTATTAGTGCTTGGGCCACATATAAACATACTGTAGGTGAGAGGACTGGACCACACAATAACAGACAAAAACAGAAGGCCAAACCACTGAAACAATATCCTGGTTCAGTCTCTTTGTCCTAGGACAGGGGTGTCAAAGTCAAATGGACGGAGGGCCAAATAAAAAAATCAGCTACAAGACGAGGGCCGGACTGTTCGAATGTTCATTGAAAAATTTTTAAATGACGCATATAGTCTAGTGAACCTAATTGAACCTACTGAAAACCTAACAAATATATTACAATATGATCAGATAAATAAAGCAATATTTTCTTATGGCTCTGTCAGTAATCTTTAATTTTCAACAGACACAAAAGACAAATTTCCTTTATATAAATATCCCCATAACATGAACATTAAATGAAAGAAACCGGTATTCAAGGCACCATCAGTAGACTATATTTTCTATTTTAGCAAAAGTGGGCTAAATTTACTTCAAAGAAAAAACAATAATAGCAATTTTCTATCATCCACTCAACTGAAATATTTTAAAAATATAATTGGATTGAAATACAAAAAAATAAAGTGCAAAAATCTATTAATCAAAAACAACACTTTGTTTAAGGAGAAGTAACATGCAGTGAAAACAAATATTACATTTTAACTTTTAAACTTGAACTGAGTAAAAACTCTAAATATGTGATTGCACAGTAATGTTCACTTGTTTGAGGTTGAGGGTGATACTTGGTGGTGTCCCATCTTTTCCACAAGTTCATCAATGTTCGGGGTAAGGCTCTGAGCTGAAGAAATCCTCAGAATTGAGTGGAGGTGTTCAGCAGTAAGTCGACTTCTGTGTGATGTTTTGTTCAGGTTCATCAAAGAAAACAGTTGTTCACACAGGTATGTGCTGCCAAACATAGACAACGTTTGAGCAGCCTGGATGCGCAGCTGGGGCATTGTGCCGGGGAGGAAACGGGCGAACTCCGCAGCACCCACTGCCGCATATTTTGCCCTCAGTGCATCATTGCATTGGAGGTCAATCAACTCCATTTGGAGGTTTGGTGGTGAGCTTTCCACGTCAACAGCAAATGGGTTACCGAGCAGTTCCAACCTGCTTTTTTGTGCTTCAAAGTCAGCAAATCGGCGTCGAAAGTCAGCGGCAAGCATACCTATTTTATCAGCCAACTGTGTGCTCGGGAACGCACTGGTAGAGAGCTTCTCTTTCATGGTCTGGCAGCTGGGAAAGTGGCTCAAATTTTCTTTCCGCATCTGCGTCTCCCACAGAGTCAGTTTGGTTTTAAATGCCTTCACTGTACTGTACATATCAGAGATGACACGATCCCGACCCTGCAGCTGCAAGTTTATTGCATTCAGATGACTCGTAATGTCACACAGAAAAGCCATTTCACACAGAAACATTTCGTCTCGGAGTTGTGTTGTGTCTTTCCCTTTGCTGTCCAAGAACAGACAAATCTCCTCACGAAGCTCGAAACATCTTTGAAGCACCTTTCCCTGGCTTAGCCATCGCACCTCTGTGTGATAAGGCAAATCACCATGCTCCGTTTCTAACTCCGTCAGAAATGCCTTGAACTGGCGGTGATTCAAACCTTTGGCTCTGATAAAGTTAACTGTGCGCGTGATGATGCTCATTACATGCTCCATTTTCAAGGCTTTACCGCACAACGCTTCCTGGTGTATGATACAATGATAAGCTGTCAGCTCACCTGTCGCGTTTTCCTCTTGCATCTTTTCCCGTATCTTCGCCACCAGTCCGCTCCTGTGTCCACACATCGCAGGTGCTCCGTCGGTTGTCAAACCCACAAGTTTTTCCCAAGGCAGCTCCATCTCATTTACACATCTTGACACCTCTTCATACAAATCATGCCCCGTAGTTGTGCCATGCATAGGACGTAAAGCCAAAAACTCCTCTGTCACGCTTAGGTTGGAGTCCACTCCGCGGATGAAAATTGACAACTGGGCAATGTCAGAAATGTCGGTGCTCTCATCCACAGCCAAGGAATATGCAATAAAATCTTTTCCCTTTTTCACAAGCTGCTCTTTTAGATTGATGGACAACTGGTCTACTCTCTCGGCAATGGTGTTTCTGCTCAGACTCACATTTAAAAAGAGTTGCCTTTTTTCTGGGCAAACTTCGTCACAAACTTTAATCATGCAGTTTTTGATGAAATCCCCCTCCGTAAATGGCCGGGCTGATTTAGCGATCTCTTCTGCCAAAATAAAACTGGCCTTGACAGTTGCGTCCGCGTGTGTGTCCGCGTGTTTCGTTTCATAATGTCGTCTCAGATTATACTCTTTCAGTACCGCCACACTTTCTCCACACAGAAGACACACAGGTTTTCCAGCTACCTTCGTGAACATATACTCCGACTCCCACCTTGTTTGAAACCCCCGGTTCTCAGTATCCACCTTCCGTTTTGCCATTTTTGATGGGTATCTGAAAGTTAATTTTACTGTGATGCTGACGACTGCTGTGCCAATAAATATTGAAATGAAGCAGCCTACTGCTCGGTGCGTCACCTTTGCATTGTGGGAAATGTAGTATTGGTGCGTGTAAAAGATCTGCGGGCTGCCGGCTTGCTGCGGGCCGGTTCTAATAATAAATCAAGATCATCCCAGGGGCCGTAAAAAACCTTCTTGCGGGCCGGATGTGGCCCGCGGGCCTTGACTCTGACATATGTGTCCTAGGAGGACTGTGGTTCTGTTCAGTCTAGAGGTCGACCGATTATGATTTTTCAATGCCGATTCCGATTATTGGAGGACCAAAAAAGCCGATGGCGATTAATCGGCCGATTTTAAAATAAGAAGTTTTAGGTTGTAGTTATTATAGGACTATTTCCCTCTATTTCCCTCTAAATACCGTTTGTATTTCATTAACCTTTGACTATTGGATGTTCTTGTAGGCACTTTAATATTGCCAGTGTAACAGTATAGCTTCCGTCCCTCTCCTCGCTCCTCCCTGGGCTCGAACCAGCAACGCAACAGCCACCACATCGAAGTGTTACCCATGCAGAGCAAGGGAAACAACCACCCCAAGGCTCAGAGTGAGTAAAGTTTGAAACGCTTTTAGCACGCTCTAACTAGCCAGCCATTTCACTTCGGTCACACCAGCCTCATCTCGGGAGTTGATAGGTTTGAAGTCATAAACAGCACAATGCCTGACGCACAACGAAGAGCTGCTGGCAAAATGCACGAGAGTGCTGTTTGAATGAATGTTTACGCGCCTGCTTCTGCCTACCACCGCTCAGTCAGATACTTGTATGCCCAGTCATATATGCAACACAGGACATGCTAGATATGCAACACAGGACACGCTAGATAACATCTAGTAATATCATCAACCATGTGTAGTTAACTAGTGATTATGATTGATTGTTTTTTATAAGATAAGTTTAATGCTAGCTAGCAACTTACCTTGGCTTACTGCATTCGCGTAATAGGCAGTCTCCTTGTGGAGTGCAACGAGAGAGGCAGGTCGTTATTGCGTTGGACTAGTTAACTGTAAGGTTGCAAGATTGGATCCCCCGAGCTGACAAGGTGAAAATCTGTCTTTCTGCCCCTGAACGAGGCAGTTAACCCACGTTCCTAGGCCGTCATTGAAAATAACAATGTGTTCTTAAGTGACTTGCCTAGTTAAATAAAGGTGTAAAAAAATAAAATAAAAAATCGGCAAATCGGCGCCCAAAAATACCGATATCCGATTGTTATAAAAACTTGAAAGAGGCCCTAATTAATCGGCCATTCCCATTAATCGGTCGATCTCTAGTTCAGTCTGTTGGTCCTAGGAGGACCGGGGTTCTGCTCAGTCTTTTGGTCCTAGGAGGACCGGGGTTCTGCTCAGTCTTTTGGTCCTAGGAGGACTGTGGTTCATTGTTGGTCCTAGGAGGACCGGGGTTCTGTTCAGTATGTTGGTCGTAGGAGGACCGGGGTTCTGCTCAGTCTTTTGGTCCTAGGAGGACTGTGGTTCAGTGTTGGTCATAGGAGGACCAGGGGGTTTCTGTTCAGTATGTTGGTCCTAGGAGGACCGGGGTTCTGCTCAGTCTTTTGGTCCTAGGAGGACTGTGGTTCAGTGTTGGTTATAGGAGGACCAGGGGGTTCTGTTCAGTATGTTGGTCCTAGGAGGACTGGGGTTCTGTGGACTGGCATGTGTGTCACTGTGAGGGTCACCCACTGCAGTGGTAAGCGGGCTGGACTGGATCCCCTCTGTCATTGTCTGTCTCTTCTCCTCTACCCATCGAACCATCGCACAGCTACTGCTTGCTCTGCCACATTGCTACACTCTTCATGGAATGTTAGTCTGGAAAACTCAACCCGAAACAGTGACTAGGATCTGGTTTCAATGATGGACTCTTTTGGCAACTTCGATAAAATGCAATTTGGGGTGGGTCCTCTTCAAACAACTCTCCCAACAAATCACGTGGCGGACATGTCAGAACGTTGCGATTCAAGTTTACAGACAAAACCGTTGCAGTGGTTTTAGTGAAGGCAGTTGATGCAAACTTGCCGCTTGTGAAACGCACTCATTAAAAAGAACCTCTGTGAGCTCCATATTGCTAGCTACTAGTTAGTGTTTTAGTCAAGCGGATAAAGTAGTGACATAGACAGTGACGTAGTTTCTTTATGACATAAGAGTCTCATTGAAACCAGAGCCTAGTCTCACTGTTGCTGTTGCTTGTTGAGGTGGTTGGACATGCAGACTTTGATTGATGTAGCATGTTTGTGTGTCTGTTGGTGTGAGCACAGCTAGAACTGGCAGGGCATCGATCGACAGGCTGCCGTCGCACTAATCGTGCAGGTCTGGCAGACACGCACGCGCACACACGGTACTCAAACATGCTCCTCTCACACACACTCACGCATACACTGACACGCGCACACACACACACACACACACACACACACACACACACACACACACACGTATCACATGCACACACACCTAGACACTGTGCAGCTGTGCAGCGCTGACCCTGGATAAATAAGCAGCCATACAGGCCTGTTGCTACAGTAATACAGTGTTCCAGCCTATATACCTAGGACCTTGCTTCTTCCCAGGCATAGTATTCCCTTCCTGCTCGTCCTTATTCTGTCCCCCCGGGGGGGTCGTGTGTGTGTGTGTGCCCCTGCTGTGACACTCCAGAGGGAATGGAGGCCCACCCGTGCCGTTAATCAGTCGTCCCGGAATCGTTAGTGCCGCCACACACCGTCACTGGATGAATGAACTGGGGCCTGTCATTGCCACTCATATCCCACACCGGAGATGGATGTGAGCAGAGGGGGGCCACTGCAGCCTGCCCGCCCAGCCGCCCACATTACACCTTCAGCTGGGATGGATTCTCACAACATAGGCCTATACCCATGAGCCCTGGAGAAGGATGTGTTCATGTGACGTAGTGCTTAGTCGTCATTCAGAAAGACAAAGAGAAAACATACAAAAAAACAACAACGATGCTTTTGTATTCTGCTATTTTTTTTGTGCTGTGGGTTGGTGTGAGGTTATGTGGCTGCCAGACCATCTGTTGAGTCTCCTGCCTGCTCAAATATCTGGCACTCGTTCGCAGGACAATCTGGTCTGTTTGTTCCTCACCACACTGAAGTGCCAGGGATTTCTTTAGTGAACCCAGCAGGAGACCGCTTGGTCCAGTCTGGAGCTTCACAAACACTTTTTTAAAGGTGTTTTATGCTTCAGTAAGGGCTGTCTGGGTTTGGCTTATGCTTCAGTCAGGACTGTAGGTTAGGGCTGTCTGGGTTTGGCTTATGCTTCAGTCAGGACTGTAGGTTAGGGCTGTCTGGGTTATGCTTCAGTCAGGACTGTAGGTTAGGGCTGTCTGGGTTATGCTTCAGTCAGGACTGTAGGTTAGGGCTGTCTGGGTTTGGCTTCAGTCAGGACTGTAGGTTAGGGCTGTCTGGGTTATGCTTCAGTCAGGACTGTAGGTTAGGGCTGTCTGGGTTTGGCTTCAGTCAGGACTGTAGGTTAGGGCTGTCTGGGTTTGGCTTAAGCTTCAGTCAGGACTGTAGGTTAGGGCTGTCTGGGTTATGCTTCAGTCAGGACTGTAGGTTAGAGCTGTCTGGGTTATGCTTCAGTCAGGACTGTAGGTTAGGGCTGTCTGGGTTTGGCTTATGCTTCAGTCAGGACTGTAGGTTAGAGCTGCCTGGGTTATGCTTCAGTCAGGACTGTAGGTTAGGGCTGTCTGGGTTTGGCTTCAGTCAGGACCGTAGGTTAGGGCTGTCTGGGTTTGGCTTATGCTTCAGTCAGGACTGTAGGTTACAGCTGTCTGGGTTATGGTTCAGTCAGGACTGTAGGTTAGGGCTGTCTGGGTTTGGCTTCAGTCAGGACTGTAGGTTAGAGCTGTCGGTCTGGGTTCTGCTTCAGTCAGGACTGTAGGTTAGGGCTGTCTGGGTTTGGCTTATGCTTCAGTCAGGACTGTAGGTTAGGGCTGTCTGGGTTATGCTTCAGTCAGGACTGTAGGTTAGGGCTGTCTGGGTTTGGCTTATGCTTCAGTCAGGACTGTAGGTTAGAGCTGTCTGGGTTATGCTTCAGTCAGGACTGTAGGTTAGAGCTGTCTGGGTTATGCTTCAGTCAGGACTGTAGGTTAGAGCTGTATGTGTTATGCTTCAGTCAGGACTGTAGGTTAGAGCTGTCTGGGTTATGCTTCAGTCAGGACTGTAGGTTAGGGCTGTCTGGGTTATGCTTCAGTCAGGACTGTAGGTTAGGGCTGTCTGGGTTATGCTTCAGTCAGGACTGTAGGTTAGGGCTGTTTGGGTTATGCTTCAGTCAAGACTAGGTTAGGGCTGTCTGGGTTATGCTTCAGTCAAGACTGTAGGTTAGGGCTGCCTGGGTTATGCTTCAGTCAAGACTGTAGGTTAGGGCTGTCTGGGTTATGCTTCAGTCAAGACTGTAGGTTAGGGCTATCTGGGTTAGTCTTAGGAAGCCCCTTGCAGAGTATAGAGTTTTGGGGTGTTGTCTGTTTACCTCAGGACTGTATTGTAAGGACTGTCTGGGAGTACTGTACATAGGAATGACTGGTAGTTATATGGGGGGGTTGACCTCCTGTAACTGACATTTCCTGCAGTGTAGAACAAAAAGTCACCTAGTATGAAAAATAAACATTTTACAAGGTGGCGCAGCGACCATTTTACATTCTTTAGGGAGAACCCTGGTGATTTCACGTTTCAGATTCTGGTTTGTTTGCTCCAGTCTGTGCTCAAGAGTCAGGCGTTCTGCCAGGACAGGCCTTGGCTGTGGAGAAGGGGAGGGGACGCCCAGCTAAGACCACACAGTCACTGGGTGGACTCTGTTGTCTGCTCCAGGATTTGCCCTGGGACCACCACGATCTCCACCAGCATAGTTACCTCAGCCAGGAAGGCCTACGGCTCCTAGCTATGACACAATGGAACCTGTGACCCACTGGGGGTGGAAGGGAATGAAAGCATTTCCTTGCGATCAGCCTCTCATGCTACTTTATATTGGAGGCCTGGAGACACACGGCTGAAGACACTTGTGTTCAGGATCAGATGTGGATTCAGTCAGCGGTGAAATAAGCCTGGTTAATCCACAGTAGAGGAGTTGTTCAGGAAGGAAGGAGTTACAGAACAGAGTGGTTAGTGAGTGAACAGCCTTTCCTGGACATGCTGCTTCTACCACTGTAATTTCAGACAGGACTGGAGATGTTTCTGTGTTCGTCTGAGTCAGATCTGGAGACGTGGCCAACAGTGGAACACAGAACAGGGGAGAGAGCAGACCAGGCAGCTGCAGCAGTGTACTACTCTGCCAAAGGGAATATGGAATGAGAGAGAGCTCTCCTCTGGTGCCCATAAAGAAACAGGCCTCCTCTCATGCCTTTGTTATGTGTTCTAGCAACAGAAAATAACCCACTTGCATATGCACTTTGAAGGATGGGGGATTGAATGGATGTGGGTGTATTATCGCTATGGCCAAATTGCAGTTTTTGTGTGTGTGTGTGTGTGTGATGGAGGTGGTGTGAGGAGTAGGGGGTATGGGGAAGACTGGTGGCAGAGGGAGGCTAATGAATAGCACCCTACCACACCCTTTGGCAGCTCCCCCTGCTCTGCTGTCTCTGTCTGCTCTGCTGTCTCTGTCTGCTCTGCTGTCTCTGTCTGCTCTGCTGTCTCTGTCTGCTCTGATGTCTCTGTCTGCTCTGCGGTCTCTGTCTCTGTCTGATCTGCTGTCTCTGTCTGCTCTGCTGTCTCTGTCTGATCTGCTGTCACTGTCTGATCTGCTGTCACTGTCTGCTCTGCTGTCTCTGTCTGCTCTGATGTCTCTGTCTGATCTGCTGTCTCGGTCTGATCTGCTGTCACGGTCTGATCTGCTGTCACTGTCTGCTCTGCTGTCACTGTCTGCTCTGCCCTCGCTGTCTGCTCTGCCCTCGCTGTCTGCTCTGCCCTCGCTGTCTGCTCTGCCGTCGCTGTCTGCTCTGCCGTCGCTGTCTGCTCTGCCGTCGCTGTCTGCTCTGCCGTCGCTGTCTGCTCTGCCGTCGCTGTCTGGTCTGCCGTCGCTGTCTGGTCTGCTGTCACTGTCTGCTGTCACTGTCTGCTCTGCTGTCACTGTCTGCACTGCTGTCTCTGTCACTGTCTGATCTGCTGTCTCGGTCTGATCTGCTGTCTCGGTCTGATCTGCCGTCGCTGTCTGCTCTGCCGTCGCTGTCTGCTCTGCCGTCGCTGTCTGCTCTGCCGTCGCTGTCTGCTCTGCCGTCGCTGTCTGCTCTGCCGTCGCTGTCTGCTCTGCCGTCGCTGTCTGCTCTGCCGTCGCTGTCTGCTCTGCCGTCGCTGTCGCTGTCTGGTCTGCTGTCACTGTCTGCTGTCACTGTCTGCTCTGCTGTCACTGTCTGCACTGCTGTCACTGTCTGCTCTGCTGTCTCTGTCACTGTCTGCTCTGCTGTCTCTGTCACTGTCTGCTCTGCTGTCTCTGTCACTGTCTGCTCTGCTGTCTCTGTCACTGTCTGCTCTGCTGTCTCTGTCACTGTCTGCTCTGCTGTCTCTGTCTGCTCTGCTGTCGCTGTCTGCTCTGCTCTGCTGTCACTCGCTGTCTGCTCTGCTGTCTCTGTCTCTGTCTGCTCTGCTGTCTCTGTCTGCTCTGCTGTCTCTGTCTGCTCTGCTGTCTCTGTCTGCTCTGCTGTCACTGTCTGCTGTCTCTGTCACTGTCCTTGCTCTGCTGTCACTGTCTGGCTCTGCCGTCTCTGTCTGGCTCTGCCGTCTCTGTCTGGCTCTGCCGTCTCTGTCTGGCTCTGCCGTCTCTGTCTGGCTCTGCAGTCTCTGTCTGGCTCTGCAGTCTCTGTCTGGCTCTGCAGTCTCTGTCTGGCTCTGCCGTCTCTGTCTGGCTCTGCCGTCTCTGTCTGGCTCTGCCGTCTCTACCGGCTCTGTCTGTCTCTGCCGGCTCTGCCGGCTCTGTCTGGCTCTGCCGTCTCTGCCGGCTCTGTCTGTCTCTGCCGGCTCTGTCTGGCTCTGCCGGCTCTTCTGGCTCTGCCGTCTCTGCCGGCTCTGTCTGGCTCTGCCGGATCTGTCTGGCTCTGCCGTCTCTGTCCTGCTCTGCACAGCTCATCAACAGACTCCACGCAGCCAGTCAAGGCCAAAAATAGTAGCACCCCGCCTTGACGTCTGTGCCTCTTCTCCTCCCTGAGTCTCTGTCACACACACACACACACACACACACACAGAGTGCAATCAAAGTCTCTCCACAGCATGGCAGACACACTGTTTACTCCCTCTACAGGGTGGTCATGCCCCCAAACACCACCACTTCAGAAATGGCTGTACTGGCAGTATTTCAATAGTCTCACCCAGGACTAGCATGAAGTAGGGTCTGCTAGAAGACAGAGCGCTCTATACTATGCTGCTTAAGACGTTTATAAAACAGGAGCATACATTTCTCTATCCCACACTTTGTTTAGGCTGGTCACTGCTTTTCCCTCTTTTCCTCTCCCCCTTCACTGCAGTCTGTTTTCTCCCTCCGTCTCTGTTTCCTCCCTCCTCGGTCTCTCTCTGTTTCCTTCCTCCTCGGTCTCTCTCTGTTTCCTCCCTCCTCGGTCTCTATCTGTTTCCTCCCTCCTCGGTCTCTCTCTGTTTCCTCCCTCCTCGGTCTCTCTCTGTTTCCTCCCTCCTCGGTCTCTCTCTGTTTCCTCCCTCCTCGGTCTCGCTCTGTTTCCTCCCCTCCTCTGTCTCCCTCTGTTTCCTCCCCTCCTCGGTCTCCCTCTGTTTCCTCCCCTCCTCGGTCTCCCTCTGTTTCCTCCCCTCCTCGGTCTCGCTCTGTTTCCTCCCCTCCTCTGTCTCGCTCTGTTTCCTCCCCTCTGTCTCGCTCTGTTTCCTCCCCTCCTCGGTCTCTCTCTGTTTCCTCCCCTCCTCGGTCTCGCTCTGTTTCCTCCCCTCCTCGGTCTCTCTCTGTTTCCTCCCCTCCTTGGTCTCGCTCTGTTTCCTCCCCTCCTCGGTCTCGCTCTGTTTCCTCCCCTCCTCGGTCTCGCTCTGTTTCCTCCCCTCCTCGGTCTCGCTCTGTTTCCTCCCCTCCTCGGTCTCGCTCTGTTTCCTCCCCTCCTCGGTCTCGCTCTGTTTCCTCCCCTCCTCGGTCTCGCTCTGTTTCCTCCCCTCCTCGGTCTCGCTCTGTTTCCTCCCCTCCTCGGTCTCGCTCTGTTTCCTCCCCTCCTCGGTCTCCCTCTGTTTCCTCTCCTCCTCTGTCTCTCTCTGTTTCCTCCCCTCCTCTGTCTCTCTCTGTTTCCTCCCCTCCTCTGTCTCTCTCTGTTTCCTCCCCTCCTCGGTCTCGCTCTGTTTCCTCCCCTCCTCGGTCTCGCTCTGTTTCCTCCCCTCCTCGGTCTCGCTCTGTTTCCTCCCCTCCTCGGTCTCGCTCTGTTTCCTCCCCTCCTCGGTCTCTCTCTGTTTCCTCCCCTCCTCGGTCTCGCTCTGTTTCCTCCCCTCCTCGGTCTCGCTCTGTTTCCTCCCCTCCTCGGTCTCGCTCTGTTTCCTCCCCTCCTCGGTCTCGCTCTGTTTCCTCCCCTCCTCGGTCTCGCTCTGTTTCCTCCCCTCCTCGGTCTCGCTCTGTTTCCTCCCCTCCTCGGTCTCGCTCTGTTTCCTCCCCTCCTCTGTCTTGCTCTGTTTCCTCCCCTCCTCTGTCTCGCTCTGTTTCCTCCCCTCTGTCTTGCTCTGTTTCCTCCCCTCCTCTGTCTTTCTCTGTTTCCTCCCCTCCTCTGTCTCGCTCTGTTTCCTCCCCTCCTCTGTCTTTCTCTGTTTCCTCCCCTCCTCTGTCTCGCTCTGTTTCCTCCCCTCCTCTGTCTCTCTCTGTTTCCTCCCCTCCTCGGTCTCGCTCTGTTTCCTCCCCTCCTCGGTCTCGCCCTGTTTGCTCCCCTCCTCGGCCTCGCCCTGTTTGCTCCCCTCCTCGGCCTCGCCCTGTTTGCTCCCTCCTCGGCCTCGCCCTGTTTGCTCCCTCCTCGGCCTCGCCCTGTTTGCTCCCTCCTCGGCCTCGCCCTGTTTGCTCCCTCCTCGGCCTCGCCCTGTTTGCTCCCTCCTCGGCCTCGCCCTGTTTGCTCCCTCCTCGGCCTCGCCCTGTTTGCTCCCTCCTCGGCCTCGCCCTGTTTGCTCCCTCCTCGGCCTCGCCCTGTTTGCTCCCTCCTCGGCCTCGCCCTGTTTGCTCCCTCCTCGGCCTCGCCCTGTTTGCTCCCTCCTCGGCCTCGCCCTGTTTGCTCCCTCCTCGGCCTCGCCCTGTTTGCTCCCTCCTCGGCCTCGGCCTGTTTCCTCTGTGTATAGTGGTGCAGGATGGCGTCTTTGAAGTAAACCCACAGAACTGAACCATCACGTGAGATGGGCCACACACACACACACACACACACACACCCTCCCTCATGCAATATGCATGATGTAGATATGCACGATGTAGATATGCACAATGTAGATATGCATGCTGTTGAGACAGGTACAGCACATTGAGATTCTCCCTCAATATATTGCCATGCTAGAATTGTAATCCTGAGAAGTGTGCTGTAGAGAGTAAATGTCTGAGGAGAATGTAGTGGCCATGCGTCTACACGAGGAACTACAAGGCACCCGTCCACAGTTAAAGTCATTAGAAGGCTGGGGGAAGGAAGGTAAATGATGGTGCAGATGTGGCTAAGCAAGCAGAAGTTTTTATTGATCGTCTCGACCTCTTCGTGCAGCAGTGGCACACTATTAGTTTGTTCCTGCCATCCATCCCTTCTGTCACAGCGTACCGGGCTACGGACAGATGTCTGGATAAGTCAGGCTGTTCAGTCAGTCGTTCAAGCCACTGATGGGTTGGGCTGTGGTGCTCTCTCTTCTGCAGGTGCTCTGGCAGGGACGGAGCTGTGACTATGAAGCACCATAATGGTTAGGGGATAGATTTTATGATGCCAGGTGCTCTGCCCCCCTCGCTTGCCCTTTTTCCCCTCCTCCGGGCCCACTCTAGGTCTCATCTTTTAGGCTCTGTGCCAGCTCTGTGTGTGTGAGAGACTGTCGAATCCCTCTGTGTGTCAGCTGTGTATGTGTGCATCACCTCACCCCTGTGTGTTGATTGCTTCACTTTGTATGAGGACCCCCCCCCCCCCCCCCCCAGTTCATCCTGTGTAAGGTGCCCTGCCGCCAGTGCCCTGGCATTGTGACAGACCATGCTGGAGGCTCTTCACAGGTACTGTAGTACCAGTGTTAGGGTTCATTAACCTCTCGTCCACACTCCTATCCTCCCTACAGTGTTAGGGTTCATTAACCTCTCGTCCCCACTCCTATCCTCCCTACAGTTCATTAACCTCTCGTCCCCACTCCTATCCTCCCTACAGTGTTAGGGTTCATTAACCTCTCGTACCCATTCCTATCCTCCTTATAGTTTTAGGGTTCATTAACCTCTCGTCCCCACTCCTATCCTCCCTACTGTGTTAGGGTTCATTAACCTCTCGTCCCCACTCCTATCCTCCCTACAGTGTTAGGGTTCATTAACCTGTCGTCCCCATTCCTATCCTCCCTACAGTGTTAGGGTTCATTAACCTCTCGTCCCCATTCCTATCCTCCTTATAGTGTTAGGGTTCATTAACCTCTCGTCCCCACTCCTATCCTCCCTACAGTGTTAGGGTTCATTAACCTCTCGGCCACACTCCTATCCTCCCTACAGTGTTAGGGATTGTGTATGATCAGGCATCTATTATTCTATAATGTCCTCAACATGGGTTCAGGCTGTGTTAATGAGCCTCCCCTCCACTGTGCTCAGTTCTGTTCTTCCAGTATCAAAGCATTAGAAAATGTTGGCCTTATTCTCTTACTGTAAGACCCAGTTGACCTTTGGTCCCAGTCCTGACTCCCTTCCCCTGCGTTGTCCATATTGACTACTCCGGTTAAGCCTAGTGCATGCTGGCCCAGAGGCAATAGCAGAGGGGATGTTTTCCCCTACATTACTCCTAACTTCCCTTGCTCCCCCTGGACCCCTCACTCTCTCCCCAGCTACGTTCATCTGTGAGAGGGGGGTTCTGTACAGTCGTGGCCAGTTGAGAATGACACAACTATTAATTTTCAAAGTCTGCTGCCTCAGTTTGTATGATGGCAATTTGCATATACTCCAGAATGTTATGAAGAGTGATCAGATGAATTGCAATTAGTTGCAAAGTCCCTCTTTGCCATGCAAATGAACTGAATCCCCCAAAAACATTTCCAGTGCATTTCAGCAATGCCACAAAAGGACCAGCTGACATGTCAGTGATTCTCTCGTTAACACAGGTGTGAGTGTTGACGAGGACAAGGCTGGAGATCACTCTGTCATGCTGATTGAGTTCGAATAACAGACTGGAAGCTTCAAAAGGAGGGTGGGGCTTGGAATCATTATTCTTCCTCTGTCAATCATGGTTACTTGCAAGGAAACACGTGCCGTCATCATTGCTTTGCACAAAAAAGGGCTTCACAGGCAAGGATATTGCTGCCAGTAAGATGGAACCAAAATCAACCATTTATCGGATCATCAAGAACTTCAAGGAGAGCGGTTCAATTGTTGTGAAGAAGGCTTCAGGGCCCCTAAGAAAGTCCATCAAGCGCCAGGACCGTCTCCTAAAGTTGATTCGGATGTGGGATCAGGGCACCACCAGTACAGAGCTTGCTCAGGAATGGCAGCAGGCAGGTATGAGTGCATCTGCACGCACAGTGAGGCGAAGACTTTTGGAGGATGGCCTGGTGTCAAGAAGGGCAGCAAAGAAGCCACTTATCTCCAGGAAAATCATCAGGGACAGACTGATATTCTGCCAAATGTACAGGGATTGGACTGCTGAGGACTGGAGTAAAGTAATTTTCTCTGATGAATCCACTTTCCGATTGTTTGGGGCATCTGTGAAAAAGCTTGTCCGGAGAAGACAAGGTGAGGGCTACCATCAGTCCTGTGTCACGTCAACAGTAAAGCATCCTGAGGCCATTCATGTGTGGGGTTGCTTTTCAGCCAAGGGAGTGGGCTCTCTCACAATTTTGCCTAAGAACACAGCTATGAATAAAGAATGGTACCAACACATCCTCCAATAAGGCAAAAGTGATAACTAAGTGGCTCGGGGAACAACACATCAATATTTTGGGTCCATGGCCAGGAAACTCCCCAGACCTTAATCCCATTGAGAATTTGTGGTCAATCCTCAAGAGGCGGGTGGACAAACAAAATCCCACAAATTCCAAGCATTGATTATGCAAGAATGGGCTGCCATCAGTCAGGATGTGGCTCAGAAGTTAATTGACAGCATGCCAGGGCAGATTGCAGAGGTCTTGAAAAGAAGGGTCAACACTGCAAATATTGTCTCTCTGCATCAACTTCATGTAATTGTCAATTAAAGTCTTTGACACCTATGAAATGCTTGTAATTATACACTGCTCAAAAAAATAAAGGGAACACTTACATTGTGTTGTTTAACTCCAAGTCAATCACACTTCTGCGAAATCAAACTGTCCACTTAGGAAGCAACACTGATTGACAATACATTTCACATGCTGTTGTGCAAATGGAATAGACAACAGGTGGAAATTATAGGCAGTTAGCAAGACACCCCCAATAAAGAAGTGGTTCTGCAGGTGATAACCACAGACCACTTCTCAGTTCCTATGCTTCCTGGCTGATGTTTTGTTCACTTTTGAATGCTGGCGGTGCTTTCACTCTAGTGGTAGCATCAGACGGAGTCTACAACCCACACAAGTGGCTTAGGTAGTGCAGCTCATCCAGGATGGCACATAAATTTCGAGCTGTGGCAAGAAGGTTTGCTGTGTCTGTCAGCGTAGTGTCCAGAGCATGGAGGCGCTACCAGGAGACAGGCCAGTACATCAGGAGACGTGGAGGAGGCCGTAGGAGGGCAACAACCCAGCAGCAGGACCGCTACCTCCGCCTTTGTGCAAGGAGGAGCAGGAGGAGCGCTGCAAGAGCCCTGCAAAATGACCTCCAGCAGGCCACAAATGTGCATGTGTCTGCGCAAACGGTCAGAAACAGACTCCATGAGGGTGGTATGAGAGCCCGACGTCCACAGGTGGGGGTTGTGCTTACAGCCCAACACCGTGCAGGACGTTTTTCACTTGCCAAGGAACAGCAAGATTGGCAAATTCGCCACTGGCGCCCTGTGCTCTTCACAGATGAAAGCAGGATCACACTGAGCACATGTGACAGTCTGGCGATACCGTGGAGAATGTTCTGCTGCCTGCAACATCCTCCAGCATGGTGGGTCAGTCATGGTGTGGGGTGGCATTTCTTTGGGGGGCCGCACAGCCCTCCATGTGCTCGCCAGAGGTAGCCTGACTGCCATTAGGTATCGAGATGAGATCCTCAGACCCCTTGTGAGACCATATGCTGGTACGGTTGGCCCTGGGTTCCTCCTAATGCAAGACAATGCTAGAGCTCATGTGGCTGGAGTGTGTCAGCAGTTCCTGCAAGAGGAAGGCATTGGTGCTATGGACTGGCCCGCCCGTTCCCCAGACCTGAATCCAATTGAGCACATCTGGGACATCATGTCTCGCTCCATCCACCAATGCCACGTTGCACCACAGACTGTCCAGGAGTTGGCGGATGCTTTAGTCCAGGTCTGGGAGGAGATCCCTCAGGAGACCAGCCGCCACCTCATCAGGAGCATGCCCAGGCGTTGTAGGGAGGTCATACAGGCACGTGGATGCCACACACACTACTGAGCCTCATTTTGACTTGTTTTAAGGACATTACATCAATGTTGGATCAGCCTGTAGTGTGGTTTTCCACTTTAATTTTGAGTGTGACTCCAATTCCAGACCTCCATGAGTTGATAAATTTGATTTCCATTGATCATTTTTGTGTGATTTTGTTGTCAGCTCATTCAACTATGTAAAGAAAAAAGTATTTACTAAGAATATTTCATTCATTCAGCTCTAGGATGTGTTATTTTAATGTTCCCTTTATTTTTTTGAGCAGTGTACTTCAGTATTCCATAGTAACATCTGCTGCCTCAGTGTCTTTAGATATTTTTGTCTGACTTTGAAAATGTATATTTGTGTCATTCTCAAAACTTTTGGCCACGATGGTACAGCTCCACACTCCTGCTCTGTGTGACCCAGGGCTTCCTGCAATCAATTTGGTCTATTCCAGAGAGGGAATGAATCTGTATTTGTCAAGATGGAGGGTCTGAGTTGCTGGTTATACACACGCACAGGCCAATTTCCATACGGATTATCTCTGCTCCTTGCAGTGAGAGTGATTCTTAAAGAGCTGTCTGGTTGGAGTGATCCACAGGTCTGTCTGCATAATAGCAGCTAGCAGGCAACAACATGCCACTCTGACTATACCACTTCAGTACAGTACTGACATTAGAGCTGCTGCCATAATGCTGAGTCATTCAACCCTGATGCAGATCTGGAGGGGAGGGATAAGGGATGAGATGGGAAGGGATAAGAGATGAGATGGGGAGGTATAAGAGATGAGATGGGGGAGGGGTAAGAGATGAGATGGGGGAGGGGTAAGAGATGAGATGGAGGGGTAAGAGATGAGATGGTGAGGGATAAGGGATGAGATGGGGAGGGATAAGAGATGAGATGGGGAGGGATAAGGGATGAGATGGGGAGGGATAAGAGATGAGATGGGGAGGGATAAGAGATGAGATGGGGAGGGGTAAGAGATGAGATGGGGAGGGATAAGAGATGAGATGGGGAGGGGTAAGAGATGAGATGGGGAGGGGTAAGAGATGAGATGGTGAGGGATAAGGGATGAGATGGGGAGGGATAAGGGATGAGATGGGGAGGGGTAAGGGATGAGATGGGGAGGGATAAGAGATGAGATGGGGAGGGGTAAGGGATGAGATGGGGGAGGGATAAGGGATGAGATGGGGAGGGATAAGAGATGAGATGGGGAGGGGTAAGGGATGAGATGGGGGAGGGATAAGGGATGAGATGGGGAGGGATAAGGGATGAGATGGGGAGGGATAAGAGATGAGATGGGGAGGGATAAGGGATGAGATGGGGAGGGATAAGGGATGAGATGGGGAGGGATAAGGGATGAGATGGGGAGGGATAAGGGATGAGATGGGGAGGGATAAGAGATGAGATGGGGGAGGGATAAGGGATGAGATGGGGGAGGGATAAGAGATGAGATGGGTAAGGGATGAGATGGGGAGGGGTAAGGGATGAGATGGGGAGGGGTAAGGGATGAGGGGATGAGAGAGGGAGGGATGGGGATGGGGAATGAGAGGGATAGGGAATGAGAGAGATATGGATAGGGAATGAGAGAGATATAGATAGGGAATGGGAGGGAGGGAGGGAGGGATGGATAGGGAATGGATGGATAGGGAATGAGAGGGAGGGATGGATAGGAAATGGATGGGAGGGATGGATAGGGAATGAGAGGGAGGGATGGATAGGAAATGGATGGGAGGGATGGATAGGGAATGAGAGGGAGGGATGGATAGGAAATGAGAGGGAGGGAGGAAGGAATAAGAAATACGAGAGAGAGAGAGGGATAGGGGATGGGAGGGAGGGATGGATAGGGGATGGGAGGGAGGGATGGATAGGAAATGGGAGGGATGGATGGGAGGGTGGGTTAGGGAATGAGAGGGAGGGAGGGATAGGAAATGAGAGAGAGGGAGGAATGAATAACAAATAGAGGGATAGGGAATGGGAGGGAGGGATGGATAGGGAATTGGGAGGGAGGGATGGATAGGGAATGGGAGGGATGGATGGGAGGGTGGGTTAGGGAATGAGAGGGAGGGAGGGATAGGAAATGAGAGAGAGGGAGGAATGAATAAGAAATATGAGAGGGATAGGGAATGGGAGGGATGGATGGATAGGGAATGGGAGGGAGGGAGGGATGGATAGGGAATGGGAGGGATGGATGGGAGGGATGGATAGGGAATGAGAGAGAGGGAGGGATAGGGAATGAGAGGGAGGGAGGAATGAATATGAAATATGAGAGAGAGAGAGAATGAGAGAGAGGGGGAGGGATGGGGAGAGAGGGATGGGGAATGAGAGAGAGAGAGGGAGGAATGGGGAGAGATTGTGATCAAGAGCTAGGGAATGAGATGGGGAGGAATATGGGGATGAGAGGGGGGAGGGATATGGGGATGGGAGGGATATGGGGTAGGGATAGGGGATGAGAGGGAGGGATGGATAGGGAATGGGAGGGATGGATGGATAGGGAATGGGAGGGAGGGATGGATAGGGAATGAGAGGGAGGGAGGGAGGGATAGGACATGAGAGAGAGGGAGGAATGAATAAGAAATATGAGAGGGATAGGGAATGGGAGGGAGGGATGGATAGGGAATGGGAGGGAGGGATGGATAGGGAATGGGAGGGAGGGATGGATAGGGAATGGGAGGGATGGATAGGGAATGGGTGGGAGGGATAGATAGATAGGGAATGAGAGAGAGGGAGGGATAGGGAATGAGAGAGAGGGAGGGATAGGGAATGAGAGGGAGGGAGGAATTTTTTTTTCACCTTTATTTAACCAGGTAGGCTAGTTGAGAACAAGTTCTCATTTGCAACTGCGACCTGGCCAAGATAAGGCATAGCAGTGTGAACAGACAACACAGAGTTACACATGGAGTAAACAATTAACAAGTCAATAACACAGTAGAAAAAAAGGGGAGTCTATATATACATTGTGTGCAAAAGGCATGAGGTAGGCAAATAATTACAATTATGCAGATTAACACTGGAGTGATAAATGATCAGATGGTTATGTACAGGTAGAGATATTGGTGTGCAAAAGAGCAGAAAAATAAAAATAAATAAATAAAAACAGTATGGGGATGAGGTAGGTGAAAATGGGTGGGCTATTTACCAATAGACTATGTACAGCTGCAGCGATCGGTTAGCTGCTCAGATAGCAGATGTTTGAAGTTGGTGAGGGAGATAAAAGTCTCCAACTTCAGCGATTTTTGCAATTCGTTCCAGTCACAGGCAGCAGAGAACTGGAACGAAAGGCGGCCAAATGAGGTGTTGGCTTTAGGGATGATCAGTGAGATACACCTGCTGGAGCGCGTGCTACGGATGGGTGTTGCCATCGTAACCAGTGAACTGAGATAAGGCGGAGCTTTACCTAGCATGAATAGGAAATATGAGAGAGAGGGGGGAGGGATGGGGAGAGGGGGGGGGATGGGGAGAGAGAGAGAGGGATGGGGAGAGAGAGACGGATGGGGAATGAGAGAGGGATGGGGAATGAGAGAGGGAGAGATTGTGATCAAGAGCTAGGGAATGAGATGGGGATGAGAGGGAGAGGGAGCTGGGTAGGGACAGGGGATGACGAGAGAGATGGATATGGATGCTTGGAGAAAGGGGGATAGGGAATGGATTGAGAGAGGGAGTAGTTTGACAGAGTGTGATTTTCGGGCCCTGCCTGCAGTATCGCCACAGTCCCTGGTCTGTTCCTCCCTCCCATTCACAAATCAGTGAGTCTCACTCGATTGGTCAGGAGCTGATGAGTGTTTGGGGACTACATTATACTCAGACAGGAAGAGAGAGAACAGCCCTAGGGCCTAGACCTCGGTCATTCACAACTCCCTCTCTCATGTCCTCAATCTATCCCTACCTCTTTATCCTTCTCCCTTTCTCCTTCCCTAGACCTCAGTCACTACTCTCTCTGTCTCTCTGTGTGTGTGTGAGTGAGAGGGTGTGTGAGAGAACAGGCCAGCTGTGTGGAAAGAATCACTTGTTTATATCTTCCCACTGTCTGTCAGGGGCTTGTGCTGCTCACTGGCCTACGTTACCTAGCAACTGCAGTAGCAGCCTCACAAACAGCGTTGTCTGTGTGTGTCTCGACTGTTTTGCTAGCAAGGCACATGCATCCCTCAGAGAGCTCTCTGCCTGCCAGGGTGGTGTCCTTTGTGCTGCTGGCTGCCTTGTGTGGCTCTCTGGGTAATGTCACAGTCAAAGGAGTGGATCTATTTACCTTTTTGCCACACACACATGCATGCACTCTCACACACATACACAGACAGAAAACAGAAACACCACACACACACCTGCTCCCACATGTACCTACCTTACAGTTCCTTTTGTTTGCCCTCTGCTCCCCCGGCGGGCTCTATACCAGTCTACCTGTCAGTCTGTCAGTCCTTAGAGAGGCCCTCTGTGTGCCGTGTGCGCTGTCTGTTTCTTTGTGGTTGTGAAAGGGATTGGATGTCAGATGGGGCTGCTCTCTGTAGATGTGAAGGGTTATTTTCGTCTAGTCTGGTGGGTTTGTTGATGCCTGTGTGTTGAAATCAGTTCACATGCTGTGTTTGCTACAGTTATCTACAGGGTACTCTCTGGAGAGCTGCTCTGTCTTGGTTGATGCTGTTTGCCCACACTGATGTTTAGTGGTGGCTTGCATTCTATCTCCTCACCTTCCAAGGTCCCTGTTCTTTGACCTTCTTCTCCAATGGCTTTGAGAAGTAGGCGAGTAAAGAATCGCAATGAATCGAGGAAAGCTTAATTGAGAAAAAGCCAATGGGATTCCAGTATATTTTGATCACTTCCCGTGTCACCCTCTGCATGGTTCCAGATATAGCTAGATTTTATTGTTGTGTAGATTATTTTCTCTGCAGAAATTCAAAATCTCAACAATTAGGCCCAGTGCACTGCATGACATCTGGTCTGTGAGTCCTACCATCTCTCATGACATCTGGTCTGTGAGTCCTACCATCTCTCATGACATCTGGTCTGTGAGTTCTACCATCTCTCATGACATCTGGTCTGTGAGGTCTACCATCTCTCATGACATCTGGTCTGTGAGGTCTACCATCTCTCATGACATCTGGTCTGTGAGTCCTACCATCTCTAATGGCATCTGGTCTATGGGTCCTACCATCTGTCATGGCATCTGGTCTGTCAGTCCTACCATCTCTCATGACATCTGGTCTGTGAGTCCTACCATCTCTCATGACATCTGGTCTGTGAGTCCTACCATCTCTCATGACATCTGGTCTGTGAGTCCTACCATCTCTCATGGCATCTGGTCTATGAGGTCTACCATCTCTCATGACATCTGGTCTGTGAGTCCTACCATCTCTCATGACATCTGGTCTGTCAGTTTTACCATCTCTCATGACATCTGGTCTGTCAGCCACATGGTCCCTATGTGGTTGGTGTTGTATTACAGTCTTATATTAAGCCTGGAATAGTCACATGCACCCCCCCCCTCCCCCTCATCCCCACCAGCTAGCCTGGTGATGAGGTTAGGCCTGGAAGTCAGGTGCATCACCCTTCCTCCCCAAGCTAGCCTGGTGATGAGGTTAGGCCTGGAAGTCAGGTGCATCACCCTTCCTCCCCAAGCTAGCCTGGTGATGAGGTTAGGCCCGGAATAGTCAGGTGCATCACCCTTCCTCTCCAAGCTAGCCTGGTGATGAGGTTAGGCCTGGAATAGTCAGGTGCATCACCCTTCCTCCCCAAGCTAGCCTGGTGATGAGGTTAGGCCTGGAATAGTCAGGTGCATCACCCTTCCTCCCCAAGCTAGCCTGGTGATGAGGTTAGGCCTGGAATAGTCAGGTGCATCACCCTTCCTCCCCAAGCTAGCCTGGTGATGAGGTTAGGCCTGGAATAGTCAGGTGCATCACCCTTCCTCCCCAAGCTAGCCTGGTGATGAGGTTAGGCCCGGAATAGTCAGGTGCATCACCCTTCCTCCCCAAGCTAGCCTGGTGATGAGGTTAGGCCCGGAATAGTCTACACCTGAGCTGGACCATCAGTCAGTAAGGTCTAGATGGCTTGGCTTCCGTTTAGTGATGTCACACAAAAAAAATTTAAACACGCTACACGACTTCAGGATGACCTCATCCCATATCAGTCACACACACCCGCCACCCCATCATGGAGAGACTCGTCCCCCCCTCTCCACTCAGTTATTTAGCTAATGGTCTGCTTTGCGCTGTGTGGTGGCGTGCACTCATGAATCAAGGCTCCTTTACATGCCTGAGCAAGGCTGGCTGGCTGGAGGTATTCGTCTTCCCGTCGTTGGAAAGTGTGTAAGTCAGAGTTGTTATACTGGACTGGGTGAATTTCCTCCTCCCTAAGCAGAGGCCAATCCATCTCCATTGTGTGCAAGTCTAGTTTTAAGTCTCTTAGTAAGTGTAGTCATGTCACTCGACTGACTGCATCACAGACTGTAAATATATGTTTAAAGTGGGCATGCTTGCTTTTTGGTAAATTAACTTTAAGAGTCTGGCTACTACTTTAATTTGTTTTATATCACTGTATAATGCTGAGTTGCTTTGTCTTTTGACTCTGTGCCAATTTCACAATTGTTACTATGGGTTGAGGTAACCAACTGAGTTTGGTACCACAGCTTCCCGTCTCACATGAAAACAAACTCCTGTCTAAAATACTCCCCTCAACCAGGCTTGTCCTCTTTCTGTCCTGTCTCTCAGGTCAGAAGACCTGTCTCCACCTCCATGGCATCTTCCCCTACCTCTATGTCCCGTACGATGGCTACGGGCAGCAGGCGGAGAGCTACCTGCGTCAGGTGGCCTTCAGCATCGACAGGGCCCTCAACGTGTCCATGGGAAACCCCTCCTCCAACACGCAGCACGTCTTCAAGGTGGCACTGGTCTCCGGCATGTAAGTACCTGCTCCCTCTTTTAGACATCACCGTTCTTTAGTACGGTCACTCACTACATAGCAGAGGCTTTTCTCGATTCCTCCCATCTTCTTTCCACATTGGAGGAGATGGCCCAATGTTCCTCCCCTAAGCCATTCTCCTCCCTATGGGTTTTGAGTGGGAGGCGAAGAGGGAAGACATGAGAAATCAAGAAAAGACTAATTGAGAAAGTGCCAGAGTTTAGTCTAGAGGCTGACTGCGTCAATGTTAGAAGGTTAATAGGTCAAGTCCATAATCGTGTATGGTGATGTTTTCCCAAGAGATTTGTCTGACAGTGGTCACTCCCTCTCTCCACAGGCCTTTTTATGGATACCATGCCAAAGAGAAGACGTTTATGAAGATCTATCTGTACAATCCTCAGATGGTCAAAAGGTGAGGAGGGTGTTCTACTGGTTTTGCCTTAGCTGGTGCTTCTCACTGGTCTGTGTTTTGGTTTGACCTGTAATGGCCTGTCTTAGTATTGATCCTGTGTTTCTCTTGTTGGAGAGTGGTATTCTCTCTCTGATTGCTCATGACTATGATGCTGACTATGCTGATATTGATTGCTAGGCTTATATAGTACAGAGCACTCTGTGTGTGTGTGTGTGTGTGTGTGTGTGTGTGTGTGTGTGTGTGTGTGTGTGTGTGTGTGTGTGTGTGTGTGTGTGTGTGTGTGTGAGAGAGAGAGTCCTAAAAACGAGGTTCAAAGTTCAGTAGCACCCCTGAACCCACAGGTTCAGAGACATTAGGAGAGGGGGACTGAGAGAGAGAGGGGGACTTATGCTGAGGGAGACAGGCTGATTCTGAGGGTGCAGAGACAGGGACTGATTCTGAAGGTGGAGAGGGAGGGAGACAGGGACTGATTCTGAGGGTGCAGAGAGGGAGACAGGGACTGATTCTGAAGGTGGAGAGGGAGGGAGACAGGGACTGATTCTGAGGGTGCAGAGAGGGAGACAGGGACTGATTCTGAAGGTGGAGAGAGAGAGAGGGAGACAGGGACTGATTCTGAGGGTGCAGAGAGAGGGAGACAGGGACTGATTCTGAGGGTGCAGAGAGAGGGAGACAGGGACTGATTCTGAAGGTGGAGAGGGAGGGAGACAGGGACTGATTCTGAGGGTGGAGAGGGAGGGAGACAGGGACTGATTCTGAAGGTGGAGAGGGAGGGAGACAGGGACTGATTCTGAAGGTGGAGAGAGAGGAAGACAGGGACTGATTCTGAAGGTGGAGAGAGAGGGAGACAGGGACTGATTCTGAGGGTGGAGAGAGAGGGAGACAGGGACTGATTCTGAGGGTGGAGAGAGAGGAAGACAGGGACTGATTCTGAGGGTGGAGAGAGAGGAAGACAGGGACTGATTCTGAGGGTGGAGAGAGGAAGACAGGGACTGATTCTGAGGGTGGAGAGAGAGGGAGACAGGGACTGATTCTGAGGGTGGAGAGAGAGGGAAACTAACTGCCACACTGTCTGCTCCTCAGCCTGACTGAGTGTTCATGAGCCGATGTCTGGAGCCCCTGTCTCGTTTCAGATCAGTCACTCGGGGGTGAACTGTCACTGTGGCCTACGTTATTATTATTAATATAGGACAGACAAAGACTGGGGCTGGGGCTGATGACGTGGCAAATGTCAGCGTGGAATTAATCCTAAAACTAGGGATTCGCTGATAGCTGCGAAAACAAACATTCTGGATAATATAGAGAACCTTGAACTATTTATTTATCAGCATTTTGATATGCTCGAAAAACAATCCGATACATCGAAGTGAACAAGGGAAGACCTTTCCTCGACCTTTCCTCAAGCGAAACTGAAGGGAAGCTGCCATTTTAAAATTCCAAATTTAACATTGGAGGGGAGTGTTTTTATAACTATGTCTCCAGAAGAGCATTGCTTACAAGCACGAGAGAGCAGTAAAAAAAACTGGATATATTGCCTGGGCAACTGGGGGAGGTTGAGGCCTTAAAAACAGGAATTGATTACAGTAATAAAATGATGGAAGATATACGAGCGTAAAATAAGATATTGAAAACTACTGTGGACTCTATGGAGAGGCTACGGTATGATAATCAATCAATGAAAGCAGAATGACTTGATCTAAAGTGCAGAAGTATGAAGAATAATATTGTTATAATGGGAATAAAGGAGAATGAAAATGGAAACTCAGTCAACAGAGGAAAAACTCAAGGTTTTTTTATAAAACGTAAGATACAATTGATTTTCAAAGGGCTCACCATTTCGGTGGCAGAGGGGAGGGAAAGCTCTGTCCGATAGTAGCTATGCTAATTTACTACAAATGAAGATTGCCTTGCTACAACAGGGTAGGGAGGTGAAGAACACCCCGTTTTCTATTAATGAACAATTTCCCCATGAAATAATGGAGAGACGACGTTCCCTGTACTCCACTTTCAAAAGGCTCTGAGCAGAGAAGCAGAAAGTTCATCTAGTGGTTGATAAATTCTACGGAAACAATCAACTGTTCAAGGACTTGAAGATTACAACGTGGCTGTGAGTGATAGCTACCTCCTGCGGAAGTAGTTCCGATACACATTTGCCCCCCCCCGCATTACACATTACAATTATGGATGTATGTTTTTTATATATTTAAAATGGATGCATGATTTACGTATTTTTTTAATGCAGTACAGAACCGTAGACTATGTGGACTTGAAATAAGGTTGGACTTTTGGGAATGCGAAACGGGTAAGATGGACTTATCCTTTTTTTATTTAGGCAATGTCGAACTTTGGACGATATGGACTCAATCAGGTTTTGATTTAGGGGAAGGCGAAGATGGGTAAGGCTTTACATAAAAATAAAAATAAGTACCAACTTTATTTTTTCGATGGTATGGCCAAATTGTAGAGATGGGGGTATATTATGACTTAAAAGCGGTTAGATAGTGCGACCCTTTTTGGCGGATGTGAATCGGAAACAAATAGAATTGAAGATAAAATGTAATAAATATGAATTGATCTAATGTAGGGCTAGGATAAAGCATTACAGAATGTAAAACCTGTCTAGGTTATCTACTGGATTGAGCCTATACAATCCTAAAGTAATTGGTGTCATTGTCCTTTTACATTTAAAAAATACATCTCAATATTAAAAATGTGAAGGACCGATTATTGTTCCAATACACACCGGGAAATGGATTGGGTATTGTCAACAGTGTTGTTGTCTCTTAGTGTGCGGCTGACTGGTTAACACAGGGTTAAACTGATTAAAGTTAACGGTAGAGCCGACACATTTAACTGGCTTATGGAAGCACGTCTCTAAGAGATAAGGGTATTTCATATTTTTACATGAGCTATTTATGCTACCCTTATATTCTTGAATCTAATGATATAGGCCTCTATCCTCTATATATATACCTAAAACAGCTGAGGTGAAAGAGCAATGACCCTGGAATAAAAACAAAATGTGTGTGGATGGAGAGAGGGTTGGTTTTACAGGTTGACTCGCTTTGGATTGTCAGTACTGCATGGCGTCTTTGCTGGCGTGCCATGGCTGTGTCAGCGTCGATTGTGAGGTTAACTTATGTGTCCCTTTATGGGTAGGGTGATGCTTAAGACAGTAAAAATACTGACAGACAGTAAAAATATGTTCCTTTTTCATTACTCCTTTTTGTTGGAATAAAACAGTATATAATAAGTACTACATGAAACGCGTCTCTCTGCCGATAGGCAGTGTGCATGTAATGGACATAAAGAACTGGTCTTGCGATATTTATAGGTCTTTTTCTCTTAATTTTTCTTGTTCCCCCCCCCCCCCCCCAAACAATTGGATCCAATGAACTGAGCAGGCTGGGCTGACATGCTTATAGTCTTTGCTAGGACTTTCCAAATATGAGCATGAATCTATAATATTGTGCTGTTGTTATTTTTATTAATATGATCTATTATTATAGTTTATTTGTCTGACTGTTATCCATGTTATTTGGTAGGTTCTCTCTCTTAAAAAGCACCCTCATTGATATGCAATAGACCTATGGGGCTTTGAATGTGTAAGTGAAGGGTGCCAGTGGTTAATTATTTTATCATGGGACTGCTCATATTTCCCTTGGCCGATGCCAATTGGCGGCCAAGGTTCTGCCTTTGTGCATCATGAGGGAGATGGTCTGATGGTCTTAGTGACAACAGACCTCCTAGATATGGGGGGAGGTTTTAGTGGGTGGAATATTAGGAAAATTGGAGGTTTACACAATTGCATCTACAGTATTCTTAACCGTGCAAATATTATGGTACAGCTATATGGACACTTAATCATCATAGTGTTTTTTGATGGTAAGTTTACATACAATGGTTGTGGAAAGTATAATTGGAACTTGGTTATCATTATGGTAAGTGGGGAACTAAGTAAAGCCAGTTACAATTGTAATGGCTTAGCAGATTGTTAAAAAAAAGATACATTTTTACCTGGCTAAAATAGAAAGAATATAATATAATCTATTGTTTACCTGAAACTCACTACAAATATAGACGAGGTTGGGTAGAAAAAGGACAGAGGGAGAAATATATTTTTGTCATGGGCAAAGAAACTCAAAAGGGGTGATTATATTATTTAACAACAATTTTGATCCGACTGTGCAAACTGATCCTCAAGGAAGATTAATCCTTTTAAATATGTTATTGGACCAAAAACAGATTTGACTAATTCATCTATATGGGCCAAATAATGATGAGCCACACTTCTTCTAAAGTATAAATAGTCATCTATTGAGCTCACCAGCAATTCATTGATCTATTATTATGGTGGGAGATTATAATACGGTTTTAAACACCGTAAAGGAAATCACACTACAAACTATCACCCTCATGCACTTCAGGAGATCATGGAAACATTAGAACTAGTGGATATATGGAGGCTGAAAAACCCTGACCTAGTGAGATATACATGGAGGAGGCTAAATCAAGATAGCCATCTAGACTACTTCCTGGTCTCATTCTTTCTAGCATCAAGAGTTAAAGTATTAATAGGATAACGAATGCGATCGGACCACCATCTAATTGGCCTCCACATAACTCTTACAGCATTTCCACATTGACGGGGATATTGGAAATTTAATCAAAGCCTACCGGATGACAATTTGTTCTTAACGAAGACGAAGTAATTTGAAATTGAAATTTTTCTACACAATGTAGATACAGCAGATTCACGTATTGTATGGGACACATATAGAGGTTATTCAATACAATATTCATCATTAAAACAAGCAGTTTAGGTCAGAAGAGATTAATAAATAGAGAAAATAACAGGTCATGGAAACTACTATAGGGGCACAAAATACAGGAAAAACAAAAATAATGATCAAGTGGAATTTATTTCAAAAATAAAGCATATTGTATGGAAAATGCACTACATATTTCATGAATCTTCGACATAGAAATGCTACCAAAAATAATGTACATAAACTCGTTACAAATGACAGTCATCCATGATTCACCATATTATATTTTGAAAGAGGAATCAAAATATTTGAAGCATCTGTTTTCTTGTGTCTCCTCCATCTCTACTGAATGGTGTTAACTGTAAAGATTACCTTCCTAATAATAATCATGTAAAATGAACAAATGTACAGAAACACTTGTGTGAAGGCCAAAATACAGAGGAGGAACTGAGGGAATTAAATATTTTTTTCAGTTTGGAAAAACACCAGGGCTTAATGGTATACCAGTGGAGGTATATCAGACCTTTTTTTATGTACTCAAAGGTCCATTATTAGCGTGTTTTAATTAATCCTATAAAATGTTTAGACTTTCAGGTTTTCAACAAGGTCTGATTTCATTACTACTGAAACAGGACTCAGGTTGTAAGTCAACTCAGCAAAAAAAGAAACTTCCTTTCACTGTCAACTGCATTTCTTTTCAGCAAACTTACCACGTGTAAATATTTGTATGAACATAACAAGATTCAACAACTGAGACAAACTGAACAAGTTCCACAGACATGTGACTAACAGAAATGGATGAATGTGTCCATGAACAAAGGGGGGGTCAAAATCAAAAGTGACAGTCAGTATCTGGTGTGGCCACCAGCTGCATTAAGTACTGCAGTGTGTCTCCTCCTCATGGACAGCACCAGATTTGCCAGTTCTTGCTATGAGATGTTACCCCACTCTTCCACCAAGGCACCTGCAAGTTCACGCACCATCTTGGAGGGAATGGCCCTAGTCGTCAACCTCCGATCCAACAGGTCCTAGACGTGCTCAATGGGATTGAGATCCGGGCTCTTCACTGGCCAAGGCAGAACACTGACATTCCTGTCTTGCAGGAAATCACGCACAGAACGAGCAGTATGGCTGGTGGCATTGTCATGCTGGAGGATCATGTAAGGATGAGCCTGCAGGAAGGGTACCACATGAGGGAGGAGGATGTCTTCCCTGTAACACACAGCGTTGAGATTGCCTGCAATGATGATGCTTTGACACACCGCCCCAGACCATGACGGACCCTCCACCTCCAAATCGATCCTGCTCCGGAGTACAGGCCTCAGGGTAACGCTCATTCCAGTCAACAATGTGTGAATCCGACCATCACCCCTGGTGAGACAAAACCGCGACTCGTCAGTGAAGAGCAATTTTTTTCCAGTCCTGTCTGATCCAGCAACGGTTGGTTTGTGACCATTGGCCACATTGTTGCCGGTGATGTCTGGTGGGGACCTGCCTTACAACAGGCCTACAAGCCCTCAGTCCAGCCTCTCTCAGCCTATTGCGGACAGTCTCAGCACTGATGGAGGGGTTGTGTGTTCCTGGTGTAACTCGGGCAGTTGTTGTTGCCATCCTGTACCTGTCCCACAGGTGTGATGTACGTAGGTAGGTGCAGGTGTTGTTACACGTGGTCTGTCACTGCGAGGATGATCAGCTGTCCGTCCTGTCTCCCTGTACAGACATTGCAATTTATTGCCCTTGCCATATCTGCAGTCCTCATGCTTTCTTGCAGCATGCCTAAGGCACGTTCGCGCAGATGAGCAGGGACCCTGGGCATCTTTCTTTTGGTGTTTTTCAGTCAGTAGAAATGCCTCTTTAGTGTCCTAAGTTTTCATAACTGTGATCCTAATTGCCTACCTAAGCTGTTAGTGTCTTAACGACAATTCCACAGGTGCATGTTCATTAATTGTTTATTGTTCATTGAACAAGCATGGGAAACAGTGTTTAAACCCTCTACAATGAAGATCTGTGAAGTTATTTGGATTTTTTTAATTGTCATGAAAAGGGATGTTTTATTTGCTGAGCTAATAAAGATCCAGCCCATTAAAAAAAAAAAAAAATGGAAGCCACTTACTTCAAAGTTGTGATTTCAAAAATCCTGTATAGCAACTAGAATAAAAAAGATTTTACAAGATATTGTTCATCCTGATCAGACAGGTTTTTTACATGAATGATATATTGGCGATTTAATATACGACAATTACTTGAAAAAATTTAACATTATGGAACATCAAAGCAGATTTCAAAAGGCGTTTGAAAAAGTATGACTAGAATTAAAATATATGTGTGTGTGTATATATAGATAGATAGATATATATTGTGGCAGACCAGGGGGTTTGGTCAAGACGTTTACACAGATCAGACATGGACAGAGTAGTATTAGCTCGGTTTCAAGGGTGTTTATTTAAATAATAAATCAAAAGAAAAGGATAGGTCTCCCCCGTCTTTGGGCTCAGGGTCTTGCTGTATCCTGTCGGGCACAAAATCTGAACTCCCTCCTTTTAGCTCGGGCACCGTCTCCAACTACGGAAGTCACCTTTCTTTCCCCAGTCCTTTCCTGTGTGCTGCCCTTCTGGCAGCTTTATGGGACTCGTAAAGCTGGTGAGCAATCAGCCCTCGATTACCCACCAACCACAATCAGCTGTCGATTACCCACCAACCACAATCAGCCGTCGATTACCCACCAACCACAATCAGCCCTCAATTACCCACCAACCACAATCAGCCCTCGATTACCCACCAACCACAATCAGCCCTCGATTACCCACCAACCACAATCAGCCCTCGATTACCCACCAACCACAATCAGCCCTCGATTACCCACCAACCACAATCAGCCCTCGATTACCCACCAACCACAATCAGCCCCAATTAGTCCTGGTGGGAGAGCCCGTTGAGACCTGGCATATCTAGCAGAGGGAGCCATCGCCTCGTGATGTAGACTCCCCCTGGTGGCTGACCTGCTGTACGCCCCCCCCAGCTCTGTCGGGGAGGGGGCTGTCGTCTCGATAGGGCATCCGCGTTTTAATGCTTCGCCCTGACCTTTGCACAACAGAAAAAGAGAAGCATTGAAGGGACAAGAACCACCTGTTGACCCGATCATTTGAGTCCCTTCCCCTGGCCATCCAGACCAGGGAAGCATGGTCAGTGACCAGGGTGAAGTGGGTACCTAACAGGTAATAATTGAGTGTCTAGCACCCACTTCACCTCTAGACACTCTTTCTCAACAATCAAGTACTTTTTCTCTCTAGGTATTAGCTTTCGGCTTATGTATATGATGGGGTGCTCCTTCCCATCGTGTATCTGGGACAGAACTCCCCCTAGACCCGTGTCACATGCATCCGTTTGGACCAACATCGGCACCTGGAAATCGGGCGTTACGAGTATCGGATGGGAGCACAGTGCTTCCTTCAGGCGCCTGAACGCCACTTCTGTCTTGTCCGTCCATTTCACTGTTTTCGGGAGGCGGGCCCTGGTTAGATCGGTGAGGGGGGAAGCTACAGCCACAAAGTTGGGGATAAACCGGCTATAGTATCCTGCCAGTCCCCGGAAGGACTTGACCTGTGTCTTGGTGCGTGGAACGGGCCAGTCACTACTGCGTGAACCTTCCTCTCCTGGGGCTTGACGTTCCCCAGTCCGATCAAATTCCCCAGGTACTCTACCTCCTTGAACGCTAGTCTGCATTTCTTGGGGTCGCTGTCAACCCAGCTTGCCTGAGCGTGTCCAGCACCACCTGGAGACGTGTCAGGTGCTCTTCCCAACCTTGGCTGTGGATGATGATATTATCCAAATAGGCCTCTGCGTACTGCTGGTGGGGTCGAAGTACCTTGTCCATCAGGCACTGGAATGTGGGTGAGGCTCCGTGGAGACCGAACGGGAGAACCCGGTACTGATATAGTCCGTCTGATGTCAAAAACACTGTCTTCTCCCAGGAGGAGGCTGTGAACTGTACCTGCCAATATCCTTTGGTCAGGTCAAAGATGCTGATGTACCGGGCCTTTCCCAATCGGTCGATGAGTTCACCCACCCTCGGCATGGGGTAGGCGTCGAACAAGCTGATGTCTTGCACAAACCGGAAATCATTAAAGAAGCGCAGGCTACCGTCCGGTTTGGGCACCAACGCGATGGGGCTGCACCATGCACCCTGTGACTCTTCAATGACCCCCATCCTCAGCATAGCCTCCACTTCCTGCTTCACAGCTGTGTGCTTTGGCTGTGTGCTTTGTGTCGTTGTCCTGTTGGAAGGTGAACATTAACCCCAGTCTGAGGTCCTGAGCACTCTGGAGCAGGTTTTCATCAAGGATCCCTCTGTACTTTGCGCCGTTCATCTGTCCCTCAATCCCGACTAGTCTCCCAGTCCCTGCCGCTGAAAAACATCCCCACAGCATGATGCAGCCACCACCATGCTTCATCGTAGGGATGGTGCCAGGTTTCCTCCAGACACGACGCTTGGCATTCAGGCCAAAGAGTTCAATTTTGGTTTCAAGGACTCATAGTCAGAGTCCTTTAGGTGCCTTTTGACAAACTCCAAGCTGGCTGTCATATGCCTTTTACTGAGGAGTGTCTTCCGTCTGGCCACTCTACGATAAAGGCCTGATTGGTGAAGTGCTGCAGAGATGGTTGTCCTTCTGGAAGAACTTTTGGACCTTTTCCTTCAGATTGACCATCGGAAAAGTCTTGGTGGTTCAACACTTCTTCCATTTAAGAATGATGGAGGCCACTGTGTTCTTGTAGACCTTCAATGCTGCAGAAATGTTTTGGTGTCCTTCCCCAGATCTGTGCCTCGACACAATCCTGTCTTTGAGCTCTACGGACAATCCCTTATAGACAGTTGTATGCCTTTCCAAATCGTGTCGTATCAATTGAATTTACCACAGGTGGACTCCAATCTAGTTGTAGAAACATCTCAAGGATGATCAATGGAAACAGGATGTACCTGAGCTCAATTTCGAGTCTGAATTCTTGTGTAAATAAGCTTTTCTGTTTTCACTTTGTCATTATGGGTGTGTGTAGATTGAGGAGGATAAATATTAATTAAATCAATTTTAGAATAAGCCTAAATCAAATCAAATCAAATTTATTTATATAGCCCTTCGTACATCAGCTGATATCTCAAAGTGCTGTACAGAAACCCAGCCTAAAACCCCAAACAGCAATCAATGCAGGTGTAGAAGCACGGTGGCTAGGAAAAACTCCCTAGAAAGGCCAAAACCTAGGAAGAAACCTAGAGAGGAACCAGGCTATGTGGGGTGGCCAGTCCTCTTCTGGCTGTGCCGGGTGGAGATTATAACAGAACATGGCCAAGATGTTCAAATGTTCATAAATGACCAGCATGGTCGAATAATAATAAGGCAGAACAGTTGAAACTGGAGCAGCAGCACGGCCAGGTGGACTGGGGACAGCAAGGAGTCATCATGTCAGGTAGTCCTGGGGCATGGTCCTAGGGCTCAGGTCCTCCGAGAGAGAGAAAGAAAGAGAGAATTAGAGAACGCACACTTAGATTCACACAGGACACCGAATAGGACAGGAGAAGTACTCCAGACATAACAAACTGACCCTAGCCCCCCGACACATAAACTACTGCAGCATAAATACTGGAGGCTGAGACAGGATGGGTCAGGAGACACTGTGGCCCCATCCGAGGACACCCCCGGACAGGGCCAAACAGGAAGGATATAACCCCACCCACTTTGCCAAAGCACAGCCCCCACACCACTAGAGGGATATCTTCAACCACCAACTTACCATCCTGAGACAAGGCTGAGTATAGCCCACAAAGACCTCCGCCACGGCACAACCCAAGGGGGGGGCGCCAACCCAGACAGGATGACCACATCAGTGAATCAAATCAAATCAAATCAAATTGTATTTGTCACATACACATGGTTAGCAGATGTTAATGCGAGTGTAGCGAAATGCTTGTGCTTCTAGTTCCGACAATGCAGTAATAACCAACAAGTAATCTAACTAACAATTCCAAAACTACTGTCTTGTACACAGTGTAAGGGGATAAAGAAAATGTACATAAGGATATATGAATGAGTGATGGTACAGAGCAGCATAGGCAAGATACAGTAGATGGTATCGAGTACAGTATATACATATGAGATGAGTATGTAAACAAAGTGGCATAGTTAAAGTGGCTAGTGATACATGTATTACATAAGGATACAGTCGATGATATAGAGTACAGTATATACGTATGCATATGAGATGAATAATGTAGGGTAAGTAACATTATATAAGGTAGCATTGTTTAAAGTGGCTAGTGATATATTTACATAATTTCCCATCACTTCCCATTATTAAAGTGGCTGGAGTTGAGTCAGTGTCAGTGTGTTGGCAGCAGCCACTCAGTGTTAGTGGTGTCTGTTTAACAGTCTGATGGCCTTGAGATAGAAGCTGTTTTTCAGTCTCTCGGTCCCAGCTTTGATGCACCTGTACTGACCTCGCCTTCTGGATGATAGCGGGGTGAACAGGCAGTGGCTCGGGTGGTTGATGTCCTTGATGATCTTTATGGCCTTCCTGTGACATCGGGTGGTGTAGGTGTCCTGGAGGGCAGGTAGTTTGCCCCCGGTGATGCGTTGTGCAGACCTCACCACCCTCTGGAGAGCCTTACGGTTGAGGGCGGAGCAGTTGCCGTACCAGGCGGTGATACAGCCCGCCAGGTTGCTCTCGATTGTGCATCTGTAGAAGTTTGTAGCTTGCGAGGGTTAACACGTTTAAATGTCTTACTCACCTCGGCTGCAGTGAAGGAGAGACCGCATGTTTTCGTTGCAGGCCGTGTCAGTGGCACTGTATTGTCCTCAAAGCGGGCAAAAAAGTTATTTAGTCTGCCTGGGAGCAGGACATCCTGGTCCGTGACTGGGCTGGATTTCTTCCTGTAGTCCGTGATTGACTGTAGACCCTGCCACATGCCTCTTGTGTCTGAGCCGTTGAATTGAGATTCTACTTTGTCTCTGTACTGACGCTTAGCTTGTTTGATAGCCTTGCGGAGGGAATAGCTGCACTGTTTGTATTCGGTCATGTTACCAGACACCTTGCCCTGATTAAAAGCAGTGGTTCGCGCTTTCAGTTTCACGCGAATGCTGCCATCAATCCACGGTTTCTGGTTAGGGAATGTTTTAATCGTTGCTATGGGAACGAGATCTTCAACGCATGTTCTAATGAACTCACACACCAAATCAGCGTATTCGTCAATGTTGTTGTCTGACGCAATACGAAACATGTCCCAGTCCACGTGGTGGAAGCAGTCTTGGAGTGTGGAGTCAGCTTGGTCGGACCAGCGTTGGACAGACCTCAGCGTGGGAGCCTCTTGTTTTAGTTTCTGTCTGTAGGCAGGGATCAACAAAATGGAGTCGTGGTCAGCTTTTCCGAAAGGGGGGCGGGGCAGGGCCTTATATGCGTCGCGGAAGTTAGAGTAACAATGATCCAAGGTCTTTCCACCCCTGGTTGCGCAATCGATATGCTGATAAAATTTAGGGAGTCTTGTTTTCAGATTAGCCTTGTTAAAATCCCCAGCTACAATGAATGCAGCCTCCGGATGAATGGTTTCCAGTTTGCAAAGAGTTAAATAAAGTTCGTTCAGAGCCATCGATGTGTCTGCTTGGGGGGGGATATATACGGCTGTGATTATAATCGAAGATAATTCTCTTGGTAGATAATGCGGTCTACATTTGATTGTGAGGAATTCTAAATCAGGTGAACAGAAGGATTTGAGTTCCTGTATGTTTCTTTCATCACACCATGTCGCGTTAGTCATAAGGCATACGCCCCCGCCCCTCTTCTTACCAGAAAGATGTTTGTTTCTGTCTGCGCGATGCGTGGAGAAACCCGTTGGCTGCACCGCTTCGGATAGAGTCTCTCCAGTGAGCCACGTTTCCGTGAAGCAAAGAACGTTACAGTCTCTGATGTCCCTCTTGAATGCTACCCTTGCTCGGATTTCATCAACCTTGTTGTCAAGAGACTGGACATTGGCAAGAAGAATGCTAGGGAGTGGTGCACGGTGTGCCCGTCTCCGGAGTCTGACCAGAAGACCGCCTCGTTTCCCTCTTTTTCGGAGTTGTTTTTTTTTTGGGGTCGCTGCATGGAATCCACTCCGTTGTCCTGTTTGTAAGGCAGAACACAGGATCCGTGTTGCGAAAAACATAATCTTGGTAGTACTGATGGTGAGTTGATGCTGATCTTATATTCAGTAGTTCTTCTCGACTGTATGTAATGAAACCTAAGATGACCTGGGGTACTAATGTAAGAAATAACACGTAAAAAAACAAAAAACTGCATAGTTTCCTAGGAACGCGAAGCGAGGAGGCCATCTCTGTCGGCGCCGGAAATACACTCAGGTGACGCACCCCCTCCAGGGACGGCATGAGAGAGCCCCAGTAAGCCAGTGACTCAGCCCCTGTAATAGGGTTAGAGGCAGAGAATCCCAGTGGAAAGAGGGGAACCGGCCAGGCAGAGACAGCAAGGGCGGTTCGTTGCTCCAGAGCCTTTCCGTTCATCTTCCCACTCCTGGGTCAGACTACACTCAATCATATGACCCACTGAAGAGATGAGTCTTCAGTAAAGACTTAAAGGTTGAGACCGAGTTTGCGTCTCTGACATGGGTAGGCAGACCGTTCCATAAAAATGGAGCTCTATAGGAGAAAGCCCTGCCTCCAGCTGTTTGCTTAGAAATTCTAGGGACAATTAGGAGGCCTGCGTCTTGTGACCGTAGCGTACGTGTAGGTATGTACGGCAGGACCAAATCAGAGAGAGAGTTAGGAGCAAGCCCATGTAATGCTTTGTAGATTAGCAGTAAAACCTTGAAATCAGCCCTTGCTTTGACAGGAAGCCAGTGTAGAGAGGCTAGCACTGGAGTAATATGATCACATTTTTTGGTTCTAGTCAGGATTCTAGCAGCCGTATTTAGCACTAACTGAAGTTTATTTAGTGCTTTATCCGGGTAGCCGGAAAGTAGAGCATTGCAGTAGTCTAACCTAGAAGTGACAAAAGCATGGATTAATTTTTCTGCATCATTTTTGGACAGAAAGTTTCTGATTTTTGCAATGTTACGTAGATGGAAAAAAAACTGTCCTTGAAATGGTCTTGATATGTTCTTCAAAAGAGAGATCAGGGTCCAGAGTAACGCCGAGGTCCTTCACAGTTTTATTTGAGACGACTGTACCATTAAGATTAATTGTCAGATTTAACAGAAGATCTCTTTGTTTCTTGGGACCTAGAACAAGCATCTCTGTTTTGTCCGAGATTAAAAGTAGACATTTTGCAGCCATCCACTTCCTTATGTCTGAAACACATGCTTCTAGCAAGGGCAATTTTGGGGCTTCACCATGTTTCATTGAAATGTACAGCTGTGTGTCATCCGCATAGCAGTGAAAGTTAACATTATGTTTTCGAATAACATCCCCAAGAGGTAAAATATATAGTGAAAACAATAGTGGTCCTAAAACGGAACCTTGAGGAACACCGAAATTTACAGTTGATTTGTCAGAGGACAAAAATTATAAAGTAACAAAATGTGGAAAAAGTCAAGTGGTCTGAATACTTTCCAAATGCACTGTATGGGGCATGCAACATTCTCAGCTCTGTAGATTTTGCTGCGAAGAGACAGAATCACTAGATCATTTATTCTGGTATTGCCACTATGTAGCTTGTTTCTGGTCACAGGTTTAGGAATGGTTAAAAAATCACAACATTCACTTAAAATTAACCTTACAAATAGCAGTGTTGGGTGATTTTGGAAAGCTGTAGTCAAGCAATCAGTAATATAATAATACTTGGAGGGAAGGTTTTCATCTTTAGCTCACAATCTGTGGATACTATGCGATTAGAAAGGTTAAAAATGTATGGACAACAGCACAATTGAAAAATATATGGCACATGGTGATAGGTGGGGTGGGATTAAATACAGTTGAAGTCGGAAGTTTACATACACCTAGGTTGGAGTCGTTAAAACTCGTTTTTCAACCACTCCACAAATTTCTTGTTAACAAACTATAGTTTTGGCAAGTCGGTTAGGACATCTACTTTGTGCATGACACAAGTAATTTTTCCAACAATTGTTTACAGACAGATTATTTAACTTATAATTCACTGTATCACAATTCCAGTGGGTCAGAAGTTTACATACACTAATTTGACTGTGCCTTTAAAGGCAATGCTACCAAATACTAATTTAGTGTATGTAAACTTCTGACCCACTGGGAATGTGATGAAAGCAATAAAAGTTTAAATAAATAATTATCTCAACTATTACAACTTCTTACGGCTGAAATCCCATTAACGGGATCAATTTGACAACAGCCAGTGAAAGTGCAGGGCTCCAAATTGAAACAACAGAAATCTCATAATTAAAATTCCTCAAACATACAAGTATTATACACCATTTTAAAGATAAACTTGTTGTTAATCCCACCACAGTGTCTGATTTCAAAAAGACTTTACAGCGAAAGCACACCATACGTTAGGTCAGCACCTAGTCACAGAAAAACACAGCCATTTTTCCAGCCAAAAAGCAGAAATAGAGAGAAAATGTATCACTAACCTTTGATGATCTTCATCAGATAACACTCATGGGACTTCATGTTACACAATACATGTATGTTTTGTTCGATAAAATACATATTTGTTTTGCTTCCAGAACATCCAGTGATTTTTGCAGAGAGCCACATCAATTTACAGAAATACTCATCATAAATGTTGATGAAAATACAAGTGTTATACATGGAATTAAAGATATACTTCTCCTTAATGCAACCGCTGTGTCAGATTTCAAAAAAGCTTTACGGAAAAAGCACACCATGCAATAATCTGAGTATAGCGCTCAGAGACCAAAACAAGCCATACAGATACCCACCATGTTGTGGAGTCAACAGAAGTCAGAAATAGGATTATAAATATTCACTTATCTTTGATGATCTTCATCGGAATGCACTCCCAGGAATCCCAGTTCCACAATAAATGTTTGTTTTGTTCGATAAAGTCCTTAATTTATGTCCAAATAACCTATTTTTTTGTTTGCGCGTTTAGTTCACAAATCCAAATTCACAAGACACAAGCACTTAGTTCCGACGACAGTTCGTAGAAACATGTCAAACGATGTATAGAATCAATCTTTAGGATGTTTTTATCATAAATCTTCAATAATATTCCAACCGGACAATTCCTTTGTCTTTAGAAAGGAACAGAGCTCGTGCTCACGGCCGCACGCGAAACTGACCTCATGGCATTCTGCCAGACACCTGACTCAAACAGATCTTATTCTCTCCCCCTTCAGAGTAGAAGCCTGAAACAAGGTGCCATGTGAGTTCTATTATATAAACTTCCGACAATAATGTATTATTGTTAGGTTCGAAAATGTATTATTGTTATGTTCTGTAATGTATTATTGTTATGTTCAATAATGTATTATTGTTATGTTCAATAATGTCTTATTGTTATGTTCAATAATGTCTTATTGTTATGTTCAATAATGTATTATTGTTATGTTCAATAATGTATTATTGTTATGTTCAATAATGTATTATTGTTATGTTCAATAATATATTATTGTTATGTTCAATAAAGTATTATTGTTATGTAATGTATTATTGTTATGTTTGGTAATGTATTATTGTTCGGTAATCTATTATTGTTATGTTCGGTAATGTATTGTTTTGTTCGGTAATGTATTATTGTTATGTTCGGTAATGTATTATTGTTATGTTCGGTAATGTATTATTGTTCTGTTCTGTAATGTATTATTGTTATGTTCTGTAATGTATTATTGTTATGTTCAGTAATGTATTATTGTTATGTTCAGTAATGTATTATTGTTATGTTCGGTAATATATTATTGTTATGTTCAATAATGTATTATTGTTCGGTAATGTATCATTGTTATGTTCAATAATGTATTATTGTTATGTTCGGTAATGTATTATTGTTATGTTCAATAATGTATTATTGTTATGTTCGGTAATGTATTATTGTTATGTTCAATAATGTATTATTGTTATGTTCGGTAATGTATTATTGTTATGTTCAATAATGTATTATTGTTATGTTCGGTAATGTATTATTGTTATGTTCAGTAATGTATTATTGTTATGTTCAGTAATGTATTATTGTTATGTTCTATAATGTATTATTGTTCGGTAATGTATCATTGTTATGTTCAACAATGTATTATTGTTATGTTCGGTAATGTATCATTGTTATGTTCAATAATGTATTATTGTTGTGTTCGGTAATGTATCATTGTTATGTTCAGTAATGTATTATTGTTATGTTCAGTAATGTATTATTGTTATGTTCAGTAATGTATCATTGTTATGTTCAATAATGTATTATTGTTATGTTCGGTAATGTATTATTGTTATGTTCAATAATGTATTATTATTATGTTCGGTAATGTATTATTGTTATGTTCAATACTGTATTATTGTTATGTTCAATAATGTATTATTGTTATGTTCGGTAATGTATTATTGTTATGTTCGGTAATGTATTGTTATGTTCAATAATGTATTATTGTTATGTTCGGTAATGTATTGTTTTGTTTGGTAATGCATTATTGTTTTGTGATTTGCTGTATATCAATCAAGTCTATAAAGCCCTTTTTACATCAGCAGAATTCACAAAGTGCTATACAGAAAGCCAGCTTTAAACCCCAAACAGCAAGCAATGCAGATGTATGTAAAATGTATATGTTGCAGAAAAGATGTAAAATCAAAAAGATGTGTCCTCCTAAGAGGAGGGCGGGTTAAACATTTTTTAAATTTAAATTCAAGTTTGAAAAGTAAAATTGCGTATTGTCACAGTAGGGCTGGGCAATAGTGCCTAAAACTCTATGTCAATGTGTTTTCTCTAAATAAGCTGTGTTGCACAATTTAAAGATCAAGTTCACTGCATTTAGCAATACTATATTGAATTCAGAGCTTGAGGAATTATACATAGGCTGAATATATGCCTTCCACAACCATAAGACCCACGAATAATTACATTATTTAATCAAAATAGTTGTACCTGCTTTTTTTTCCGATAATCACTGATCTGGCTTTCAGGTCTATAACAATGCCAGTTATGTTATAAATGTAACCAGAATCATGCATATTTCACATTCACTAATAATGTAGCAGACACCGGTGTCATAAACTCCTAAAGCCCACGTGCTAGTGTGTAGCCAGCTAATATTTTTTATTTTAATCCAATTTGGATCTAGGTATAATTTCACAAGCTCTGAATTCAGCTAAAACGCAGAACAGTTGAATTGTTATGAACACAACCTTCTGTCCATCTCCAATTGTTTGAAGAGCATGCTAGCCTGTCCACTTTGTTCAGATGCTGAAATCAAGTGGCCTACCTTATTTCTCAGAATAAAAACAAATTGCCAATTCTTTATGTAATTGCTTTATGCTTTTTGCACATTTTTAAAACACACTTAACAGCTAGTATAACAAACTTTGTTTGACTAAAATGCTGCTAGCTATACGTGGTAGCGTAAAGCACGCGACAAACTGAGCATTCATTTTCCAGAATGAATGTTCATTGGTACATCTGTTTTAGTAATGTCTGCTCTGCTTGACATTTGAGGAGTTGAAACATAAACATGGTATGGTTCAAAAGGTTAACTTATCCTCTATTACAGTAAAATAATGTCTCCATGTGTTTCGATGTCCATATGACCGATTTCTGTTGGACCAAACCTCAAATGCAAATAGGGGGTTGAAACCGTTTGTCAGAGCGGAAGAAGTGATCTCATCTTTGTTGTTGTGAGGGGTGGTGGGAGGGGCTTGGGAGAAAGATGCAAAGCGATTGATTTCACTCGCCAAAATCTGTCCAAAATAAGCCCAATGCATTTCTATGCGCTTATATTGAACCTAAGCTCGTCGCCTGCCTTTGGGACAACAACTCCCTTTGTTAGAGTGGCAACATGAGCATTTGTTCATTAAATACAGATATCTGGTGTAAATGGGAAGGTGCAAAAGGCAACATGAGAACAAGCGGACATAAACGCTCAGAAAAACTAAAAATACAACAAACCTCGATTCTGCGATACAGGCATTTGGAATGTCGCGCAAAACACAACATCAAAATAATCAAATGAATTTTATGTATCCCCCAGCCCTATGTCACGTTATCGTTCCAGCAACAAGGTCTACAAGGTGAATGAGATTTGAACAGTGTTTTTGAAAGCATATTAGCTCCTGAATGAAATAATCTCTGGCTCAATCTCTTGTTTATTTGTTTATTTTGTTGTGGATTTTGCTTTTTCTGTACGCAAAGTAAATGTCTGTCAATAGCAGCCACAATATATATCTAATCGGGTGTGTGTGTGGTTCCAGGGTGTGTGAGCTGTTACAAGGAGGTGCTGTGATGAACAAGAGCTACCAGCCCCACGAGGCCCACATTCCTTACCTGCTGCAGCTATTCATCGACTACAACCTGTACGGCATGAACATGGTCAACCTGGGAGCCGTCAAGTTCCGCCAGAGCCAGCAGCGCGAAGGTAAGGACGCTCTGGGGGTACACATCTAGGATCAGTTTCCCCTCCCCCAATCATAACCTAAACAATTAGTGGGAGTGCTACTGAGATTTACATTTTTTTCTCTTGTTGTTCTTCTGCATCTTCTTGAATGTGTGTGGGTGCGGGGGGCAGTCTGAGGGAGGAAGGAAAGAAGGAAGGGGTGAGGGAGGGTGAAGGTCTAGCATCCTACTCTCAAGTTCATGACTTTGTGTGGGGGGCAGGCTTTTTAATGCAGTTATTGTTATTACTGTTGACTGTTAGTGTTAGATGTGGTTTATATTACTGTTGACTGTTAGTGTTAGATGTGGTTTATATTACTGTTGACTGTTAGTGTTAGATGTGGTTTTAGATTACTGTTGACTGTTAGTGTTAGATGTGGTTTATATTACTGTTGACTGTTAGTGTTAGATGTGGTTTATATTACTGTTGACTGTTAGTGTTAGATGTGGTTTATATTACTGTTGACTGTTAGTGTTAGATGTGGTTTATATTACTGTTGACTGTTAGAGTTAGATGTGGTTTATATTACTGTTGACTGTTAGTGTTAGATGTGGTTTATATTACTGTTGACTGTTAGTGTTAGATGTGGTTTATATTACTGTTAGTGTTAGATGTGGTTTATATTACTGTTGGAACCGGTTCATGGAACAAAACCATAAAACAAAAAATAACGAAAATAGGAAAAGAATCAGAACCGGGAAAGGTTATTTTACCCAAGAGGAAATGCTTAGTAATAGGGATGTAAACAAATTTGTTAACTACATTTGACAGAAATACGTTTTTGGTGAATATGGAACATTTCTGGGATCTTTTATTTCAGTTAAAAAACAAGAGCTAGCGCACATCCAAATAAATGTATTTTATGTAGAGGTGCTAACTAACGGCAAATTAACTATAAGCTATAAAAATAAAAAGTCGCACACTCTATATATTTATTGGGTAAATCGCCAACGTTTCGGCAGGGATTTACCCAATAAATGACTGGAAAAGTGTGTGTGATATATATATATATATAGTACCTCTCTTTGTCTTTTATTTCAGTTAATGAAACATGGGACCAACACTTTACACATTTATATTTTTGTTCGGTATAACAAAAATGTATAATAAAAAAAATAAAAAGTATCAGAGCTTTAAAAAAGAACAGAAAGTAACAATATAAACCGGAACTTGTTTGGGTTCGAACCGGTTGTAGAACTTTATTTAGCTGGTCAGAACAATGGAAACGGACCAAAACAGTTATGGCTCTGTTAAGAACGAAACGATTTGAAATGTTACACGGAAGCCAAACCGACGGCGCATAAATGTATTTTGTCCCCCCACACCAAATTTCAAAACAAACTCTGAACCAATTATATTAATTTGGGGACAGGTCGAAAAGCATTAAACATGTATGGCAATTTAGCTAGTTAGCTTGCACTTGCTAGCTAATTTGTCCTATTAGCTTGCTGTTGCTAGCTAATTTGTCCTGGGATATAAACATTGAGTAGTTATTTTACCTGAAATGCACAACGTCTTCTACTTCGACAATTAATCCACACATAAAACAACCAACCGAATCGTTTCTAGTCGTCTCTCATCCTTCCAGTCTTTTTCATCTTTGAACTTATATGGTGATTGGCATCGACACTTTCACAGTATTACCACGACTACCGGCAAAACATTTAGTCTTTCAAACACCCACGTGGGTATAACCAATTCTATTTTAGCCCTTGGCAACACAGACGCTTGTTGGCGCGTGCAAGCAGTGTGGGTGGAATAATTGAATAACATGGATTTTTTTTTTTTTTTAAATCGACACGCACACAACGTGTCCGGTCTAGTCAGCATGTTAGATGTGGATGATATTACTGTTAGATATGATTGATATTAGTGTTAGATGTGGGTGATATTGCTGTTAGATGTGATTGATATTAGTGTTAGATGTGGGTGATATTGCTGTTAGATGTGGTATTACTGTTAGATGTGGTTGATATTACTGTTAATTGTGGTTGATATTACTGTTAGATGTGGTTGATATTACTGTTAGATGTGGTTGATATTACTGTTAATTGTGGTTGATTATTACTGTTAATTGTGGTTGATATTACTGTTAGATGTGGTGGATATTACTGTTAGATGTGGTGGATATTACTGTTAGTGTTAGATGTTGTTGATATTACTGTTAGATGTGGTTGATATTACTTTTGGATGTGGTTGATATTACTGTTAGTGTTAGATGTGGTTTATATTACTGTTAGATATGGTTGATATTACTGTTGGATGTGGTTGATATTACTGTTAGATGTGGTTGATATTACTGTTAGATGTGGTTGATATTACTGTTAGTGTTAGATGTGGTTTATATTACTGTTAGTGTTACATGTGGTTGATATTACTGTTAGTGTTAGATGTGGTTGATATTACTGTTAGATGTGGTTGATATTAATTTTGGATGTGGTTGATATTACTGTTAGATCTGGTTGATATTACTGTTAGTGTTAGATGTGGTTGATATTACAGTTAGATGTGGTTGATATTACTGTTAGTGTTAGATGTGGTTGATATTACTTTTGGATGTGGTTGATATTACTGTTAGTGTTAGATGTGGTTGATATTACTGTTAATGTTAGATGTGGTTGATATTAATGTCAGTGTTAGATGTGGTTGATATTACTGTTAGTGTTAGATGTGGTTGATATTACTGTTAGTGTTAGATGTGGTTGATATTACTGTTAGTGTTAGATGTTGTTGATATCACTGTTAGTGTTTGATGTGGTTGATATTACTGTTAGTGTTAGATGTGGTTGATATTACTTTTGGATGTGGTTGATATCACTGTTAGATGTGGTTGATATTACTGTTAGTGTTAGATGTGGTTGATATTACTGTTAGTGTTAGATGTGGTTGATATTACTGTTAGATGTGGTTGATATTACTGTTAGATGTGGTTGATATTACTGTTAGTGTTAGATGTGGTTGATATTACTGTTAGTGTTACATGTGGTTGATATTACTGTTAATGTTAGATGTGGTTGATATTACTGTTAGATGTGGTTGATATTAATGTTAGTGTTACATGTGGTTGATATTACTGTTAGTGTTAGATGTGGTTGATATTACTGTTAGTGTTAGATGTGGTTGATATTACTGTTAGTGTTAGATGTGGTTGATATCACTGTTAGTGTTAGATGTGGTTGATATTACTGTTAGTGTTAGATGTGGTTGATATTACTGTTAGTGTTAGATGTGGTTGATATCACTGTTAGTGTTAGATGTGGTTGATATTAATGTTAGTGTTAGATGTGGTTGATATCACTGTTAGTGTTAGATGTGGTTGATATCACTGTTAGATGTGGTTGATATCACTGTTACTGTTAGATGTGGTTGATATTACTGTTAGATGTGGTTGATATTACTGTTAGTGTTAGATGTGGTTGATATTACTATTAGTGTCAGATGTGGTTGATATCACTGTTAATGTTAGATGTGGTTGATATTACTGTTAGATGTGGTTGATATTACTGTTAGATGTGGTTGAAATTACTGTTAGTGTTAGATGTGGTTGAAATTACTGTTAGTGTTAGATGTGGTTGATATTACTGTTAGTGTTAGATGTTGTTGATATTAGTGTTACTGTTAGATGTGGTTGATATTACTGTTAGTGTTAAATGTGGTTGATATTACTGTTAGATGTGGTTGATATTACTGTTAGTGTTTGATGTGGTTGATATTACTGTTAGATGTGGTTAATATTACTGTTAGTGTTAGATGTGGTTGATATTACTGTTAGATGTGGTTGATATTACTGTTAGTGTTAGATGTGGTTGATATTACTGTTAGTGTTAGATGTGGTTGATATTACTGTTAGTGTTAGATGTGGTTGATATTACTGTTAGTGTTAGATGTGGTTGATATCACTGTTAGTGATAGATGTGGTTGATATCACTGTTAGATGTGGTTGATATCACTGTTACTGTTAGATGTGGTTGATATTACTGTTAGATGTGGTTGATATTACTGTTAGTGTTAGATGTGGTTGATATTACTGTTAGTGTCAGATGTGGTTGATATCACTGTTACTGTTAGATGTGGTTGATATTACTGTTAGATGTGGTTGATATTACTGTTAGTGTTAGATGTGGTTGATATTACTGTTAGTGTCAGATGTGGTTGATATCACTGTTAATGTTAGATGTGGTTGATATTACTGTTAGATGTGGTTGATATTACTGTTAGATGTGGTTGATATTTCTGTTAGATGTGGTTGATATTACTGTTAGTGTTTGATGTGGTTGATATTACTTTTAGATGTGGTTGATATTACTGTTAGTGTTAGATGTGGTTGATATCACTGTTGGTGTTAGATGTGGTTGATATTACTGTTAGTGTTAGATGTGGTTGATATTAGTGTTACTGTTAGATGTGGTTGATATTACTGTTAGTGTTAGATGTGGTTTATATCACTGTTAGATGTGGTTGATATTACTGTTAGTGTTAGATGTGGTTGATATCACTGTTAGTGTTAGATGTGGTTGATATCACTGTTAGATGTGGTTGATATTACTGTTAGTGTTAGATGTGGTTGATATCACTGTTAGATGTGGTTGATATCACTGTTACTGTTAGATGTGGTTGATATTACTGTTAGATGTGGTTGATATTACTGTTAGTGTTAGATGTGGTTGATATTACTGTTAGTGTTAGATGTGGTTGATATCACTGTTAGTGTTAGATGTGGTTGATATTACTGTTAGTGTTAGATGTGGTTGATATCACTGTTAGTGTTAGATGTGGTTGATATTACTGTTAGTGTTAGATGTGGTTGATATCACTGTTAGTGTTAGATGTGGTTGATATCACTGTTAGATGTGGTTGATATCACTGTTACTGTTAGATGTGGTTGATATTACTGTTAGATGTGGTTGATATTACTGTTAGTGTTAGATGTGGTTGATATTACTGTTAGTGTCAGATGTGGTTGATATCACTGTTAATGTTAGATGTGGTTGATATTACTGTTAGATGTGGTTGATATTACTGTTAGATGTGGTTGATATTACTGTTAGATGTGGTTGATATTAGTGTTAGATGTGGTTGATATTACTGTTAGTGTTAGATGTGGTTGATATTAGTGTTACTGTTAGATGTGGTTGATATTCCTGTTAGTGTTAGATGTTGTTGATATTACTGTTAGTGTTAGATGTGGTTGATATTACTGTTAGTGTTAGATGTGGTTGATATTACTGTTAGATGTGGTTGATATTACTGTTAGTGGTTGATGTGGTTGATATTACTGTTAGATGTGGTTGATATTACTGTTAGATGTGGTTGATATTACTGTTAGTGTTAGATGTGGTTTATATTACTGTTAGATGTGGTTGATATTACTGTTAGTGTTAGATGTGGTTGATATTACTGTTAGTGTTAGATGTGGTTGATATTACTGTTAGTGTTAGATGTGGTTGATATCACTGTTAGTGTTAGATGTGGTTGATATTACTGTTAGTGTTAGATGTGGTTGATATTAGTGTTACTGTTAGATGTGGTTGATATTACTGTTAGTGTTAGATGTGGTTGATATTAGTGTTACTGTTAGATGTGGTTGATATTACTGTTAGTGTTTGATGTGGTTGATATTACTGTTAGTGTTAGATGTGGTTGATATTAATGTTAGTGTTAGATGTGGTTGATATTACTGTTAGTGTTAGATGTGGTTGATATTACTGTTACTGTTAGATGTGGTTGATATTACTGTTAGTGTTAGATGTTGTTGATATTAGTGTTACTGTTAGATGTGGTTGATATTATTGTTAGTGTTAGATGTGGTTGATATTAGTGTTACTGTTAGATGTGGTTGATATTACTGTTAGTTTTAGATGTTGTTGATATCACTGTTACTGTTAGATGTGGTTGATATTATTGTTAGTGTTAGATGTGGTTGATATTAGTGTTACTGTTAGATGTGGTTGATATTACTGTTAGTGTTTGATGTGGTTGATATTAGTGTTACTGTTAGATGTGGTTGATATTACTGTTAGTGTTTGATGTGGATGAGTACTATGTATTTGCAGCATGCCCAGTCATAAGAGACCAAGGCTGTTTTCTTCTCTGATGGACAGACATCCCAGGCTATAGGGTCACCTCCTCCACCGTGCTCTGGCTCTGTGGGGAGGCTGTAAGGGAGGACAAGGAGAGAGGGAATGCTGCCATGCTTTGTGTCATGATGTATTAGTACATTTCTTTACAATGGCCTTGAGATGCCTCTGCTGCTTCTCTAGCTCACACCATCTATCTCACACCGGTGAACACACACACACCTCCTTGTCCTGCTACATAATGCATCCTGGCCAGTGTGCAGTGCCAACCAGATGACACCCTGGCCTTTCAAAGACCTGACCGTATAGATAGAGAAGGTTTTAATCATAAAGCTTTACAACGACAGTGCTTTGAATAATACACCTTGCAAACACACAGCAAAGCTTACAACAGAAGGACAGATGAAGAGGGAGGGAGAACTAGAAGCAATGGGGTGCCGGCCAGTTGGCAGCCCCCCTCCAGCCCTGAAACTAGACTAGAGGAGTAACTCTTAGCTTCTGCCTCCTGCACATTCTCCTCGAACCCCAGAGGATTCTGGAACACCGCCAGGCTGTTACAGACAATAAGTCATTATGCACAAGATTGATAGATCCAGGCCACATCCCTGTATGTCACCCAATCCAGGATCCCGAGGCACATTCCTAGTAATATCATCAGTCTCTTCCTCTGTTTCACAGAGCTGGACAGACAAACACCCTGACGTCAATCTAGAGAAATAAACCACTGGGTTTGGATATGGATCGATTTACTTCTGACCTTTTGAACTCGGTCGTTTATAGAACTTGTACTTTACACAGCTGTTTAGTATTAATATGACCTCCCACCTCTCCTCTGCCAACCAAAACAAAGCCGCAGCAGCAAGCCAAGCTGGGACATTTGATATCTCCTAGTGAGAATGATAAAGTCGAGCCTGTAATCTGAGGGTTGAGGCCGGGGGGCAGTCAGACACGGACATCCTACCTCCCTTCATCCCTTGAAGTGAAACTGATAATCACTAGGCCCCTCAGTGGGAGGGAGATAGTGGTAGAACAGGGGCGGTATCTCCGTGGGAGTGGAGGATCAGGGGAGGTATCTCGGATCAGAGGGTTGAACTTGGCCTTGGCTTCACTCTTTCTCTCCTGCCTGATGGCTGTGAATAAAGCGGCAGATTAGGTCTTTTCTGTTTGATCTTGACAAAGGCTTAGTAAGTGCTTATCCTGAGCAGAGATGGGACAGGTATCTCCACTCTGCAGTGCTCTTCATGTCTGAGCAAGTCTCTCCTGGGCCAGGGGAGGCAGAACCCAGCATCACACCACCAGGCATGATTCGGCCAGGAACTCCTCCCAGACAAAGAGAGGGCTTGAATGTTAAATCCACCTCTGGATTTCATGCAATCAATGGAAAGGGGGTTGCAAAGAACCAAAAAGTAGAAAGAGACCAAAGCGCTGTGACAATGTTTACATACGTTTTAGTATTGCGCTAACTTGAAAGTGAGTTTGTAATCTGGGATGAAGACGATGACAGACATTTGAAAACCCTGTGTAAAAAAATCTGTGTAGATCCAAATCATTTGAAATACTGAGCTGGTATGCTTTTTTAGTCTTATTGCATGTTGAAAGCACGGTGGACTGTCTCAGCAACAAAACTCCTCAGATTGACTTCCAATACGTGACTCACATTGGTGTGTGTGTGTGTGTGTGTGTGTGTGTGTGTGTGTGTGTGTGTGTGTGTGTGTGTGTGTGTGTGTGTCTGTGTCTGTGTGTCTGTGTCTGTGTGTGTGTGTGTGTGTAACAGAGGGGTCTCCCCCAGATCACCAGCGCTTCTGCAGCAGACCCTTGAAGAGCCCCTGTACCTCCAAACTGAGTGACAGTTCCCTGGGAGGCACGTTTGTCCGCTGGCAGGAGGATGCCACACCCTGGTGAGACACACCTGCTCAGACGGGCTCCATTCACATGTTCTGGGCCTCTACGGTGTCAGCTGTTTAGCTCTTGTTTGTACATGATAACTGTGGTTTCTTTTTGAGTTTTTTTTTTCTGTGTAAGGTTGATTTGATCTCTTGCACCCTCCTCTCAATTCAATTCAAGGGTTTTATTGGCATGGGAAACGTATGTTAACATTGCCAAAGCAAGTGAAGTAGATAATATACAAAAGTGAAATAAACAATACAAATTAATAGTAAACATTACACTCACCGACATTCCAAAATACATTTCAAATGTCATTATGTCTATATATTCTCTCCCGTCTGTCTGTCTGTCTGTCTGTCTGTCTGTCTGTCTGTCTGTCTGTCTGTCTGTCTGTCTGTCTGTCTGTCTGTCTGTCTCTGTGTGATGTAGTTCTCTAGTCCTGGAGGATGTGGAGAAACAGAGTACGTGTGAGCTGGAGGCAGATGCTGTGGCTGCAGACATCCTCAACCGTCTGGAGATAGACAGTAAGGACAACAAACTTGAACACTTTTTTTTGTCATAGATCAAACAGTCAACCAGTCAGGCAGACACGGTCGGCACACATGAGCGAGAGCCTGAGGGAGTGGATGGCTACTGACTCACTTCTTCTCTGACTATGTAACACAGTTGAGTGATGGTGGCTTTTCCACATCAGTGGTTGCCTCTCAAATGGCATTCTATTCCCTGTAGTGCACTACATTTGACTAGAATCCCTAAAGGAGCTCTATAAAGGGAATAGGGTGCCATTTGGGGCGCTGCCTATGTGACACAGATGAGCGACGGAGGCCTCCAGATCAAACGCTGTCAGTCTCTTACCACACTGCCAAGCTCCTGCTCTCTAGCACATTGGAGCATGAGATCAGTGACCATCCGGCCCAGAACAAACACTGTCCACTCACCCTATCTGTCTACCTTCTGTCTGGGGAGTGAGAGGGAAACGGGGATGTAGTGTGGAAGAGCATATTGAACTGAGAACTTAAAGCAAAAAGAGAACACTGTGTACAGAACATGCAGAGACATGTATGAATATTCATCTGTTGCTGGAATGTGTTCCAATATCTCAATTCACAATGAACTCTTTTTACAGACTTCCTGCTATTCTTGATACATACTAGGAACAAAAGTAACAAAGTGATTGCATTTTTGATTGTGTTTTAGATTAGCTGTGCTCATAATATGGAGTGTTGGCAATACAGACACACACACACACACACACACACACACACACACACACACACACGGTAGAAAGAGGCGGCTCACCATGGTAGTCCACATATGTGGTCTTGGCACGTAGATTTTCCATCTGCCCCAAAAACGGATATACAAACTCTCTGTTGAAAAGGAAATGGTTGAAGACTGATTCTATGATTTTGAGTTTGTGCCTAGTTCTGAGTGGTTGGCTCTGGATCTATGATCTTTAACTTTGCTTTGTGTGAGTAGGACTGGCACAATCGTTGTATAATCATGTAACCGACAATTATGGACAAAAACCGTCAACTACAAAATGTATTGTCTTATTACATTTATTTTAGGAGAAGGGGGAATTCACTTTATACTAAAGTAGAAATAATTTACTCAAATGCAGTTTTTAATTTTTGCATGAAGTGGGTAAAGTTGGTAATCATTTTAAGAGCAGAACGGCACAGTCAGCAGGAGAAGCTTTATTTCCAAATGTTCTAAGCAATCAAAACAATGAGTTAAAAAGACAAACATTTAACAGGGGTGTCTCCAAAGCTGTGTTGTATTCATATGTTGTAGATCATTTTCTATATAATATATCTCTAAGGACAATTATGACAATAACCGTGGCAATTAATCATTACCCCAAATTCTATATTCGTCACATTCCTATGTGTGCGTCAATGTTCTCTTCTTGAAAAAGGCCTTCATCCAACTGACGGTAGATAAACGGATAGAGTGGGGAGTGCAGAGGTTTATGTGTAGGGATCTATGCTAAACTGTGTGTGTGTGTGTGTGTGTGTGTGTGTGTAGATCAGATTGGCAGGAACCCTGGCCTGCAGGTCATCTGGGAGGACGAGAAGCAGAGACGACGAGAGAAGAACCAGTCATCTCAGGTCGAGACCCCACAGTCACAGGGTGAGTGAACCAGTCATCTCAGGTCGAGACCCCACAGTCACAGGGTGAGTGAACCAGTCATCTCAGGTCGAGACCCCACAGTCACAGGGTGAGTGAACCAGTCATCTCAGGTCGAGACCCCACAGTCACAGGGTGAGTGAACCAGTCATCTCAGGTCGAGACCCCACAGTCACAGGGTGAGTGAACCAGTCATCTCAGGTCGAGACCCCACAGTCACAGGGTGAGTGAACCAGTCATCTCAGGTCGAGACCCCACAGTCACAGGGTGAGTGAACCAGTCATCTCAGGTCGAGACCCCACAGTCACAGGGTGAGTGAACCAGTCATCTCAGGTCGAGACCCCACAGTCACAGGGTGAGTGAACCAGTCATCTCAGGTCGAGACCCCACAGTCACAGGGTGAGTGATGGACAGAGCTATACCTCCTCACAGCCCAATCCTCCATTAGTTAACACCACAGTCAACTTCTAGCAGGTCTACATGCTTATTGACTGAATATACACTCAGTGGCCAGTTTATTAGGTACGACATGTAAATGGATAAAAACAACCACCAACACGACCACCATCACTGGACAATTGAGGAGTGGAAAAACATTGCCTGGTCCGACGAATCCCTATTCCCGTTACGTCATACTAATGGCTGAGTCAGGATTTGGCATAAACTGCATGAGTCCATGGCCCCATCCTGCCTGGTGTCAACGGTACAGGCTGGTGCCGGTGGTGTAATGGTGTGTGGAACAATCTTTCCGGGCACACGTTAGGTCCCTGATACCAATTGAGCAATGTTTCCATGCTCTAAAGAATTCAGGCTGTTCTCGAGCCAAAGGAGGGTCTGACCCAGTACAACACTGAACAAAAATATAAACGCAACATGCAACAATTTCAAAGATTTTACTGAGTTACAGTTCATATAAGGAAATCAGTCAATGAAAATAAATGCATTAGGCCCTAATCTATGGATTTCACATGACTGGGAATACAGATATGCATCTGTTGGTCAAAGATATCTTTTTTTTTATATATATAAAGGTAGGGGCGTGGATCAGAAAATCAGTCAGCATCTGGTGTGACCACCATTTGCCTCATGCAGCGTGACACATCTCCTTCCCATAGAGTTGATCAGGCTGTTGATTGTGGAATTTTGTCCCACTCCTCTTCAATGGCTGTGCGAAGTTGCTGGATATTGTCGGGAACTGAAACACACTGTCGTACACGTTGATCCAGAGCATCCCAACCATGCCTAATGGGTGATATGTCTGGTGAGTATGCAGACCATGGAAGAACTGAGACATTTTCTGCTTCCAGGAATTGTGTACAGATCCTTGTGACATGCAGCAGTGCACGTTATCATGCTGAAACATGAGGTGATGGCAGCGGATGAATGGCACGACAATGGGCCTCAGGATCTCATCACCGTATATTTGTGCGTTCAGGTTGCCATCGATAAAATGCAATTGTGTTCGTTGTCCGTAGCTTATGCCTGTCCATACCATAACCCCACGGCACTCTGTTCACAACGTTGACATCAGCAAACCACTCGCCCAAACCACGCCATCTACGCTGTCTGCCATCTGCCCTGTACAGATGAAAACCGGGAGTCATCCGTGACGAGCACACCTCCCCAGCGTGCCATTGGCCATCAAAGGTGAGCATTTGCCCAATGAAGTCGGTTACGGCGTCAAACTGCAGTCGGGTCAAGACCTTGGTGAGGACGACGAGCACCCAGATGAGCTTTCCTGAGATGGTTTCTGACAGCTTGTGGAGAAATTCTTCGGTTGTGCAAACACAGTTTCATCCGCTATCTGGGTGGCTGGTCTCAGACGATCCCAAGGGTGAAAAAGCTGGATGTGGAAGTCCTGGGCTGGCGTGGTTACACGTGGTCTACGGTCGTGAGGCCGGTTAGACGTACTGCCAAATTCGAAATACCTACTAAACTGGTTACTGTGTATATAGGACAATGCCGCAAAATGTGCCATCGTCTGCTAGTTGGAATATGCTCAATGTGAGCCGAGGTAATGTGCATCAGACATACATCAAAGTGTAATAATTAAACCGCTGACTGCGTTCCATGCATTTTACAAGCATTTTGCTACACTCACAATAAAATCGGCTAAATCTGTGTATGTGACCAATACAATTAGATTTGATTTGATGCTCCTCCAGATCGCAGGTTTGTCGCCTCGACGGAGAGCGAGAGAATCTTCATGAAGAGATTCAAGGAGATCCTGAAGGAAAATGAGTTTGATGTGTAAGTAAAACCTTTCACCCTTAATCTTGCTGGGGTTTTTTTAACGTGAGCTTATCACTTTCCCCGTCTTTAGGGCAACTTGACTATAAGTCATCGATGGGCAGACAGTTGCTCCACATTGCGTGAGTAAATGGCTGTGCTTGGTTTGGAGAGTTTAGAATGGGGGCAGCAGGGCTGGTCTTTCAGAGTAAACATATGCTGCTCCCAATCTCGTTAGCAAGATGATATCTACCGCCGGAGACCACATAAATTGGGGTTTGAGAGAATTTACATCTGGTCTTTCTTTATGTTAAAACATCTACTTATTTTCCCAATGCCTTTTTGGTTGTCTACTGTGTATGAGATGGTGACCGCATGTCTCTTCCTGGTTTATCTTAATGGCCAGAGATGAGGAGGGAGCAAGGAGGGAGGGTGTTGATTGGATTACAGTGCTGTCTAGTATATCCCTCTCTCTGCTCCCTGCTCCCCCTTTTTTCTGAGCAGAAATCCTTTCCTTAGATAAATAAAAGTGCAGTTGGTCCTGTGTGTGCTGTTACATCAGGCCCAGATAAGCTAAGTTGTTACCAAAGGGAGGAAAGCAGGGGAGGAAAATGAAATGGTTCTATCGAAGGCAGGTACAGGCCAGTATGGGAGCAGTTTGGGCCTTGGCACAGGGACCCGTCTCCTCCCACCTGGCAGAGCTTTGGCTTGGCAGAACTGTGCCCCACACATACACACACACACACACACACACACACACACAACTCTCACTGGCTGACTGGCGCTCTTTAACATATACAAGTACAGTCTCGCTCTCGCGTGCACTATTATTCTACAATGTATAAAGAAAACCCCTTGAATGAGTAGGTGTCCAAACTTTTGACTGGTACTGTTTGTATTAATTCTATTATTTTACTTTTAGATGTGTGTGTATTGTTGTGAATTGTTAGATATTACTGCGCTGTTGGAGCTAGGAACACAAGCATTTCGCTACACCCGCAATAACATCTGCTAAGTATTTGTATGTGACCAATAACATTTTATTTTATTTTGAATTGATTCGTGTGTCTCTCTGTGTCTCTGTATCTCTCTATGTCCCTCTGATTGTAACCTCAGACAGGCTGTACTGCAGTAAGAACAGTAGGGCTGAAATGTGTTACGGGCTGAAGGAATCCCCTGACACCTTCTAGGTCCCCCTGTAGCCACAAAAGTCATTAGTGACGAGACTAATTAACAAAGAGTGAGACAGTCATGCACACACAGGCCCATCTCTGGAGCACATCTGCATTCCTTCATCCACCCACAACGACAAATTATGATTTATTTTTTTGTAGAGAAAGGGAAGTGGTGTCTAAAATATTTTTGGGGGCTAATTCCGGCATTGCTTGTTCCACCTTTTTGAGTTCCACCTTGCATGTTTTTCAATATTTAGTTGAGTTGCTAAGTAGTGAGTTGCTAAGCACGGAACAGAGCGGATGACGGAGCCTGATAGTCAGAAAGCCTGTAGCCAAGAGGCATTTGGGGTAAATCCCAAAGAACCACTGGCCACTTGCCAGCTTTCCATTCATACCTCCTGCTACACACACTGAACACACACACTTGTTTCTCTCACTCTCGTTCTCCCTCTCTCACACACACACTGTACACACACACTTGTTTCTCTCCCTCTCGTTCTCCCTCTCTCACACACACACTGCAGCCATGTCTCCTGATTAAGACAAGGGATGCTAATAAAACCTGACTGCTGGAGCGCTGTCCCAGGAGCCCTGTCTGTGACTGGTGATAACCTTAGCAGTTACATGCCCACAACAGTTTCCCTTATCTCCCTTTGAACTAATGCCTCTTTTTAAATAGGACTCAGTCTGGGTCTGTGGAGGGCGTGGCAGAGGAGCAGGATCCCTTCCCAGCTGAACTGTCTGTATACCCTGATGTCCTGACCCCAGAGGTGCTGCATTGTACACCAGCTAACCAGGTGGAGGTTCACAGAGACTCTCAGACAGGTGAGAGCAACAAATCTCCCTATCGACTCTCCACTAGAATGTCTCTTTCTGCCAGAGAAGGTGGATCGACATTTGTCCTAATTCTCCCCAAACTCTCCTACTGTGACTGAATTTCAAGTGTGACACACAGTGTTGATCTACATTAGCCTAATCTGCTCGCTCAGTCTGCCAAGTCTCCTGTAGGAACAGTGGACATGCCAGGGAGGCTAGGCATCTGGCACACACAGAGAGCCAGGATGGAGTATGGCTGGGCCTCATGCTGAACCTCTCCCTGTGTATGTGTCCCAAATGGCACCCTATTCCCTATATAGTGCACTACTTTTGACCAGGGCACTATGTAGGGAATAGGCTGCCATTTGGGACACACAGGCACTCTGTTTGTCAGTAATGATCATTTCCCCCATGTCTCGCTCCATCTCACTGTCTCGCTCCCCCCACCCCCACACCTCTCTTTCCTCCACTCAGACGCTAAAAGGAACTGTGGTAAAGACCAGGGGGAGGCCATTGTGGATGAGGAGGCCATTCTGAGTCTGTTGGAAAGCAGCCAGACCTTCCTCTCCCAGAGATCCAGCCACGCCCCCTTATTAGGTAGGAAAACAAACCGCACTGATTACTGTGTTCATTTGGTCTATGGAGAACAGCATATCCAGCTGATCTTATGTAATTTTAATGGAAAAAATCTGTATTTAATCAACATATTGTTTATATAGCATAGCTAGCGCCAGGAGATTGATCTGACCATATGACCTGACCAGGAAAAGCTCCGGGCCCTAGTTATAACTCCAGCCCATAAGAAAAGCATCTAAGTATGGAGCTGATTGACCTCCGAGGTAATTTCCCCTTATCATGCTGTGTTTGCTGTGTGCGTGTTGCAGATAGCAGCCAGAACCATGCCATGGTGGACCTGCTGGCAGGCCTGGAGGATGATGGGTACAGAGCAGCCCATATGAGGCAGAACTTCCAGCATTCTCTGCCCGGGGGAGGGAGCGCTCACTACAACAGTGACGAGGAGGAGGAGGGGCCAGAGCTAGAGAGGGAGGAGGCAGAACTCAGTCTGATGATGTCACAGAGATGGGACAGCGACCTCTCAGAACCGTCTTCTAGACAGAGGTGACTCATTTTTGTTTCTTTGCCTTGTTCTTTTTGCTCAATATGAATGAATTATGAGTTAAATGAAGAAAACAAATCTATTAAATGAAATTAAGAAAACAAATGAAATGAAGAAAACAAATCTAATTACAGCATTCTTTGAAAAAATGCATGTCATCTATCTTGTGCCCCAGTTTTCATGCTTATTTCTTGAGGAGCTGGATTCCTCTTGTCACTGAAGTCACATGTAAACAGTAAACGCAGATGTTAGGCAGTCGGATGAAGGTCATCTGCGGTGAGCCGTGACTGAATAGTTTAAGCGACGCCTCATTGTTTAATCAATGTCTCTGTTACCTCGCTCTAGACCTGGTGTGAAGGATGCAGAGGAGAGCTTCAGTGACGAGCCCCAGGAATCCTCCGATGAGGAGATGGAAAGGAGGGGGGACAACTCTCTCTCTGCCAATCTGTCCATTTCTCAGCTGGACGGCGCTGCGGACGAGAACAGTGGTGAGTTATGAGAACGTAATGATAATAAACTACATATATCACGTCTAAGATTGTGTCATTGAGGCTTTCCTTTGATTCTTGTCACAGTATTGATATGTTATATCTGCTCTCCATAGATTCATTGTTAACGGACAAAGGCTCCAGGACCCACTCGTCCCTCACCGTCACAGACACGATCCTTGGGAAGAGAAACCCCTTTCCTGGGGAGACTGTCCACCTGGAGCCCCTGTCCTCCACCAAGGTCCTCCTGGAGTGCAAACACCCTGAGCATAGGCAGGCCCACTCACAGGACGCAGAGGAACCAGCCAATAAGCACTTCGTCGTCCAGGACAGTCACCAGTGCTCCACGGTGTTCAAGGTGAATAAAGAGAGACCTTATATCCAGCCGGTCAAACACCCCATCCCCTGTAATATCGCCAACCAGGCTGAGGTTTCTCAGATCTGTGTGGACAAAATGGACGTTGTTCGGCCTTTGTACACCTATGAGAAGAAGACGATGGCTCTGGAGGAGTCAGACCTGGGCGTCTTTCCGTTCAGCAACAGGAAGATCACCCAGAGCAGGAAGAAGTACAGCAGTATGAAGAACGTCGAGAAGAATCGTTTGTCCATCCTGCAGAACCACAGGAGCTTCTCCCTGTGTTACTCTGAGCTGAGGAACTGCCCCAGCACGACAGATCTAGAGCTGGGTCAGAAAGGCTGTAAAAGACCAATCCTGAGAAACAGTATAAACCCAACTCCCTGCCCCATAGAAGAGGACAAGCTCCTGGCCCCGTTGGAGGGCGAGATGGGCCAGGACAGCGAAGACGGCGACATGGGTGAGCTGAAGATCCGGTACGAGGACTATCAGGAGAACAAGACTGAGAGGACCATAGTAGCCCAGCAGGAGGCGCACTATAAGTTTTTCCCCAGTGTTATTCTCTCCAACTGCCTAACCAGGCCAGCTAAGAAGGTAGTGGGCAACAAGCTGACCCATGGCTGTGCTAAGCTAGAGCAGTCAGAGACACGCAGGTCAAGGCTAAAGCTTGGCAAGAGGTCTTTGGCTGCTGCAACCCAGAAGGCTAATGCGTACGCTGGGGAAACCCCAGCCTCTGACACCCAAGTCAGCACAGCCTTTATGGCCATCACGCCTACTTGTCCAAAGAGCACGGACGCCGAGGAGAAGCCAGTCACAGTGGCAAAGTCAGTCGTAGTGGGGACTGGACCCACAGAACCACTGCCAGAATCCCCTGCCCTGGCCCCTACCCCTCTACCAGCCCCTATCGCTTCCCCTGCACCGGCCCCAGTCCCTGCCATTCTGAATGAGGCGTCTGTGGAGGGCAGGTTGGCCCCACTGCTTGAGCTCCCTGCTAAAGTAACCTGCACCAAAGCCTCAGGTCTGCCTGGCAGCAAGTACACCCTGAGGGCCAAACGCAAGATGAGCTACGACAGCAGCGAGGACGGGGAACAGTCGGTATCCTCTCGCATGAAACACCCTCTGGCCCTCCGAGACCGCTTCAAAGAAAACTACGTCCTCAGCACGCAGGAACTAAAGTACCAGAAACGACGGAAGATGTACAGAAAGGAGCCAAGGGAGCCGCCCATCATCATCAAATATATAATCATCAACCGGTTCAAAGGTCAAAAGAACATGTTGGTGAAGATGGCCAAGGTGAGCGCTAAGGAGCAGCGGGTGGTGCTGACACCTGACAGAGTGGAGACGTACACAAAAATGTCCCCCATCAAGACCTTCTGGCCTAAGGTTCCACAGTCTTGTGCGGTCAAGTTCCCTCTCAGTGAGCCCAAGGCTAGTAAGAAACATCCCAAACGAAAGGCCAAGGTCAACACCACCACTAAGAAAACGGTCAACAGCCCACCCAGAGTCCGAGTTAGGCAAGGGGATGAGAGGCCTAGAAGGACTAGAGGCCTTAGAAAAACCTTGACTCCCTCTCTGCCATGCCCCTGGCCATGTTACTGTGAACTGGCCGATGACCACATCACTGAGTACACTGATGTGATGGTGGAGTTGGGTTATCGATCTGAGAGATCCCTTAGCCCTGTTGATTCAACCCCACCCCGGTGTTGGTCCCCCAGTGACCCCCTTATGGAAGCCATAAGTTCTGATCGGTTGGTGAACCGATTAAATGATCCCTGTCTCACTTCTGTTTGTCAGGAACCCCCCCCAGAGTCGTTAGGCCGAGGCGTGCGGAACCGCAGCCGGACTGCTAAACCTAGAAATGTAACCTCTACCAGCCCAAGAAGACGGATTAAGCTTTCAGAGGAAGTCAAAAAGGAGAGCACGGCGAGAAGGAAAAGTACTATTGGGACTCCAAGGAGGAGAAAGAAAGTTCTAGAAACAGTTGATGGAACTAGTGTGGGTGGTGTCTGTACTACTACCATCAGCACAAGAACGAGGAGGCCTCGGAGGAAGAAGCAGGCAGAAGGGCCTGAACAGCCCCCTGTAAGAAGCAGAGACTGTGACAGTTCCCAGCACCTCTTCCCAGAGGGTGAGCTGCCTTCTACTGAATCCTCCTCAGGGGACATACCACCCTTTCAGAAGCTAGCAAGCAAAACCAGCCAAATCATTGACGGCTCTAAATCCCTAACCCAGTTCTCGCAGTCTATTGAACCAAAGTCTGAGGACTGTGAAAGCTCCATCATGGAGGTGAACCAAAGCTTTGCTCTTGAATTCGTCCAAATGCAGCCCGACCAACCGCAGGGTTGTGCTGTGAAGGCAGACACTACTGCTGATGAATGGACATCCCAACAGGTTAAATCCCCAACCCAGGTGGAGGACAGAAAGGGCACCCCCAAAGCAGAGTCCCCCCACTCAGGCCTTCGGAATGGGAAGACCTTACCTGAGGACATCTCTGGCCTGGCTGTTCTGAAGAAGCTCCAGCAGAGAGGCGGGCAGTGCCTTTCCACTACAACACAGCCCCCTGGCTCCACACCAGACCCTGCTGCAGCCAAGCCATCAAGAGCCAGGAGGGCTCCCTCAGCCACCCCACGGAAACCCCGGGCCCCAAGAACTACAAATGCCAAGGAGGGGAAACCCAGAAGCAGGGAGGAGAAGGCGAACTCTCAGCCAGAGGTACCTGTAAAGCAAAAGCCCCCCATGTCAGATGGCGGTCCAGTGTTCCTGTCAGACCCAGGCCTGGACAGCTGTTACTCCATAGAGGACAGCCTGTCCCCAGAGCTCCCACACAACTACAACTTTGACATCAACGCCATTGGTATCGGTAGCCAGGCAGAGTTCTCCAGCCTGTACATGGGCAGCCAGTTTGTTCTGACCGACAAGAACCTGCCTCAGAAGTTCCTGAGTGACATCACCCAGGAGGCGGTACCTGCCTTGGCGCTGAGCTTAGAGACGAGGCCCGAGGTGCTGTTTGGCTCAGGGGAGGAGCTCCAAGAAAGCTTGTCCGGACCTCTGACTCCTGAACTCTTTGACAAGCCAAAAAATGGCGAATTTGTGTCCAATCATCGATCACCTCTGGACTCTGAGAGGTTACCAAGGAGCAGAGAGTGGGGAACGTCTCTGGGCAAACTCCACAGCCTCAGCCACTTCCAGGGCTTTCACTGTGAGAGGAAAGAGCTGCTGTTCTCTGCCTTTGACCCCATCTTACCACTGCCTTTGAGCTCTGCGTCTTTCGCAGACAACGAAGGGTTGCAGACTGGAGACCTACTGGAGGGGAATTATGCTTTTACATCGACCACGCCCTGTAGTTCGCCACGCTCCTTTAGCTCTCTATCCCAGGTGAAGGTCATCAGCCAGCTCCTCAGAGGGACAGGGGGGGGAGCCCACATCCTCAAGCCCCTCATGTCCCCTCCCAGTCGGGAAGAGATCCTCACCACCCTCCTGGACCTGGAGATGTCTGAGGTCACCTTCCAGGAGCCCTTCTACAGCAACCCCTCAGACGCCCCAGGGAAACCCAGGTAAAATCACTAAACTCACAGGATTACTTTAAAAGCACTTTATGACAGCTACAGTGAGGGGGAAAAGTATTTGATCCCCTGCTGATTTTGTACGTTTGCCCACTGACAAAGAAATTATCAGTCTATAATTTTAATGGTAGGTTTATTTGGACAGTGAGAGACAGAATAACAACAAAGAAATCCAGAAAAACGCATGTCAAAAATGTTATAAATTGATTTGCAGTTTAATGGGGGAAATAAGTATTTGACCCCCTCAATCAGAAAGATTTCTGGCTCCCAGGTGTCTTTTATACAGGTAACGAGCTGAGATTAGGAGCACACTCTTAAAGGGAGTGCTCCTAATCTCAGTTTGTTACCTGTATAAAAGACATCTGTCCACAGAAGCAATCAATCAGATTCCAAACTCTCCACCATGGCCAAGACCAAAGAACTCTCCAAGGATGTCAGGGACAAGATTGTAGACCTACACAAGGCTGGAATGGGCTACAAGACCATCGCCAAGCAGCTTGGTGAAAAGGTGACAACAGTTGATGCGATTATTCCCAAATGGAAGAAACACAAAATAACTGTAAATCTCCCTCGGCCTGGGGCTCCATGCAAGATCTCACCTCGTGGAGTTGCAATGATCATGAGAACGGTGAGGAATCAGCCCAGACCTACACGTGAGGATCTTGTCAATGATCTCAAGGCAGCTGGGACCATAGTCACCAAGAAAACAATCGGTAACACACTACGCCGTGAAGGACTGAAATCCTGCAGCGCCCGCAAGGTCCCCCTGCTCAAGAAAGCACATATGCATGCCTGAAGTTTGCTAATGAACATCTGAATGATTCAGAGGACAACTGGGTGAAAGTGTTGTGGTCAAATGAGACCAAAATGGAGCTCTTTGGAATCAGCTGGACTCGCCGTGTTTGGAGGAGGAGGAATGCTGCCTATGACCCCAAGAACACCATCCCCACCGTCAAACATGGAGGTGGAAACATTATGCTTTGGGGGTGTTTTTCTGCTAAGGGGACAGGACAACTTCACCACATCAAAGGGATGATGGACGGGACCATGTACCGGGTGAGTATCTTGGGTGAGAACCTCCTTCCCTCAGCCAGGGCATTGAAAATTGGTCGTGGATGGGTATTCCAGCATGACAATGACCCAAAACACATGGCCAAGTTAACAAAGGAGTGGCTCAAGAAGAAGCACATTAAGGTCCTGGAGTGGCCTAGCCAGTCTCCACACCTTAATCCCAGAGCAAATCTGTGGAGGGAGCTGAAAGTTTGAGTTGCCAAACGTCAGCCTCGAAACCTTAATGATTTAGAGAAGATCTGCAAAGAGGAGTGGGACAAAATCCCTCCTGAGATGTGTGCAAACCTGGTGGCCAACTACAAGAAACATCTGACCTCTGTGATTGCCAACAAGGGTTTTGCCACCAAGTACTAAATCATGTTTTGCAGAGGGGTCAAATACTTATTTCCCTCATTAAAATGAAAATTAATTTATAACATTTTTGACGTGCGCTTTTCTGGATTTTTTTGTTGTTATTCTGTCTCGCACTGTTCAAATAAACCTACCATTAAAATTATAGATGGATCATTTCTTTGTCAGTGGGCAAATGTACAAAATCAGCAGGGGATCAAATACTTTTTACCCTCACTGTACTGATGTGAAAATGGCTTTAGAAATACATGTGATTGATTTGATTTAAGGGTTGGAATGACACAATAGATATCTATGATTGGCAATATTATGCCTTATCACAGCCTCATCAATCATTCCATCATTAATGTCCATTTTCAAATCTCCAGGGAGGTTGGTGGGCGTAAGCTGATGGTGGAGACCAAGTTGGCCAAGGAGCTGGCTGAGTTCAACGGGGACCTGTGCCTGGAGGGGCTACAGTTCTGGAAGACAGCCTTCTCTACCATGACCCGGGCCGGCTCCTCTCACACACTGGGAGCAGAGGACACCAGAGACCAGGGCCAGCTCAGCCCCTCTTCAGCCGGGGACCAGAAGGTCATCCTGGTGCCTTGCATGAGTGCCCCCAGGCGGGAACGCGTCCAGCTATGGCTGGATGCCAGAAAACAGTACGAGCATCTGCAGAGGGGCAGGAGAGACATGGGAGAACTGGAGAGGGGAAGGTTGGAACAGGTAAGAGAAGAGCAGCAAACAGACAGGACTGAACAGCCCGCTCCGTTCCATTGTTCAGCATTGGAGGACGAGGAGGAGTTTGAGAAGCTCTCAGGTATGAGGACTCGGAGGGAGAGGAGGAATGATCTGTCCCTACAGACATCACCTGTTGGAGGGGTGGAAACTCAGGACATTCCCAGAGGAGTGAAGCCTGTACTGGACATTAACATCAGAGACTCTGAGGAGGAGTACTTTGGTAAATCCATCTCTCCACACCTGCTGCCATGGCAGGAGCCCACGCAGCACAGTCCCTCAGGACCAGACGCAGTAGAGGGAGAGAGGAGAGGGTCAGATCGAGGGTTACCCCTGTCCCCCAGGCTCTGCACCTCTCCAGAGAGGAGGGAGGAGAAGCACTTCCTCAGTCCCTCTCCCTTCCCTTCCATGAAGCCCAGGGGGGACGGGGAGTGTACCAGCCCCCAGCTCCACAGCACCCCAGTCCTTAGGCGACACAAAGGCAGGGATGAGTCGGAGACTGTGTGCAGCACAGAAGGTGCTGAAGGTAAGCCCCTTTATTCCCCGGCCGCAGGCTATTAGCAGCTGTCACTCTTCATCCTGCCTCAGCCGCCAACGTTAACTCAGACCATGGAAAATTACATTAGCGATAGCATCCGCTATAACCTTTTATTTTACTCCAACTTTCTTTCTTACCTCAGTGGGAAATTGTTATGGCTGCCATAAACAACTACATAATTGACTAATCAAGCATACCAGAATTGTAAATCTGTCGCAATTAGTTTTAATAGGAGGAAGCCGTCTGCATGCAGTGGTTTTGTCCTCTGGAATGTCATTATGCGTCGCACCACCCCACCCCGATCCTTAGTTCATTTTGGGGTTTCTGTTATGGTTTCTCTTCCAGACGCAGAGTCCACGTCTCAGAGACTGCAGCACAGGAGAGGGGAACACACAGACACCCTGAGGAGAGTGCTACTGACCACACAGAGGAAGGTCAGGACAAACGCACAGAATTTAAGCTCCTGTTCATTTAGGTCATTCCCTCCAATGATCATTTGGTGTTTTGTTGATGGTGGTGAAAAAGCCGTCTCAGGCGCCATTCCAGAATCTCTCATAAGTGTTCAATTGGGTTGAGATCTGGTGACTAAGACGGCCATGGCATATGGTTTACATCGTTTTCATGCTCATCAAACCATTCAGTGACCACTCATGCCCTGTGTATCGGGGCATCGTCATCCTATGGGGGCATAGCCTTGGTAGTCAAAATAATGGCCTGCCCAGTATTTGTATGTAAGACCCTAAGCATCGGGGCTCCCAAGTGGCGCAGCGGTCTAAGGCACTGCATCTCAGTGCAAGAGGCATCACTACAGTCCCTGGTTCCAATCCAGGCTGAGTCACATCTGGCCGTGATAGGGCGGCACACAATTGGCCCAGCATCGTCCAGGTTTGGCCGTGGTAGCCCGTCATTATAAATAAGAATTTGCTCTTAACCGGCTTGCCTAGTTAAATAAATGTTAAAGAAATACAAATAAAAGAATAATGGGACGTTCACGAACCACATCTATGTGGAAGATCCTGCTATACTGTATACTTTTTATTTATTTTATTTAAGGGGTGGCTTAATATTGTGGTAAGAATGTTCTTGTCTGCATCATTTCCAATCCCCCATATATTTTTGGGGTAAATATATATATATATATATATATATATATATATATATATATATATATATATATATATATATATATATATATATATATATATATATATATATATATATATATTGTATATATATATATACATGCATACATACATATACACATATACATACACATACATACTTTTTTTTAGAATATACCTTTATTACCACCCTACCACCCTTCCCCCAATTGGAGTAAACCAATAAACACTTAGGCTTCTACCTTCAGTTGATATATCTTATACACATTTTACAGACACAATCTATTTTACAATAGTTATATTTAGTTTGTTGTTAGTCCTTCCTCTATTTCTGATGTCCATCCAGTTTGATTTCTATTTGTAACTGTGCTATTTCGCAACATTTCTGAACCTATATACATTTTACAGACCCCGTATGTTTTACATTGGTTATCTTGTTATTAGTCCCACCCTTCAGCTCCATTCAACCTCTCCCATCTATCTCTCAACATCATCCATTTCGGATTTCTATTTGCCATATATTTTTCAACTGTGCAGTGATGCTTCACAAAATTAGTGAACCTTTCTATTCACAGAGCTTCTACAGATTGTAAATTAAAAATATGTTTTTTTGCTAAAATAATTATTATATTATTGATTGATAGATAGCATTACTGGGTGATTTTAAAAGCCATAATCTATCTGCAGCATTAGTTCTAGGCAAATGCTGCAATTCTTCAGCCATTCCTTGACCTGTGACCGAAAACAAGCTACATATGGACAATACCAAAATAAATGATCTAATGACTCTGCCTCCTCACAGCAGAATCTGCAGAGCTGGGAAGATTGTATCTCCCATATATATAACATTCTATTAGTTGACAGAATTTTGTATAGTAATTTAAATTGAAAAATTTGAAGTTTTGAATCCGGCGTTGTTTTGCGTATCAGTTCATAAACCATGTGTCGTGGAATGGGTACATCCAAAATCTCTTCCCAACTATTTAGCTATTTATATGGCATAGCTATCAGTTTGTTTGTCCTTAATTAAATTAAATTGATATATGTTTTTATTTATCACACTTTTCTTTAACCATTTATGTTTTTTAATACAGGGCCGACATACAAGTTCCTTACTTTTTCCCCCTTTTCCCCTTCTACTATTAATTGGTTGTAATTTTGGGTGGAGCAGACATTTCCATATGCCTGCGTTAGCTGCATGTGTGAGAACTCCACCAGTCCTATTTATGATTAAAATTAAAGCTTTTTTTTTTTAAATTCTTCGAAAAATATGTTTTTTTAATCAATGAGTATATTTGAGTTTAACCACAATATTTGTTGTATTATTTGTTCTGTCTTTTCAGGTAGATTAAACTGAAATTGCAACCAACTTTCTAAGGTTTGTTTAAAAAATCAAGATATTTTGGAGATGATTTCCTTTTCAAACAACCGAAAGGGAGCAGGTGTAATCTGAATAAAGGGGAAAAGGCCCTTCTTGAACATAGGATGAGACATTCAAACCAATTTATTAGAGTACCAGTTTGGATTTAAGTATAACTTTTCTATGACTGATGCCTTAAGTGAGAGGTCTAATGCTTTAATATTTAATCATTTCTGCCCTCCGAATTCATATTCGTTATATAAATAGGCCGTTTTCATTTTGTCTGGCTTGCCGTTCCAAATAAAATGGATTTTTTTTTGTTCATATAATTTAAAAAACAGGTCACTAGGTGTAGGCAAAACCATGAGCAAATAGGTCAACTGTGATATAACTAAAGAGTTAATCAGGGTGATTTTTCCACAAATTGACAGGTATTTTCCTTTCCATGGTAGCAAGATCTTATCTATTTTTGCTAACTTTCTATTTTTTTTTATTGGAGTGAGATCTTTGTATCCCTAATTTACTCAAGTGTTTGCATTATTTTTGTCAGTTACCTATGTTGGCCTCAATATACCTGGATGAGCAATGTACAGTTTTAGAATATTGATGAACAGCATCAATCAAGTAAATGGCCCAAAACAAATGTCAGATTTCACGTAATTAAACAAATATTTTTAGCATTTACTTGATCCGCCCTGATACGCTGTTCTGTCTTTAATGTGATGTGAATAAGCTTTCCCCCTGTTCCCCATCCCCAGAACCAGTTTGCTGCTTTGAACGCTCCAAAGAAAGACAACTCTCAGATCGAGGGCCCCAGCATCAGCAATTCATACGGATTCAAAGTCAGCTTGCAGAACCTCCAGGACGCTAAAGCCCTGCACGAGGTGAGACACTCACACACACACACACAGAGATTGACTAACTGACAGACACACACACACTTCCCACTGACTCAGCTGTTTTCTCACTGACAAACACACACACAATGTAGTTGTAAGGAAGGAATGTGACATCTTGCTTGTCTTTCATCTGTAGGTGCAGCACCTGACGTTGATGAGCATGGAGCTTCACGTGCGGACCCGGCGGGACCTGGAACCCGACCCCGAGTTTGACCCCATATGTGCCTTATTCTACTGCTTCAGCTCTGACGCACCTTTACCTGACTCAGACAAGACCCAGCTGACTGGGGCCATCGTGGTAGACAAGGACTGCCAGGAGAGTGGCCAAGGTGATGGGTCACGCACCCTGTCCCTCCTGCCAAGTTCTGGATGGACCACACTTATCTGACCTTCAAGTATTGTTGTATTGTGTTCATGGTCATTGTGCTTAGATTTGAAAGGACCGTGTATGGCTGTGTTTACACAGGCAGCCCAAATCTGATCTTTTGCCAAATTATGGGCAACATATCTGATGTGATTGGTCAAAATACCAATTAGTGGCAAAAAAAGATCCGAATTGGACTGCCTGTGTAAATGCAGCCTATATGTTTGTGATGTACAGTTGAAGTCAGAAGTTTACATACACTTAGGTTGAAGTCATTAAAACTCGTTTCTCAACCACTCCACAAATTTCTTGTCAACAAACTATAGTTTTGGCAAGTCGGTTAGGACATCTACTTTGTGCATGACACAAGTAATTTTTCCAACAATTGTTTACAGAAAGATTATTTCACTTATAATTCACTGTATTACAATTCCAGTTGGTCAGACGTTTACATACACTAAGTTGACTGTGTGTTTAAACAGCTTAGAAAATTCCAGAAAATGGTGTCATGGCTTTAGAAGCTTCTGATAGGCTAATTGACATCATTTGAGTCAATTGGAGGTGTACCTGTGGATGTATTTCACAATGCTTACCTTCAAACTCCGTGCCTCTTTGCTTGACATCATGGGAAATCAAAAGAAATCAGTCAAGACCTCAGAAAAAAAATTGTAGACCTCGACAAGTCTGGTTCATCCTTGGGAGCAATTTCCAAACGCCTGAAGGTACCACGTTCATCTGTACAAACAATAGTAAGCAAGTATAAACACCATGGGACCACGCAGGCATCATACTGCTCAGGAAGGAGACGCATTCTGTCTCCTAGAGATGAACGTACTTTGGTGTGAAAAGTGCAACTCAATCCCAGAACAACAGTAAAGGACCTTGTGAAGATGCTGGAGGAAACCGGTACAAAAGTATCTATATCGACAGTAAAACAAGTCTTATATCGACATAACCTGAAAGGCCGCTCAGCAAGGAAGAAGCCACTGCTTGTAACTGCACATAGGGACAAAGATCATACTTTTTGGAGAAATGCCCTCTGGTCTGATGAAACAAAAATAGAACTGTTTGGCCATAATGACCATCGTTATGTTTGTAGGGAAAAGGGGGAGGCTTGCAAGCCGAAGAACGCCATCCCAACGTGAAGCACGGGGGTGGCAGCATCATGTTGTGGGGGTGCTTTGCTGCAGGAGAAACTGGTGCACTTCACAAAGCAGATAGCATCATGAGGTTGGGAAATTATATGGATATATTGAAACATCTCAAGACATCAGTTAACGTTTGGTCGCAAAAGATCTTCCAAATGGACAATGACACCAAGCATACTTTCAAAGTTGTGGCAAAATGGCTTAAGGACAACAGAGTTTAGGTATTGGAGTGGCCATCACAAAGCCCTGACCTCAATCTTAGTTACACAAGACCTGTCAGGAGGAATGGGCCAAAATTGACCCAACTTATTGTGGGAACCTTGTGGAAGGCTACCCGAAACATTTGACCCAATTTAAAGGCAATGCTACCAAATACTAATTGAGTGTATGTAAACATCTGACCCACTGCGAATGTGATGAAAGAAATGAAAGCTGAAATATATAATTCTCTCTACTATTATTTTCTGACATTTCACATTCTTAAAATAAAGTGGTGATCCTAACTGACCTAATAAACAGGGAATTTTTACTATGATTAAATGTCAGGAATTGTGAAAAACAGAGTTTAAATGTATTTGGCTAAGGTGTATGTAAACTTCCGACTTCAACTGTACCTCTATCTGTGTGTGTGCCCTCCCAGGTGTCAGAGGAACAGCACCCCTGCTGGTAAGATCAGGTGTCTCAGGACTGAAGGTCACCTACGCCGTGAATGAGAAGCAGATGTTCCAGGAAGTTGTCACTGTCATAAGAAGGTACAGTAAAGCACTCGCCAGCTTCTGGTTCTAAAGAGCTGAAATTAGTTGGTTCGTTGGCCATCCCTATGGGGGAAATGAATGAATTGGGTTTTGGGATGAACAGCGAAAATAAGTTACGAAGTTAACATAGTCTTAGTAGCTCTTAAAAATGTTGTTTTATGAGATATCAGTCAGCTTGTTCTGATTTATATAAAATGCTTTGAAATTCACAAAAAGTGTCGTTAGCTGATGAAGATGATCTCATAGAACAAAATGTATAAGATCTCCTAAACCTGTGTTTATACCACAGACCTTATGTGAAGGTTGACCATGCGGTTGGATTTTAACAGCGAGGAGGCATACGATGAAGATCTGTTTTTCTTGCCAGAGGGAGGCTATTTATTTGCAAGTGGGTATAGCCGGCGAACTTTAAACATTTTAAAAAAACAGGACGATGAACAAAAGGTAGGCTCTAACCAAAGATAACTCGGGATTCAACCATGCCTGTAAAACCGGCCGCATGCCGACCTGTTACCTGTCTGCCTTTCAAATAAAGAAATGACATGCTTCTTGTCGCAATACCCATTACCCAGAATGCATCACAAACCCTACCAATTACCTCATTTACAATCAACTTCAGTAAAGTTATGAAAAAGGTACAGTATACAAACACATTCAGTTAATATATTCCACATAAATATCCCCACATCAATAAGTCAATTAATGTGTGTCTCAAAATGGATCAATGTTTAGAAATACATAATCAGGCAAGACTTTAGCTAATGTGACAGAGGACATAGGACAATCTTATTTTTATTTTATTTGATTTATTTTTGTTGTTGATCCCAAAAACAAAAGCCCTATTCATTTCCCCATAGGCTTTGGCCAACGAGCCAGCATCCGTTAGTTCCTACAAAAAGATGGAATTACTATTGCTCTCTATATTGGCTCCTGTAGATTTGACCTTGATCCTTACTTTGTGAACAAAGAGATCTGAAGCACACAGTAGCATTGTTGCTACACCTAATCGGTTGTAAAACATTTACCTGGGTGCTCATGTTCCCCACACTGATGGCGCATGAAGCACCCCAAACATATTTTGAATTTCAATTAACTTATAAACAGGGGTTTTAATGTATCGTCTACAGTGGCAACTTTAGCATGTAAATGTTGGTGGGGCAAACTCTAACCAATTATTTTTAGATGCATGCAGGCAAATTCACTACATAACATCTTATTATTTTATTCGGCCTGCAGTGCATTCAGAAAGTATTCAGACCCCTTGACTTTTTCCACATTTTGTTACGTTACAGCCTTATTCTAAAATGGATGAAATTGTTATTTTTCCTCATCAATCTACACACAATACCCCATAATTACAAAGCAAAACATGTTTTTAGAAATGTTATCAAATTCATTTAAAATAAAAAGCTGAACTATAACATTTACATAACTATTCAGACCCTTTACTCAGTACTTTTGTTGAAGCACCTTTGGCAGCAATTACAGCCTTGAGTCTTCTTGGGAATGACGCTACAAGCTTGGCACACCTGTATTTGGAGAGTTTCTCACATTCTTTTCTGCATATCCTCTCAAGCTCTTGTCAGGTTGGATGGGGAGGGTCGCTGCACAGCAGGTCAGGTCTCTCAAGAGATGTTCGATCGGGTTCAAGTCCGGGCTCTGGCTTGGCCACTCAAGGACATTCAGAGACTTGTCCTGAAGCCACTCCTGTGTTGTCTTGGCTGTGTGCTTAGGGTTGTTGTCCTGTTGGAAGGTGAACCTTCGTCCCAGTCTGAGGTCCTGAGCGCTCTGGAGCAGGTTTTCATCAAGGATTGCTCTGTACTTTGCTCTGTTCATCTTTCCCTCGATCCTGACTAGTCACCCAGTCCCTGCTGCTGAAAACATCCCCACAGCATGATGCTGCCACCACCATGCATCACCGTAGGGATGGTGCCAGGTTTCCTTCAGATGTGACACTTGGCATTCAGGCCAAAGAGTTCAATCTTGGTTTCATCAGACCAGAGAATCTTGTTTATCATGGTCTGAGAGTCTTTAGCTGCCTTTTGACAAACTCCAAGCGGGCTGTCATGTGCCTTTTACTGAGGAGTGTCTTCCGTCTGGCCACTCTACCATAAAGGCCTGATTGGTGGAGTGCTGCAGAGATGGTTGCCCTTCTGGAAGGTTCTCCCATCTCCACAGATGAACTCTAGAGCTCCTTTAGAGTGACCATCGAGTTCTTTATCACCTCCCTGACCAAGGCCCTTCTCCCCTGATTGCTCAGTTTGGCTGGGCGGCCAACTCTAGGAAGAGTCTTGGTGGTTCTCAACTTTTTCCATTTAAGAATGACGAACACTGGGTTCTTGGTGACCTTCAATGCTGCATTAATTTTTCGGTACCCTTCCCCAAATCTGTGCCTCGACACAATACTGTCTCGGAGCTCTACGGACAACTCCTTCGACCTCATGGTTTGGTTTTTGCTCTGACATGCACATTCAACTGTGGGACCTTATATAGACAGGTGGGTGCCTTTCCAAGTCATGTCCAATCAATTGAATGTACCACTGGTGGACTCCAAGTTGTAGAAACGTCTCAAGGATGATCAATGGAAACCTGAGCTCAATTTTGCGGTTCATAGCATTTGCAAACATTTCTAAAAACCTGTTTTGCCTTGTTATTATGGGGTGTTGTGTGTAGATTGATGAGGAAACATATTTATTTAATCCATTTTAGAATTAGGCTGTAACGTAACAAAAATGTGGCACAAGTAAAGGGGTCTGAATACTTTCCGAATGCATTATCCACTTTTATAGACAATATACCTAGACCCAGACAGCGCATTGCACAAACAAAACAACCCACACAATATCAACTGGAAATACTGGGGTCGAATACTGAACTTTTTGTTGAAATTGTTTTATTTTAATGGGAAGGGAATGGCAATCATGGTTACAGACCCAACAACATTATATAGTATCTCCTCCCCGTGAAGAAAAGCACAAACTATTTATAATACACAATGTAAGCAAAACAAGTAAATCATTCCAACATGGCCTAAAATTATGAATAAGATACTAATGAGAACGATGAGCTGATGAGGCAAGCCGTAATTTCTATTTAAGACGTTAATGAATGAGTATTCAAAATAATAATTTTTTCAGCTCTTTTGAAATGTACAGCTACAGAATTCAGAACATGGGCCGTTCTTACAGTATTCTCCCTGTACACCAAGTCAGAACCGTAGTATAAATCATGGGGGCATATAAGCAGACAATGAGAAAGCTCTTACCATATTCAATGATGACATATCTCCAAAATAGGCTATAGGCTACATGTGCACCACCAAGTCAGAACAGTAGGCTAAATGTTGAGGAGGAAAGAGACCAAATTACTAGGTTGAGGCACATGGACTACTTAACAGCGTACTACACAATATACACTTAGTATTACTTTCTTAGCTACAGTATTCATATCTCCCTATCTCCCTGGCAAATTTACATAATTTATGCAGCAGCATACAGGACATATTTTTGGATCACCGTTGTTGTGCTGTGCTCACTTGAACGAATGTCCTTTGTAATCAAACTTAGTCAGCAAAATCTGGCATTCTCTGGATTTAGGGTGCTTTCAAGACAACTGGGAACTCTTGGGGGGGACAAGGTTGAATTATGACTCCGTGATCTTTAGGTTGGAGCTCTACAAAGAAGCCCGAGTTCCCGGCTTGGAATTCCGAGTTGGATGACTGTTCAAAACGTATTTTCCCAGCCCGACAGCATTGCCAATGTATTTAACTTTTCCTGGCCCATGGTGTTGCGTGTCAATGTTTATCCTTTTTAAGCTTGGAAAAGAGAACCTTTCAGACAGATGTTCTTAAACTCAGACTTGGACCACACACCTCCACCGAATAGCATTGTAAAATAATAGTGAAGACATCAAAACTATGAAATATGGAATCATGTAGTGACCTAAAATGTGTTAAACAAATCAAAATATTTTTTCTATTTTAGATTCAAAGTAGCCACCCTTTGCATTGATGACAGCTTTGCACACTCTTGGCATTCTCTCATCCAGCTTTACCTGGAATGCTTTTTCAAGAGTCTTGTTCCCACATATGCTGAACACTTGTTGGCTGCTTTTCCTTCATTCTGCGGTCCAACTCATCTCAAACCATCTCAATTGGGTTGAGGTTGGATGATTGTGGAGGCCAGGTCATCTGATGCAGCACACCATCACTCTCCTTCTTGGTCAAATAGTCCTTACACAGCCTGGATTTGTGTTGGGTCATTGTCCTGTTGGAAAAACAAATGATAGTCCCGCTAAGTGCAAACCAGATGGGATGGCGTATTGCTGCAGAATGTTGTGGTAGCCATTAGGGTTGCACATTTTGGGGAATATTCAGAGTTGGAAACATTCCGTGGGAATTAACAGGAATATATGCAAATGAATATTAATACCATTTACATGTAGATGTTTTTTGCATTGGATATATTTACCATATATGGAGGCAGAAACAACCTTTTACCTTAACATAAGTAGACATAATTGCAAATGATTAAATCCTTCCAATAAAAATATACAGTGCCTTGCGAAAGTATTCGGCCCCCTTGAACTTTGCGACCTTTTGCCACATTTCAGGCTTCAAACATAAAGATATAAAACTGTATTTTTTTGTGAAGAATCAACAACAAGTGGGACACAATCATGAAGTGGAACGACATTTATTGGATATTTCAAACTTTTTTAACAAATCAAAAACTGAAAAATTGGCCGTGCAAAATTATTCAGCCCCTTTACTTTCAGTGCAGCAAACTCTCTCCAGAAGTTCAGTGAGGATCTCTGAATGATCCAATGTTGACCTAAATGACTAATGATGATAAATACAATCCACCTGCGTGTAATCAAGTCTCCGTATAAATGCACCTGCACTGTGATAGTCTCAGAGGTCCGTTAAAAGCGCAGAGAGCATCACGAAGAACAAGGAACACACCAGGCAGGTCCGAGATACTGTTGTGAAGAAGTTTAAAGCCGGATTTGGATACAAAAAGATTTCCCAAGCTTTAAACATCCCAAGGAGCACTGTGCAAGCGATAATATTGAAATGGAAGGAGTATCAGACCACTGCAAATCTACCAAGACCTGGCCGTCCCTCTAAACTTTCAGCTCATACAAGGAGAAGACTGATCAGAGATGCAGCCAAGAGGCCCATGATCACTCTGGATGAACTGCAGAGATCTACAGCTGAGGTGGGAGACTCTGTCCATAGGACAACAATCATTCGTATATTGCACAAATCTGGCCTTTATGGAAGAGTGGCAAGAAGAAAGCCATTTCTTAAAGATATCCATAAAAAGTGTCGTTTAAAGTTTGCCACAAGCCACCTGGGAGACACACCAAACATGTGGAAGAAGGTGCTCTGGTCAGATGAAACCAAAATTGAACTTTTTGGCAACAATGCAAGATGTTATGTTTGGCGTAAAAGCAACACAGCGCATCACCCTGAACACACCATCCCCACTGTCAAACATGGTGGTGGCAGCATCATGGTTTGGGCCTGCTTTTCTTCAGCAGGGACAGGGAAGAGGGTTCAAATTGATGGGAAGATGGATGGAGCCAAATACAGGACATTTCTGGAAGAAAACCTGATGGAGTCTGCAAAAGACCTGAGACTGGGATTTAGATTTGTCTTCCAACAAGACAATGATCCAAAACATAAAGCAAAATCTACAATGGAATGGTTCAAAAATAAACATATCCAGGTGTTAGAATGGCCAAGTCAAAGTCCAGACCTGAATCCAATCGAGAATCTGTGGAAAGAACTGAAAACTGCTGTTCACAAATGCTCTCCATCCAACCTCACTGAGCTCGAGCTGTTTTGCAAGGAGGAATGGGAAAAACTTTCAGTCTCTCGATGTGCAAAACTGATAGACATACCCCAAGCGACTTACAGCTGTAATCGCAGCAAAAGGTGGCGCTACAAAGTATTAACTTAAGGGGGCTGAATAATTTTGCACGCCCAATTTTTCAGTTTTTGATTTGTTAAAAAAGTTTGAAATATCCAATAAATGTCGTTCCACTTCATGATTGTGTCCCACTTGTTGTTGATTCTTCACAAAAAAATACAGTTTTATATCTTTATGTTTGAAGCCTGAAATGTGGCAAAAGGTCGCAAAGTTCAAGGGGGCCGAATACTTTCGCAAGGCACTGTATATATATTTAGTTGCAAATTGAACTTTAATTAAATGAGTTGACTCTTCAAATCATGGGATGATTTCACTGAACAGAAAAAGAAAGGGAATATTGAATGATCCCCAATGATCCATCGCATCTCCCAAAAACATTTTCTGTAAAATGATAGTCTAGAAACTAAAGCTTTGGTTGTCTTCCTCTCGGGCTTCTATGTCTTCTCCCTGGACCTCCTCAATGTCCACCTCTTGAACATCAGACTCTGAGGCCTCATCTTCACTGTCACTTTCCAACCCTGTTGAGGATGGCTCGTTGTCAGGCTCAAAAAGCCTCAAATTTGCCCAGATGACCATCAATTTTTCAACCCTTGTATTGGTCAACCTGTTGCCTGCTTTGGTGTGTGTTCCCAAACAAGGACCAGTTGCGCTCTGAGGCGGCTGATGTTGGTGGGATTTGGAGGATGATGGTCCCTCCAAAGTCCCTTCCACCAGGTGGCTGATGAGATATGTTGGCACGACTGCCATATTGCATCTCCATCTTAAAGCCCTTTCTTGGAAGTGTACTTCGCCAGACAGCCAAGAACCTTGCCCTCATCTAGGCCAAAGTGGCGAGACATGGTAGTGATGACACCATAGGCCTTGTTGATCTCTGCACCAGACAGGATGCTCTTGCCAGCATACTTGGGGCCCAATATGTACGCTGCGGTGTGTATGGGCTTCAGGCAGAAGTCTTCACGCGTTTTGATGTATTTCAGAACTGCAGTTTCCTCTGCTTGGCGCAACAGCGAAGTGGGCAGGGCAGTACAGATTTCTTCTCTTACATCTGCAAGCAGTCTGAACATCAGACAGGATGGTATTGTCTCCCTCAATGCGTGCAATGGCTACTGCTATAGATTTCAGGCTGCTTACCACTCTCTCCCAAAATACATTATCCAGGAGGATCCTCTTGATGGGACTGTCCATATCGGCAGACTGTGAAATGGCCATTTCTTGGAGAGACTCCTTCCCCTCTAGGAGACTGTCAAACATGATGACAACACCACCCCAACAGGTGTTGCTGGGCAGCTTCAATGTGGTGCTCTTATTCTTCTCACTTTGCCTTGTGAGGTAGATTGCTGCTACAACTTGATGACCCTTCACATACCTAACCATTTCCTTGGCTTTCTTGTAAAGTGTATCCATTGTTTTCAGTGCCATGATGTCCTTGAGGAGCAGATTCAATGCATGAGCAGGACAGCCAATGGGTGTGATGTGAGGATAGGACTCCTCCACTTTAGACCAAGCTGCCTTCATGTTTGCAGCGTTGTCTGTCACCAGTGCAAATACCTTCTGTGGTCCACTGCCTTCAGCTCATCTGCAATGTAGAGATTGGTGCGTCTGTTGGCCCTTGGGTCTGTGCTCTTGTAGAACACTGGTTGAGGGGTGAAGATGATGTAGTTAATTATTACTTGCCCATTAACATTCAACCACCCATCAGAGATGATTGCAGTACAGTCTGCTTTCTCTAAGATTTGCTTGACCTTCACTAGAACTCTGATGAACTCTGCATCCAGCAAATTAGTAGATAAAGCATGTCTGGTTGGAGGGGTGTATGCTGGGTGAAGAACATTTAGAAATCTCTTCCAATAACATTATCAGTGGCATACGCAGCTCGAGCAAGACATTCATCAGCTTTTCTCTAACGTTTCTCCATTGAGTCAACAAAAAACTTTTGATTCCAGGAGGACCATGAGCTATTGCTATCAATAAGGTGTCTGATTTCATAATTTTCACCTTGAATAGAAGTAGAGGGACTTTTGTCAGAGGTTGCTTGTTGTAAGTGCTGAGGGAACTTTATGCACTTGGCCAGATGATTCTGCATCTTTGTTGCATTCTTCACATATGATTTGGCACAGTATTTGTAAATGTACACAGCTTTTCCTTCTACTTTAGCTGCAGTGAAATGTCTCCACACATCAGTTGGTGCACATTTTCCTGTAAAAGATGAGAAACAAATGAGTTAAAAAAAAAACAAATACAATTCCATGTACAGATAAATAGTTAAGCAGTTAGATTAAACAACTCCTTTGTAAGATAAAGGTTTTAAAATGAAACATGTATGGAAACAGGTGAATTAACACTCAGCCAGCTCAAGCAAGCTAAAAACCCACATGGTAGCAAAAACTAACTAGCAGTTAGAAATTATACAAATTAGAAATTATTTAAACACACTTTGTGGAGGCTACTATTTACTAGTTGACAAAAAATAATGTATGTCATGAAAAATATTTTCGCCCCACCCAGTATTGCAATCAAAACTTACCAGAAAGCATGTAGTATTTGGCTCAGACAGTGTAGTCGTGTGTGCTCAATAGCATCTCATTAGTGTGCAAGATCTTGAGAATCAGCTGTGATGTGATGGAAGAATGCACTGTGCATGCAGAGGGTTGCAATTCCATTGAATTGGGGATATTTTAACCAAAATATGGCACAAGACTGATAATTGCCTTGTGTATTCCACAAAAAAAGGTTAACTTTTGCTAAAAAGGTTAGCAAAATTCCCCAAATTCCAGGGCTTAACTTCCCATGGAAAATTTCCGTAAATTTACCGGAAAGTTTCCGACCCTTTGCAACCCTAGTAGCCATGCTTGTTATTGAATTATAAATAAACCACTGACCGTGTCACCAGCAAAGCACCCCCACACCATCACACCTTCTCCTCCATGCTTCATGGTGGGAACTACACATGTGGAGATCATCCGTTCACCTACTCGTCTCACAAAGACATGGCGGTTGGAACCAAAAATATCAAATTTGGACTCATCAGACCAAGGACAGATTTCCCCCGGCCTAATGTCCATTCCATCAAATCAATCAATCAAATGTATTTATAAAGCCCTTTTTTACATCAGCCGATGTCACAAAGTGCTATACAGAAACCCAGCCTAAAAACCCAAACAGAAAGCAATGCATATGTTCGTGTTTCTGGCGAAAGCAAGTCTCTTCTTCTTTTTGGTGTCCTTTAGTAGTGGTTTCTTTGCAGCAATTCGACCATGAACAGTTGATGTTAAGATGTGTCTGTTACTTGAACTCTGTGAAGCATTGATTTGGGCTGCAATTTCAGAGGCTGGTAACTCTAGTGAACTTATCCTCTGCAGCAGAGGTATCTCTGGGTCTTCCTTTCCTGTGGCGGTCCTCACGAGAGCCAGGTTCGTCATAGCACTTGATGGTTTTTGCGAATGCACTTGAAGAAACTTTCAAAGTTCTTAATGACCTTCATGTCTTCAAGTAATAAGGGACTGTCGTTTCTCTTTGGTTATTTGAGCTGTTCTTGCCATAATATGGACTTGGTCTTTTACCAAATAGGGCTATCTTCTGTATACCACTCATACCTTGTCACAAAACAACTGATTTGCCCAAACACATTAAGAAGGAAAGAAATTCCACAAATGAACTTTTAACACGGCACACCTGTTAATCGAAATGCATTCCAGGTGACTACCTCATAAAGCTGGTTGAGAGAATGCCAAGAGTATGCAAAGCTGTCATTAAGTCAAAAGGGTGGCTACTTTGAAGAATCTCAATTATAAAATATATTTTGATTTATTTAACCCTTTTTTGGTTACTTAATGATTTACTACATGTTATTTCATAGTTTTGATGTCTTCACTTATTCTAAAATGTAGAAAAACTCTTGAATGAGTGGGTGTGTCCACATTTTGACTGGTACTGTGTGTATTTGTTCACCTTTCTAAGTAATCTAAAATACTATTTTCTATATTGTTTTGGCCCGTGTTAAACATTTGTACTGCTCTTTCTCCTGTCATGTAAGTCTCTGTTCTGTCATGGCAGGTTTGACCCAGACATCCTGGTGGGCTACGAGGTCCAGATGCGCTCCTGGGGCTACCTCCTCCAGCGGGCATCAGCACTCGGTGTGGACCTGTGCCAGCAACTTTCCCGGGTACCAGGTAGGGTGGCACTGATCCTGGCCCTGTTTGCTGCCACAATACTGCTTTATTACCAATACAAATGGTCTGATTGATGGAAGAATATGAACTTCCTCTCCTAAAGGAAACAGTGACAATTGTTAATAACACAGCAACAATTGTTAATTACACAGCTTGATATGTGTTTTGTTTGTTACATATTACATAGTAGTTACATATTTGGTAGGGTGGCACTGACCCCTGGCCCTGTTTTCTGCCACAACACTGCTCACTCGCACCTTTTAGCTCCTATAAAACAGGTCTGGTGAGAGAATAAAATAAGCACTTCCTCTCCTAAAGGAAGCCGTGTAATGTAGCTAATCCACAGCTTGAGAGCTTGTTTATTGAGTGTAGATATTTCTCTGTGATTTAGGTAAAGTATCGTGTTTCGTAGCATGGGGGTGTTCTATTTGAAATCTGATTTGATTCAAATACTGTGCAATTGTTGGAGTGAATTTATGCTCCACTCCACTGTATTCAAATACAGTATATTGGCACTCATACAGAAACCTCGAGCAGGTTTCTTTCTGACGTTCTACTGCTCTATACCCAGCCATTCTATCCGGGTCAAAGGAGAATGTCGTCTGGCTGCTCCTCCATGGGTGTAATAACGTCTGTATGTCTGTTGTCTTCAGGTAACGCCAAAGAGAACCATTTCGCAGCAGAGAGAGACGAGTATAGAGCAGACACCATGACAGAGATACACATCATCGGACGTATCGTCATCAACCTGTGGAGAATTATGAAGACTGAGGTAGCTGCTGCTGCAGACGTTATTAATCACTTCCCTTTTATTTTAAGAACATAATTCCAGATGCTTTGGTTTCTTAGGTCATTTGTAAGTGTGTATTTCATTGTTTTTTTCCCAGGTGACATTGAACAACTACAGTTTTGAGAATGTGGCCTTCCACGTCCTGCACCAGCGCTTCCCCCTGTACAGCCCCCGCTCCCTGTCAGACTGGTTCGACCACAACACTGACCTGTACAGGTGGGCAATACACCATCCTACTGGATACACCCATTTACCTGGCTGCTCTCTCTTTTCAAGAGCTGACAGCCATGGCAGCTCTGCTTCTTGCTCCTAAGCAACTTTGCAGTATTTTGTTTTTTTGTGTCTTATTTCTTACATTATTAGCCCACAATGTTTTTTGTGTTATTGTATACAGACAGAAATAACGTTTGGATATCTGAGCGGTGGTAACTCACCAGCATTATGACTTTGCCGAATTGGATCCTTTGTTCGTACCCCCCAGGGCAATTTAACTTATTCCAGAGGCTGCTCCAAGACACAGCCGGTGGAGGAGAGGTATTCGGAGTGGACTTCTAGTCTGACTCAGGAGGCGTGCACTCCAGCCACCGCTTCTGAGTATATAACCCGCTAATGTTCAGTCTCTGGACGAGCTCAGGGTGAGGAGGTCCTTCCAGAGAGACATCAGGGACTATAACATACTCTGTTTCACGGAATCATGACTCTCTCTGATTATACTGTCCTTGTCCATACAGCCAGCTGGGTTCTCAGTACATCGCGCAGACAGGAATAAAGAACTCTCCGGGAAGAAGAAAGGCGATGGTGTATGTTTCATGATTTACTACTCATGGTGTGATTGTGATAACGTACAGAAACTCAAGTCCTTTTGTTCACCTGACTTAGAATACCTCACAATCAAATGCCGACCGTATTACCTCTCAAGATACATTTATTTGGTTATAGTTGTGTATATTCTCCCTCAAGCCGATACCACGACGGCCCTCAAGGAGCTACACTGAAAACCACATATCCCGAGGCCGCATTTATTGTATATGGTAGAATACAAACAGTGTAGTTATTCCCTCCGTAAGGCAATCAAACAGGCAACACGTCAGTACAGAGACAAAGTGGAGTCGCAATTCAACGGCTGACACGAGACGTATGTGGCCGGGTCTACAGACAATCACGGATTACAAAGGGAAAACCAGCCAGGTCGCGGACACCGACGTCTTGCTCTCAGACAAGTTAAAAAGCTTCTTTGCCCGCTTTGAGTATAACACAGTGCCACCAACGCGGCCCGCTCCCAAGGACTGTGGGCTCTCGTTCTCCGTGGCCGACGTGAGTAAGACATTTAAGAGCGTTAACCCTCGCAAGGCTGCCGGCCCAGACGGCATCCCTAGCCACGTCCTCAGAGCATGCACAGACCAGCTGGCTGGAGTGTTTACAGACACAGTCCATACATGTTTCAAGATGTCCACCATTGTTCCTGTACCCAAGAAGGCAAAGGTAAATGAACTCGATGACTATCCCGTAGCACTCACTTCTGTCATCATGAAGTGTTTTGAGAGGCTAGTTAAGGATCATATCACCTCCACCTTACCTGACACCCTAGACCCACTTCAATTTGCATACCGCCCCAATAGATACACAGATGATGCAATCGCCGTCGCACTGCACACTGCCCTATCCCATCTGGACAAGAGGAATACCTATGTAAGAATGCTGTTCATTGACTAGAACACCATAGTACCCTCCAAGCTCATCATTGATCTTGGGGCCCTGGGCATCCTGACTGGCCGCCCCCAGGTGGTGAAGGTAGGAAACAACACCTCCACATTACTGATCCTCAACACAGGGGCCCCACAAGGGTACGTGCTCAGCCTCCTCCTGTACTTCCTGTTCAACCATGACGCAAGCCTCCAACTCAATCATCAAGTTTGCAGACGACACGAGGAGCTGATCGTGGACTTCAGGAAACAGCAGAGGGAGCACGCCCCTATCCACATCAATGGGACCGCAGTGGAAAGCTTCAAGTTGAAAAGCTTCAAGTTCCTCGGCGTACACATCACTGACAATCTGAAATGGTCCACCCACACAGACAACAGCGCCTCTTCAACCTCAGGAGGCTAAGGAAATTCTGCTTGGCCCCCAAGACCCTCACAAACTTTTACAGATGCACAATTGAGAGCATCATGTTGGGCTGTATCACCGCCTGGTACGGCAACTGCACCTCCCGCAACCGCAGGGCTGTCCAGAGGGTGGTGCGGTCTGCCCATCGCATCATCATGGGCTCACTGCCTGCCCTCCAGGACACCTACAGCACCCGATGTCACAGTAAGGCCAAAAATATCATCAAGGGCATCAACCACCCGAGCCATGGCCTGTTCACCCCACTACCATCCAGAAGGCAAGGTCAGTACAGGTGCATCAAAGCTGAAACCGAGAGACTGAAAAACAACTTCTATCTCAAGGCCATCAGACTGTTAAACAGCCATCACTAACCGGATACCACCCGGCTACTCAACCCTGCACCTTAGAGGCTGCTGCCCTATATACATAGACATGGAATCACTGGCCACTTTAGCTATGGAACTCTAGTCACTTTAATAATGTTTACATACTGCTTTACTCATTTCTTATGTATATACTGTATTCTATTCTACTGTATTTTAGTCAATGCCACTCTGACATTGCTCATCCTAATATTTATATATTTCTTAATATACATTATTTTACTTCAGATTTGTGTCTATTGTGAATTGTTAGATACTACTGCACCGTTGGAGGTAGAAACACAAGCATTTCGTTACATCTGCAATAATATCTGCTAAATCTGTGTATGTGACCAATAAAATGTGATTTCATTGATGTGCTCCCATTAATACTATCGTCAGGGGTGCAACTTTCACTGAAATTGCATTTTTGTGCCCCTCAGTTTATCATTGAAATTGTGATACAAAACGAGGCAACCGTGTGCTTTAGGACCATGCGGACGTCTCTAACCGGTCCAGTAGGCTGTTTGGAGTGTTTATCCGACTAGATAAAAAAATATATATATAATAATTATGCCGCCCCCCGCCCCCCACACTTCTAAAACAAAAATTGCGCCACTGACTAGAGTCACAATTTTTTTGTGATCAACTCTTTATTGGTTCTTCATACCAATTCAGTTGAAACAGACAATAAATTGTGTCTTGACATCTGCAGTACTTTTGGATGAAGTTGACACCGACTGTGTTGTGTGCCTGCCAGGTGGAAGGTGGTGGACCACTATGTTAGCCGGGTGGGCGGTACCATGCAGCTTCTCCAGCAACATGACATTATCGGCAGGACCAGCGAGCTGGCCAGGGTGTTTGGGATCCAGTTCTATCACGTGCTCACCAGGGGATCCCAGGTCAGGACCCAGCACACGGAACGTTATTGGAACGTTATGAGATGTGAATTAACACTGTGTTGATGTAATGTTTAGCTACAGGTACAACATGGTGTTTCGTGCCAAGGGTATTATAGTAAACTGTTTTTCTATTTTATTTTATTTATATATTTTAAAATTCAGTTTATGTTCAGTTTGTTTTCTGACCTGATTTGCAAATGTTTATTTAGTTTTAGTTGTATCGAAATGTTAATATTTAGTTTTAGTGTTGGGGACAGAAGGAATGTGTGGGAGGCTAGGAGCCATTTGGGTTGTATAGTTTGTTTTTTGGGATGTCACTTCCTGCAACTTGGGTCAGTAAAATATAAGGTGACGGGTCAGGTCATAGTTTAGGTTAGGTTTAAATTGTAAAGCCAACCTCAATGTCACTTGGATTTAAAAGGAAGAGCACAGAGACTAGTGCAAAGAAATCTGGTGACACCAATCCAATGCTTTTTAACTTTAATAGTACAGATCTGTCTAAATCAGTTTCACAGCAGCAAAATAATCCTGCAGCAACAACAAATGTGGATTATAATTCTTGAACATGTTTGTAGGGGTTGATAAAAAATTCTATGAGACGAGTGATCAAATTTAGATAGTATATCTCTGTACACGTTAGAAGAATCAAGTTGGCTATTAGTTATCTAGTGATACACAAACTATTCTTATTTGGAAAAATCGCCATCTCCTGGCTGCATTTACCCGCCAGATTGTCAGCTTGAAATCCCCCCAAAAGCTTGAAATCCCCATTTAGATAAACAAATATATATATACAATTACTAAAACTGAACAAATTTCATGACTGTTTTATTTTTACTTCGTTTTGGGATCAAAGATAGTTCCAGTATAGCTTTATTTTTTTTAAACCGGTTTGTTTATTTCAGTTTACTAAATTGTTTTTTTCATGATTTTAGTTTTCGTTTACTATAATAACCTTGCTTCACTCACTCACTGTCCAATGTAGCTGATATGCCTCTCATTTAGGGCAGTTGAAGTTCAGGCTCACCTCTACCTCCCCCTCTGTGGTAGACTAGAATGTGTCTGTCTGGCTCACCTCTACCTCCCCCTCTGTGGTAGACTAGAATGTGTCTGTCTGGCTCACCTCTACCTCCCCCTCTGTGGTAGACTAGAATGTGTCTGTCTGGCTCACCTCTACCTCCTCCTCTGTGGTAGACTAGAATGTGTCTGTCTGGCTCACCTCTACCTCCCCCTCTGTGGTAGACTAGAATGTGTCTGTCTGGCTCACCTCTACCTCCCCCTCTGTGGTAGACTAGAATGTGTCTGTCTGGCTCACCTCTACCTCCCCCTCTGTGGTAGACTAGAATGTGTCTGTCTGGCTCACCTCTACCTCCTCCTCTGTGGTAGACTAGAATGTGTCTGTCTGGCTCACCTCTACCTCCCCCTCTGTGGTAGACTAGAATGTGTCTGTCTGGCTCACCTCTACCTCCCCCTCTGTGGTAGACTAGAATGTGTCACTCTGCTCGCTCTCCTCTCTCCTCCCTGCTGTACCGTGTCTCACTCTGCTCTCTCTCCTCTCTCCTCCCTGCTGTACCATGTCTCACTCTGCCCTCTCTCCTCTCTCCTCCCTGCTGTACCATGTGTCACTCTGCCCTCTCTCCTCCCTGCTGTACCATGTCTCACTCTGCTCTCTCTCCTCTCTCCTCCCTGCTGTACCATGTCTCACTCTGCCCTCTCTCCTCTCTCCTCCCTGCTGTACCGTGTCTCACTCTGCTCTCTCTCCTCTCTCCTCCCTGCTGTACCATGTCTCACTCTGCCCTCTCTCCTCTCTCCTCCCTGCTGTACCATGTCTCACTCTGCTCTCTCTCCTCTCTCCTCCCTGCTGTACCATGTCTCACTCTGCCCTCTCTCCTCTCTCCTCCCTGCTGTACCATGTCTCACTCTGCTCTCTCTCCTCTCTCCTCCCTGCTGTACCATGTCTCACTCTGCCCTCTCTCCTCTCTCCTCCCTGCTGTACCATGTCTCACTCTGCCCTCTCTCCTCTCTCCTCCCTGCTGTACCATGTCTCACTCTGCTCTCTCTCCTCTCTCCTCCCTGCTGTACCATGTCTCACTCTGCCCTCTCTCCTCTCTCCTCCCTGCTGTACCATGTCTCACTCTGCCCTCTCTCCTCCCTGCTGTACCGTGTCTCACTCTGCTCTCTCTCCTCTCTCCTCCCTGCTGTACCGTGTCTCACTCTGCCCTCTCTCCTCTCTCCTCCCTGCTGTACCGTGTCTCACTCTGCCCTCTCTCCTCTCTCCTCCCTGCTGTACCATGTGTCACTCTGCCCTCTCTCCTCCCTGCTGTACCGTGTCTCACTCTGCCCTCTCTCCTCCCTGCTGTACCATGTCTCACTCTGCCCTCTCTCCTCTCTCCTCCCTGCTGTACCATGTCTCACTCTGCCCTGTCTCCTCCCTGCTGTACCATGTGTCACTCTGCCCTCTCCCCTCTCTCCTTCCTGCTGTACCATGTCTCACTCTGCTCTCTCTCCTCCCTGCTGTACCATGTCTTACTCTGCTCTCTCTCCTCCCTGCTGTACCGTGTGTCTCTCTCCTCTCTCCTTCCTGCTGTACCATGTCTCACTCTGTTCTCTCTCCTCCCTGCTGTACCATGTCTCACTCTGCTCTCTCTCCTCCCTGCTGTACCATGTGTCACTCTGCTCTCTCTCCTCCCTGCTGTACCATGTGTCACTCTGCTCTCTCTCCTCTCTCCTCCCTGCTGTACCATGTGTCACTCTGCCCTCTCTCCTCTCTCCTTCCTGCTGTACCATGTCTCACTCTGTTCTCTCTCCTCCCTGCTGTACCATGTCTCACTCTGCTCTCTCTCCTCTCTCCTCCCTGCTGTACCATGTCTCACTCTGCTCGCTCTCCTCTCTCATCCCTGCTGTACCATGTCTCACTCTGCTCTCTCTCCTCTCTCCTCCCTGCTGTACCATGTCTCACTCTGCTCTCTCTCCTCTCTCATCCCTGCTGTAACATGTCTCACTCTGCTCTCTCTCTTCTCTCCTCCCTGCTGTACCATGTCTCACTCTGCCCTCTCTCCTCTCTCCTCCCTGCTGTACCATGTCTCACTCTGTTCTCTCTCCTCCCTGCTGTACCATGTCTCACTCTGCTCTCTCTCCTCTCTCCTCCCTGCTGTACCATGTCTCACTCTGCTCTCTCTCCTCTCTCCTCCCTGCTGTACCGTGTCTCACTCTGCTCTCTCTCCTCTCTCCTGTACCGTGTCTCACTCTATCCTCTCATCTCCCTGCAGTACTGTGTCTCACTCTGCCCTCTCTCCTCTCTCCTCTGTCCTCCCTGCTGTACCGTGTCTCACTCTGCTCGCTCTCCTCTCTCCTCCCTGCTGTACCGTGTCTCACTCTGCCCTCTCTCCTCTCTCCTCCCTGCTGTACCATGTGTCACTCTGCCCTCTCTCCTCCCTGCTGTACCGTGTCTCACTCTGCCCTCTCTCCTCCCTGCTGTACCATGTCTCACTCTGCCCTCTCTCCTCTCTCCTCCCTGCTGTACCATGTCTCACTCTGCCCTGTCTCCTCCCTGCTGTACCATGTGTCACTCTGCCCTCTCCCCTCTCTCCTTCCTGCTGTACCATGTCTCACTCTGCTCTCTCTCCTCCCTGCTGTACCATGTCTTACTCTGCTCTCTCTCCTCCCTGCTGTACCGTGTGTCTCTCTCCTCTCTCCTTCCTGCTGTACCATGTCTCACTCTGTTCTCTCTCCTCCCTGCTGTACCATGTCTCACTCTGCTCTCTCTCCTCTCTCCTCCCTGCTGTACCATGTGTCACTCTGCCCTCTCTCCTCTCTCCTTCCTGCTGTACCATGTCTCACTCTGTTCTCTCTCCTCCCTGCTGTACCATGTCTCACTCTGCTCTCTCTCCTCTCTCCTCCCTGCTGTACCATGTCTCACTCTGCTCTCTCTCCTCTCTCATCCCTGCTGTAACATGTCTCACTCTGCTCTCTCTCTTCTCTCATCCCTGCTGTACCATGTCTCACTCTGCTCTCTCTCCTCTCTCCTCCCTGCTGTACCATGTCTCACTCTGCTCTCTCTCCTCTCTCATCCCTGCTGTAACATGTCTCACTCTGCTCTCTCTCTTCTCTCCTCCCTGCTGTACCATGTCTCACTCTGTTCTCTCTCCTCCCTGCTGTACCATGTCTCACTCTGCTCTCTCTCTTCTCTCATCCCTGCTGTACCATGTCTCACTCTGCTCTCTCTCCTCTCTCCTCCCTGCTGTACCATGTCTCACTCTGCTCTCTCTCCTCTCTCATCCCTGCTGTAACATGTCTCACTCTGCTCTCTCTCTTCTCTCCTCCCTGCTGTACCATGTCTCACTCTGTTCTCTCTCCTCCCTGCTGTACCATGTCTCACTCTGCTCTCTCTCCTCTCTCCTCCCTGCTGTACCATGTCTCACTCTGCTCTCTCTCCTCTCTCCACCCTGCTGTACCGTGTCTCACTCTGCTCTCTCTCCTCTCTCCTGTACCGTGTCTCACTCTATCCTCTCATCTCCCTGCTGTACTGTGTCTCACTCTGCCCTCTCTCCTCTCTCCTCTGTCCTCCCTGCTGTACCGTGTCTCACTCTGCTCTCTCTCCTCTCTCCTCCCTGCTGTACCATGTCTCACTCTGCTCTCTCTCCTCTCTCCTCCCTGCTGTACCATGTCTCACTCTGCTCTCTCTCCTCTCTCCTCCCTGCTGTACCATCTCACTCTGCCCTCTCTCCTCCCTGCTGTACTGTCTCACTCTGCCCTCTCTCCTCCCTGCAGTACTGTGTCTCACTCTGCTCTCTCTCCTCCCTGCTGTACTGTGTCTCACTCTATCCTCTCTCCTCCCTGCTGTACTGTGTCTCACTCTATCCTCTCTCCTCCCTGATGTACCGTGTCTCACTCTGCTCTCTCTCCTCTCTCCTCCCTGCTGTACCATGTCTCACTCTATCCTCTCTCCTCCCTGCTGTACTGTGTCTCACTCTGCCCTCTCTCCTCTCTCCTCCCTGCTGTACCATGTGTCTCACTCTGCCCTCTCTCCTCTCTCCTCCCTGCTGTACTGTGTGTCTCTCTGCCCTCTCTCCTCTCTCCTCCCTGCTGTACCATGTCTCACTCTGCCCTGTCTCCTCCCTGCTGTACCATGTGTCACTCTGCTCTCTCTCCTCCCTGCTGTACCGTGTGTCTCTCTGCCCTCTCTCCTCCCTGCTGTACTGTGTGTCTCTCTGCCCTCTCTCCTCTCTCCTTCCTGCTGTACCATGTCTCACTCTGCCCTGTCTCCTCCCTGCTGTACCATGTGTCACTCTGCCCTCTCTCCTCTCTCCTTCCTGCTGTACCATGTCTCACTCTGCTCGCTCTCCTTCCTGCTGTACCATGTCTCACTCTGCTCTCTCTCCTCCCTGCTGTACCGTGTGTCTCTCTCCTCTCTCCTTCCTGCTGTACCATGTCTCACTCTGTTCTCTCTCCTCCCTGCTGTACCATGTCTCACTCTGCTCTCTCTCCTCCCTGCTGTACCATGTCTCACTCTGCTCTCTCTCCTTCCTGCTGTACCATGTGTCACTCTGCTCTCTCTCCTCTCTCCTTCCTGCTGTACCATGTCTCACTCTGCTCTCTCTCCTCTCTCCTTGCTGAACCATGTCTCACTCTGCTCTCTCTCCTCCCTGCTCTACCGTGTCTCACTCTGCTCTCTCTCCTCCCTGCTGTACTGTGTCTCACTCTGCCCTCTCTCCTCTCTCCTCCCTGCTGTACTGTGTGTCTCTCTGCCCTCTCTCCTCTCCTCCTTCCTGCTGTACCATGTCTCACTCTGCCCTGTCTCCTCCCTGCTGTACCATGTGTCACTCTGCTCTCTCTCCTCTCTCCTTCCTGCTGCACCATGTATCTCACTCTGCTCTCTCCCCTTCCTGCTGTACCGTGTGTCTCACTCTGCTCTCTCTCCTCTCTCCTCCCTGCTGAACCATGTCTCACTCTGCTCTCTCTCCTCCCTGCTCTACCGTGTCTCACTCTGCTCTCTCTCCTCCCTGCTGTACTGTGTCTCACTCTGCCCTCTCTCCTCTCTCCTCCCTGCTGTACTGTGTGTCTCTCTGCCCTCTCTCCTCTCTCCTCCCTGCTGTACCATGTCTCACTCTGCTCTCTCTCCTCTCTCCTCTCTCCTCCCTGCTGTACCGTGTCTCACTCTGCTCTCTCTCCTCTCTCCTCCCTGCTGTACCATTTCTCACTCTGCTCTCTCTCCTCTCTCCTCCCTGCTGTACCATGTCTCACTCTGCTCTCTCTCCTCCCTGCTGTACTGTCTCACTCTGCTCTCTCCTCTCTCCTCCCTGCTGTACTGTGTCTCACTCTGCTCTCTCTCCTACCTGCTGTACCGTGTCTCACTCTGCTCTACCGTGTCTCACTCTGCCCTCTCTCCTCTCTCCTCCCTGCTGTACCGTGTCTCACTCTGCTCTCTCTCCTCTCTCCTTCCTGCTGCACCATGTATCTCACTCTGCTCTCTCCCCTTCCTGCTGTACCGTGTGTCTCACTCTGCTCTCTCTCCTCTCTCTTCCCTGCTGAACCATGTCTCACTCTGCTCTCTCTCCTCCCTGCTGAACCATGTCTCACTCTGCTCTCTCTCCCTCTTTTCTCCATGCAGTACCGTGTGGAGTCCATGATGCTGCGTGTGGCCAAGCCCATGAACTACATCCCTGTTACGCCCAGCATACAACAGAGAGCCCAGCAGAGGGCGCCACAGTGCATCCCGCTGGTCATGGAGCCTGAGTCACGCTTCTACAGCAACTCTGTGGTGGTGCTGGACTTCCAGTTGCTCTACCCCTCCATCGCCATCGCCTACAACTACTGCTACTCTACCTGCCTGGGCCACGTGGAGAGTATGGGAACGTAAGGGACAACACCTAGATAGAGAGAGACACACACCAAGCATGCATGCACGCTTACACTACACACGTTCTTATCATTCTGATAGGTTAAGATGTGAGTCAAGGAACAGAGACCAACCACTGTGAGTTGTTTCAGGGCCGATGAGTTTAAGTTTGGCTGCACCTCCCTGAGGGTTCCCCCTGAGCTCCTCTATCAACTCCGCAATGACATCACCGTCTCTCCCAACGGCATCGCCTTTGTCAAGGTACAACTAGTCCTCTGATTCTGTCATGTGATTAACATTGACTTTTTCTTCTGGAGTCGGCGGATTTTGATCGAACAAACGACAAACTATCATGGCTCTTCTAAGACTGAACTGTGTGTGTCTGTGTGTCCTCTCCGTCCAGCCCACGGTGAGGAAGGGGGTCCTGCCCAGCATGTTGGAGGAGATACTGAATACGCGGCTCAGGGTGAAGCACTCCATGAAGACCTACAAGCAGGATAAGACCTTGATGAGGCTGCTGGACGCCAGGCAGCTGGGACTCAAGCTCATCGCCAACGGCTATGCCGCCGCCAACTGCTCTGGACGCATGCCCAGCGTAGAGGTGAGGGCCTGGGGTTCACACACACGGTCTGCCACACTCACCAAAATCTGATTGTTAACTGTGTCTCTCCTGTTGTTGTTTGTGTTGTAACGTTTGAGCTGTGAAAATAATTTCCTCTTAAAAGGATAATATACACTGAGTGGTCAGTTTATATTAGGTACACCCATCTAGTACCTATCTAGAGTCGGACCCCCCTTTGCCTCCAGAACAGCCTGAATACTTTGGGCATAAAAACGTTGCTCAATTGGTATCTCGGGACCTAACGTGTGCCAGGAAAACATTCCCTACACCACCGCCACCAGCCTGTACCGTTGACACCAGGCAGGATGGGGCCATGGACTCATGCTGCTTACGCCAAATCCCGACTCTGCCATCAGCATGACTCAACAGGAACCAAGATATGTCGGACCAGGCAATGTTTTTCCACTCCTCAGTTGTCCAGTGTTGGTGATGGCGTGCCCATCTTGTTTCTAGCTGATAGGGGTGGAACCCAGTGTGGTCGTCTGCGGCAATAGCCCATTCGTAACAAGGTTCCACGAGTTGTGTTCTGAGAAGCCGTTCTGCACTCCACTGTTATTATTTGCCTGTTTGTGACCCGCCTGTTAGGTTGCACGATTCTTGCCATTCTCCTTCAACCTTTCATAAACAAACTGTTTTCACCCACAGGACTGCCGCTGACTGGATGTTTATTGTTTGTTGCACCATTCTCTGTAAACCCCTAGACAGTGTCGTGCGTGAAAAGCCCAGGAGGCCAGACGATCATACCGCGCTCAAAGTCCCTTAGGTAACTTGTTTTGCCCATTCTAACGTTCAATCGAACAGTAACTGAATGCCTCGATGCCTGCTTAATATAGCAAGCCACGGCCACGTGACTCACTGTCTGTAGGAGCGAACCCTTTTTGTGAATGGGGTGGTGTACCTAATAAACTGGCCTCAGTGTATACGTAATCAATCTAAATCACTGTTACTAAAGTCAACGTGATACAGTTTGTCTCCTTTTCTTCTCCCTCCCATCAGTTGTTAGCTGGGTTTGTATTAACCTTAGCTGAAAGCTTTTTTTCTCATGGTTATCTTTCCCCCTGTATGGTGTCGTTAGGTTGGTGACAGTATTGTCCACAAGGCCAGGGAGACCCTGGAGAGAGCCATCAAGCTGGTCAACGACACCAAGAAATGGGGAGCCCACGTTGTGTACGGGGACACAGACAGGTAAGGGATGAGATTTAGAAAATGAATCATCAGATATTGTATCGTCTGGTTTTTCTGACTCTTTTACTCTCTGCTTGTCTCTTTCAGCATGTTTGTCCTGCTAAAGGGAGCGACTAAAGAGCAGGCCTTCATGATCGGCAACGAGATCGCAGAGGCAGTGACTGCTACCAACCCTAAACCTGTCGAGCTGAAGTTTGAGAAGGTACAGTCTCTGCTCAGTATGAAGTGTCTAGACTGGCTGGCTGTGTCAGTCTATTTACAGTGTGTCTTATTCAGTCAACAGCCCTGACAACCATGATTTGCTACTACTCAGTGTGAATCAGGTTGCATTGACATTGTGTGTGGTATTTGTTTGAGTCTGTGCATTAATTACAGAACCATTACTTTAATCGTGTGTGTGTGTGTGTGTGTGTGTGTGTGTGTGTGTGTGTGTGTGTGTGTGTGTGTGTGTGTGTGTGTGTGTGTGTGTGTGTGTGTGTGTGATCCCAGGTGTACCTGCCGTGCGTGCTCCAGACAAAGAAGCGCTACGTGGGCTACATGTACAAGAGCCTGGACCAGAAGGACCCCGTGTTCCACGCCAAGGGGATCGAAACAGTGCACCGAGACGGATGCCCTGCTGTTTCCAAGGTAACCGGCAACATTTGACTATTTCTGCCTGCTCTCTCACTCTGTCTACACCCTTCACAGTCACGCCAGATGTATATTAGCAGCCCGTGCTCAGACTAATACACAGATAGGAATGGGAGAAAGGATTTATTTTTAAAACAGTCCTTGCCCGAACATGTTCTATGGTAGCAGTGAGCCTGGTATAGACTGGTGTGGGACCTCCCCATCTCCATAGATTTTGGAACGTTCCATCAAGCTGCTGTTTGAGACGCGGGACATCAGCCTGGTGAAGCAGTTTGTGCAGCGTCAGTGTGGGAAGGTGCTGGAGGCCAAGGCCAGCATGCAGGACCTGACCTTCGCTAAGGAGTACAGGGGCAGCGGCTCCTACCGGCCGGGGACCTGCGTCCCTGCTCTGGAGCTCACCAGGTACACCAACAACACGCCGCCTGAGGGGAGGGTGGTCCTAGTGTTTATGACAGGATACTGTCTGAATTACGGTAACAGAAGCAACATTGAGAAATATTGTGTGGGCATGTGTGTGTGTGTATGTTGGCCGACGTGTGTGTGAGAGACCTCCCTCTCGTCTGCCTGCTTGCTCTTTGTGAAGCCACTTACTGATTTCCCAGAATGCCCATTGTCTGCCTGCACTACAACCGGCCTAGCTCAGTGTACTGTACCTGAGACAGTTGCTTAGCAACCCAGCCCTAATGGGAGGAAAAATATGATTTCAGATGGTTTAAGCGGGGAATGTTCAGCATGATTCATGAAGATTAGCTATGACAATTTATTACAGTCATTTATCTTGCTGCAGTACAAAACAAGGAATCAAATGCATAATGTTTAATTCGTATATGTTCCCTTTTGAAGAAAAATATACAAATGTGATTATTTTAAAATCTGAATACTGCATGTGTGGTCCTACACCACAATATGGATATAACTGCACATATCTAGGGTGCTAGATAAGCAGGAAGCAGCCATTCCTTTACTGTCTTGACACCCCCCCCCATCCCCCTCAGGCGTATGATGGCCTATGACCGGCGCCTGGAGCCGCGGGCGGGCGAGAGGGTGCCCTACGTGATTGTGTACGGGAGGCCGGGTGTGCCCCTCATCCAGCTGGTGCGGCGGCCCCTGGAGGTGCTGCAGGACCCGAGTCTGCGCCTCAACGCCACCTACTACATCACCAAGCAGATCCTGCCCCCGCTGCAGCGCATCTTCCAGCTCATCGGCGTGGACGTGCTCAGCTGGTACCAGGAGATCCCCAGGGTGAGGCTATGAAAGAGTGGTGCAGATGAAGGGGTGGGCCATCTGCTCTAAAAGTTAGTTACTGGGATTCATTAAACGATTGATGTTTGTTGACACACACAGACATAATGATTTTGAAAGCTTTGTCCAGACTGTAGTGCAGACGGACAACAAAAGACATGTCAGAAATCGAATGAGACTCATCCAATGCCCAAGTCATTTAGAGGCACTTTTTGAGATGCCAACAATGCCATCTAGTGGTGAATTGTGTATAGGACATGCTCATTTCATGCTGTTGTCTTGGTAGCCTGCTTCAGACTAAAGCACAAAAGGGACATAGCTCTTAGAGGATAAAACAGTGTCTGCCCTGTCAAATAGTGAATGACAGTCTTGATGATAAATACAGTTATGTGATTGATGACCACTTTTCTATTATAGTCCAGCCCATGGCTCGAAACATGTCCTCTCTGTTCAGGTCCAGAAGGCATCGTGCTCCACCGTGGCTGAGAGGAAGGGGACCATCTCCCAGTACTTCACCACGCTGCACTGTCCTGTGTGTGACGAGCTTACCCAGTTAGGGGTGTGTACCAGCTGCCGGGGCGAGCCCCAACGCGTGGCCATCACTCTCCACCAGGACATGCGGCTGTGGGAGAGCCAGCAAGATCAGCTGCTACAGGTTAGCAGTCGGGGGGCAAGACATCACTGGGAAGCTACCACAGGCTGCAGATATGTTAAAGCTCATTTGAGTTTTTCTAAAAAGATAGAGTAGAGCGAGAGAGCCAAGCTTAGAATTGTATTTTTAACACTGTGATTGATGTAATATTACAGGGATAGGTCACTGGTTGGTGTAAATCTGTAGATAGAACTAGCTTTAACGATTCATTAGTGTTAAACTCCATTAACCAGCCTCCTGTTTTCCATTGGTCCAGATCTGTAGGAACTGTAGTGGCAGTGTGGAGCGGCAGGTTCTGTGTGTGTCTCTGGACTGTCCTGTGCTCTACAAGCTGTCCCGGGTCAACAGACAGCTCTCCAAGGTGCCCTACCTCCGACAGCTCCTGGAGCAGTTCTGATTCTGAACACGTTCTGGCCCACTGCTCAGCTATTCTGGTGCTAAACCACCGCTGTCTCATCAGGCTCAGTGTTTCCTTGTCTTTTCCTTTAAATGGTGCGTTGATTTGTTCTCCTTAGCTGCTATTGGTTGGTTGTGCGTGAAGCTGATGTTTTTTCTTCAGATGGTCTCGTCTGTATCATAACGATGGCCTTGACTCTGATCGAAGGGGACCGTACCGTTTTATTCTGAACTCGCTGTAGCAATTTGTAAATGCAAGACTGAACGGTATTCCTAAGGAGCTCCCGACGATGCGAAGATTGACTAAAGAAACCACTAACTTCATTTCCCTTTTTATATCAAATACCATTTTATAAATAGTTATTGTACAGTGCCCATCTGAATGGAAAGCTCTAATCACAGTGGACAAATCAACTAGCTACTTTTTATCCATTCTGTTTGTGTGCCATGGTAATACGTTTTTTTTCCCGCCTCGATTTGTATTGATGTCCATTTTGGCAAAGCATTATCCTTGTACTCCCAGACACTGATGCCTATCAAAAGAGGATGGGGAGTATTCATTTCAGTTTTTACTTCTGGGACTGTTGCAATACTGTATTTTGATCATTTATGGCAAGAGTTCTTTTTTTTTTTAATGCTTTCTCCATGTTAACAGCATATTTCATCTAACCATGTCAAGATGGATTCTATTGTTTCCCAAAACAACTAGACACAGGATCTGTGGATTTGTATAAATGTAAAAAGAAAAATATAAAGGAAATGTTTTTTTTGTGTTGTTTTTAATGGACATTTCTGTGGCTGCAGGTTGGTTTAATAAAACTCCCATGTATTAGTATTTGGTCATGGTTGTGATTTTCATTGTTTTAATAGAACAATTCAGAGATTGATCAAGTTATTAGCACAAAGATCACACATCTGAATGAAAAACTACAACTGATCACTGCACAACACTTCTAAATGATTTTTTTAAATAGATTTTTTTTTGTTGCAGAAAACAAACTTCATTCAAAGGTCTGACAAAAACATAATTCATAGTCAGGCCACATTGGTGGCTAACATCCTATCTTTAACTGCTGATAATTCACATATTACTAAATATGAATGACAAAGAAAATGACATCCAAGATATCTAAAGGAACCTATTTTCAGTGTTACGTTGGTGATTCTTCAGTATTCCTACTTTTATCATTCATTACCAGCAACCGTTGTAAGAGGCCTAACTTTCTCCCTAAACACAGCCTCAAATAACGTAGTAGACATAAACTGTGGGGTAAATCTGTAGTATCAAACATTTTGGGCTCTATTCAATCCATATTGCGGGAAGTTATGATTGAAATTTAAAGGCAATGTTCCCGCGTTAGCGAAGGCTGCATTCACGGTCAACGCTGCATATGTCGGTACCATCGGAAATTACCTTGGCATTTCTATTGCGCAATCTGTAACGCTTCAGCGATCCAGATTAAATAGAGCCCTTACATGTGAGTGTTAACAAGCTAAAGAAGCACATGACAAACAACCAGACATTAACAAACAAGTTTCTCTCGAGAGGGAGACATGGCTCTTGTAGAATACTAATATATGAAGTACTTATTGTAATGTCTTTACAGCACTCATGGTGCATTTCACACCCAGACTAGAACCCCTAGGCGTGATTCATTCCGATTGCACTTCGTGACTGCCACTAAAAAGTTAATTTCCGATTTATCCGACATATGCAGCGTTTACTGTGAATGCGGTCTCCGCGAACGAGGGAACAATGCCTTTAAAGGACCATTGCGGACAAAACGCAATTGGATTGAATCCCACCCAGGTTTAGGGCTCTTCAATGTGTATCGCTGAAGCGTTACCGATTGCGCACTAGAAATGTCAAAGTACTTTTGGATTGAGCTGATTTATGCAGCGTTTACCGTGAATGTATTCTCTGCTAATGTGGGAACATTGCCTTTAAATTTCAATCACGCTGAATTTCCACGATATGGTTTGAATAAAGCCCCTAGTCCCTCTTTTCCCGGTCCAGGGAAAGCAGCATTTTCTGTCCGGGTGAGTCCCCCAGCAGAGCGGGAGAGTCTGAAAAAGAGGTCCCAACTGTGGGCTCTAGGGACTGGGCAGTAGAGGGGACAGATGTGGCACTGAGGTCGCCTGATGTCCCCGTAACATCAGGTGGTGGGAGCCCTTTGTTAGGAGATGACAACGCTTTATTAGGAGATAAAGAGAGCGCTTTATTAGGAGATAACAATGCTTTATTCGGAGAGTTTATAAGGCTGGCGTCATCCATCTCGATTACCTCAAAGTCGGCGTCATTCCACTGGTCTGCCTCGTCATCCTCCTGCTGCTCCTCTTCCTCATCATTGGCTCCTGAGTCCAGCAGGCCTTGGCGGTACTCACTGTCGTCAGGCTCCTTGCGGCCCCTGATGCGGGGTGTCCTGCTGGGGCCGCTGGGGGACGAGGCCAGCCAGAACATGAAGGGGAAGAGGATGGAGGTCATTGTGGCGGTGGCCAGGGTCAGGTACATCAACAGGGGGTGACCATGGATCCTCCCCAACAGGAAGCCCATCAGAGCGGGCAGGACCATCTCCCCCAGGGCTGCCCCCACCACGAAAACCGCCGCCGAGCTCCCCGTCACTGTGGTGTACTGCTCCACCCAGGAGATCCCACTGGGGAAAGTGGTCGACATGGAGGCACCATAGACACCAGTGCAGATCCACAGGGCCACCCTGTTACTGCTGAAGAGGGTGAGGAACAGGGAGGACAGGGTGCAGCCCACCAGGCTCAGTAGGATCATGGTGCCTGGCTGCATGCAGGACACAAAGAAGATGGCCAGGCCCCGGCCGGCAGCGAACGTCCCCCAGAACAGGGAGTTGAGCCCTGCTGCCTGGGCCTCGTCCATATGGATATAATCCTTAGCATAGGTGAAGATAAAGGAGCCGTACGCCACCTCGGCCCCCACGTACCAGAAGAAGAAGACAAAGAGCATGGCGATGAGTGCGTTGTGATGCTTTGACACCAGGTGCTTCCCTGAGGGGGTCTGTGCCCTGCCCTGAGGGGGCCTGTGGCGGGCGTAGAGGATGAAGAAGAGGAGGGAGATTAACAGGATGAAACCACTGATCACAATGTAGGCCCACATGGACTTGAGGGTGCTGCTACTGAGGACATAGCGTTTGGGTGTATAAGAGGACTGTGTTTGGGACACATCGTCTGTGACAGGTGGGGAGGCCGATGTTACCGGCGGGGCTGCCATGCTGCCGTTCGTAGCCACATCCAGCTCCAAGTCTGTTCCAAAGAGCAGCTTGGCGATGATGGGCGAAACGAAGGCCCCTGCGGCGAAGCTGAAGTGCAAGGCCTGCAAGTGAGAGCCAGCCTGATCTCCCCACGTCTGCAAGATCAGGACATTACCACCTGCCAGGGAGGACAGTAAACAGCGTCAGAGGCATTCACTAAGGACCATGTCTTGTACTGTGCAGTAAGTACCTATTTACTATATTAAAGATAAATTGTCTGTTCCTACCTGTATCTAGAAAGCCCATAGAAACTCCAATACTGGACATCAGAGCAGTGAGGAGAAGGGCCGTCTTACAGAAAGGGATTGCAAACATCCCAAACGCTGTGATCAACATGGAAAGACCTGTGATGAAAATACAGTGTCATACAGTGCACCATGCATTGTGGAAAAAGGTAATGAACACCCACAAAAAACAACCTACAGCATTATTTGATAAACATACGTGATACATTTACAGTAAGGCTTTGTGCATACTGTGTAGACTAAAATATATGGAGCAAAAATATAAACGCAACATTCAACAATTTCAAAGATGTTACTGAGTTACAGTTCATATAAGGAAATCAGTCAATTGAAATACATTTATAAGGTTCTAATTTATGGATTTCTCATGACTGGGCACGTGGTCTGCGAGGCCCGTTGGACGTACTGCCAAGTTCTTTCTAATGACATTGGAGGCGGCTTATGGTAGCGAAATGAACATTCAATTCTCTGGAAACAGCTCTATTGGTCATTCCTGCAGTCAGGCTGCCAACTCCACGCTCAATCAAAACTTCAGACATCTGTGGCATTGTGTTGTGTGACAACTGCACATTTTAGAGTGGCCTTGTATTGTCCCCAGCACAATGTGCACCATTCTGGCATGGTCTACATGAGTAACCATGTCAGCCCTGAGGAGTATTTCTGTCTGTAATAAAGCCCTTTTGTGGGGAAAACAAACATTCTGATTGGCCCACCCATGGCTGCACCACTGCCCAATCATGTGAAATCCATAGATTAGGGCCTAATGATTTTATTTCAATTGACTGATTTCCTTATATGAACTGTAACTCAGTAACATCTTTGAAATTGTTGAATTTTATGTTTTTGTTCAGTATAGCTTCTTGATATGCCACACCTGTCAGGTGGATGGATAATCTTGGCAAATAAGAAATGCTCACTAACAAGTGATGTAAACTAATTTGTGCACAGAATTTAAGAGAAATAAGTGTATATGGAATATTTCTGGGATCTTTTATTTCAGCTCATGAAACCAACAATTTGAATGTTGCATTTATATTTTTGTTCGGTATAATAATAAATGCCACTAAGCAGATGATTTTATCCAAAGTGACTTACAATAATGCATGCATACATTTATCATACGGGTGGGCCCTGGCAAACCAACAATCGCGGCATTGTAAGCACCATGCCCTACCTACTGAGCCATATGGGACCACAAACCTTAGAGCTTAAATATAATGGGAGGGGTTTTTTCTGCCAACGGACATCATTTATTTGTGGTTTGAGTTTATGTATATTTTAAATTTGTTAGACATACCCAGCAGAAGAAGGCTGTTCATGCAGTCAAAGAGAATCCCTGACAACACAGAGCCGCCTATATAGCCCATTGAGCGGCCTACGAAGATGTAGGAGATATTGCTGATGTCCTGGTTGACATTGATGGCCAGGTCTTGAAACGTGGGGCCTAAAACAGAGATACTCATCCCCTGGAAGGCAGAAATAATAATTTAAAAAACACTTACTAGTATTGTCAAGTATAAGTAAGATACAGCCCTGCCCCTAGTGCAGTTCTCAGGCAAACATTGGTAGCATCTCGGGCCCCATCATTTTCTAGGATACCTATATTTTGAACTTTGTGTGGCAACCAATGGTAAAGAATGTAAACATTTTGTTTTCATGTCCCTTTCTAAGAAGACAGTTATTCAAAATTGTACATTTGGACAGGTGTCAGGAAGTAAAAATTCTGAAGTTGAAGAGCCAGTTTGACCAACTAACTCTGTTTTATGTCAAAATGAAATGTTTATCAAACGTCAAAGTGCTCAAGGTCAAGTGTAAGCATTAACTCTGAATTGTTAAGGTTAGGGTTAAGTTTACGTATTAACAACGAAATCTTAAGGTTAGGCATGAACTCGGAATGGTTAAGGTTGGGGATAGGCTTTGAACTAAAATCCTCAAAAACAACTTTATCACTGTATTCGAACATGCAATCTTTGGCCCCACAGTTTAGGCATTAACCCCGAATTGTTGAGGCAAGGTTTGGCATAGGCCTTGAGACATCTATCGCTGTGGTCGAACATGCAACCTTTGGCACCAGAATCATATGCTTACGCCCATCCCCGTCCAATGCCCTAGCAAATCCGAAACCTACATGAACATAACAGCGCTCACTGTTGCCCCGGTGGCGGGTTTTAACGTCCTCAGACATGGATGAACTTCGAATACTGACTTGTATCACGGATGACCTGGCTGGTTTTACAGCCCTGAAATAAAAATGCTGCTCATTCAGGATATAGGCCTAACAAAGATCATTTTACCTCCACTGAAACAACCACAATCACAGAAATAATGAACTCAATGAATGCATCTTGGAAAGGCTAAATCTTATTGAATGGGAATACATTGACTTTGTAAAGCTCGTGTACAATAAGATGACGTTTTAAACATTTAAAGACAACCTGCGATTTAGTATTAGCGAATATATGGGGATAGGGACACAAAATCCTAACAATAATTTCCATTTAAACCAAAATATGCAAAACGTTTCTTAAACGGAAGCAAACAGAACGAAACGGGGAGGGACCTACCGGTACCTGCATTTGTCCAACAGAAACTCTCGTTTTGCTCTGTTTGGTTCTTAAACGGTAAACGGTTTCCGAAATATAGTAGCTAATTTCAGGGCCTTGATGTTGACAAAATTGTCAAATGCAGTCCCTTCTACTTGCCTACTAGCCTAACAACAAGCACTCTTACCAGTCCGAGGAACGATGCACAGAGCGCCATGGTGATGATCCAGCCGCTGCAGCCTCCAGAACCGCTGGCGCTGCTAACTCCACCGATGATTTCAACCTCACCATCGGACCCCGAATTCGAACTCTCCTTCCTCCCTTTCATTACACTCTTCACCCCTCGCCTTGTGTCTTTCCTCTTGTCAAACAGAGTATGTTCCTCTTGGTCATCGTTATTATCATCCTCCTTCATTCTTGCGAAACGAACATGCTTCGTTTTCACAACAGGATCTCTGGCGGCCGAGGCAGACATGGTCGAACTGTCAAATTATGGCTGCGCTGTATCCTGCTGGTTGGGAAGCTTGCGCCAGTGCGTTTGGTAAACAAACTGCGCGCACTGACGGTTCCTTTAACGACACTTGCTGATATATTTTCGAGTCATTCATTCATTCATTCATTGCATGAAGAATCGGACATGGGGAACGTTGGCTGGGTGGTAAAAGCCGTGGTTCCATATGTCAAGTGTATGACAATATGGACGTCAGCGTACAGGAAGTACTAGTCATATGATTTAAATTATTTCGCGACATCTAGCGATCATACTAGAAATGTGAAATGTTTTCTTTATCATTATAAATATTTGTGCTTCTGTGCTTTACATGCACGACTACAAAAAAATGATTTATACTTGTAAAAATGCTATAAATTAAAGGGTGGTCCAATATTGACATTGGATTACAGCACACAATTACAATCACCCTTTGCTTTATACACTAAGTGTACAAACATTAGGAACACCTGCTCTTTCCATACAATGCTCACTTACCAGCCCTTAACAGTGCAGTTCAAGAAAGATAAGAAAATATTTACTAAATAAAGTAACACAATAAAATACCCCAAAGTGCCTTGGAACAGGGTATGGTAGTGGATGCCAGGCGCACTGGTTTGATTGTGTCAAGAACTGCAACGCTGCTGTGTTTCCCCCAGAATGGTCCACCACCCAAAGGACATCCAGCCAACTTGACACAGCTGTGGGAAGCATTGTAGTCAACGTGGGCCAGCATCCATGTGGAACGCTTTCGACACCTTGTAGAGTCCAGGCCCCAACGAATTGAGGCTGATCTGAGTGGCTGAAAAGTGGGTGCAACTCAATATTAGGAAGGTGTTAATCATTTAGAAAGTAGGAGCCTGAAGAATGGTGTGTGTGTGTATAAGCATAAAGTATAAATAAACAAGTAGCTTAAATAAACCAGGCCCTATACAGACACGTTGAAACACTCAAATTGTGAGTGTGTGACCTATAATAATTTTACCATGATGCAACTGAAGAGTGGTGAGAAACTCAAGAAAAAAAATAAATCATCGAGTCATTCCTTTGTTAAAAATATGTATTTAAAATGTGTTTATTATATATCACACAATCATGCAATTAACCAAACCATATGAAGACTTTATGAAAAGAAATAACATGCTGAAATGATTAAATAAAGCTATGGGGGATTTGGATGATAAGCAATACACAATGTGTACACAAAGAAATGTGTGAACCAGGAAAATGACAGAAAACATGGGGTGAAAGTATACATTTCTCTGTGACAGTACGCATTACAGGATTCTAGTTGCATTATTAGGCATCAATATACACTCAATTACTCCTGTGTACAGCAAGAGTTGCTATAACATCTATATATAACCTACATACAGTATGTAAGTAGAAACATTATTACACCATTTCAAACAATATGCTGTTGAATTTGGTCTTTAGCCACTTAACAAAAATAGATCATGCATAGACTCATCTTTACATTCTCTTTACATTCTCTAAATACAGGGACATTCCCAAAAAGTGACAAACTTCTTTGGATGGCAAGGAATTCATTCAGTATGAGAATCAATAATTATACTAAAACGATTAGTATGGTTTATGGCAAAGGGGCATCTCAGTAAACCTCTGGGAGGTACAATTTCAGGAATTTACAATACTTGAAAAATTACCTGAGGCTTTCATTGGTGAATTGCGCAACTGTGTATCTATGATGTAAAAAAATATATATAAAACTAATTATATATCATTAGAAATGCACTATTGGAAAGGTATTCTCTGGTTAGAAAAACATCTCCAACATTCCTTGTAACAAGGGTATTATTTAACTTTGACGTTAACAGCAAAACATTTAAATGTGGAAAGTCAAAGCTTAAAAAAGAACTAATTCCAAAAGCAAGATTGAAGTTCAAGATAACAACTTTTCTTCTCAGAATTCGAGATTTATTAGCATTTCCCAGGTCACAAAATTCCACTGAAGTACGGTACTTCTCAGACACAAACACTGTTCTGTGGTACAGATAGGCAGCAACACACCCTTTGAGGAAACAATGATGTCTAGGAAGCTGAAATACTCTTTTACACGGTCTCTCTCCTTATGTTTGGATAATAAATAAAGGACCATGGCGGGAAGGGAAACAAGGCCCGTTTTGTAATCATTTGAACCTCCAGCCTGTCAGGACAAAATACCAGAAATTTGCATGACATCGGAGGTAGATTGTGTCACAAGTCTTGCCTTGGAGAAACCAATGACCCACAAAGCTGGATAGTATGGATTTTGATAAATTATGACTTTTCTGCGTGCTTAGTGGTCAAGGGATTGTCGAGTCAAAATCCTTCACTCTAAAAGTTGTGGGTTCTCAAGTTCTCCAAGGGCAATCTTTATAATTATCAATGATTGTTGAATTGCAGGGGGGTGATAACATGTTTGAAAAGCCTAATAAACTATCCTGAGGGTGGTGCTTTGGTAAACAGAGTTGGCTGTAGACAAATCAGCCATTTTCTTTTCTTTACATTTTAAGGCCACAGGCAGAAGAATCAATACAAAATAAAATGGTGGACCATTTGCCCTTCAATACATCAAATAATGAGAAAGGCCAACACCCATCAATTATGGCATGACATCAGCCACTAAACAAATTATAGAAAAAAATAAATACAAATATGAATAATATGATCTTTAAAACAAATACTTTCTCTAATAAAAGGTTCAACTGAGCACAGTTACATTGAGTCAAGTTAACCATTGACTAATGGTCACTTTTGTCAATGACTAAATGGTGCTCGCATCTCAAATTACATTTGAAATATGGTGGAGCGAGTGAGCCTACTACAATTAGAAGATATGCTGAAAGTATAATATTGGTTTACTATATGTGCGGGATAAAATACTCAACTTCAACAATAAAAATGAATTCATAATATGAATGAATTAATCCACGTTTCATGTAAATTATTCCCTACAAATCAACATTGACATTCATCCTTCACTCACGTTTCATAGTCGGACAAGCAGACGTTTAGTTTTAGGATCCTGTTTTGTGCTGGCAATAAACTATGTACAATGAAATGACAATGCTGATTCTGATGTAGAAACACTGAAAATGATTTTTAGGCACTTTGTGGGCAAAATAAGCTAAACTATCAGAGATCATTACGACTGAATACAGCCTCAGGTAAAGTCAGGCCTATTTCAGGTCCAGACTACTGCAGCCTTGAGATGACGATGATGACAGTTCACATCTCATGGGCGGGACGCTTTAATTGTGCTTTAAGCTGCTCCCTTGAGGTGCCCGAGCACCTTTAAAACTAAGACAATGGTAAATCCTACAACCACTAGAAACAAGCTACCGCGCCACACATTATCGCATACAGTACTTATTTGAAGTGATATTGTACACGCGGGTCATACTTCAAAAATATAACTCACTAATTCACCACACATTCACAATCTTGCCATGTTTTAAGAGAGTATCAAAAACCCCACAGATAAACAGAAAAGGGTGACTTAATGTTGACAGCATTTTTCCTGGTTATAAAATCTACTCACCAGTATACTTTTTGTATCTTTGTTATACTGTAGTCAAGACAAGCAAGTACTGTATAAGTATACTTATGAGATGATTGGGGTCATTTGAGAAACAATAGTTTTATTTGACCGTATATGGTCAGTTATGTCCCCAGTGTTGATTGGAAATATAGTTTTAAAAACAAACCCAATAAATCTAGTTTGTGTTTATCTTTTCAAAATTCTAAAAAGCCTCAAATCTATATTCAAGTTTGTATTGGACATTTCTACTCAATTAAAATAATGATCCTCAATGCCCTTAAAGAATGCACATTGAAAACGGGAGAATTTGCTAGCGAGACTGGCCTCTGCTATTCTTATGTAAATAAGTGCTTGCAGCCTTCAAAAAGCACCCAAGTAATGCGCGTGTTCCCTTGTAAGAAATATAAAACGTGAGATTTCTCCATTTTCCATTTGAACCTTTAAGTTAATTCAACAGCTGTAAGATTGATGGAAAACAACAATCTGATGCATAGCTCTTTAAGATCACATTCATGTTCCATGTATTATTACTTCAACATTTTCCCCACATTCTCCGGCAAAAGCAGCCATTAAAATATTGTTTACACATACACCACAGGTCAATACATATTTTGTCTATACTTGTATCATTAAAAATATATAATCAGCAGTTCCAAGTGTATACCTGCAAGTGAGTATGAACTCTATGTCCGGACGCATCTCTTTGTTTTGAGTGTGTTTTAGATGACAGAATTGGGGTCTGCGGTCTTCGCTGCTAGTGCATCTCCCTGACCCCCACTGTCCCTCTTGTACTTCAGCATCTGCTCCTGGGTGCCATCCGTGGCTGCCTCTTGCTCTCTCCTGATACGTCTAGCCTCCACCCAGGGGATCAGACACAGCACGGCCCCACCAACGATGGGAGGGATACCAGCCAAATAGAAGGCCACGTCGTAGCTCCCCAGCCTGTCCCTGAGGAACCCTGGAGAGAGAAAGAGAAAAATCAACATCTGGGAGTCGCTCATCATGACTCATGTAGTGTCCTAAAAACTGGCCTCAACAAAACGAGGTACAAAGTTCAGCAGCACCCCTGAACCCCACAGGTCAGCTATAGTATGCCCCCTGTCCTGAGGGCATAACCCTGTAACGTCAAACCACAAACACCTCATTTGGTCCTCTCGGATATAAAACAAAGGCAGGCTTATCTGTGCTGGGACTGAGTGATACTAAGTAGTGTGTCGAAACCCACTCTTGCAATACAAACATTGCTGATTATTACTGTCCAGTGAAGACTGAGTGGATTAGGGTCAGAGCCAATAAGCACCCTCTGTTCGTCGCCCCTTGTGGTTGTTTCCCATCCCTCGGCAGCACCGAGTTGCATGACTTCCTGACTTTCCCACCCATCCCTCTCCCTGGAATGCCAGTCTATTTCTGAGGAAAACAGATGCTTCGCTTGTAGTAGTGTAAACAGGTTGCACATGACTCATGTGGATATGAATGACATCCAAGTTAGAAAGAGCTTATCATGAATGGACGTCTGTGCACTCAACATTCCAGGGGTGGAATTGACATACATTTTCCACAGGGAATATCATTTCTTACACATGTATCATATTCATGACATAATGTCTCTACTCATATCAACTTTGTAGAACGTGTTCTGAATAGATCCATTTATGTACCTCTGTGTTATTTATTTTTTTTTTTTTATTTACCTTTATTTAACCAGGCAAGTCAGTTAAGAACAAATTCTTATTTTCAATGACGGCCTGGGAACAGTGGGTTAACTGCCTGTTCAGGGGCAGAACGACAGATTTGTACCTTGTCAGCTCGGGGGTTTGAACTCGCAACCTTCCGGTCCAACGCTCTAACCACTAGGCTACCCTGCCGCCCCGTGTTTGGTGGAGTATGAATGTAACACCTTACTTTCACAGTTCCACAGATCAACACCAAGTGGCACCAGTTTATAGAAAAACAACCCATATCAAACTCCAGGCAGAAACGCATCAACGTTTTACATCATCAAGCTAAATGTTCATATCTTTCAAACCACCAAACAGTGCAAACTAACCGTGTGGCTGTATAATTGATCTTGCAGCAACATAATGTCCTATTGTCCCCAGCAGAATGTTGTCATGATTCTACAGAGACTGGGGCTGCATCCCAATTCAAATCAAATATTTTTTTCCCCTCAACACTTCTCCTAAAGTGTGCATTGGATTGGTTTAAACACTGGAGGTAGTATCCATCATTGTTAAATCTATGAGGGGAGAAGGGCGAAGCATTGGGATGCAGCCTGGCTTGTCCACTGTACTATACCTGCAATAGGAGGGCCCACAGTCATGGGCACAGACATCATGCCCAGCAGGAAGCCGATGGCCTGGGACACGTTCTGGGAGCCCACCAGCTCGAAGGCGATGGGGGCCATGATGCAGATGAAACAGCCGTCAAACAGGCCCATGAGCAGACACACAGCGATCAGCCCTCCGAACACATGACACAGAGGAATCATCATGGACATCACGCCGATGACCATGAATGAAGACACCTGGGGGGACAGGAGGGGATGTCAGGGAGGAGATGTAAATGTGATGAACACAGCAGCATTGCATCTTTACACCAATCATTGCAACAACTGATTACAGTAATGGTTATGGCATGAGGTTGGTTATATGAGGAATAGGGCACACTTGAGACTTCGGCCTAGTCATAGTCTGGCCTGTGTAGGATCTCAAGAATAGTAAGCGTTACCTGTAGGTAGACCTTGTTGACTCCATGTACGTAGTCAGCCACCTGGCCGAAGATGAGGCGGCCCACGCCAGACGTGACGCCGATGCACATGAGCAGAACCTCCTTGTTGGCGTCTTCTCCGAAGCGCTCCTCAACGTGCTTCATCTATGGGACAGACACGGAGGACACGACCACCTCATCAGCACTCAGTCACATCAGAACACAGCTACCAAATCAAAATGGTACGTCGAGTGGAAAACGGACAAAATAATTATAGATGCTTTGCTTATAGATGTCATTGGAGGGATGGGGTGATGAAAAGGGAAGCATACGGAACACAATGTCTTAGCACTGTACGTGCATGATTCATTGGGGATCTACATGTGTGTTTGTGTAAGTGTATACATTGAGTTGTGTGAGTTGGCGCCAGCCTAAAAAAGCTACACAGCAAGTGTTTTCACTCATGCCCCAGAGAGGGTGCTCTACACCTGGGGGAGGCACACCATTCATACAAGCAAATAAAACCCACCCCCATCTCCACAGTTATACAGTGCCTTGCGAAAGTATTCGGCCCCTTTGAACTTTGCGACCTTTTTCCACATTTCAGGCTTCAAACATAAAGATATAAAACTGTATTTTTTTGTGAAGAATCAACAACAAGTGGGACACAAATCATATTTCAAACTTTTTTAACAAATCAAAAACTGAAAAATTGGGCGTGCAAAATTATTCAGCCCCTTTACTTTCAGTGCAGCAAACTCTCTCCAGAAGTTCAGTGAGGATCTCTGAATGATCGAATGTTGACCTAAATGACTAATGATGATAAATACAATCCACCTGTGTATAATCAAGTCTCCGTATAAATGCACCTGCACTGTGATAGCCTCAGAGGTCCGTCAAAAGCGCAGAGAGCATCATGAAGAACAAGGAACACACCAGGCAGGTCCGAGATACTGTTGTGAAGAAGTTTAAAGCCGGATTTGGATACAAAAAGATTTCCCAAGCTTTAAACATCCCAAGGAGCACTGTGCAAGCGATAATATTGAAATGGAAGGAGTATCAGACCACTGCAAATCTACCAAGACCTGGCCGTCCCTCTAAACTTTCAGCTCATACAAGGAGAAGACTGATCAGAGATGCAGCCAAGAGGCCCATGATCACTCTGGATGAACTGCAGAGATCTACAGCTGAGGTGGGAGACTCTGTCCATAGGACAACAATCAGTCGTATATTGCACAAATCTAGCCTTTATGGAAGAGTGGCAAGAAGAAAGCCATTTCTTAAAGATATCCATAAAAAGTGTCGTTTAAAGTTTGCCACAAGCCACCTGGGAGACACACCAAACATGTGGAAGAAGGTGCTCTGGTCAGATGAAACCAAAATTGAACTTTTTGGCAACAATGCAAAACGTTATGTTTGGCGTAAAAGCAACACAGCTGAACACACCATCCCCACTGTCAAACATGGTGGTGGCAGCATCATGGTTTGGGCCTGCTTTTCTTCAGCAGGGACAGGGAAGATGGTTAAAATTGATGGGAAGATGGATGGAGCCAAATACAGGACCATTCTGGAAGAAAACCTGATGGAGTCTGCAAAAGACCTGAGACTGGGACGGAGATTTGTCTTCCAACAAGACAATGATCCAAAACATAAAGCAAAATCTACAATGGAATGGTTCAAAAATAAACATATCCAGGTGTTAGAATGGCCAAGTCAAAGTCCAGACCTGAATCCAATCGAGAATCTGTGGAAAGAACTGAAAACTGCTGTTCACAAATGCTCTCCATCCAACCTCACTGAGCTCGAGCTGTTTTGCAAGGAGGAATGGGAAAAAATGTCAGTCTCTCGATGTGCAAAACTGATAGAGACATACCCCAAGCGACTTACAGCTGTAATCGCAGCAAAAGGTGGCGCTACAAAGTATTAACTTAAGGGGGCTGAATAATTTTGCACGCCCAATTTTTCAGTTTTTGATTTGTTAAAAAAGTTTGAAATATCCAATAAATGTCTTTCCACTTCATGATTGTGTCCCACTTGTTGTTGATTCTTCACAAAACAATACAGTTTTATATCTTTATGTTTGAAGCCTGAAATGTGGCAAAAGGTCGCAAAGTTCAAGGGGGCCGAATACTTTCGCAAGGCACTGTACATATCAGACCCCTATATAATATTTACAGCAGCCCCTGAAAATCATTCTGCTCAATTCACAGGCAAAGCGAGAGTACGAACACAAAAATCAGTCACAGAGCCTCTATTCCACCTCCCTGACCCTCATCCACCACACAGATGATTTAACTGTTTTCCTGCTTTATTGGCGCCAAGGGGTTTCCTCCACATACTCCCAGGGGCCGTGGTTGAACCTAGGCAGGGTAGGGCCAGGTTACATGGTGTGCGTATGTTAATGCTCTCATCACGGTGTAGTCTTAAATGAGAGCAGCTGTGAAACACACACCTCATCCAGCCATGACCTTTCAGAGAGCTCTCTCACACACACACACACACACACACACAATGTGTTCCATAATGATTCAAATAGGCTCCATGTCCCAAATATGATCCGCTATTGCTAGGGATCCTCAGGAACAACCACACCAACGTGACAGAGGAAAGGTAAATGTAAGGAAGCTAACACTAAAGTGACAGTTATAAATGTAGCCTATTTGGGTAGAATTGAAGGTGGCTACCGATAGTGGCTAATATTTAACACAATACAAATTGTAAAAAAACAATTGTGAAAAGTCTGGGAATATAATTAAAAGATTCTAGAAATCATAAATCAACTTGGTAAGTTTGGTGCTATACTGTCATTTGTGCATGGCTACAGAAGCCTATAGCTTGGGTCTCCAAACTTCATCCCAGGTTATAAGGGGCGGCAGGGTAGACTAGGGTAGCCTAGTGGTTAGAGCGTTGGACTAGTAACCGGAAGGTTGCGAGTTCAAACCCCCGAGCTGACAAGGTACAAATCTGTCGTTCTGCCCCTGAACAGGCAGTTAACCCACTGTTCCCAGGCCGTCATTGAAAATAAGAATTTGTTCTTAACTGACTTGCCTGGTTAAATAAAGGTCAAATAAAAAAAAAAGGCCGGCATTTCATAAACTGCCCTGTGGAAAAGGTGATGGGTTGATATGCTTCAGTTTGCTGCCATATGATTTGTCTCCAGCAATCATAAGGTAACATAGATATTTAACAATTGTCATTCATATTTACAAATCTCCTTCCCCAAACAGCATACTAATTTACCTAGATTTTATCCATGTGTAAATCAGTGCATGGCGAATGAGTGTTATTTCTATAGGAAAAATAAAGTTGATGTTATTCCACTTGAAACCGACAGGTTGCCCCAACTTATTCTTCATGCTTAAAGGTGGTGGAATTAAGTCAAGGTTTGTATAGTGTAGCTGTAGACACACCATTTTTAAAATCTCCACCCCCAAGTGGCGCAGTGGTCTAAGACGTCACTGCAGACCCTGGTTCGATCCATGGCTGTATCACAACCGGCTGTGATCGGGAGTCCCATAGGGCGGTGCACAATTGGCCCAGCGTCGTCAGGGTTAGGGGAGGGTTTGGCTGAGGTAGGCCATCATTGTCAATAAGAATTTGTCCTTAAAATAAAAAAAATAAGGCCTCCCGGGTGGCGCAGTGGTTAAGGGCGCTGTACTGCAGCGCCAGCTGTGCCACCAGAGACTTTGGGTTTGCGCCCGGGCTCTGTCGTAACCGGCCGGGACGTCCGTGGTGCGCCGCACAATTGGCCTAGCGGCGCCCAGGTTAGGGAGGGTTTGGCCGGTAGGGAAATCCTTGTCTCATCGCGCACCAGCGACTCCTGTTGCGGGCTGGGTGCAGTGCACGCTAACCAAGATTGCCACGTGCACGGTGTTTCCTCCGACACATTGGTGCGGCTGGCTTCCGGGCTGGATGGCGCTGTGTTAAGAAGCAGGTTGGGTTGTGTTTCGGAGGACGCATGACTTTCAACCTTGTCTCTCCCGAGCCCGTACGGGAGTTGTAGCGATGGGACAAGACAGTAGCTACTAAAAACAATTGGATCCCATGAAATTGGGGAGAAAGGGGTAAAAAAAAAAGAAAAAAAAGTGGGTGAATAGCAAAGTCAGAATATGCGTAGAGAAAAAAGTGCATAACAAGAGAATTACGTTCCAGTCGGAATGTGCACAGGGTGACAGGGCATTCTCAGCCTAAGTCACATGATAGCCTACATGTAACTGCCAAAATAAAGGAATCTCCAGCATAGTGTCTTAAAAGGTTGTTGGGCCACCCCTACAGAGAACAGTAGAACAATGAACAATGCACCTTGGCATAGATTCTGGAACTCTATTGGAGGGACGAGAAATTCTATTCTATCATTTGGTGGTGGAAAAAGCCGTCTCAGGCGCCATTCCAGAATCTCTCATAAGTGTTCAATTGGGTTGAGATCTGGTGACTAAGACGGCCATGGCATATGGTTTACATCGTTTTCATGCTCATCAAACCATCAAACTCGTACCCTGTGGATGGGGGCATTGTCATCCTATGAGGGAATAGCCATGGTAGCCAAAATAATGGCCTACCCTGCATTTGCATATGACCCTAAGCATGATGGGATGTTCATTCCTTAAGTAACCACACCTGTGTGGAAGCACCTGCTTTCAATACACTTTGTATACCTCATTTACTCAAGTGTTTCTATTATTTTGTCAGTTACTTGTACATCTGGTCAGGTAGATTGACAGTCTGAACTCATCAGCTACGAAGATGGCACAGACGCATACTAGGGACCTTTTTAGCGGAAGAATTTGTGCTGCCCAAATGTCTACTATTTTTTGTGCCAATTTTTTATATTCCATGGTATGACTTTGTAGTCTCATTAAGCCAGCCTGATCTTGCGAGCTCACATTCTGTTTCACTTCACGTATCAAGTGAAACAAAACGTAAGCTCAGTGGTCAGTCTGGTTTCACGGGGCTATAGTTCTAAAGCCCACAGACAACATTCCTCCAGTCCACAGGGTGTCCCACTCCCTGCTGGCTCAGATGCCAGGCCTGCGATTTGTCCATTATATTACCCAGCAGAACCTGGGCCTTAAACACTGCTGGGTCATCAATCTACCCTTTACTTGCTAAAGAACCCAACGCCAACCAGTGGGCATCCTATTATTTAATAAATAAATGAATGGATGCCCACTGGTTGGGCAGCATAAATTCTATATATAGACAAAAGTATGTGGACACCCCTTCAAATTAGTGGATTAGGCCATTTCAGCCAAACCTGTTGCCGACAGGTGTATAAAATCTCCATAGACAAACATTGGCAGTAGAATGGCCCGTACTGTAGAGCTCAGTGACTTTCAGCGCGGCACCGTCATAGGAGAGGCTCTTGAAGTACACTGCAGCATCCCCCGAGATGCTCTTGAAGTACACTGCAGCATCCCCCGAGAGGCTCTTGGGTACACTGCAGCATCCACCGAGGCGCTCTTGGGTACACTGCAGCATCCACCGAGGCGCTCTTGGTTACACTGCAGCATCCACCGAGGCGCTCTTGGTTACACTGCAGCATCCACCGAGGCGCTCTTGGTTACACTGCAGCATCCCCCGAGAGGCTCTTGGTTACACTGCAGCATCCCCCGAGAGGCTCTTAGTTACACTGCAGCATCCACCGAGAGGCTCTTGCTGCCAAGGGGATGCCTGACAGCTTGAAGGACGTTTTGGACACTACAGTGAAAATGGTTAGCTTTGTTAAAGCAAGGCCTCTGAATTCTCTCATGTATTCTCTGCATTATGCAATGATATGGGCAGCGACCATGCAACGCTTTTACACCATACAGAAGTGCGCTGGTTATCAAGGGGCAAATTATTGACACTTTTATTTTTTTAAATTGAGAGACAAGCTTAAAGTTCTTTACTGACCATAATTTTCACTTGTCTTTTTATCACCTGAATGATGATTCTAGGATTACAGGGACTCTCCACAACAATATTCTATGTGCTGGACAAAATTGAGGCTATGATTAGGAAGTTGGAGCTATTTTCTGTCTGCATTAACAAGGACAACACACAGGTCTTTCCATCATTGTATGATTTTTTTTGTGTGCAAATTAACTCAATCTTACAGACAATGTCAAATGTGATATAGCGAAGCACCCGAGTGAGTTGGGTGTGCTGTTACGCAGGTACTTTCCCGAAACGGATGACACAAACAACTGGATTCGTTATCCCTTTCATGCCCTGCCTCCAGTCCACTTACCGATATCTGAACAAGAGAGCCTCATCAAAATTGCAACAAGCGGTTCTGTGAAAATGTAATTTAAATCAGAAGCCACGGCTAGATTTCTGGATTGGAGTATCCTTCCTGCCTTGGAAAATCACGCTGTTAAGACACTGATGACCTTTGCAACCACATACCTATGTGAGAGTGGATTCTCAGCCTTCACTAGCATGAAAACTAAATACAGGCACAGACTGTGTGTGGGAAATGCTTTAAGACAGACTCTCCAATACAACCCAACATTGCAGAGTTATGTGCATCCTTTCAAGCACACCCTTCTCATTAACCTGTGGTGAGTTATTCACTATTTCCGATTAACAAATAAGGTTTTATATGTAAGATGGTTAGATAAAGAGCAAAATTATTGATTATTATAATATTACTTGTGCCCTGGTCCTATAAGAGCTCTTTGTCACTACCCACAAGTCAAGTTGTGACAAAAAAAAAAATCACACTCATTCTTATGTTTAATAAATGTACCATATGTGGCAGGCTTACAATGATGACAAAAAACAACATTTGAGAGTGTGCTGACCCTGGTGCTAGAGGGGGTACAGCTGGTGGTTGAATGTTTGAAGGGGTACGGGACCATAAAAAGTTTGGGAACCACTGTTCTAGACGATTCCAACATTGTGGCAACAGTTTTGGGAAGGCCCTTTCCTGTTTCAGCATTACAATGCCCCCATGCACAAAGTGAGATCCACCCATCGTGGATCCACCCAACACCTTTGGGATGAATTGGAATGCCGACTGCGAGCCAGGTCTAATCGCCCAACATCAGTGCCCGACCTCACTAATGCTCTTGTGGCTGAATGGAAGCAAGTCCCCACAGCAATGTTCCAACATCTAGTGGAAAGCCTTCCCAGGCGAGTGGATGCTGTTATAGCAGCAAAGGGCTTATTAATGCCCATGATTTTGGAATGAAATGTTCAAAGAGCACGTGTCCACATACTTTTGGCCATGTAGTGTACTTTGACAAGAGCCTTATGGGTCCTGGTCAAACGTAGTGCACTATATAGGGAATAGGGTACCATTTGGGACGCAAGCCTCTAATTGTGTCCCTGTCTGAGATCACATATTCCGTAGTATTCTGGCACATGGGCTGACCATGTGACCTACTGCTTATAGACTTACCACCCGCCAGGTGCACCTGTCGGGAACATGGCACATCCTTCCTAAATAAATACCCACCATCCACACACACACCATCTCCAACACGGCACGACTAAGGCACAGGCACACAAACACAACAACGTCATTGCACACTGACGCACGCTCTCTGACACATGCACAGGCAAACAAACACAACCATCATCCTCATCATCAATGACACTCTCTCCGCTCTGCACACACACACACCCAAACTACTCTTTCAAACCAATATACACAAACATGGCCATTGAGAGCTCCACAGATCTGCTCTGTTCTTGCTAAACTAATTCCATCTGCAGCTCAGCCAGAGAACAACACTCCCTCATTCTCTCCAAGAGCTTTATTATAACCCTTTCAATGCCAGACTCTCTCCATCACCCAGCACCTGGTTGCATCATTTAAAACAACTTAAATGGGTTTGTTTGTTTGTTGTCGAAGTGGTGGGAGTTAAAACTCTCACCAGTGAGAGTGACTATCACAGTGGTGCAAATCCAACATTAATGGAAATGCTGAATAAACCTAATTTGATGAACATTTTTCATAATTTACTGTAATTAGGAAGCACTGAGAGAAAGCTAACCTGCACTGCCTCTGACACTGTACCTTAGTTTTTCACAATACCTCATCTTCAGACCAAGTCAGCAACACTGCAAGCACATTATCTGTTTTACACTCAGTTTTCAATTGTAAAACACTCTTTTTGCACAACAGTTCTCTACATTAGACACGTCATTCAAAACTAACAGGTCTTGTGTTTCGTTTGGAAAACACTGCCATTCAAAATGCCACACTCATTTACCGATTACCTGCACCCAGTGCCCACGTGTGAAAACACACTTAGAAATCAGAGCTTGAGCACTTTAAATAGGCTTCAGGTTGGCTTTCTTGGTTTGGACAACAATGGAGGCCACTTTTGGAGAGCGAGTTAGATGAAGAGTGAGAGGAAGAGGGGGATGAGGAGGAGGAAGAGGACAAGCCCATTTGTTTCTCTTCTACTGTATGTGTTTTGTCTGTTACTGTTCATCCCGAAATCTAGATGAAAATACAATGTTTTGAGAAAGAAATGCATTTTATTCCCCCCCTTGCATGTCTGATTACAGTGTAAATATATACTGAATATGCATACATACTGTATATTTGTGCACTTACATGTACGTGTGAGTGCTATGACAAACTGCCGTGGACTCCACTGCACACTGAACATGCAAAAGACACATTTGTCACATCCGTGTGTAGTTGGCGTGTAGTTGGCGTGTATAAGAGCTAATAGTTTGATGGTTTGTGTGTAGGGTTTTCATGCAAAAACACCAGTTTGAGAAGAGTTATAAAAATGTTTTGAATTAAGTGTTTGGGTTTTTGTGTTTTGGGGTTTTGCATGTCGAGTTTAGAGAAAAGGAGCCATAGTTTCAGAAATCATGTGGAAGCAATTGTCAAAAACTGTAATACAATCCATGCACTGACTGGATCTTCTGCTGCCTGCCCTTTTGATTTGCACCCCAATATTATCCAGGCAGTTGAGGCATCCCTGGCAAATAGATGCAACATTGGACATGCAGCAACAAGAGTAAACTTGTGTGAACTTGTCCCTGGAAATTCCTTTCCCTTTGATCCGACCTCGACAAACACAGTCGTACATGAAAGACATTATCTAATCCTCCAATATGTGAAATACCTGGAAAAGAGTGAGGGAAAGCTTCTGCAGGACTTTAGACTCCCACAATCTTGAGCTGATGGGGACGGGCTTGGCTTCAGATAAGGGGGACTAGTACCTGCGAGTACGACGTGCACGCACAAACAAACAAAAACTGTGGCATTAAAAGGGACTCAGCACTTTGACCAGAGCAGAGGGAGGAAAAACAGAACAGCTAGCATATCCCAGTAGGCTTAGCGGGCGGCTCTGTTAGTCCCCGCACACAAAGGTGAGCTTTCCCTTCCTGAAAGTTAAGGTGAACAATCCAGCCTTCCTGATGGTTCTGGTGACAGAAGGGCTGGGGATGGACACTGACAGGGCCCAGCGGTGTCCCAGACGTGTAGCAGACACTGGAGAAGTGTTAGGAAAACATGGAGGGCCTTCCCCAGGAGAAAGTGACCTCCCTCCAAAAACAAAGTTATCTCCTCCAAGTAAACAGCGGCCTACTGAACCCTCGACCCTTCCCTCCCATCCCCTCCACACTTCTCCCCTCCCTTCTTCCTAAATCATGTTTTTCCATCCATATTGTATTTTTTCTTCCTATAAATTGTACTCAATACTGGAATAATAAAACCTGTGTTTATGTTACATTGCCTCGGCTGAAACGGGACTATTTTTACTCCCCCCAGATCAAACCTCCCAACATGACTCTCCACAGATGACACAACTAATGTATCTACTGTAAGGCATTGCTATAAAATACTGCAACTGGTACGCATCAAAACAACTTGTCGCACATTTAGTAACTGTTAGGAATGGAGTGAAATATCTATATTTAGATTGAGTTATCTTCTGTCTGGAATCCCTGAGTTCTGGGGAGTCTCATGCTCTTTGATATATGCTATGTACTAGAGGTCGACCGATTATGATTTTTCAACGGCGATACCGATTATTGGAGGACCAAAAAAGCCGATACCGATTAACCGGACGATTTGTATTTATTTATTTATTTGTAAAAATGACAATCACAACAATACTGAATGAACACTTATTTTAACTTAATATAATACATCAATAAAATCAATTTAGTCTCAAGTAAATAATGAAACGTTCAATTTGGTTTAAATAATGCAAAAACAAAGTGTTGGAGAAGAAAGTAAAAGTGCAATATGTGCCATGTAAGAAAGCTAACGTTTAAGTTCCTTGCTCAGAACATGAGAACATATGAAAGCTGGTGGTTCCTTTTAACATGAGTCTTCAATATTCCCAGGTAAGAAGTTTTAGGTTGTAGTTATTATAGGAATTATAGGACTATTTCCCTCTATACCATTTGTATTTCATTAACCTTTGACTATTGGACGTTCTTATAGGCACTCTAGTATTTCCAGTGTAACAGTATAGCTTCCGTCCCTCTCCTCGCTCCTCCCTGGGCTCGAACCAGCAACACAACGACAACAGCCACCAAAGCAGCGTTACCCATGCAGAGCAAGGGGAACAACTACTAGAAGGCTCAGAGCGAGTGACGTTTGAAACGCTATTAGCGAGCGCTAACTAGCTAGCCATTTCACTTCGGTTACACCAGCCTCATCTCGGGAGTTGATAGGCTTGAAGTCAAACAGTGCAATGCTTGACGCACAACGAAGAGCTGCTGGGAAAACGCACTAAAGTGCTGTTTGAATGAATGTTTACGCGCCTGCTTCTGCCTACCACCGCTCAAGTCAGATACTTAGATACTTGTATGCTCAGTCAGATTATATGCAATGCAGGACACGCTAGATAATATCTAGTAATATCATCAACCATGTGTAGTTAACTTGTGATTTTGATTGATTTTTTTTATAAGATAAGTTTAATGCTAGCTAGCAACTTACTTTGGCTTACTGCATTCGCGTAACAGGCAGTCTCCTTGTGGAGTGCAACGAGAGAGGCAGGTCGTTATTGCGTTGGACTAGTTAAGGTTGCAAGATTGGATCCCCCGAGCTGACAAGGTGAAAATCTGTCGTTCTGCCCCTGAACATGGCAGTTAACCCACCATTCTTAGGCCGTCATTGAAAATAAGAATGTGTTCTTAACTGACTTGCCTAGTTAAATAAAGGTATAAAAATAATAATATATATATTTTTTTATTTAAAATCGGCGCCCAAAAATACCGATCTCAGATTGTTATGAAAACTTGAAATCGGGGTAGGGGACGCCATGTGCGACTGACGTGTTTTCCGTTGGCTCCCGTGGTATTCTTAAAGTTTATGTGAATTCTGCAGCAGAACCGTATTTATTTTCAAATATTAGTTTGGTGATCCCTTTCCGTAAAAACCAAGACTACTTTGCTTCCGAATGTCAGCATGTCGACCAAACATAAGGCCAAGAACATGACTTTGAGAAAATCCGGCCTACAAGACCCGCTCTCATCACCGCCCTCTCCTGAGTCTGAGGGCCCGGGGACGCACACTTTACCCCGGGGCGCGGCTTGGCCTGGCGGTGCTGAAATGAACATTCGAGGCCATCAAACTACTACGCTCTGAGATAGTTGAAATGAAAACACAGGTGGTTGCTACGATTGAGGCCAGAATACAGGAGGTTTCTGATACTTTAAAAGCAGATTTAACCATCCTGCGGAACAAGACTGTGCCGGCAATTACATTACTCAAAACAACAACTGCGTCACACACTACAACGATTGCAGCACTGGAGGCCTCCGCTACTAATGTCTCCGATTTAACTACATCCCTGGAGGCTGAAGTTAAACGCCTAGCTGCAGATATGAAAAAGGTGAGGGAGAGCTGTGTGAGTTTAGAGGGATTCTCTCGCCGCAATAATCTGAGACTTGTATCAGTCCCAGAGTCCGCGGAAATGCATTGCGCCACGGATTTCGTTTCAGGGCTGCTGAAGGATGTTCTTGCCTTAGATGAAAAGCCCCTGATTGATCGAGCCCACCGGTCGCTGCGCCCAAAGCCCCGGGATGGGGAGAGGCCCCGTGACATAATTCTTCGAGTGCACTTTTTTCATGAGAAGATGGAGATCCTCCGACGAGCTCGCAATACCACTCTGAGCTTTCAAGGACAGAGCTTTTCCATATACCAGGACTACTCCCCCACTGTTTCCAGGCAGCACGCAGCTTTCGGACAGGCCAAACGAGTACTTCGGGACCATCCAAGTGTGAAGTATGGACTGCGATTCCCGGCCCGTTTATGGATATCTCATGAGGGTAAAGACCACACATTTGAATCTCCGGAGGAGGCTATGGCTCACATTCAACGTCACATCAAGAAGTCTTGAATATGCTCACAGTTCAGCAACTGTTGCTTGCGAACTGTGGATAGTAAGTACCCCACTTGTGGTACAATTATGTTTAGATATAACAGGCTAGTCTTCTATAGTTGGTGGAACTATTCAGGCTTATTTGATGTGATCTAATGTTTTGATCATCTAGTGTGCGTGCCTTATCTCGCTCACCTATTTAGTTTGTTTACACATTGTCTCAGTGACTCAAAATATTTTGGGTTATTTGTTTACTGCATCCGTTTGCATTGACCCAGTAAACAGTAAATGTCTCGAGGCTACACGGTTTCTGGGGCCTCACTTTAATTTTAAAAGTTTTGAGCGTCATTTATGCCCAGCAAACGTTCAACGTTGCGCACACATAGTTTTTTGGGATTGGTTGTAAGCTGTCTCAGCTTCAATTAGACTACTATTATAATTACTATTATTTTTCATTGTCTTACTACGATTTCCTTACTTCAAATTAGATTTTTGGCTGAGAGCCTTTATACATTTTATTTATTTTCTCTCTCAATGCCTGTTATAAGACGGGGAATACAATTATATACATCTACAAGTGGTGCTTTTGTCATTCCGTTTGCACAAGGGATTCGCCTTTTTTTTATTTGAAAAAAATACATACAAATCTTTCTTTTTGCTGCTTGATCCACTAACAAAACGCGACTTTAAAGAGCGGGACTGTGGGTTTAGGTTTAAGACCGCACTCTCACAGACATACTGTGCGAAGAGAACATGTTCTATTTAGGCTTGTACCTCGTTTGGGGAGGTATTGTCTGGGATGGGGGGAGGGGGTGGGGGGCAGGTTGAATTGTTCAGTTCTAATGTTGTCATTCTGTCTTTTTAGTTTTTTTTTCTGTTTTTTTTCTGTACTTTTTCCAAACATTTACCACTGTACATTATTACTCAGACAAGTTATTCTGGGGGTTTTGGGCACTCATTGCTTTTCCATTCTATGCTCTAATGACAGGGTTGAATAACGGGAATGCCCAGAGGGGCCGAAATAATACGATCAAGTACATTTGTTGGAATACCAAAGGGGTTAACAACCCGGTGAAGCATAAGAGGGTGTTGACACACTTAAAGGGTTTGAATGCAAATATTGCATTTCTACAAGAGACTCACTTGAGGACTGGTGAGCATTTTAGGATGCGTAAGGACTGGGTTGGTCAAGTGTTCCACTCAAACTTTCATAGTAAATCAAGAGGTGCTGCTATTCTGGTTGATAAGGCTACTCCCTTTGTAGCTTCTGAGGTTATTGCTGATCCTAAGGGACGATACGTCATAGTAACCGGTGAACTGTTTTCTACCCCTCTTGTTTTGGCTAGTGTTTATGCTCCCAATTGGGATGACACAAGTTTCATTTCTTCCTTTCTGTCTGCTATTCCCAATTTAGATTCTCATTTGTTGATTTTAGGGGGATCAACTGTAAAATGTCCCCAATTCTTGACAAGTCCTCACAAACAAATACAGGCCCATCTAAATGTGCCCTACTTATTCAATCCTTTCTTCAGAAATATGCTATGTTTGAGGCCTGGAGTTTCCTACATCCTGCAGATAGACAGTATTCCTTTTATTCTCATGTTCATCAAACATACTCCCGGATTGATTACTTCTTTTTGGACAAAAAACTTCTGCCTAACCTTCGGCAGTGTACTTAAGAGAGTATTGTTATCTCTGACCATTCACCATTAGTGCTTGAACTAGAGTTTCCCCAGCGACCTCCTAGGTGTTATCAATGGCGTCTCAACCCCATTTTACTCTCAGATAAGGAGTTTGTCAATTTCATTTCTTCTGAAATTACCTTATTCCTAGAAACTAATTCAACACCAGGTATGTCCTGCTCTACCATATGGGAGTCTCTCAAAGCATACCTACGTGGCCAAATAATTTCTTATACAGCCAACCAAAACAGAGTTTGCTCCCAGCGACTTCGGGACCTGAGCGAGTCCATAGCCACATTGGATGAGAAGTATGCTACGGATCCTTCCTCTGATCTGCATAAAGAGCGCCAACTACTCCAATCTGAATTTGATGAGCTTTCTACCAGGCAAGCTGAACAGTTACTCTGGCGAGCTCGATACAAAGTCTATGAACAAGGTGACAAGGCCAGTAAACTCCTTGCACATCAGATCCGTAAATCTGAGGCCTCACGTTTAATCCCACAAATAAGGACCCCGTCTGGTGCCACCACAGTTATACATAAAGAGATCAATGATAAATTTAAACAATTTTACTCTGCGCTATACACCTCTGAATCCCCTCAAGACCCTTCGCTGATTGACTCCTTCTTTAATGGCTTGAATATGCCTTCAATTGATACAGACTCCCATGACTATCTAGAAGAAGAATTTACGCTTGAGGAGATTGCAACAGCAGTGTCCGCAATGAAAAGTGGTAAATCACCGGGTTCGGACGGTTTTCCAACCGAATTTTACAGGACGTTTTCTGGTCTGCTTTGCCCATTCTTGTCCCGACTATTTGCAGAGTGCCTCAATACTTCAAAGCTGCCGCCTAGTCTTTATCAGGCTTCAATTTCATTACTACTAAAGAAAAACAAAGACCCCCTGGAATGTGGATCCTATCGCCCAATCTCGCTTTTAAACTGTGATTACAAAATCCTAGCTAAGCTTTTAGCCATCCGTATGGAAGGCTTGCTGCACCAAGTAATACACTCTGACCAGACTGGCTTTGTGAGAAATAGGCATTTCTTTTTCAATATTAGGCGCCTTGTGAATATACTGTACTCCCCAGCGTCGGAGGACCCGGAGGTGGTGGTCTCACTTGATGCCGAAAAAGCGTTTGACCGCGTTGAGTGGGATTACCTAACAGCTGCCCTTTATAGATTTGGCTTTGGCCCCAAATTAATTGCGTGGATAAAGATTCTTTATTTTTCCCCCATGGCTACGGTAGAGACTAATAACTTGTCCTCTGACTATTTTCCCTTGCACCGCGGATCCAGACAGGGTTGCCCACTCTCCCCCTTGTTGTTTGCTTTGGCAATCGAGCCTCTCGCCATTGCACTACGCTCTAATAATGCCATTCAAGGCATAATCAGGGCGGGCTGGGAGCAGAAAGTCTCGCTATATGCTGACGACCTCCTTTTGTTTATCTCCAACCCCGATACCTCATTGCCACGTGACCTATCTGTTCTTAAAAAAAGTTTGGATCAATCTCAGGGTACAAGCTGAATCTAGGCAAGAGTGAGCTCTTTCCGGTAAACAAGGCTGCTTTAAAGTGCTCTTTCACAAGTTCTCAGTTTAGGATTGTCCGGGATCAATTCACTTACTTGGGAGTAAAAGTGACGAGGAAATATTCAAATTTGTCCCAGGAAAACTTTGTTGCTCTAGCAGACAGATTGAAACAATCTTTTACTTTTTGGAATTCACTACCCCTTTCTCTTATCGGAAGGATTAATGTCATTAAAATGAATGTGTTGCCCAAATTTTTATATTTATTTCAATGTTTACCCATTTTTATTCCAAAATCTTTTTTTATTTCACTGGATCAAACATTAATGCATTTTATTTGGGATGGCAAGCTACCACGGATTGGTAGAAAACATTTACAGAAGCCTAGGTCATTGGGGGGTTTAGCTTTACCAAATTTTCAGACATACTACTGGGCTGCAAATTTCAGAGCCGTTCTGTACTTGCTGCAGACTGATCCTACTGGCCCTAGACCACTCTGGGCCCAGATGGAGTCTGAATCGTGTAAACCTGCGGCACTTTCCTCTGTGCTGTGCTCGTCTCTCCCAGTGTCCCTAGGCAAAAGGTGTGCCAACCCAATTGTAAAGCAGTCTCTTAAAATTTGGAATCAGTTCCGTTTAGCCTTTAGCCTCCGAGGCTTTTCTCTATCAGGCCCAATCAATCAGAACATTTTATTTCCTCCATCTTTGAATGATGGGGCTTTTGGCATTTGGCACTCACTAGGCCTTTCCTCGCTAGCCCAATTATTCTTTGATGATACATTTGCCTCTTTTTCTCAGCTGCAGGAAAAGTTCAATCTCCCCCAATCCCACTTTTTCCACTATCTCCAGACTACAAACTTTGTCAGGGCTAACACACCTGGATTTCCCAATAGGCCTGCGAATACTGCTATAGAGAGCATCTTGGAGCTGAACAAGCTTCCTAGAGGCGCAATTTCAGATGTATATGCAATCATTCATGACCTACAGAACCCTTCTTTGGTGCCTTTAAAGACTCGATGGGAAAAGGATTTGGGGGAGGAACTTGGGGAAGACGCCTGGGAATCTGTGCTGCGCAGGGTGCACTCGTCCTCTTTTAGCACTAGACACAGCCTCATTCAATTCAAGGTGGTTCACCGTATCCACTGGTCGGGGGCCAAACTTGGAAGAATATTCTCTGATTTTGATCCTACCTGTGTCAGATGTAAGGTGGAACCAGCCACACTGTTGCATATGTTTTGGGGCTGTCATAAACTGTCAGGTTTCTGGGAATTAATATTTAAATGTTTCTCTGATATATATATATATATATATATATGACACTGTTATAGATCCGTCTCCCCTTACAGCCCTTTTTGAAGTACTGCCCATGGGTACCCTCCTATCAAGAATCCAGTCGGACACTGTTGCTTATCCAACTCTTTTAGCTAGACGGCTAATACTACAGAACTGGAAGATGGCAGCTCCCCCATCTTATAAATATTGGGTGAGGGATGTGTTGTGCTCTCTGAAACTAGAAAAAAAATTCAATTCAATTCACGTGGGAACCCCAAACTGTTTGATGAGGCTTGGGCTCCATTCCGGTCTTACTTTAAACAGTCCATCCTCTGATGGCATTCCATTTAATACTAAAATAAGTCTGTGACTTAAGGGTTGGAGGAGCTTCTCTGTGTTTTTGCTGGGGGGGGGGGTATTAAGGTCCATGTGCTTATTGATTGTGGTCCGCAGATGCCTTGTTCATCTTGCCCAGGCAGAGCCTGAAGTGTTAGCTTGTTTTTCCCAGTTATTTTTACATTTTGTTCACGCCTACATGAATAATAATTTTATTTTTTTATTTTAAAGCATTGTAAACTTTTTTTTTGTCCAGTGGATGGTCGGTCTGTGGCCATGACTCTCTGTGAGTGGTTGCATTTCTCCACCTTTATCCCTTGACTGTTTACAGGAACAATGGTGAGGTGTTTGCTCTGTCCCTGTACTATAGATTGCCCTTTAACCTCTGTAGCCTTCTGCCTGGTGTGTTTAACTTGTCTAAAGTATGGTATCTTTAAAGCTATGTTTTTATTTGTATTTTTATTTTTTTCTAGTTGAGTATATTATTTATATTGCTTTGTCTTGTCTGTGTGTGTGTGTGTGTGTGTGTGTGTGTGTGTGTGTGTGTATGTTCAAAACTTAATAAACAGAGTTTTTAAAAAAATTAATTTTTTAAAAAAAACTTGAAATCGGCCCTAATTAATCGGCCATTCCGATTAATCGGTCGACCTCTACTATGTACAGTATAATATAGGCTAAGGCTGATGTGCTACTGTTCAGACTTCATCAGTTATCTAAGAATGTGAAAGGCACCACAGATTAACAGTCCAGTATATGTAAGCAGTGCTTGTATTTTATATATCTTTCTACTCCCATTTAATGAGAAAAAAATCTTAAATAAGCTGACAGAAAACCATCAATTGATGTGTGGGTCTAAACTTGATAAGCCTTCATCGTAGCAGCTTAACAGCATTTCAAATGTTGATATTCAATGAAAAGAAAAATAGATGCTTATGATTAAATGTGAAACAATACTCAGTTGAACTGAGAAAAATATTTCTAGAACGGCCAAAAGGTCAGGAGAGGTGCTTAAAAACAACGGTCATACAGGTCGCTGAGACCACACAGTAACTCAAGTTCACACACACAGCCATACTGTATTTAGCCCAGCCAGCATGTCACAGGCATGAAGCACTTCATAGTCGAGGTGTAGGCCCCTCATCACCTTTCACACTAATAACACTTGATACTAATGTGTTTTGTATCTGTGTTTGTGAAGATCAATTGACCCTGATTACTGCTAACTGAGTTACCCAGAGCTAATGTCCAAAACACATAATGAAGGGAGATATTAAGAATATGATGGACCGTGTCTGCTGGAGAGGCTGCTTAGGGGAGGACGGCTCATAATAATGTCTGGAACGGAGCGAATGGAATGACATCAAACACATATAAACCATGTTTGATACCATTACACTAATTCCTCTCCAGGCATTACCACGAGCCCGTCCTCCCCAATTAAGGTGCCACCAACCTCCTGTGAAATCAAGCCCACATGTTCCACACTGCCACATCTCTGTGTTTCTACATGTCAGTAACCTTTAACACAGGGACCTGAGTAATGAAACACAAATACACAAACCAACACATTCACACAGTACACATCAAAGATCCCCCCCCCCCCCCCCATGGAAAATAAAACCACTCACCAGGTGAACGTAAGGCACAAAGTATCCGTAGAGGGCTGCAGGGATGCCGAAGACCCAGATCCGGTAGCCCAGAGACTTCCAGATGCTGACGTTGAACACCTTGCTCATGGGCGGGCAGCGGCTTCCTGGCTTATTGCTGTTGACAGGTTTGGGCAGCAGGGGAGTGTAGGTTAACCCAGCCAGCATGAGGATGAACATGAGGATGCTGAGGATCCTCATGGTGTTCTGCAGGCCCACCTTCTCCAGCAGGCCGGACAGGAGGAAGGGCAGGGTGACGGTGAAGGCAGAGCTGCCGGCCGTCACGATGCCGTTGACCAGGCCAAGGCGCTTCTTGAAGTAGTGTCCCAGGATCACCAGGCTGGGCTGGTAGGCGAAGGAGCAGCCCGTGGCGAACACGATGCCATAAGTGAAGTACATGGGACCCAGGGACCTGTGGGGTCAGAGAGGAGAGACCGGACAGGATGCGGGGTCAATTTTATGTTTACAGCTGCTTAAAGTTCACACAAAGAAAAACACGTTTGAGTATCTTGACTCCATAGCTAGCTGACTCATTTTAGTCTAGTTTGGAAAACAAACTAGACTTGCTGGCTTGGTTCAACTTCCAACACCTGGAGGGTGTTGCAGCCTCAGGTCGTGTGTACTATGCTGGCTGAGTAATGTCAGCCCTGTTTGTTTGTGTACCTCCCAGTCCTCGGTGAGCCAACTGCAGGCCGGACTGTAGGAGGGTTACCGTTAGCACAAAGCTAATTCTGGATAAATAGATTATTATTATTTTATTACTTTTTTTTAAACCTTTATTTAACTAGGCAAGTCAGTTAAGAACAAATTCTTATTTTCAATGACGGCCTAGGAACAGTGGGTTAACTGCCTGTTCAGGGGCAGAACAACAGATTTGTACCTTGTCAGCTCGGGGATTTGAACTTGCAACCTTCTAGTCCAATGCTCTAACCACTAGGCTACCCTGCCACCCCAGATGAGCGAGGGAGGTCAGGGGTGAGCTGGAGCTGCTTCTAGGCCAAGCCAAGCCAGGTTCGAGCTAATGGCAGGTCTCTCAGAGTGCTACAGTCATCAGCTCTAATGTTCACTCACTTCTCACACCACTACAGGGCTGATATCAGATAAAACACAGCTTATTCATTTATGGCCACACCTTTAATGATCCTTTCCCAGTACTTCTACTCAGTGGTGGAAAATTATGCATTGTCATACTTCAGTAAAAAACTACTTGAATAAAAGTTTAAAAGTATTTGGTTTTAAATATACTGACGTATCAAAAGTAAAAGTATAAATAATTTCAAATTCCTTATATTGAAAAAACCTAATGGCACTATTCCAGTTTTTATTTTACGGATAACCATTTGTGTTTAGTGAGTCAGCCAGGGATGATAACATCAAGAGAACGTTTTTTGGGATGTCAAGGAAAATGTATGGAGTAAAAATAGCATTATTTTCTTTAGGAATGTAGTGAAGTAAAAGTTGTAAAAAATATAAATAGTAAAGTACAGATACCCCAAAAAATGACTTTAGTAGATTTTCACTTAAATACTTTACACCACTGCTTCTACTGTACCCTGGTGATCTTTGTACCCTCATTTTAGACTATCATGAGTCTGGATATGCAGAAGTAGGATCTTAATTTGAGCCAGTTTGCTACAGCAGGAAAATAATCCTGCAGCAATAATAGGAAATATTAATGATGTGTTTTATAATTAAATTGACATTTTTGTAGCGGTTGATACATTTTTCATAAGGGAAAAAATAGTCAGATTTCAAAGAGGAAACTTAAGAAGCCTTTCTAAACCTCAAACACTCTACAAGTTTTAAATGTCCTGCATTGCAGGAAAGTTATTTCTGCAACAGGGTGACCAAATTAAGATCCTACATCTGTAGGACAACCCAGAGGGTTTTCTAAGTGTTATTTGAAGGGCACAATATACTGACTGAGCTGACAGTATTATTACACTGGCCAGGTGCAGAACATTGTTTGCTTATAAGCAATATTTAATGCTATATTAGGTGATGGAAGTGTCAACAGAAACTATTGTGCAATGTATTTCCACGCAGTCAAGGTACTGTTGTGTGTATTAACAGATTAAATGGTTGAGTTTGGTAGTGTACCATCACATGAGATTAGAAAGGGATGACGGGAGACCAACCCTTAACTGCAGTAGGCCCTTTATCTTGTTATCACACACGTGTAAGGAGGACTTTAGTATAAAGAAGTCCCCAACACACCCGACAACATTTTAACACAATACATAAGAATGGTTGATGAAAGAGGGTAGCTATAGAAGTACTGACGTGACGAAAGAGCTGGCCAGCAATCCCACCAGGCCCACGGCGGCTCCGCCCACGGCTGTCACCCTGCAGCCAAGCAGGTCTGTGAAGACGCTGACAATGGGCGAACAGAAGAAGATCATCCCCATGGAGAGGGAGCCCACCCACGCTGCAGGACAGAGAGAGACACAGAGAGATAGGAGAGTTAAGCTTAAAGCACATGCTGTATTACATTACAGCTCAGTGACAATAACAGCAACACTTCACAGTTCACACAGACCAGAGATCCTATTAAAATGACCTAATTCTATAATACAGACTGTTGTTACATGGGAAATGTTGCTGGAGCGTGAGGCACCCCTCTTCCGGCTGCCACGCTAAACAAACAATTTAAAACAGGTTTTACGAATTACCATGAACAATTCTTGTCAACAAGAAAAGACATGAGTAAGTAAAAGCTTGCATCATATAGGTTAAGCGTATATGCTTAGTTGTGCATTATGTACACATACATCAGATAGTTCTCTTCACTGGCCTTTGGAGTCTGTTTCTGGGTTAAGAGATTTAAGCTTACTACAGTACAAGCTCTACGCAGAGCCAGGATTCGGAGTGTTGCAATGTTGTTTTCGTCACAAATGTGCGGCTCCGCTCATGCAATTTTCAGGTCGTAAAAAAGTGACACCCTGTATCATTCCTTCCGCAGCTGTGGGGGCAGTGTTGTCGCTTTGTTCCTTGATCTGATCTATAGGCTTTTCATCAAAGTAGACCATTTTGCAACCAAAAATAATCTCAACGAATGTTCAAACAGTAAACCAAACAACAAGAATCCATCCAAAAAGGTATTTTGTTTAGAAGTAATAACTAGTGTTTACAGACTATTGTGAAATGGTAGAACCTGCTGTAGCCAACTAGCTAGCCATGTGCTTTTTTCTGCCCGACCAAAACATGACAGGGTTCTATTTTTAGCTGATATGGGAATGAATACACAAGCAGCATGAACTGAGATAATGTTTTAGGTTACACCGGCAAGTATAAAAATATTTGCCAAGGCATATATTTTATTATAAATTGATTATTTCACATGGAGATGTGGGAAGCTAAAAGGCTAGCTAGCCAGGCTAAAGCTAGTTACTACTACTAGAAAGGGAAGGCCACTCTTCCTTGCTTTCACAAAATGAAATGACACACACACACTTTGCCTGCCCCACCACCACCACCACACCAACAGATCCACAGATGACACAATCTCAAATCGCACTCCACACTGCCCTTTCCCACATGGACAAAAGGAACACCTATGTGAGAATGCTGTTAATGGACTATAGCTCAGCGTTCAACACCATAGTGTTCTCAAAGCTCACACTAAGCTAAGGACCCTGGGACTAAACACCTCCCTCTGCACCTGGATCCTGGACTTACTGACAGGGCGCCCCCAGGTGGTAAGGGTAGGCAACAGCACGTCTGCCACGCTGATCCTCAACACTGGGGCCCCTCAGGGGGGTGTACTTAGTCCCTTACTGTACTCCTTGTTCACCCACGACTGCGTGGCCAAGCACGACACCAACACCATCATTAAGTTTGCTGACGACACAACAGCCTGATCACCCACAACGATGAGACGGCCTATAGGGAGGTCAGAGACCTGACAGTGTGGTGCCAGAACAACAACCTCTCCCTCAATGTGAGCAAGACAAAGGATCTGATCGTGGACTACAGGAAAAGGAGGGCCAAACAGGCCCCCATTAACATCGATAGGGCTGTAGTAGAGCGGGTCGAGAGTAACAAGTTTCTTTGTGTCCACATCAACAAACTATCATGGTCTTAACACACCAAGACAGTCGTGAAGAGGGCATGACAACAACTTTTCCCCCTCAGGAGACTGAAAAGATTTGGCATGGGTCCCCAGATCCTCAAAAAGTTCTACAGCTGCACAATCGAGAGCATCCTGACCGGTTGCATCACCACCTGGTATGGCAACTCCTCGGCATCTGACTGTAAGGCGCTAGAGGGTAGTGTGTACAGCCCAGTACATCACTGGGGCCAAGCTTTCTGCCATCCAGGACCTATATAATAGGTGGTGTCAGAGGAAAGCCCAAAACATTGTCAGAGACTCCAATCACCCAAGTCATAGACTGTTTTCTCTGCTACCGCACGGCAAGCGGTAACAGAGCGCCAAGTCTAGAACAAAAAGGCTCCTTAACAGCTTCTACCCCCAAGCCATAAGGCCGCTGAACAATTAATCAAATGGCCATTTACATTGACCCCCCCTCCATTTGTTTTATACACTGCTGCTACTCGCTGTTTATTATCTATGCATAGTCACTTCACCCTTTTATTTATTTATTTTTTATTTTACCTTTATTTAACCAGGCAAGTCAGTTAAGAACAAATTCTTATTTTCAATGACGGCCTGGGAACAGTGGGTTAACTGCCTGTTCAGGGGCAGAACGACAGATTTGTACCTTGTCAGCTCGAGGGTTTGAACTCACAACCTTCCGGTTACTAGTCCAACACTCTAACCACTAGGCTACCCTGCCGACCCTACCTACATGTACAAATTAACTCAACTAACCTGTACCCCCCACACATTGACTTGGTACCCCCTGTATATATATCCTCGTTATTGTTACAGTCCACCTGGCCGTGCTGCTGCTCCAGTTTCAACTGACCTGAGCCCTAGGACCATGCCCCAGGACTACCTGACATGATGACTCCTTGCTGTCCCCAGTCCACCTGACTGTGCTGCTGCTCCAGTTTCAACTGTTCTGCCTTATTATTATTATTCGACCATGCTGGTCATTTATGAACATTTGAACATCTTGGCCATGTTCTGTTATAATCTCCACCCGGCACAGCCAGAAGAGGACTGGCCACCCCACATAGCCTGGTTCCTCTCTAGGTTTCTTCCTAGGTTTTGGCCTTTCTAGGGAGTTTTTCCTAGCCACCGTGCTTCTACACCTGCATTGCTTGCGGTTTGGGGTTTTAGGCTGGGTTTCTGTACAGCACTTTGAGATGTTAGCTGATGTACGAAGGGCTATATAAATAGATTTGATTTGATTGTTATTTTATTGTGTTCTTTTTATTATATTTTACTTTAGTTTATTTGGTAAAGGGAAGAGGAAGAGGAAGCGCTACAGACAATGTCCTCCTAACAGATAGATACAAATAACCCTTACAGTTCTTCATTACAAAAAAGGCCTATGTTATCAGTCCTTTATGAAATTACCTGACCAGAATACCACCTAGATCAAATATATTTCAAAACAGAATACACTCTCGGTTTTCTGCCAAGAATGCGCTTATTCAATGAGCAGGTAAACTACTACAGGGACTAACAGAAGCCAGTCTAATAGAGGTGATTAACAACACCAGTGCCACCGGCTGTATCCGACCTAGAGACCCATGGTTGTTCTGCATTTGGGTCCCAGCAGGGATTAGTCTATTCTACCACCATGCCATGGCCATTAACAACACTCACTCTAGGAACTCTTCTTGAAATAGTCTAAACACAGCACGGAGCTGAATAAACATTGTTTCTGGCCTTTATTCTTATCATAGGAAATAAGCAAACATGAGATGAGAGGAAGAGGAAAGACAAGCAACAGTAAAAGAACACACATGCGTGCGCACACACACACACACACACACACAGGGCAATTGTGCAAGAGTCAGCCAGTGCCCTTTGACCAGAGAAATTATAGAGAAGCATAATTACCAAGTGAATAACAAATGTTTGGAGCAAGACCGACTGGGCCACAGCTAGGGGTAACTCCCAGTCACACTGACTAGCACCACAACTCATAGACAAGAGGGGATCATTTCTGCTACTAGTTTCCCCACAGAAATAAACCAGTCTGGGGAATGTGACAGGGGAAACAAAACTTCACAAGTGAAAGTGCTGAGCCCTTAAAAGGTCTCGGAGTTCTTTTCCCCCCATTCCACCCAGGGGAAGAGCATGGGCCAGGGTTCACCGTTTATTCTCCTCTTATTTTCCCTTTGAGGAAACCCTTTTCTCCCAAGGCTGCCTGCTAGGCTAATTCTATTATTCCAGATTGTCATCACAAGCGTGATCTATTTGTACAATCCATCACAGTCAAATCAGTAGGTGTCTATAATATCAACATGATAAATAAGACAAGGCCCCACAAGTGAATGTATATAGTACACCCAACAGATCCTGTTTGTGCCATCTTGCCAACTTAAGGAGCATAGGAGCTGGTGAGACTGCACAAACAGAGCTGGTAACAGGCTAGTGAACAAACTCAATGCTAGAGCCACTCCTAGGGATGGAAATACAAGGCCAGGACATTGGTTCTGTCACATTCACTGAGTCAAAGACTCTGTCTAGCCTGGTGACTAGTAGTGGCGTGCCATGATATAATAGGCTAATCATTCAGCTTGTAATAAATCTATATCTGTGTGCTTAATTAATTTAATCTACCTCTCTGCGAAATGAACGATTGAACAGAGTTTGCAAAGTCACAGAAGGTAACCTGAGTAGGCTTAGAGATACTTAGTTCTAAAAGCAGGTCGGAACGTTCTCCACTTACAAGCTACATTACATAGTCTGTTCATATTTTTTTTATTTAGTAATAGCCTACAGAGTGTACAAAACATTAAGAACACCTGCTCTTTCCATGACAGACTGACCAGCTGAAAGCTATGATCCCTTACTGATGTCACTTGTTAAATCCACTTCAAAATCAGTGTAGATGAAGGGGGGGAGACAGGTTAAAGGAGGATGTTTTAGCCTTGAGACATGGATTGTGTATGTGTGCCATTCAGAGGGTGAATGGGCAAGACAAAATATTTAAGTGCCTTTGAATGGGTCATGGTAGCAGGTGTCAGGCTCACTGATTCGAGTGTGTCAAGAACTGCAATGCTGCTGGGTTTTTCCACGCTATGGGTGCAGTCATAAACAGGTTAAAGCCATATTTAAAGGTCTGTATTCGGGTCCCAACTCAACAAATCCCTCAACATTCTATGGATGTTCTAAGAGTTGGTCTTCTCATATTTAGCCTACATTATGTAATACATGGACGTGAACAAAAAGGAAGAAAAATCTCACAAAAGACAACAGGAAATTGCTGTCCTGTTTTCATCTTTGGGCTTTCTCGATTTAAAAGCATTTACGCTTCAGACGAAGGGAAGAATATCAAATTGAAAATGTAATATCAGGACGATCCTCTTTTCCAGGTGACATCCTGCTAGTGCCGGAGGCCCCGACAGTACAGTCACTGACAGACAGTCCAGGCAGAGCTGGTCTAGGCCTTCTCTGTTCACTTCCTAACCTCTCTCTCCGTTGTGCTCCGAGGCTGTAGATGGTGAACCCAGTCAACCCAGCAGCCAGACCTACCTCACGCTATGAAACAATCCCCTCACACGCAATTACCCTAGGCCTGCATCTCCCTCAACGAAGACCTCACTGGGAAGCTATGCAACTAAGGGTGAATGAACACTCTTGCTGTAAAACGTTTATAGCTCTAGATTGCATTTCATAGTTTCTACAATTTCAACTAATTTTGCGAATAGGGTTCGAGCAGATTCAGATGGATTCAGCTGGTATGGCAGTTATTATGCTGTCAGAAGGGAAATCCATCTGTCTCACTAATTGGTTCCTATTTTTCTGTGATTCAGTGACAGAGCCCAGGATGACCGAGAAAAATGGGCAAAATGTTTGTCCTTTTCACATGGTGAGGAAGTCTGTCTGTCCTGTCCCCCCTCTAGGCTCTTCTCTGGCATTAAGCAGTAACATTAAACAGTAGCTAGATGCACACAGTTTCTGAACAGGACGTCTCAGGGTTCTAGTTAATGGAAGATAGTGGCTACCCACTCCGGACAGAAGTCAATTCAACGTCTACTCCACGTTGGTTCAATGTAATTTCATTGAAATTACATTGTGACGGCCCTGAATTTTTCTGAACCGTCTCAGTGCTTCTCCTTCCAATAGGACGCTTTCCCTTTAATTCCCAATTAAATAGCCAGCATCAGCTGCGCAAAAGTGGGGTTGTGATGGAGACGTGAATGAGGATGTGTTCAACCCTCAGTTCCGAAGCTTCTCTATTCCGTTTGTTTTGTTGCCTAATAGAGTTTACCCAGGATCGGATCCACTCTTTGCGTCCGTGGACTACACCTCTCCGTTCTTCGTGGCCTTTCTCCGCTGGAGATCTGTTGGTGGATTGGATTGTGACTGACTACAACCTTTTTGTATACGGTATTTCATTTGTTTTGATGTGATGTATACTGTGATGATTTATGTAGTTAGTTGTAGTTGAGGACTTAGTAAGAGTTGATACGCTTTAAAGTTCTGTGGTAAAATAATTGTTATATTGATTGTATGATTAATACTGGGTTTGCGCTACACGGAATGAACGGACAAACATTGCGTTACTAAGGTCACGGGAGTTCCCTGAACTCCTTTACCTCGGGCCTAAAAAGAGTCCCGCCCGGTACAGGACATTTCTGGAGGAACCAGAACTCATTGTGATATTATTATATGTGTGTGTAATCATTGATGTTGCTAATACAACCCACACAAAATAATATAGTTGTTTTTGAAGTTCTTTCCAATGTCTTAAGGGTTTATGAAAAGTTTATTTCCATCCTGACTTTTACATAAGTCCTTTGTATTGGTGTAGACTTGATGGACCAGATGGGACTCATTCCCTCCCAAACCAAAAGGAGAAACCAATGTTTTCTCTGGTAGGCACAACCTACCTGGCACCCCTATAAATAATAGCCTCAAGTCAAAACCGTTACATAAAAAATGGCACCCCAGATGGGACCACTCACCATTGAGAACTAACCAAAGCAAATCTTTTGTGTGGAATTAAAACAATGGATTCACCCCAAGATAATGTGCTCATCCATGTCATACCTGTCAATGGGAATATACAGGGCCATTCTGACCATCAAGCTGACAATACAAATCATAATGGGAATGGAGATAATGGAGTTGATTTGGGCCAGAGCCCTGGGAATCTGAATGCTCGGTCTGGACCACAGGCCACAGGTCTAACCAGTTATTCACTTATTGACATGGATCTGTGTGGAAGTACTGAGCTAGCCCTCCCTCTGACACCCAACCTTCCTCCATTGTCTGGTTTATCTCCAGAGGTTGTAGTCTTACAACTTCAAGGTGATATCCTTGATATTCGTCAGACTCAACATCTCCAAACTCTTATCCACCATAAATTCAAAATGTCTGAGTGAAGAGCAACAACAGAGAACTCCTTGCCACATTGAGGAATGTGTTGCATGGGACAGCTCGAGACTGGTGGGATGTGGCACGTCTCACCACTACCTCCTGGGCTGACTTTGAGGGCAAGTTTTCCTCTGCATTTCTGTCTGAGGACTACACAGATGAGCTGGCAGACAGAGTCAGGAATCGAGTGCAAAGCGAGAAAGAGAGTATCCGTGACTTTGCATACGGTTACCACTCCCTGTGCAGAAGGTGGAAACCTGGCATTGAGGAGGAAGAGGTCATTAAATTGATCTTGAAGAACATCAACCCACTACTAGCCAGTCAACTCCGAGAACGAGTCACCACTGTCGATGGACTGGTTCGCTTGGGACAGCAGTTTGAGAAGTACAGGGAATGCCAACAGCAATATGACCAGAGAAAGAAACAGACACCCAAACAGTTACCCAAGACAGACCATCAACAACAGCCAGAGTCTCCAGCCAAGACCCCTCATGTTCTGTTGGAGATGTAGCCAAAAGGGACATTCTTCAGCTACATGTCCAAGACCATATCAAGTAAACCCTTCCAGAAACCACAAATCACAACAGGCCAACACACCTAACTCTTTTCACAGGAATGACCATCCTACTCTGGGTGCTTTAACCAGAGCTGAAACCCCAAGAGTCACTGCCTATGCCCCCTGTCCATAGGCCCATGGACAGGAAGAGCCATCCTGGACACCGGGTCATCCTACACACTGCTCAATGAGAAACTGTGGAAGAAGGTCCACAATACAACTTGAAGCCGTGGACAGAAGGTCCACTCTATCTGGCTGATGGTGAGGCTAAACGACCACTTGGATGGAGTGAGGTAGAGTTCCGCCTGTGTAACAGCTCCTATATGATTCCTTCTGTTATCCTACAAACCAAGAACCTTGCTTTTCCTGTCGTGTTGGGAATTGATTTCATGTACTTCAGTGGTGTCCAGATTGATATTGCACACAATTGCTACTGGTTTCCATACAATCCGAGCAAGAAGCATTTCTTCCAATCAGAAGCTACGAAGTTACATGATTGGGGTTCAAATGTGGCAGTCTTCTCTGCCGTTGCTCCGGTACCACTAACCCTTGATAATCCTTCTGACGATCTCCTTTTTACAGGCTGTGAGAAGAGCTCAGCTGGAACAGCCAGAGGAGTTAAGGCTGTTGGAACAGCTGCAGAATAATGCTGATGTATGTACTTCAAAGCTAGGACGCACCGGGCTCATGAAGCACAAAATATTCCTTACACAGGAAATGCCGATCAAGCAAAAGCCATATCGTTTGTCCCCGGCGACGCTAATCATCCAAAAGGGACTCATTAATGATATGTTAACACAAGATATAATAGAACGTTCCTCCTCTCCCTGGGCTGCTCCTGTTGTCCTCATCCCAAAAAAGGCTGGTGGTCTTAGATTTTGTGTGGACTATAGGAAGACCAACAATGTTTCCCAGACTGATGCCTATCCTCTTCCTACCATCCACGAGATCCTGGAGTCATTGTCTGGCGCTGTTGTGTTCACTACCCTTGACCTCAATAGTGGCTATTGGCAGGTTGAGATGGACCAGGAAAGCAAGAACAAGACTGCTTTTGTCTGTGCTGAGGGCTTGTTTTCCTTTAAGGTGATGCCTTTTGGATTAAAGAATGCACCTGCCACTTTCCAAAGACTCATGGAGATTGCGTTAGGTGAGCTCAAAGGGAAGATCTGTTTTGTCTACCTGGACAATATAATTATCTACTCTCAGAACAGAGAAAGACACTTTCAAGATCTTCAAGCAGTGTTGGACAAGCTAAGAGAAGCTGGTCTGACCTTGAATATGAAGCAGAGCAACTTCTGCCAAACCTCCCTGAAGTTCCTTGGCCATATTGTGTCTTTTGACGGCATTCACACAGGTGAAGATATGCGCATTGTCCATGTCTCACGCCTTAAGGCCTGTTACCCCTCGGCTGAGGAATTGTAGGCGATTGAGCGCCGCAAGGTCCTGGATATCTTTGAAGAGGAAAGTGAGGAGACTTTTCTCGGATTCCCAGACCCAGAAGTCTCACACCTTAAGGCCTGTGACCCCTCAGCTGAGGAGCGTGAGCTCCAAAAAGTCATGAATATTTTTGTAGAGGAAAGTGATGAGGAGACCTTTCTCGGTTGATGTGCCTTCCAGGGCAATGGTCGGCTTTTTCCAGGGGAGGGGGTGTGTGACAGCCCTGAATTTTTCTGAACCGTCTCAGTGCTTCTCCTTCCAATAGGACGCTTTCCCTTTAATTCCCAATTAAATAGCCAGCATCAGCTGCGCAAAAGTGGGGTTGTGATGGAGACGTGAATGAGGATGTGTTCAACCCTCAGTTCCGAAGCTTCTCTATTCCGTTTGTTTTGTTGCCTAATAGAGTTTACCCAGGATCGGATCCACTCTTTGCGTCCGTGGACTACACCTCTCCGTTCTTCGTGGCCTTTCTCCGCTGGAGATCTGTTGGTGGATTGGATTGTGACTGACTACAACCTTTTTGTATACGGTATTTCATTTGTTTTGATGTGATGTATACTGTGATGATTTATGTAGTTAGTTGTAGTTGAGGACTTAGTAAGAGTTGATACGCTTTAAAGTTCTGTGGTAAAATAATTGTTATATTGATTGTATGATTAATACTGGGTTTACGCTACACGGAATGAACGGACAAACATTGCGTGACTAAGGTCACGGGAGTTCCCTGAACTCCTTTACCTCGGGCCTAAAAAGAGTCCCGCCCGGTACAGGACATTTCTGGAGGAACCAGAACTCATTGTGATATTATTATATGTGTGTGTAATCATTGATGTTGCTAATACAACCCACACAAAAGAATATAGTTGTTTTTGAAGTTCTTTCCAATGTCTTAAGGGTTTATGAAAAGTTTATTTCCATCCTGACTTTTACATAAGTCCTTTGTATTGGTGTAGACTTGATGGACCAGATGGGACTCATTCCCTCCCAAACCAAAAGGAGAAACCAATGTTTTCTCTGGTAGGCACAACCTACCTGGCACCCCTAGAAATAATAACCTCAAGTCAAAACCGTTACATAAAAAATGGCACCCCAGATGGGACCACTCACCATTGAGAACTAACCAAAGCAAATCTTTTGTGTGGAATTAAAACAATGGATTCACCCCAAGATAATGTGCTCATCCATGTCATACCTGTCAATGGGAATATACAGGGCCATTCTGACCATCAAGCTGACAATACAAATCATAATGGGAATGGAGATAATGGAGTTGATTTGGGCCAGAGCCCTGGGAATCTGAATGCTCGGTCTGGACCACAGGCCACAGGTCTAACCAGTTATTCACTTATTGACATGGATCTGTGTGGAAGTACTGAGCTAGCCCTCCCTCTGACACCCAACCTTCCTCCATTGTCTGGTTTATCTCCAGAGGTTGTAGTCTTACAACTTCAAGGTGATATCCTTGATATTCGTCAGACTCAACATCTCCAAACTCTTATCCACCATAAATTCAAAATGTCTGAGTGAAGAGCAACAACAGAGAACTCCTTGCCACATTGAGGAATGTGTTGCATGGGACAGCTCGAGACTGGTGGGATGTGGCACGTCTCACCACTACCTCCTGGGCTGACTTTGAGGGCAAGTTTTCCTCTGCATTTCTGTCTGAGGACTACACAGATGAGCTGGCAGACAGAGTCAGGAATCGAGTGCAAAGCGAGAAAGAGAGTATCCGTGACTTTGCATACGGTTATTCGGCTTTTCCTGTCGTGTTGGGAATTGATTTCATGTACTTCAGTGGTGTCCAGATTGATATTGCACACAATTGCTACTGGTTTCCATACAATCCGAGCAAGAAGCATTTCTTCCAATCAGAAGCTACGAAGTTACATGATTGGGGTTCAAATGTGGCAGTCTTCTCTGCCGTTGCTCCGGTACCACTAACCCTTGATAATCCTTCTGACGATCTCCTTTTTACAGGCTGTGAGAAGAGCTCAGCTGGAACAGCCAGAGGAGTTAAGGCTGTTGGAATAGCTGCAGAATAATGCTGATGTATGTACTTCAAAGCTAGGACGCACCGGGCTCATGAAGCACAAAATATTCCTTACACAGGAAATGCCGATCAAGCAAAAGCCATATCGTTTGTCCCCGGCGACGCTAATCATCCAAAAGGGACTCATTTATGATATGTTAACACAAGATATAATAGAACGTTCCTCCTCTCCCTGGGCTGCTCCTGTTGTCCTCATCCCAAAAAAGGCTGGTGGTCTTAGATTTTGTGTGGACTATAGGAAGACCAACAATGTTTCCCAGACTGATGCCTATCCTCTTCCTACCAACCACGAGATCCTGGAGTCATTGTCTGGCGCTGTTGTGTTCACTACCCTTGACCTCAATAGTGGCTATTGGCAGGTTGAGATGGACCAGGAAAGCAAGAACAAGACTGCTTTTGTCTGTGCTGAGGGCTTGTTTTCCTTTAAGGTGATGCCTTTTGGATTAAAGAATGCACCTGCCACTTTCCAAAGACTCATGGAGATTGCGTTAGGTGAGCTCAAAGGGAAGATCTGTTTTGTCTACCTGGACAATATAATTATCTACTCTCAGAACAGAGAAAGACACTTTCAAGATCTTCAAGCAGTGTTGGACAAGCTAAGAGAAGCTGGTCTGACCTTGAATATGAAGCAGAGCAACTTCTGCCAAACCTCCCTGAAGTTCCTTGGCCATATTGTGTCTTTTGACGGCATTCACACAGGTGAAGATATGCGCATTGTCCATGTCTCACGCCTTAAGGCCTGTTACCCCTCGGCTGAGGAATTGTAGGCGATTGAGCGCCGCAAGGTCCTGGATATCTTTGAAGAGGAAAGTGAGGAGACTTTTCTCGGATTCCCAGACCCAGAAGTCTCACACCTTAAGGCCTGTGACCCCTCAGCTGAGGAGCGTGAGCTCCAAAAAGTCATGAATATTTTTGTAGAGGAAAGTGATGAGGAGACCTTTCTCGGTTGATGTGCCTTCCAGGGCAATGGTCGGCTTTTTCCAGGGGAGGGGGTGTGTGACAGCCCTGAATTTTTCTGAACCGTCTCAGTGCTTCTCCTTCCAATAGGACGCTTTCCCTTTAATTCCCAATTAAATAGCCAGCATCAGCTGCGCAAAAGTGGGGTTGTGATGGAGACGTGAATGAGGATGTGTTCAACCCTCAGTTCCGAAGCTTCTCTATTCCGTTTGTTTTGTTGCCTAATAGAGTTTACCCAGGATCGGATCCACTCTTTGCGTCCGTGGACTACACCTCTCCGTTCTTCGTGGCCTTTCTCCGCTGGAGATCTGTTGGTGGATTGGATTGTGACTGACTACAACCTTTTTGTATACGGTATTTCATTTGTTTTGATGTGATGTATACTGTGATGATTTATGTAGTTAGTTGTAGTTGAGGACTTAGTAAGAGTTGATACGCTTTAAAGTTCTGTGGTAAAATAATTGTTATATTGATTGTATGATTAATACTGGGTTTACGCTACACGGAATGAACGGACAAACATTGCGTGACTAAGGTCACGGGAGTTCCCTGAACTCCTTTACCTCGGGCCTAAAAAGAGTCCCGCCCGGTACAGGACATTTCTGGAGGAACCAGAACTCATTGTGATATTATTATATGTGTGTGTAATCATTGATGTTGCTAATACAACCCACACAAAAGAATATAGTTGTTTTTGAAGTTCTTTCCAATGTCTTAAGGGTTTATGAAAAGTTTATTTCCATCCTGACTTTTACATAAGTCCTTTGTATTGGTGTAGACTTGATGGACCAGATGGGACTCATTCCCTCCCAAACCAAAAGGAGAAACCAATGTTTTCTCTGGTAGGCACAACCTACCTGGCACCCCTAGAAATAATAACCTCAAGTCAAAACCGTTACATAAAAAATGGCACCCCAGATGGGACCACTCACCATTGAGAACTAACCAAAGCAAATCTTTTGTGTGGAATTAAAACAATGGATTCACCCCAAGATAATGTGCTCATCCATGTCATACCTGTCAATGGGAATATACAGGGCCATTCTGACCATCAAGCTGACAATACAAATCATAATGGGAATGGAGATAATGGAGTTGATTTGGGCCAGAGCCCTGGGAATCTGAATGCTCGGTCTGGACCACAGGCCACAGGTCTAACCAGTTATTCACTTATTGACATGGATCTGTGTGGAAGTACTGAGCTAGCCCTCCCTCTGACACCCAACCTTCCTCCATTGTCTGGTTTATCTCCAGAGGTTGTAGTCTTACAACTTCAAGGTGATATCCTTGATATTCGTCAGACTCAACATCTCCAAACTCTTATCCACCATAAATTCAAAATGTCTGAGTGAAGAGCAACAACAGAGAACTCCTTGCCACATTGAGGAATGTGTTGCATGGGACAGCTCGAGACTGGTGGGATGTGGCACGTCTCACCACTACCTCCTGGGCTGACTTTGAGGGCAAGTTTTCCTCTGCATTTCTGTCTGAGGACTACACAGATGAGCTGGCAGACAGAGTCAGGAATCGAGTGCAAAGCGAGAAAGAGAGTATCCGTGACTTTGCATACGGTTATTCGGCTTTTCCTGTCGTGTTGGGAATTGATTTCATGTACTTCAGTGGTGTCCAGATTGATATTGCACACAATTGCTACTGGTTTCCATACAATCCGAGCAAGAAGCATTTCTTCCAATCAGAAGCTACGAAGTTACATGATTGGGGTTCAAATGTGGCAGTCTTCTCTGCCGTTGCTCCGGTACCACTAACCCTTGATAATCCTTCTGACGATCTCCTTTTTACAGGCTGTGAGAAGAGCTCAGCTGGAACAGCCAGAGGAGTTAAGGCTGTTGGAATAGCTGCAGAATAATGCTGATGTATGTACTTCAAAGCTAGGACGCACCGGGCTCATGAAGCACAAAATATTCCTTACACAGGAAATGCCGATCAAGCAAAAGCCATATCGTTTGTCCCCGGCGACGCTAATCATCCAAAAGGGACTCATTTATGATATGTTAACACAAGATATAATAGAACGTTCCTCCTCTCCCTGGGCTGCTCCTGTTGTCCTCATCCCAAAAAAGGCTGGTGGTCTTAGATTTTGTGTGGACTATAGGAAGACCAACAATGTTTCCCAGACTGATGCCTATCCTCTTCCTACCAACCACGAGATCCTGGAGTCATTGTCTGGCGCTGTTGTGTTCACTACCCTTGACCTCAATAGTGGCTATTGGCAGGTTGAGATGGACCAGGAAAGCAAGAACAAGACTGCTTTTGTCTGTGCTGAGGGCTTGTTTTCCTTTAAGGTGATGCCTTTTGGATTAAAGAATGCACCTGCCACTTTCCAAAGACTCATGGAGATTGCGTTAGGTGAGCTCAAAGGGAAGATCTGTTTTGTCTACCTGGACAATATAATTATCTACTCTCAGAACAGAGAAAGACACTTTCAAGATCTTCAAGCAGTGTTGGACAAGCTAAGAGAAGCTGGTCTGACCTTGAATATGAAGCAGAGCAACTTCTGCCAAACCTCCCTGAAGTTCCTTGGCCATATTGTGTCTTTTGACGGCATTCACACAGGTGAAGATATGCGCATTGTCCATGTCTCACGCCTTAAGGCCTGTTACCCCTCGGCTGAGGAATTGTAGGCGATTGAGCGCCGCAAGGTCCTGGATATCTTTGAAGAGGAAAGTGAGGAGACTTTTCTCGGATTCCCAGACCCAGAAGTCTCACACCTTAAGGCCTGTGACCCCTCAGCTGAGGAGCGTGAGCTCCAAAAAGTCATGAATATTTTTGTAGAGGAAAGTGATGAGGAGACCTTTCTCGGTTGATGTGCCTTCCAGGGCAATGGTCGGCTTTTTCCAGGGGAGGGGGTGTGTGACAGCCCTGAATTTTTCTGAACCGTCTCAGTGCTTCTCCTTCCAATAGGACGCTTTCCCTTTAATTCCCAATTAAATAGCCAGCATCAGCTGCGCAAAAGTGGGGTTGTGATGGAGACGTGAATGAGGATGTGTTCAACCCTCAGTTCCGAAGCTTCTCTATTCCGTTTGTTTTGTTGCCTAATAGAGTTTACCCAGGATCGGATCCACTCTTTGCGTCCGTGGACTACACCTCTCCGTTCTTCGTGGCCTTTCTCCGCTGGAGATCTGTTGGTGGATTGGATTGTGACTGACTACAACCTTTTTGTATACGGTATTTCATTTGTTTTGATGTGATGTATACTGTGATGATTTATGTAGTTAGTTGTAGTTGAGGACTTAGTAAGAGTTGATACGCTTTAAAGTTCTGTGGTAAAATAATTGTTATATTGATTGTATGATTAATACTGGGTTTACGCTACACGGAATGAACGGACAAACATTGCGTGACTAAGGTCACGGGAGTTCCCTGAACTCCTTTACCTCGGGCCTAAAAAGAGTCCCGCCCGGTACAGGACATTTCTGGAGGAACCAGAACTCATTGTGATATTATTATATGTGTGTGTAATCATTGATGTTGCTAATACAACCCACACAAAAGAATATAGTTGTTTTTGAAGTTCTTTCCAATGTCTTAAGGGTTTATGAAAAGTTTATTTCCATCCTGACTTTTACATAAGTCCTTTGTATTGGTGTAGACTTGATGGACCAGATGGGACTCATTCCCTCCCAAACCAAAAGGAGAAACCAATGTTTTCTCTGGTAGGCACAACCTACCTGGCACCCCTAGAAATAATAACCTCAAGTCAAAACCGTTACATAAAAAATGGCACCCCAGATGGGACCACTCACCATTGAGAACTAACCAAAGCAAATCTTTTGTGTGGAATTAAAACAATGGATTCACCCCAAGATAATGTGCTCATCCATGTCATACCTGTCAATGGGAATATACAGGGCCATTCTGACCATCAAGCTGACAATACAAATCATAATGGGAATGGAGATAATGGAGTTGATTTGGGCCAGAGCCCTGGGAATCTGAATGCTCGGTCTGGACCACAGGCCACAGGTCTAACCAGTTATTCACTTATTGACATGGATCTGTGTGGAAGTACTGAGCTAGCCCTCCCTCTGACACCCAACCTTCCTCCATTGTCTGGTTTATCTCCAGAGGTTGTAGTCTTACAACTTCAAGGTGATATCCTTGATATTCGTCAGACTCAACATCTCCAAACTCTTATCCACCATAAATTCAAAATGTCTGAGTGAAGAGCAACAACAGAGAACTCCTTGCCACATTGAGGAATGTGTTGCATGGGACAGCTCGAGACTGGTGGGATGTGGCACGTCTCACCACTACCTCCTGGGCTGACTTTGAGGGCAAGTTTTCCTCTGCATTTCTGTCTGAGGACTACACAGATGAGCTGGCAGACAGAGTCAGGAATCGAGTGCAAAGCGAGAAAGAGAGTATCCGTGACTTTGCATACGGTTACCACTCCCTGTGCAGAAGGTGGAAACCTGGCATTGAGGAGGAAGAGGTCATTAAATTGATCTTGAAGAACATCAACCCACTACTAGCCAGTCAACTCCGAGAACGAGTCACCACTGTCGATGGACTGGTTCGCTTGGGACAGCAGTTTGAGAAGTACAGGGAATGCCAACAGCAATATGACCAGAGAAAGAAACAGACACCCAAACAGTTACCCAAGACAGACCATCAACAACAGCCAGAGTCTCCAGCCAAGACCCCTCATGTTCTGTTGGAGATGTAGCCAAAAGGGACATTCTTCAGCTACATGTCCAAGACCATATCAAGTAAACCCTTCCAGAAACCACAAATCACAACAGGCCAACACACCTAACTCTTTTCACAGGAATGACCATCCTACTCTGGGTGCTTTAACCAGAGCTGAAACCCCAAGAGTCACTGCCTATGCCCCCTGTCCATAGGCCCATGGACAGGAAGAGCCATCCTGGACACCGGGTCATCCTACACACTGCTCAATGAGAAACTGTGGAAGAAGGTCCACAATACAACTTGAAGCCGTGGACAGAAGGTCCACTCTATCTGGCTGATGGTGAGGCTAAACGACCACTTGGATGGAGTGAGGTAGAGTTCCGCCTGTGTAACAGCTCCTATATGATTCCTTCTGTTATCCTACAAACCAAGAACCTTGCTTTTCCTGTCGTGTTGGGAATTGATTTCATGTACTTCAGTGGTGTCCAGATTGATATTGCACACAATTGCTACTGGTTTCCATACAATCCGAGCAAGAAGCATTTCTTCCAATCAGAAGCTACGAAGTTACATGATTGGGGTTCAAATGTGGCAGTCTTCTCTGCCGTTGCTCCGGTACCACTAACCCTTGATAATCCTTCTGACGATCTCCTTTTTACAGGCTGTGAGAAGAGCTCAGCTGGAACAGCCAGAGGAGTTAAGGCTGTTGGAACAGCTGCAGAATAATGCTGATGTATGTACTTCAAAGCTAGGACGCACCGGGCTCATGAAGCACAAAATATTCCTTACACAGGAAATGCCGATCAAGCAAAAGCCATATCGTTTGTCCCCGGCGACGCTAATCATCCAAAAGGGACTCATTAATGATATGTTAACACAAGATATAATAGAACGTTCCTCCTCTCCCTGGGCTGCTCCTGTTGTCCTCATCCCAAAAAAGGCTGGTGGTCTTAGATTTTGTGTGGACTATAGGAAGACCAACAATGTTTCCCAGACTGATGCCTATCCTCTTCCTACCAACCACGAGATCCTGGAGTCATTGTCTGGCGCTGTTGTGTTCACTACCCTTGACCTCAATAGTGGCTATTGGCAGGTTGAGATGGACCAGGAAAGCAAGAACAAGACTGCTTTTGTCTGTGCTGAGGGCTTGTTTTCCTTTAAGGTGATGCCTTTTGGATTAAAGAATGCACCTGCCACTTTCCAAAGACTCATGGAGATTGCGTTAGGTGAGCTCAAAGGGAAGATCTGTTTTGTCTACCTGGACAATATAATTATCTACTCTCAGAACAGAGAAAGACACTTTCAAGATCTTCAAGCAGTGTTGGACAAGCTAAGAGAAGCTGGTCTGACCTTGAATATGAAGCAGAGCAACTTCTGCCAAACCTCCCTGAAGTTCCTTGGCCATATTGTGTCTTTTGACGGCATTCATGTGGATCCTGAAAAGACAAAGGCTGTACAAGACTTCCCTGTGCCAACCACACTCAAGGCCCTTCAACGGTTCCTTGGTATGGCTGGATGGTACCATCAGTTTGTGTCAAACTTCTCCCAGGTGGCAGAACCCCTCAACGCGTTGAAGCGAAAAGGAGCAAAATTCCAATGGACGGCAGAGTGCCAGACCTCCTTTGAAACCCTGAAACGACACCTCGTCACACCTCCCATTTTAGGTCATCCCAACTTTGATTGCCCTTTTGTTGTTTACACTGATGCAAGTGATGTTGGACTTGGTGCTGTCCTAGTCCAACAGACTGGACTTGGCACTGAAGAAGTGCTAGCATTCGCCAGTCGGACATTGAATGGAGCAGAACGGGACTACTCCACAACCGAGCAAAAGCGCCTTGCAGTTGTCTGGGCTTTGGAAAAGTGGAGGTACTACCTGGAGGGAAGACACTTCTCTGTGGTCACTGACCATTCCTCCCGTGTGTGGGTGTTCAAGACCAACAACCCAAGTACCAGACTCATAAGATGGGCTCTACGGTTGCAAGAGTTCACCTTTGCAGTAGAATAGAGGAAAGGAAAATACAACACTGTTCCAGATGCCTTGTCCAGAGCTCCTGCTTGTGATAACGGTGGCCCTCATCTTACATGTGCTACTGTCCTGTCAAGCAGTTGAGACTCACCCAAAACGGACTTTCCCATCTCTGATGAGGCCATATGGAAAGCCCAACAGGATGATCCAGAAGTACAGGCTTTGTACCAGACTATCCTGGAAGATGGAGAAAAGATGGTCAATCCTACCACAAAGCTGACCATCATTGAAGACAAAGTCTACCGAGTTGTACAACTACCTCACAGAACACTCTACCAAATGTACATACCTGAAACTCTACGCCTTCAACTGCTTCAACATTTCCATGAAGACCCATTAGCTGGTCATTTGGGCAGGTTCAAAACCTACAAGCGGTTGCAAGCGTTACTGAACTGGCCACATCTGAGCATGGATGTGAAGTCACACATCCGAAACTGTCAGGTTTGTCAAATGTACAAACCAGAAGGTAGAAAGCCTGCTGGCAAGTTGCAGCAAACGGTGGTTACCCGACCTTGGGAAATGTTAGGAGTGGATTTGATGGGTCCATTTCCTAGAAGCTCCAATCAGAATGTGTACATGCTTGTTTTTGTTGATTCCTATTCAAAGTGGGTGGAGCTCTTTTCCCTGCATCAGGCCACAGCAAGGACAGTCTCTAACATCCTTACGAAAGAGATCCTGACTCACTGGGGAGTGCCTGATTACATCCTGTCTGATCGAGGTTCCCAATTTGTCTCTGACCTCTTTGAGGAGACTTGCCAAAGATGGAACCTGAGACAGAAGTTGACCACGGCCTATCACCCACAGACCAATCTCACTGAGAGAGTAAATCGAACCTAGAAGACAATGATTGCTTCCTATGTAGGGACCCAGCACAAACACTGGGACAAGCACCTTCACGAGTTTCGATTTGCCCTGAATTCTGCTGTGCAAGAGTCCACTGCAGTCACACCTGCAGAGCTGAACCTAAGTCGTCCTCTCCGAGGACCCTTGGATATGGTGCTACAGCCCCAGCAGCTTACTCCAGACGCTGCTTGCTATGACCAGGTAGTCCATCTCCATGACTTGAGAGCTCTTGTCTCAAAGAACATGATCCGGGCTCGACTCAAGCAGAAGAGAAATTATGATAAGAACAGACGAGACATGCAGTTCCAGCTTCGTGATCGGGTGTGGCTTCGCTCTCATCCTTACTCGAAAGCTGAACAATTCTTCTCAGCCAAGCTCGCTCCTAAATGGCAAGGACCATATAGGATTGCGGAGCAGATGGGCCCTTTGAACTACCGAGTGGTGAAAGAGGACACAGGTGAAGATATGCGCGTTGTCCATGTCTCACGCCTTAAGGCCTGTTACCCCTTGGCTGAGGAATTGGAGGCGATTGAGCGCCGCAAGGTCCTGGATATCTTTGAAGAGGAAAGTGAGGAGACTTTTCTCGGATTCCCAGACCCAGAAGTCTCACACCTTAAGGCCTGTGACCCCTCAGCTGAGGAGCGTGAGCTCCAAAAAGTAATGAATATTTTTGTAGAGTAAAGTGATGAGGAGACCTTTCTCGGTTTCCCCGACCAAGATGTGCCTTCCAGGGCAATGGTCGGCTTTTTCCAGGAGGGGGTGTGTGACGGCCCTGAATTTTTCTGAACCGTCTCAGTGCTTCTCCTTCCAATAGGATGCTTTCCCTTTAATTCCCAATTAAATAGCCAGCATCAGCTGCGCAAAAGTGGGGTTGTGATGGAGACGTGAATGAAGATGTGTTCAACCCTCAGTTCCGAAGCTTCTCTATTCCATTTGTTTTGTTGCCGTTAAACGTGTTTTGTAGCCTAATAGAGTTTACCCAGGATCGGATCCACTCTTTGCGTCCGTGGACTACACCTCTCTGTTCTTCGTGGCCTTTCTCCGCTGGAGATCTGTTGGTGGATTGGATTGTGACTGACTACAACCTTTTTTGTATACGGTATTTCATTTGTTTTGATGTGATGTATACTGTGATGATTTATGTAGTTAGTTGTAGTTGAGGACTTAGTAAGAGTTGATACGCTTTAAAGTTCTGTGGTAAAATAATTGTTATATTGATTGTATGATTAATACTGGGTTTACACTACACGTGACTAAGGTCACGGGAGTTCCCTGAACTCCTTTACCAGGCGGGACTCTTTTTAGGCCCGAGGTACAGGACATTTCTGGAGGAACCAGAACTCATTGTGATATTATTATATATGTGTGTGTAATCATTGATGTTGCTAATACAACCCACACAAAATAGTGGTTTTTGAAGTTCTTTCCAATGTTTTAAGGATTTATAAAAAGTTTATTTCCATCCTGACTTTTACATAAGTCCTTTGTATTGGTGTAGACTTGACGGATGGGACTCATTCCCTCCCAAACCAAAAGGAGAAACCAATGTTTTCTCTGGTAGGCACAACCTACCTGGCACCCCTATAAATAATAACCTCAAGTCAAAACCGTTACGTGGAAATAACGTTGATTCAACCAGTGTGTATGCCCAGTGGGTAGATATTAAACTCAGTAAATGCAGTAAAAACCTCACATTTCGCCCCTTAGCAGGGGGTTCGGCTACTCAATCACCGCAGTCAATGGAAAATTACTACTAAAGACAATGCAGAACATCCAATATTACCCCTTTTCAATGTTCGTCAAACAAAAATCCACTCATAATGCATTCTAGGAAAGAGGCTTAATAGAAACAGCCTGGATGGCATAGCAACATGGAAAATTAAAATATAGATACACACATTTTCAGCACACAAGCTTCACCTGACACCACACAGCCCTCACCTGACACCACACGGGCCAGAGAAGACAACCCTCACACCTTTAGGACTCTTCCTTACTACCCAGCAGAGCCAAGTGTTAATAAATCAACAGCACACACTGTTCTACCCTAGCCACACAGAGGAAATCTTAGCTCACTTACAGATTGTTCATGTGTCCTCACTGGGCACACCATGTTGAGATATTGATCAATGAGATGTCAACCTTTGTTGAATTCCTAATGTGTTATCACTAAGCTTTAAACCATCTAAAAGCATAACATTCCAATGGACAAACATTTGTCATCTAAATGTGCCATCACTGCTCTTCCAAATATTCAAACTTGAAGATAGATGGGGAGTGGTGGTGAACAGCACACTTAAGAGCATGAGGAAGGGAGAAAATCCCCAAATCTAGATGTGAAAAACTGATAGACGAGATGACTCAAAGCTGTAATAACTGCCAAAGGTGCTTCTACAAACTATTGACTCAGGGGTGTGAATACTTATGTAAATTAGATATTTCTGTATTTCATTTTCAATAAATTAGCAAAAATGTCTAAAAACATGTTTTCACTTCGTCATTATAGGGTATTGTCTGTAGATAGGTAACACAAAACATATATTTGGTATTCAGGCTGTAACACGTAATAAACGTGGAATAAGTCAAAGGGTATGAATACTTTCTGAAGGCACTGTAGTTACAATAGGTAAACCTCAATGAGAAACACATTCATGGCTATATTTTACGGTTGAATAAATACTGTTACATTCGTTTGTAAGCTGGCCTTAACTTTACTGTAATTACAAAAATAATATTGAATTGTGTTTGGTTGTCAACACAACCACATATCAACATTTGAAGGAGATGTATATTTTGTGCCACTGACTTAGTCTGGCTTGAACTGCAGTTTGTCTACAAATGAATAATTGATATGTTGGATTCACATCTCCATCTAAACCAAGTCTCAGTGTTAAAGAATAGGACTGAATCCAACTTTACATTTAAAGTTAGATTTGATTTAGTCCTAATCTTTAACTTTGATTTTTGGTTGAGATGGAGACGTGAATCCAACATATTAATGATTAACTTGACGATTACATTTGAAATCAACCAAAGCTTGAAACCCTATGTATTTTTATTATTTATTTGTATTTGAAACCTAAAAGTGGGTTGAATTGAAACAATAGCTGTTGATGACTTTACAAATGCTTTATAGGCCTAAATAATATCATTGATGATATGAGTGTTAAAGTATGGTTACATTTCATTTGTTCTGTTAAACCTACCCTTTGGAATGACATGCATGTTTGTGTGCCTGTCTGTTGGAATATTCAACCTGGTCTCAGACTAGATGTAACCTAGTAAATGTAAATCTGGGACACTCAAAAAAGTATGATATGTTACGTTTGGTATGGTTACGGTGGTTGGTCGGGGTGAATGGGTGGGCGTATAACGCGAATGTCTAGCAACCCAAAGGTTGTGAATTGGTTGTGTAATGTTAGCCACCTAGCTAGAGTTCATAACATATCATACATTTTGCAACTCGTAACATATTGTATGGTTTGCAAGTGCATACGTTGTACTTTTTACAAATTGGTAACATAATATGAATTGTAATTCATAACATATCAAACGAAATGGATGAAGGACATCCACAAATGAATACATACCATACGAAACAAAAACAACAATACGAAATGCTCTGAGACCAGGTTGGAATATTTCATGACTGAGGTTTCCCCACAATATCCTAAAAACATGCTAATTTTCTATAAAGACACACCACACCCAAGACTAGTCTTCCATGTATGACTTTACACTACCACTCTGCTGAAATAAAAATTAACCTAGTACAGAGTGACCAGTTACTCCCTAATCTAACCACTAACCAGTATGGGCAGGGGTGCAGGTGATCGGTCTTCAGGTGGAGCTCAGCTCAGTGACTCATTAGATCCATTTAAGGACTGGAGGCTGCAGGAAGTCTGCATGAAGGCATGCTCAGGCCTGCTCCTCCGTCTCAGTCTGGGCCTCCCCTGCCTGATGAATAATACCATGCAGGCTTGCTGGCTGACGAGTCACTTCACACAGAATACACAGTGCTGGCTAATGACCAATACATGCTTTAAATGCACTATTAAGGGCAGGCACATCACACGCTGACATCACACCCTGTTGATCAGAGTAGATATTTAATTGAAATCTTCAAAATATCTTTTACTCATCTAATGAATTTCTGAAACTTCACTTCAGTGAAACCCTTGTGACCAGGCAATGACACGTACTACTACTGGTAGAAGTGGTTCACATTGAATGACCTTACACTTAACGAAAGAAAATGAGCTATCATAACATGTTTTTTCTTTCCCTAGAAAGATCACAATCAAGTAGGTTGTGACCTCCTAGCACACAACTGCATAAAGCAGCCGCAATTACACATCAGCTTTGTTGACACTAAAAAGACAAACCCTTTTGTTCATTATACTGAACACAAATAGAAAATGCTACAATTTCAAAGATTTTTGCTGAGTTACAGTTCATAAGGAAATCGGTCAATTGAAATAAATTCATTAGGCCCTAATCTATGGATTTCACATGACTGGGCAGAGGTGTAGACGTGGGTGGGCCTGGGAGGGCATAGGTCCAGCAACTTGGGAGCCAGGTCCACCTACTGGGGAGCCAGGCTCAGCCAATCAGAATGAGGTTTCCCCACAAAAGGGCTTTATTACCGACATAAATACTCCTCGGAACCCCGCCCTGCCCCCTCTGATGTTCCCGCAGGTGAAGAAGCCGGCTGTGGAGGTCCTGGGCTGGTGTGATTGCATGTGGTCTGCGGTTGTGAGGCCGATTGGACTTACTGCCAAATTCTCTAAAACAACATTAGCCTCCAAATGGTAGAGAAATGAACATAAAATGATCTGGAAACAGCTCTGGTGGACACTCCTGCAGTCAGCATGCCAGTTGCACGCTCCCTCAAAACATATGTGGCATTGTGTTGCGTTTACATTTTTGTTTAGTGTTCATAACTACACACAGGGGTTTCGGAGCTGTGTTCATAACTACACACAGGGGTTTCGGAGCTGTGTTCATAACTACACACAGGGGTTTCAGAGCTGTGTTCATAACTACACACAGGGGTTTCGGAGCTGTGTTCATAACTACACACAGGGGTTTCAGAGCTGTGTTCATAACTACACACAGGGGTTTCAGAGCTGTGTTCATAACTACACACAGGGGTTTCGGAGCTGTGTTCATAACTACACACAGGGGTTTCAGAGCTGTGTTCATAACTACACACAGGGGTTTCAGAGCTGTGTTCATAACTACACACAGGGGTTTCGGAGCTGTGTTCATAACTACACACAGGGGTTTCGGAGCTGTGTTCATAACTACACACAGGGGTTTCGGAGCATGGTCGATGATATACAGTAGGCTAACAACTAGAAAGAGAAATAGGCTAGGCCTTATGAGGAGCTGCTTGGCTTGGCTGGCCCAGTAACTCTACAGCCAATCTGAGTAGTCGGTCCTGACCATGAGGCCTCAGACTCTGTTCCTCCTCCTGGGTTTGATCTGGGATAGGCTAAGCTGCTCCATTTTGACAAACGGACCCAAATTCAGACCCCTCCCGCAGGGAGAACACATCCCCAGCCTGGCCTGTGTTACAAGGAGCTGGAGAGCCATGGCTGCATCCCAGTCATTTCAGGACAGGCCCAGCTCAGGGCTCTATTAAGGGGGGGAAGTAATGGAGAACAGCGCCAGCCATGCGCCAGAACAACGCAGAGCCTCAACCCCACCAGCTAGCACAGCCACGTCGCATTATGATCAGCCTATCGAACCCATTTTAGACCCAGTCACCTCTGACACTGAGGAAGACACACAGAGATTGTACTGTAACTGTATAACAGATAATACCTATATGGTGTCACAGAGAGACCGAGTAGGGTGTAGGGTGTGAGGCTAAGTGGACTAGAGAAGAAATGTATCCAACACGGGAGAAGGATAGTAGACTAGAGTTTGGGTTAATGGGTTTAACACACAAGGCTCCATATGTTAAGCATGCTTTAAACATAGCAGGCCAGACCCTAAATGTGCACCAAGGGGGGTTGGGGTGTAACAGCCACAATCCTGAAACAACTCAATCGGTTGTTAAACACACTGTTTACGTTCATCCCACAAAAGAGCATTGACTGCTCTAAGATACAGAAGTCATGGGAAGACATGTCCCACTGGGCAAATGACATCATTTCAACATGGATAATATTTGCTTGAGACGTTGATCAATGAGATTACAAACTATATTCACCCACTCAAAAAGACAGTTGAATTTCCAATATGTTATCACTATGCTTTCGACAGCAAAGTTCAAATGGGAATAAAACGTCAGATATTTTGTTGATTTATACGACAGATTGTGTTATCACTGTGCTTCATCTAACAGCAGAACTAAATGACCTGGATTGCAGTTGAACTGACATTAAAAGTACATGGTGCAAGTGATCAATGCCGTTCGAGATTCAGATTATTACAGCAATTGTTAAGATCGTTATTGACCTGTGATGACCTGTCCATGCCATCTTGAACATGAACACTTTATATGATTACATAGACAAGACATTTATAGTTACCGTAACCTCAAAATGTGGACATGGATGTGTTACTCATTTTAAGGTTAAATGTTACATTAGTTTGTAAAATAGCCTTAACTTTAGGCTATTTACTGTATTTAAAAAGTGATATTGATTTGTGTTTGGTAGTCAACGCAACAAAATATCAATATTTGAAGGAGATGTACTGTATCTTCTGCTTGGATAGTTCCATCTGTGCCATTGATTTTTAGTCTGGCTTTAATTGCAGTTTGTCTACAAATGAATCATTCATGTTTTAGATTCACATCTCCATCTCAACCAAAAAGTGAAGGCTATAGGACTAAATCAAATGAAACTTTAAGCAGGGCTGGGCTTGGTTAAAACACAATGGGAGACCAAAGGGTAGTTGTAGACCGATCAATTCTTCAATAGGAGGTGCTAATGTTGTTTTAAAGGTACAAATTCAACATATTTTATACAAGGTTGGTCTATATTCAAAATTTGGTTACCACGACATAATCCTGTGGTTGAAATTTCACCCTCAAAACAACAACTTTTTTCAAATCCAAATGTATTTTCCACATCACGTTGACAAATTACGTTGAAACAACGTTGATTCAACTAGTTTGTGCCTAGTGCGGTGGGTCTTCATAACCTGTCAGAAACTAAATAAATCTCAATGATTCAGCCTGTTAAAAAAATGATGTAAGATTCATTCTCATGATGACCCCTGACCAATAGTACCACAGCTGTCAGCATGTGTGCAGTGGTTGCCAAGGAACCAGTAGGCTCTTAGGGTTTGACAATGACCAGAGACAAGTCTTCCCAGTCCCCACAAACGGCCATTGACAGAGAGAGAACTATCTGAAAGACATTACAGAACTAAACTGATCAGCCCTTTTCATCCCACGGGAAGTCAGTATCCATTTATAGTAGGGCTAATATTGTCCAGTTCTACCTGAGCACTTTGGTGTTACACTGAACCAGTTATGACACTCGGCTAAGGCTGCCAGCAGCTCCATTCTCTCCTGCTCAGTACTTAGTTGGCACTGTCCCCTACCATCACCCCCATCCCCACACCAGCCCAGATTCTCTGTGATATCAAGCAGTACTGAGAAAAGCCCCAGTCATGCCATTACCAGAGCTCCTAGCTGGCAATTACACCAATAATTTGAGTGGGTGGTTGGTTAATCCTCCGGCCCCCATGGAGGGCCACAGTCCACCTCTGGGACTCACTGTACACTACACAGCCACATACCTGGGTTCAAATACAATTTGAATATATATGTTTTTATCTGGTCTTGATTGAGCTTGCCTGGTACAACGGAACCAATAGCATAGTAGCAAAAGTGCAAACTCAGTCCTTCCTGGCACTCCAGAAAGACTAAAGCAAATGCAAAAAGTATTTGAATGATTTTATTTATTTGAACCCAGGTTTGCTCCACACACACAAGCATTAGTCTCACTCCCTCTCCCCCAGATGGAAGGCATTACACTTGCCTGCTCTATAGAGGGTTTTGGCTTTGCTCTGCACACGGTGGAGATTTCGGTCTTTCATTCTTGAATATGAAAAACCCACGCACATGCTTCATGACCAGGGGAAGTGGAGAATAAAATAACCTATGCTGACATGCCAAAAAAGTGCAACGGACGCTAATTATTTATGGCTTGGAGGATATAAATTAAAAAACTTCAACTTGTTTGGCAAGGCATTCCTCTATATAGTTATGGGAGGCGCAGAGGAGGAAAGGGGTGGTGTACTCTAAGTGAATGGTGATTGGGGAGCTTCTCTCCCACCTCCATATACTGTAACATGGAGCCTGGCCAGTCTACACACGGTTTTCATTTAGGATTTCTATTTGACCATGTTTTTGTTCAAAATGGCTTTCACAGAATGTGATATTTCTAAATAGTCCCAAAATACTACGATTTTAAATCTACTGATACACTCATTATCATTGACTGCAAAGCCTTTTCATCTCAGTAAGTTGTATTTCGTTTAGGCTTACTCCAAAACCTTTAGTCTTTCATTTACTGCAAAACCTTGTTCCCTTGAAGTTCTCAGAGGGAGAGTCAATTCCATACCATCAGGAAATCAAAGGCTGTTTGTACAGTATATTCTGCTGTAATGAGACAGCAGCTGCCTTCCTCTAAGTGCAGTTTCAAATCGAATCAAAGTAAGAGATAAACCAACCAACTGAGGAAATATTACAAACAGATGGTCGCCCGGGCCAGATTAATGTTTATTTAGAGGGTTACTAAACAGGAATAATTTGGATTCAAAACAGAGCTGTTTGCATCCACCCTGAGGCGTCAGAGAAATCAATGCCAGGCCAGCCTCCACACCACAGAATGCCTCTTATTCAGATGAGGTTGTTTGATAAACATAACGTTTAATGATCAGCTGTTGCTGTCAGCTCTTCTGAGTAAATGCATTCCCAAGAAATCAAGCTTCAGGATGTTTTAATTACTACACCGGAGAGGCATATCTTTTGACCTACTGACTCCCACTCTACCTGTTTCCAAAGCACTAGGCCTACTGTTGCTGCTCTGTCACTAACAGCCATTCGCTGGTGTCCTTTATCCAGCCCCTCAGTCTATGAGCTGACATTGACTATCATGATCAGGAAGCCAAGCAATTGGTGCTCGTGCTGCTGCTGTGGGCAGTGTCCTGCTGTGCTTGCCGCCAGTCAGTTTACCTACTCATGCTTTATCTCCCAATAACCTTCACCTAAATGCAGTGTCAAGCTTACACGAGACAGAGGTCAAATGCTCTGTCAAACATTAACCAGTATCTGCTTACTAATCACCACATGTTTCTGGAGAGCTTCGTTTCACTTCTTTTTCTTTACTCTGTGTGCCAACTATTTTTGTGCACGTCTCAAGTAGGCTATAGTTCTCTTAGTCGCAGCCGTAAAAATGACAGACACATTCAGTATTTAATTAAACCCAAGGGGCCACTGGAGCCATAGGTTGTTACTGTTAATGTCTAATTTCAAAACAAGGCTGGGAATGCGGGCCATTTGTATGGCTGAGCCCAGTATAAGGTGAATGGAAGGAGAGTGACAAAGCGATGCAAAATGTTTTGTCTAACAAGGCTTGATAAGATCCCTACCTCCACCACAGGCAGACATGGAATCACTACCATTGTGTTCTTGTATTTTCTTGAATCACTTTACTGCTCTGCGGTCCATTCTCAGACAGCTCCTGCTGTGGGCCTGGAGAACCTGAGCTGGAGACCCTGACAGACGGAGGGAGGAACAGAGGAGATGAATAGAAGGAGAAAAGGCCTCGCCCCACTCCACCTTGTTTTCTGTTCCCCCAGCAGGTCCATGGGATCCAGACTGGAAGGAAAGTGTCCCAGCTTTGACTCAGATTGGGAGAAAACAAACCGGCTTGGTACCGGCGTCACATGGGACAGATGGCGGATTACCCCGAGGAAGAACACTGTGCACGGTCAGGAGGGAAGGGAGGGATTATCGCAAATGTACATCTTGATCCCAGGCTGTGCCATCCTCATTTGCTTCCTCATTTACAAATTATCAGGAGAAGTAAAATCACTCGCAGTGATGTGTACCCGATTACCTGTACTGTTAAAGCGCTGTATTAATGTGTAAGAGAATTACAGACATTTGCACAGCGTTATGTAATCATTGTTTGTGTTTTTTTTATTTTTTTAGAATTGCGACAGGCGGGCAGGTTTAGGGTCATGAAATATTGTGTGGATAAAAGGGGTGTGGGTTGAATAAAGAGAAAACAGTAACTTTAAAAAAATCCATAAATGTATCAATCTATTGGCTACATTGAGGTTTTTCTTTCATTCTTTTTGGCTATCTGGCATTAGTGCGTAAACCTATGCTTTAGGGCCTAAAAGACGATGTATGCTTGATCTGCAAATGAGGTCCGAAGGTGGGTATGACAATGGCGGGGCCTCCAGAGGTCTGCAGAGGCTAAAACAAGCTCCGCACGGCAATGTTGTGCACCTCCCAAATGTTGTAACAATAGGGAGGGCCCGGTATAGCTCCGCATTGACATGATTGGTTGACAGTAGGTGGGGGTGGTACGTCCTGTATAAACAAACTCCCTTCCTTCACAACAGCTCTGCTCAACAAAGTGCAAGAAGTACGAATGCCCTGACTTCTGCAGAGGCCGCATCGCAGTAAATGCTGTACGGCCAACGCAGACCCCAGATTGACCATGCTGCTAGTTTAACTGTACACACGCCAAATAGCCTACACGCCAATCGCTTTTGGGAACGGGCAGAAGAAATGTATGCCGATCTACCGAGGCAATCTACGGAAGCAAAAAGGACAATGTAGGAGTTTAATTCAATACGAGAAAAGCTGCGAGGGCCAGAAAAGTCATGTTTTTGGAAAGATTTGGTGAAGTGGTAAAAGAGGATGGTAGCAGTGCCGGCTGTGTTGTGTGATGATTATGAGGCGCTATACAAATTCGACAGTCACAGGGGAACTGTAACCTAGTCTACTGTTCAGATGTGTTAAAGAAGTTTGATATAACAACGGTTAGAAAAAAGGAGAGAAAATAGGACCTCTTAAATTAAAATGGATAGCCTCCCTTTAGCTAAATATTTTACTTACACCCTCCCCAATCCACAAAATAAGAATAAAAACAAAGTGGATAGCAGAGAACATATCTACCATGTACCCTCACTTCTTGGACAAACCAGAGCCTTAGATATGGAGTTTTAAAAACTGTTCTTAGTCTTGTAAGCATCACACAGCAATGCAGGAATTTTGATAGCGCACGGGACTGCCAGATGTGGTTTTGCTGACCAGCCTACAAGAGTAGGGTGGAACATAACCTTTATAGTAAAAGCATTGCATGAATCTATCACCGTATTTGCAGGTCTGAGAAAAAAAAAAGCCCTTTATAAACATTTCATGCAATTCCACGTCATTTTACACATTAGCAGAGTCTTTCGTAATACCACACAAATTACAGACTAGGAATTGACAGAGCGATAGGCCGTCTTGTTTGCAACGAAACTGTCCCTCTTTGCAAATAATTCAATCTGAGATGACATCGGAGCATGGTACTTCTTAAAGTTAGGCCTATCTTTCCACCCCAGACAGAGTAGGACTACTGATGCAGAAAAATGTAAGCTTTAACTGCTGGCTGCTCTTCTTCCATGGCTTAACCCAACTAGAGAAGGCCACAAGTGTTTCCCTAAAAGCTGACTGAGTTTAAACAACTTCTATTATACAGAAAGTGAATAGCATAAATCAATTGATAATAACAGAATTAGATTACTTCCCAAGAAAAGTCTATTTTTTGTCTCCTCGACTTCAGAAGTTTGAAGCTCAGCCTCAATGTCAAAGAAACAAAAAAATGATGATATTCCCATATGCCTCAGAGTCAGGTCATTCCCATGTTTTTTACAGCTCGTTTCTAGCATAAAGCATCGCGGACCAAAGCTCTGTTATAAATTACTTTAGATCATCGGATCCATTTTCTTTAAGCTAACAAGGGGTAGGCCTGTGCTTTTTACCATTTTCTTAAAATAAAAACTTAAGAGTCTTGGTTTTTACTTAACAGCCCTTCACTGACACAGAGGTAGGCTATTTAAAGACTGCATGGTGACTGACAAATCTATGGATATAGCAGCCTATAGCCTAATTGTGTCGGTCAAGGAAATAGGCAACAACACAAAGCCCTGTTGTTGATAGTAAAGTCTAATCAAAATTAAAAGGGTTGAAATGAATTATGCATACTTGAATTCGCCTGCCTTCAGCACCATGAGTGGTTCATTTCTGATTGATTGTGCCAAGGCTGCTGCTTCAACTTTCAATTCTAGTAGTAGCAAGTTATAGTATCCAAGTTGAACTCCGACTCTTCTTCATGCTCTCCTTCTCAAACGGAAAGAAACATAGGCCATAAACTGCGCACAATATTTTTTGGGGACTAGTTCTAATCAACAAAAAATCTTTCAGAAGAAATCTTTGACTCTCCTCCTGAACTGCCACCGTGGGACTACACAACACAGCCGTTGGTTAGACGGCACACAAAAACGTGTTTGATCAGCAAGAGCAGAGCAGGCCAGGACTCAGGGTTGGAATATTAATTACAGTGCGTAATGCAGCCTAGTTGTCGTTAAACCATCCCAGCAGCCATCTTAGAAATATAACTTTGCTCTGTGCTTCTCTGAGCATGCACTTCGTAGCCTATAAGCTATGGATAATTTGAATGAGACCACAATAAATAGCCTTGACATTGTGCGCCCAGCAGAGAATCAGAGATGAAGGGTGGAATCTAGCACACATTGATACAGTTGAAGTCGGAAGTTTACATACACCTTAGTCAAATACATTTAAACTAAGTTTCACAATTCCTGACATTTAAGCCAAGTAAAAATTCCGTCTTAGGTCAGTTAGAATCACCACTATTTTAAGAATGTGAAATGTCAGAATAATAGTAAAGAGAATGATTTATTTCAGATTTTATTTCTTTCATCACATTCACAGTGGGTCAGAAGTTTACATACACTCAATTAGTATTTGGTAGCATTGCCTTCAAATTGTTTAACTTGGGTCAAATGTTTCAGGTAGCCTTCCACAGGCTTCCCACAATAAGTAGGGTGAATTTTGGCACATTCCTCCTGACAGAGCCGTAACTGAATGTTGGGCCATTCCTCAGTAACTGAGTCAGGTTTGTAGACCTCCTGGCTCGCACGCACTTTTTCCAGTTCTGCCCACACATTTTCTATAGGAATGAGGTCAGGGTTTGTGATGGCCACTCCAATACCTTGCCTTTGTTGTCCTTAAGCCATTTTGCCACAACTTTGGAAGTATGCTTGGGGTCATTGTCCAATTGGAAGACCCATTTGCAACCAAGCTTTAACTTCCTGACTGATGTCTTGAGATGTTGCTTCGATATATCCACATCATTTTCCTTCCTCATGATGCCATCTATTTTGTGAAGTGCACCAGTCCCTCCTGCAGCAAAGCACCCCCACATAATGCTGCCACCCCCGTGCTTCACGGTTGGGATGGTGTTCTTCGACTTACAAGCCTCCCCCTTTTTCCTCCAAACATAACAATGGTCATTATGGCCAAACAGTTTTATTTTTCTTTCATCAGACCAGAGGACATTTCTCCAAAAAGTACGATCTTTGTCCCCATGTGCAGTTGCAAACCGTAATCTGGCTTTTATGGCAGTTTTGGAGCAGTGGCTTCTTCCTTGCTGAGCGGCCTTTCAGGTTATGTCAATATAGAACTCGTTTTACTGTGGATATAGATACTTTTGTACCCGTTTCATCCAACATCTTCACAAGGTCCTTTGCTGTTGTTCTGAGATTGATTTGCACTATTTGCACCAAAGTACGTTCATTGCTAAGAGACAGAACACGTCTCCTTCCTGAGCGGTATGACGGCTGCGTGGTCCCATGGTGTTTATACTTATGTACTATTGTTTGTACAGATGTACACGGTACCTTCAGGCGTTTGGAAATTTGTGGAGTGGTTGAAAAATGTGTTTTAATGACTCCAACCTAAGTGTATGTAAACTTCCGACTCCAACTGCAAATAGCGAAATAAGCAACTAATTTTAAAACAGTGAGAAATATTTACATTTCATGAATTACAAATTATATGACCCCCCCTTGAATTAAATGGAAAAAGCATGACCCTCCCCTATTTTCCTCCAGGTAACCATTATGTAAATTTCGATCCATCCCTAAATGGAAAATAAAATCCGGACACTGACTGCCGGTTTATAACCTCTCACATAATATGAAGGCTAACTCATGAGGAATTAAGCATTTCTTGCAGTAAAATTATACACCAAATGTAGGCTAAATATTAACTCTGGAACAGGAGTGGAGAAATATGATTACTTTCATTCAGCCTCTTGAGAGAATGCGAATGCACAGTTAGATATCATCTGTAGCGGTGCTATCTTTATCAACATCCTAAAAGCTATTTCAACCACGTTGAATATGCATCCAAGCCAAACTGAAATCTTTTCAGAAACATATTGGGTCATTTTCACAGCTTTTTATTTCCTTACAACCAGTCAAACTGCACAAAAAATAAAGTTATTGTATTTTCTCCCAGGTCCCTAAAAAGGTCTTTGCTCTGCGAAAGAAACAGATCTTTGCCAGATTGAAGCAGTCATTCTATCGATTTCTGACATTCTGGTGAGCAAGGGTTTATTTAGTCTTCTAGGGCAACATATGAGAGAAGAGAAGCTGCATGTATCTAATATATACAAGTTGACTAACAAATAGCCTACCAAAATGTTGGAAATTATAAGCAGAAAGATATCGAAATCAGAAGAGAAAAATAAATCCTGCAGAAACCCTTGTTTCCTGTGCCACCAGAGACTCTGGGTTCGCGCCCAGGCTCTGTCGTAACCGGCTGCGACCGGGAGGTCCGTGGGGCGACGCACAATTGGCCTAGTGTCGTCCGGGTTAGGGAGGGGTTGGCAGGTAGGGATATCCTAGTCTCATCGCGCACCAGCGACTCCTGTGGCGGGCCGGGCGCAGTGCGCGCTAACCAAGGTTGCCAGGTGCACAGTGTTTCCTCGGCTGGCTTTCGGGTTGGATGCGCGCTGTGTTAAGAAGCAGTGCGGCTTGGTTGGGTTGTGTATCGGAGGACGCATGACTTTCAACCTTCGTCTCTCCCGAGCCCGTATGGGAGTTGTAGCGATGAGACTAGATATTAGCTACTAAACAATTGGATACCACGAAATTGGGGAGAAAACAGGGTAAAATTCACACAAAAAACACAAAAAAAGAAACCCTCGTTTCGCCATCTGACTGTAGCCTACAGTTCCTTTTCTATATTAGTGGGTTAGGGTCGGGTCTCAGATATTCACATATAGTCGGGCGGTTGTGGAGGCATTATTAGCAATTGTGGGCGGGTCCAGGTGAACAAACAGCTGACCCGCACACCAATTAATGCACGGCAGGTCTAGTGTTGGATGCACAAGTACAGTGAAATGCCTTTCAGTTCGTATGCATTTATTTCACTGTACTTGTGCATGTGACATTAAAACTTGAAACTTGGAAACTTAAAACTTAGACTGGATTCCAGCAGGTCAATGGCCTGTCAGACCCTTCACACTGTAGCCAGTTAAAACCCCCAGGGAAAAGTCATGGTAACTCCTATCAAATGTAGATAAGCACAGTTGGGTCTGACTGGGAGTGATAACAAAATAATATTTTCAGTTCAACCCGTGAGTGAAGTTCAGTTTTTGTCAATGTGTGTGAATTTCACATCCAAAGAAAAAACATTTATCAGCGTCATCTCATCCGTCTCCCTGTCTGTTTTTGTTTTCGATTCATAGCTAGGCAAAACAATATCAGCGTCATATTCATGAATATGAATACCTGTTTACTCTAGCTGAATGTCAATCAATCATTCGGGTTGAACTTCCTATTCATCAAAACAGTAACACTCTTTGGGACTTTTAGCTGTTTGCCTGACTAACCCAAAGGTTGTTTACAGCTACTCTATGGCATACGTTTGGCATAGGGCCTCGCAATAACCCCATCTGGCATTCCTTTAGGGGAGTGAAAGAGAGCGAGGCAAGAGAGCCCAAGCACATTACACAGATGTGAAGGCCAGTAACCTGGCAGGGGGCTGGCCCTTAGCTTGTTGCTCCCTACGCCCCAACATCCCACGCCGTGATAGGCTGATCGACGTTCCAACTGTGCTAAGCTTCCTTGTGTTCAGATTTGGTACAGTGAGTACTGTGTAGGGCAGTAAACCATGTTACCACGTGACAGCACCAGCCTGACACAGACTTCGCTCTAAATCACACCATAGGGCCTTATAGCGAGAACATCCAAGAAAGACTGAAGAACACGCAGATGTATTTACTGTGTACAAGGTACTGAATTCCTCTGGATTGGATTGCATGTGGTGAAAATAATATATATGGTCATTCCTGAAGGGATATTTATCCATATTATAGATTAAAAACATTTATTTTTAAGGGATGATACTTGGGGGTACTCTGGGGTCACTGTTAGTGGGGTGGAAATGGAGAAGGTAGATACTTGTATTATTATCTATTCTGATGCCTAATCACATTACCCTGCCTTGATTTACATATCTACCTCGAATACCTCGTACCCTTGCACATGGATCTGGTGCTGCCACTCCCTGTATATAGCTTCATTCTTGTGTATTTTATTCCTTGTGTTACTATATTATTCGTTTATTTTTTACTCTGCATCGTTGGGAAGGGCTCGTAAGCAAGCATTTCACGGTAACGTCTACACCCGTTGTTTTCGGCGCATGTGACAAATATAATTTGATTTGAGATGTGGAATGGATGTGAAAAGGCAGCATGTGCTTGGCACCACAATGCACAGAAAAGGTCAGGGTCTTTTTTCTAAGTAAATCTCCTTAAGGATTATGGTAAAGTATTAAATACTGAGCTGCTTTGAGGCTATGGCAGAATATTTACCTCCTCATCATGACAGGATGACGACTATAAGACCACACAATATAACGGTACAAAGATTTGTCTCGCCTCTTAACACACACTAATCAACTTTGAAGTGATCCCTAAAAATAACATGTAGGCCTGCACACTTTGCCCACCACTGTGAGTGTGGAATTGGTGGAGAATTTGTGGACTGGGTGGAGGGCCTTCTACATGCTGCTGAAGTAAATTGCTATTGCAAGTTCATATGGGTTCAGTGGGGTCATAGAGGACTGGAGCTGAGGTATGAGGACCACCTCTGTAGGATTTTGCTAAATAAATGAGTAGGCACTACAGTATTATTAATCCTCTCACCGTGGTGGGCAAAAATGCTTTGTGATGTAAAAGTTTTAGAAGCTATAGCCTAATAACGCATCAAAAGCTTTTTGTTGCCTATACAACTGAATCTATCCTCAAAAAATATTTCCTTCTTGTGAGTGAAGTCAGATAGGCTGTTATTTGATGTAAAGTATTACATTTTCCTGGGCACATTTACAGGCTAACATGAAGAGACAAGTGAGACAGCTAACTTATGGCAGAGGAGCAGAGGCAGTGCTAGACTAGAGGCCTGCTGGAGTGAGCAACTCCCCCGTCAAACCAACAGTAACTGCTCAGTACAGCCTACACTCAAAAAATGAGGGGTTCAACAAGGGTTCCTTAGAATCTTGGGGTTCTTGGCACTGAAAATGGCCCCAAAAATGTTCTTCCAAGAACCCCATAGAAGGTGGGGTTCATTGAGGAACCTCCTTAGTTGGTGGGGGTTCTTGCAGCCCAACTGAAATATTAGGATTTGGATTTGAAAGGACAGTAGGTGCAGGCACTTAACTGAAACATTAGGATTTGAAAGGACAGTAGGTGCAGGCACTTAACTGAAAAATGTAAAGATCTCCATAATTTAAAGTAGGGTTTTGCCTTGTATGATTTAAATTGATATTGTTTTGTGATGATACCATCTATCTTTCTAAAACAGAAAATGGACACCATACAACAAAGAGGTAAGAATACGTAGGCTATAAGAATATGTTGAAGGTTAGCTGTATTGGGTGCAGATGACTGAACTGCTCACTTTGTGTCTGCAGGTATACAGACGAGGAGGCATACAAAAGTTATATTTGTTTATTATGCAGATCACATTTACCATCCTCCTCCCTTGCCTCTTCAATGAATATCCCATAGGCCTCTACATTATGGACAAGGTACAAGGTACAGTATGTGTATGCAAACCATTATCAAAACAGTTTTTTTCATTCACATTTACCACAAAAACCAAGGTATGAATAACTATCATGTGCATGTTTTGTTGAACATCTGTACAATTACTTTTTATTCACAAACGTCATCCTCCCTACACCTCTGATAAATGTAACAGGAAACCTGTTCGATCACCATGCACTGCCAAAAATCATTCTGTCTATGGATACTGAGAACGTCAACATCGACACGCCAGAGGATATACTGTACAAAGGTGACTTGGGGCTCTGCTGGGAGTTTACCTCATATTTCAATTTTTTTAATTCTGCTTCGCCACTAAAATCATAAACACTGACACAAAATATCGTGTTATTGTTATGGGTATCATTAAAAAAATATATATATATATAATATATATATATATATATATATATATATAAATATATAATATATTAATAATATATAATTATTATTATTATATAATAATATATATTATAATAATTATATTATAATTATATTATTATATAATATAATAATATATATATATAATATATATATATAATATATATAATATATATTATATATATATATATAATATATATATATATATATATATATATATATATATATATATAAATATAAATATAAATATATATATATATATATATATATATATATATATATATATATATATATATATATATATATATATATATATATATATATATATATATATATAAATATAAATATAAATATAAATATATATATAATAATAATAATAATAATAATAATAATAATAAAAGGGGTAGTTTAACCCCAAAAGGTGATTCGAGGATTTATTAAAAGGCGTTCTTTGACAAACTTATAGGGGTTCCCACACAGTTTCAATTTGATGATCTCCTAAAGGTTACTCCAGGAACCTTTTCTTTTTATAGTTTAGCCTAGCTGCCCTCTCCTCACCACAGCGGAGAGAGACCCCTCACCATGAATAAACATGTCCTCCTCATGACAACCGGACATGGGTGTTAGGATCATCTACTGCCAGCCACGCACGTGTCACACACACGCCATGAGTTTAGGCCACCTGATCTTTGATCCGTCCTCTCACAGCTTTTACATTAGCCAGTAATCATCTGTTTATCCTTCTCAGCGGGCAAGCTGAATTGGCATCAAGCGGCTTTCATTCTGCTTTCACCAGGAGGTCTAAGAGCCAAAGGAAAGGGGTTTACCACTGCCCCCCATTTGTGGCGGTACACAGGACCATATTCATTGGATTAAAAAGGGTTTTCATATAGATTTTGACAGGGAAATGTGGAAATGCCATGACATCTGCCACTGTGCGGCAATTGTTGTCCATGACCCACATTGATGACCAACTAACCTGGCCAAGGTTCAGGCTGATATGGTTAAGCCTTACGACAAATGAGTCACAGTGGCCAAGAGAGGCTGGCATTGTTTTCACAGTCCCTACATCCAGACAAAAAAAGTTTTGAACAAAACTGCTGGCCAATATTTAGGCCAAAAGTCAGGTTGAAGTTGAATGCTGAGGTTAAATGATTAGCTGTTTTCTCTGGGCTTAAAATGCATTTATTCCGCTGACATAGCAGTTCAAGCTCTTTTATATGAGGTGTGCCATAAATAGAAAAGTGAAAAGGACAAATCTAGTGCCATCTAGGGCTAAATCTAGACACCCGTCCTTCAACATCAGCATTGCTAGTTGTATTTGCTGCCAAGGCAGCAGCTACTCTTCCTGGGGTACAGCCAAATTAATGCATTGCTACTCAATAGGAGAATAAACATGCTTGGGCATGTGCTTTGGAATTCTCTTTATCCACTTTCAAAGAATTGCATTGGCAATTTCAGGATGAAGCCACATTTCAACATGTCCAATTGAAAATAAACAGGCCCCGGTATGCATGCCATAAATTCCTATTTCCCTAATGAACTTCATATCATCACTGAGAACGAAGATCATCTAATGACCAAATTCATCACAACTACCACCAAGGCAAATATGCTTTTAGAGAACATGTTCTGCTCTTCCCTGGTAGGAGCATTGGTCAATTTACTCTAAGCTAATATTTGCACCATTCACACTGGCTTTCCCAATACGGTTCCTAATCCTTTGAGTGCACTTGGTTCCAATCCAAACCACCTTAATGTCAACTGAACAGACTATGATAATTCAAAGAACATGTCATGCATTTTACACCTCCAAAACTCTTCAATCGATATGAAAGATTGCAGGCTGGCAACTGAAAAATACAGGTCTGCTAGTTTAAACATCCAGGAGGCCTGAATAGCAGCAATCATTTATTTTAAAGTACATTTCTTGGAGGCCCATATCTACCGAACTGAGCAGGGCCAGTCCAAACTTTATAACCCGGTCTGTGAGTCAATATAAAAAGTTTTAGTCATGCACAGTGCTGTGGAATTAGAGCACATCTTATAATGGCAAGCATCCCAGATATGATCAATACAACATACATGCATGCTGAATTTTCATTCATCCAGAATAAGCCTAGACCTGCTATCCGTATCTACCATATTTTTCATAAAAGGGAGGAGATTTAACTGGGGAGCACTGAGCAGGACAGTTTGTGGCTGCATTGTCAAGCCTTGGAGATGTATGCCAGCATGTCTTGAGTACGATAAACCCCATGTCTGCAGTCTTCAGATACATAGGGTCATGTCCTGATGAAGAAGGGTGGTAGTTACTCAGTTAGTGACGCACTCAGTGCACTCTCACCCTCCCTGCCAGTACCGTCACTACTGCTTTCTGGGCGATGCATCAGATGAGAAATAGACAGGTGAATAAACACTATCAATAGGTTCATTCAGCATGCCTACATGTAGGCTAGCCTTCTGCATTTCTGAAAATCAACTCAAAAAAATAAAATGTTATTCAATACTATATAACAGCCCAATCAAGATGTGCATATAGGCCTGAAAGTGCAACTATAGTGCCTTCAGAAAGTATTCATACCCCTTGACTTATTCCACATTTTCTTGTGTTACAGCCTGAATTAAATCAAAATATATTCTCACTTTTTTATTTCATCAGACAGACAGACAGACACGTGTGGGGTACAGAGATTTGGTTGTCATTCAAAATTCATGTTAAACACTATTATTGCACAGAGTGAGTCCATGCAACTTATGTGACTTGTTAAGCTATTTTAACTTGCCATAACAAAGGGGTTGAATACTTATTGACTCAAGTCCACTTTGGCGTTATGGGGTGCTGTGTGTAGGCCAGTGACACAACATCTCAGTTTAATCCATTTTAAATTCGGTCTGTAACACAACAAAAATGTGGAAAAAGTCTAGGGGAGGACAGCTCATAATAATGGCTGGAACAGCACCAAACACAAGGTTTCCATGTATATGATACCATTCCACTTCAGCCATTTCCTCGAGCCCGTCCACCCCAATTAAAAAGTGCCACCAACCTCCTGTGATTGGTGGTGTGTCAAATTAACATCCACGCATCCTGTCAAGGCAATGGGCCTCCCTCCATCGGCATTCCCTTACACTTCCTCTACTTAGAAGCAAAGCAGTGCCGTAAAGGGAGTATATTTAGTGCAAACGCTTCCACCATGGTGCACTTTACCACAGCACTCTCTCACTGCAGCGGTCCCAACACCAGCGCGCATGCAATTGCAAACACGTTCGTGGGGAAACCGTTGTTCACTCATTTATTAGTGTGTTAAACACACAGAAAGCTATATTTTTATTTTCTTTCACCTTTATTTAAGCATGTAGGCCAGTTGAGAACAAGTTCTCATTTACAACTGTGACCTGGCCAAGATAAAGCAAAGCAGTGTGACAAACAAGAGTTACACATGGGATAAACAAACTTAGTCAAAAACACAATAGAAAAATATATATACAGTGTGTGCAAATGTAGTAAGATTAGGGAGGTAAGGCAATAAATAGGCCATAGTGGTGAAATAATTACAATTTAGCAATTAAACACTGGAGTGATAGATGTGCAGAAGATGAATATGCAAGTACAGATACTGGGGTGCAAAGGAGCAAAAAAATAAATAACAATATGGGGATGAGGTAGTTGGGTGGGCTATTTACAGAAGGGCTCTGTACAGGTGCAATGATCGGTAAGCTGCTCTGACAGCTGATGCGTAAAGTTAGAGAGGGAGATATAAGACTCCAGCTTCAGTGGAGTCAAACATGAAGGCTATATCTAGTTATTGGTTCTTGGTCAGGGAGGTGACCAAGAACCTGATGGTCACTCTGAAAGAGCTCCAGGGTTCCTCTGTGGAGATGGAAGAACCTTTAAAAAGGACAACCATCTCTGCAGCATTCCACCAATCAGGCCTTTATGGTAGAGTGACCAGATGGAAGCCACTCCTCAGTAAAAAAAAAAAGGCACATAACAGGCAGCTTGGAGTTGGTCAAAAGGCACCTAAAGGACTCTCAGACCCTGAGCATCTCTGGTCTGATGAAACAAAGATTGAACTCTTTGGCCTGAAACCTGGCACCATCCCTAATGGTGAAGCATGGTGGTGGCAGCATCATACTGTGGGGATGTTTTTTAGCGGCAGAGACTGGGAGACTTGTCATGATTAAGGGAAAGATGGTAGGAGCAAAGCACATAGATCCTTGATTTTATTTTTTAAACCTGCTCCAGAGCGCTCAGGACCTCAAACTGGGTCAAAGATTCACCTTCCAACAGGACAATGACCCTAAGCACACAGCCAAGATAACACAGGAGTGGCTTCGGGACATGTCTTTGAATGTCCTTGAGTGGCCCAGCCAGAGCCCGGACTTGAACCTGATCGAACATCTCAAGAGAGACCTGAAAATAGCTGTGCAGCGACGCTCCCCATCCAACCTGACAGAGCTTGAGAGGATCTGCAGAGAAGAATGGGAGAAACTCCCCAAATACAGGTGTGCCAAGCTTGTAGCGTCATACTCAAGAAGACTCAAGGCTGTAATCGCTGCCAAGGGTGCTTCAACAAAGTGCTGAGTAACGGGTCTGAATACTTATGTAAATGCGATATTTCAGTTTATTTTTTTGCCAAAATTTCTAAAAACCTGTTTTTGTTTTGTCATTGTGGGGTACTGTGTGTAGACTGAAGAAGAAGAAAACCGATTTAATCAATATTAGAATAAGGCTGCAACGTAAGTTATTTTGTGGAATTTCTTTCCTTCTTAATGCATTTGAGCCAATCAGTTGTGTTGTGACAAGGTAGGGGTGGTATACAGAAGATAGCCCTATTTGGTAAAAGGCCAAGTCCATATTATGGCAAGAACAGCTCAAATAAGCAAAGAGAAATGACAGTCCATCATTACTTTAACCTTTTTGGGATAGGGGGCAGCATTTCCACTTTGGGATGAATAGCATGCCCAGAGTGAACTGCCTCCTACTGTCCCAGATGCTAATATATGCATATTATTATAATTATTGGATAGGAAACACTCTGAAGTTTCGAAAACTGTTTGAATGATGTCTGAGTATTACAGAACTCATATGGCAGGCGAAAACCTGAGAAAAATCCAACCAGGAAGTGGGACATCTGAGGTTTGTAGTTTTTCAAAGGTTTGCCTACCGAGTACACATTGAGATATGGATTAGGTTGCACTTCCTAGGGCTTCCACTAGATGTCAACTGTTTTTTGAAAGTTGAATGAGGATTCTACTACAAAGGGGGGGCTCATGAGTCCTGTTCGAGTCAGTGGTCTGGCAGAGAGCCTCGGACTCATGACGCGCGTTCCCGACAGAGTTACCTCGCGTTCCAGTGATTTATCTGAAGACAGGAATTCTCCGGTTAGAACATTGAGGTTTTATGTTAAAAACATCCTAACAATTGATTCCATAATTAGTTTGACATGTTTCTAAAGGACTGTAACGGAAATTTTCGAGTTTTTGTCTGGATGAAATCCTCGCGCCTCATGAAGATGGATTACTGGGCTGAACACGCTAACAAGTGGCTATTTGGACATACATTATGGAACTTTATGGAACAAAGTAATTTATTGTTGGACTGGGATTCCTGGGAGTGGCTTCTGATGAAGATCAAAGGTAAGTGAATATTTATGGTGTTGTTTCTAACTTTGTTGATTCCAAAATGGCGGCTATTCCTCTGGCTGTTTTGGGTTCTAAGCTCCGTTCTCAGATTATGCTTTTTCCGTAAAGTTTTTAGAAATCTCACACAGCGGTTGCATTAAGGAGAAGTGTCTTTAATTCTGTGAATAACACTAATATATTTTATCAATGTTTATTATGAGTATTTCTGCTAAAATCACCAGATGTTTTGGAATCAAAACATTACTGCATGTAATGCGCCAATGTAAAAAGATTTTGGGATATAAATATGCACATTATCGATCAAAACATACATGTATTGTGTAACATGATGTCCTATGAGTGTCATCTGATGAAGATCAAAGGTTAGTGATTAACTTCATCTATATTTCTGCTTTTTGTGACTCCTATCTTTGGCTGGAAAATGGCTGTGTTTTTTCGACTTGGCGGTGATCTAACAATCATATGTTGTGCTTTAGCTGTAAAGCATTTTTGAAATCAGACACGATGGGTAGATTAACAAGATGTTTATCTTTCATTTGCTGTATTGGACTTGATAATGTGTGAAAGTGACATATTTCAAAAAAATATTTTTGAATTTCGTGCGCTGCCTTTTCAGCGGAATGTTGTCGAGCCTGCACTAGAAAGGTTAAGACATGAAGGTGTTATAGAAATCCATATGATCTATATGTTTATGAAGGTAAGATAATGACTAAATGATTTATACGCTTAAAGAAATGGTAAGACAATAACTACCAGTATTCTTGAATGTATGTGCATAGGAAAAGAGGACCTGTTAGCAGACAAGGAACTGTGGCAGACAACTTGTGACCACTGAAACTAAGAACAGGGAAAGAAGGGGGGGAGAAACCGTTAGATTTGCAGAATATTGTGTAAGATGTGGCAGGATATGATAAGCAATGTATGTGTAGGAGAAGACTTGTAAACAGTATTAGGATGGGCATTGATAACCAAATGTGCGGTATATAACCAAATGTGCATTGTATGATATTCAGCGCTCTCGTGAATAAACTTCCTGATTATTGTAGGCTGGGACTCTGTCTGTTTCAACTAGAATCTTAAATTCTGGGATGCAGACTGAGCAGTTTAATTGAAGTTCAGTTTATGAACATTGATAACATAATTCTCGTGACAGAAGGTCAGTCAATCCAGGAACATTAAGAACTTTGAAAGTTTCTTCAAGCGCAGTCGCAAAAACCATAAAGCGCTATTATGAAACTGGATCTCATGAGGACCGCCACAGGAAAGGAAAACCCAAAGTTACCTCTGCTGCAGAGGATAAGTTCATTAGAGTTAACTGCACCTCAAATATATGCTTCACAGAGTTCAAGTAACAGACACATCTCAACGTCAACTGTTCAGAGGAGACTGCTTGAATCAGGCCTTGAATTGCTGCAAAGAAACCACTACTGAAGGACACCAATAACAAGAGACATACTTGGGCGAAGAAACATGAGCAATGGACATTAGACCAGTCGAAATCTGTCCTTTGGTCTGATGAGTCCAAATTTGAGATTTTTGGTTCCAACCGCCGTGTCTTTGTGAGGCACAGAGTAGGTGAACGGATGATCTCTGCATGTGTGGTTCCTACCATGAAGCATGGAGGAGGAGGTGTGATGATGTGGGGGTGCTGTAGCCATGATGTGGTGACACTGTCTGATTTATTTAGAATTCAAGGCACACTTAACCAGCATGGCTACCACAGAATTCTGCAGCGATAAGCCATCCCATATGGCTTGCACTTAGTGGGGCTAGAATTTGTTTTTCAACATGATACTGAACGAAAACACACCTCCAGGCTGTGTAAGGGTTATTTGACCAAGAAGGAGAGCGATGGAGTGCTGCATCAGATGACCTGGCCTCCACAATCACCCGACCTCAACCCAATTGTGATGGTTTGGGATGAGTTGGACCACAGAGTGAAGGAAAAGCAGTCAACAAGTGGTCAGCATGTGGGAACTCCTTCAAGACTGTTTGAAAAGCATTACTCATGAAACTGGTTGAGAGAATTTCCAAGACTGCGCAAAGCGGTCATCAAGGCAAAGTAGAGATGCGCGATATGGCCTAAAAGTAATATCTTTTGTGGCTATTTGCTATTGGATTGGCAGAATGACAACTACTAACACATTAGCCGACAGCTGGCCTGAACATAACTTTTTTGAATGCACTTTAATCCTGTGCCCAAAGCACTGCAGGCGGGTCCAGTTGTTTAATCGCAATGCTTTTATCATGTTGCTCCTGCTGTCAGTTGTCATGCACACCTGTCGGTCTTCGCTCATCTTCCACAATGCCAGAGAGTCTGAAATCCTGGGCTATTACTTCACCCGTATGATCATCGGGAAAGTAAGACGTCTGGAGGCAGACAGTTTGCAATTTCTAGTCTTCATTTATGTAGTGGACTGTCAAACTTAGGTATGGCTCTGACGTTCTGCTCAACCATAGATCGGCTGTGGTGTAAAAATAAGAAACACTAGCCAGCTTATCTGCGACTCTTTCGCGGGTAGCAGTGTATAATCATGGCAGGGCTTCTTCCGTGAAATACTTGCGGCTTGGCAAACCATATGTAATAGGTCACTGCATCCGTTATCTCCTTCCACCTCAAACTTTTCTTTGTCTTTTAGCAGACGTTTTGGGAATCGGACGACTGGAATCGGCATTGCGTAGTCTCACGCATTCCTCCCATTCCACTGCATGTTCAAGTTGCACGTGATGGAAGGGGTCGGTTGTACAACTGCTTTTCGTAGCAATTGTCTTGACACATTTTGCACAGGACATTAGTTTGCTGAACATTAGACTTCCTAAACCCGAACCACTTCCATATTACTGAAAAAATATTGCTGCCCTTTTTGGGGATGATTTCATTGTCGCGAGAGGCTGAGCTGCCTTCCTCACTATCCATTTAGGTGGAACTCTTACCGCCGGAACACTTCTCCAGCGTGGTTACAATTTGAGAAAGGTTGTCTAGGGTTGTGATTGGTGGATAACCTCTGTGCCCGTGTAGTCACGCAATTGGGACATGATTCAACATGGGGCTGACAGAAGAGACAGTGAGACGCTGCATTTGTAAAACGTTACAACATTATAACACCTAAATTCTTGCGATACAGGCATTTTCCATATCGCGCTAAAACTCGAATATATCGGAAAAACTTGATATATCGCCCAGCCCTAAGGCAAAGGGTGGCTACTTTGAAGAATATAAAATATATTTTCATTTAACACTTTTTGGTTACTAAATGATTCCATGTGTTATTTCATAGTTTTGATGTCTTCACTATTATTCAACAATTTAGAAAATATTACAAATAAAATAAAAACCCTTGAATGAGTAGGTGTCCAAACTTTTGACTGGTACTACAGTTGAAGTTGGAAGTTCACATACACTTAGGTTGGAGTCATTAAAACTCGTTTTTCAACCACTCCACTGTAACGATTCTCGTCCTCCTCTTCTGAGGAGAAGTAAGAAGGATCGGAAGACCAATGCGCAGCGTGGTAAGTGTCCATATTGTATTTATTATATGAACAAAAACCAACGGGAACTAAACAAAACAGTCCTGAACGGTGAAATACAAAACACAGAAATTAAAAAAAAAATAAAAAATTAAAATAAAAAAATTAAAAAATCTCCCACGAAACACTGGTGGGAAAAGGCTACCTAAGTATGATTCTCAATCAGAGACAACTAACGACACCTGCCTCTGAGAACCATACCAGGCCAAACGCAAAATACAACATAGAAAAACAAAGACTGCCCACCCCAACTCACGCTCTGACCATGCTAAAACAAAGACAAAACAAAGGAAATAAGGTCAGAAGGTGACATCCACAAATTTCTTGTTAACAAACTATAGTTTTGCAAGTCAGTTAGGACATCTACTTTGTGCATGACATAAGTAATTTTTCCAAAAATTGTTTAGACATTACTTCACTTATAATTCACTGTATCACAATTCCAGTGGGTCAGATGTTTACATACACTAAGTTGACTGTGCTTTTAAACAGCTTGGAAAATCATGGCTTTAGAAGCTTCTGATAGACTCAAATGATGTCAATTAGCCTATTGGAGGTGTACCTGTGGATGTATTTCAAGGCCTACCTTCAAACTCAGTGTCTCTATGCTTGAAATCATGGAAAAATCTAAAGAAATCAGCCAAGACCTCAGGAAAAAAAGTGTAGACCTCGTCAAGTCTGGTTCATCCTTGGGAGCCATTTCCAAACGCCTGAAGGTGCCACGTTCATCTGTACAAACAATAGTACGCAAGTATAAACACCATGGGACCACGCAGCCACCATATCGCTCAGGAAGGAGACGCATTCTGTCTCCTAGAGATGGACGTACTTTGGTGCAAATAGTGCAAATCAATCCCAGAACAGCAGCAAAGGACATTGTGAAGATGCTGGAGGAAACAGGTACAAAAGTATCTCTATCCACAGTAAAAACGAGTCCTATATCTACAACCTGAAAGGCAGCACAGCAAGGAAGAAGCCACTGCTCCAAAACCACCTTAAAAACATCTTAAGGCTAGGGTGCGGTATTTTCACGTCAGGATGAAAAGCGTGCCCAAAGTAAACTGCCTGCTACTCAGGCAGAAGCTAGGATATGCATACTATTAGTAGATTTGGATAGAAAACACTCTGAAGTTTCTAAAACTGTTTGAATGATGTCTGTGAGTATAACAGAACTTATTTGGCAGGTGAAACCGAGGTCACTCTCTTTTCAATAAAGTTTTCTATGGGGATCTGGATTTCTAAGGCACTTGCTTGCAGTTCCTATCGCTTCCACTGGATGTCAACAGTCTTTAGAAATTGGTTGATGTTTTTCCTTTGAGAAATGAAGAAGGCAGTTCAGAATGAGGGTCGAGTGAAGTGTACTGTTTGTTAGAGGTGCGTGACCTGAAAGCACGCTCCACTTTGTTTTCGTCCGGTATTGAACGCAGTTTATCCCGTCTTAAATTTGATCGATTATTTACGTAAAGAAATACCTAAAGTTGTATTAGGAAAGTTGTTTGAAATGTTTGGACAAAGATTACAGGTAACTTATTAGATATTTTGTAGTCCTGTTGCGCGAGTTGGAACCGGTGTTTTTCTGGATCAAATGCGACAAATAAATTGACATTTTGGATATATAACAACGGAATTAATCAAACAAAAGGACCATGTGTGATGTTTATGGGACATATTGGAGTGCCAACAGAAGAAGCTTATCAAAGGTAAGGCATGAATTATATCGTTATTTCTGAGTTTCGTGCCACGCCTGGTGGGTTGAATTATGATTGTCTGTGTTTGTTTGATTGATGGGGTGCTATCCTCAGATAATAGCATAGTTTGCTTTCGCCGTCAAGCCTTTTTGAAATCTGACACATTGGCTGGATTAACAACAAGAGTAGCTTTCATTTGGTGTATTGCATGTGTGATTTCATGAAAGTTTAATATTTATAGTAATTTAAATTTGGAGCTCTGCCATTTCACCGGATGTTGTCAAATCGATCCCGCTAAAAGAGATTTGATCCCTAAGAAGTTAAAAAAGCCAGACTACGGTTTGCAACTGCACATGGGGACGAAGACTGTACTTTTTGGAGAAATGTCCTCTGGTCTGATGAAACAAAAATAGAACTGTTTGGCCATAATGACCATCATTATGTTTGGTGGAAAAAGGGGAGGCTTGCAAGCCGAAGGACACATGAACCATCATGTTGTGGGGGTGCTTTGCTGCAGGAGGGACTGGTGCACTTCACAAAATAGATGGCATCATGAGACAGGAAAACTATGTAGATATATTGAAGCAAAATCTCAAGAAATCAGTCAGGAAGTTAAAGCTTGGTCGCAAATGGGTCTTCCAAATGGACAATGACCCCATGCATACTTCCAAAGCCCTGACCTCAATCCTATAGAAAATTTGTGAGCAGAACTGAAAAAGCATGTGTGAGCAAGGAGGCCTTGCAAACCTGACTCAGTTACACCAGCTCTGTCAGGAGGAATGTGACAAAATTCACCCAAATTATTGTGGGAAGCTTGTGGAAGGCTACCCGAAACATTTGACCCAAGTTAAACCATTCAAAAATGCAATGCTACCAAATACTAATTGAGTGTATATAAACTAGAGGTCGACCGATTAATCGGAATGGCCGATTAATTAGGGCCTGATTTCAAGTTTTCATAACAAATCGGAAATCAGTATTTTTGGGCGCCGATTTCCGATTATTAAAAATAAAATAAAAATGTTTAAAAAGTTAATACCTTTTTATTGTCAGTTAAGAACACATTCTTATTTTCAATGACTGCCTAGGAACTGTGGGTTAACTGCCTTGTTCAGGGGCAGAACGACAGATTTTCACCTTGTCAGCTCAGGGGATCCATCCTTGCAACCGCACAGTTAACTAGTCCAACGCTCTAACCATTGCACTCCACGAGTAGCCTGCCTTTTACGCAAATGCAGTAGAAGCCAAGGTAAATTGCTAGCTAGCATTAAACTAATCTTATAAAAAACAATCAATCATATTCACTAGTTATAACTACTAATCCAGTTTAGCAGGCAATATTAACCAGGTGAAATTGTGTCATTTCTCTTGCGATCATTGGATGCAGAGTCAGGGTATATGCAACAGTTTGGGCTGCCTTGCTCATTGCGAACTAATTTGCCAGAATTTTACGTAATTAATGACATAACATTGAAGGTTGTGCAATGTAACAAGAATATTTAGACTTAAGGATGCCACCCGTTAGATAAAATACCGAACGGTTCCGTATTTCACTGAAAGAATAAACGTTTTGTTTTCAAAATGATAGTTTCCGGATTCGATCATATTAATGACCAAAGGCTCATATTTCTGTGTGTTATTATGTTATAATTAAGTCTGATTTGATAGAGCAGTCTGACTGAGCAGCAGCAGGCCCGTAATCATTCATTCAGTTTTTGTGGAGCAATTGGTAACGATGCTTTGAGTGTGGCTATTGTCGGTGTGTTGCTGGTTCGAGTCCAGGTAGGGGCGAGGAGGGGGACGGAAGCTATACTGTTACACTGGCAATACTATAGTGCCTATAACAACATCCAATAGTCAAAGGTTAATGAAATACAAATGGTATAGAGAGAAATAATCCTATAAATACTATATTAACTACAACCTAAAACCTCTTACCTTTGAATATTGAGAACATATGAAAGTTGGTGGTTCCTTTTAACATGATACTTCATGTTCTGAGCTAGGAACTTGAATGTTAGCTTTTTTACATGGCACATATTTTTACATGGCACATATTACTTTCTTCTCCAACACTTTGTTTTTGCATTATTTAAACCAAATTGAACATGTTTCATTATTTGAGGCTAAATTGTTTGTTTTATATTAAGTTAAAATAAGTGTTAATTCAGTATTGTTGTAATTGTCATTATTACAAATGTTAAAACACTTTTTTGTAATTTTTTTAAAAAATGTATTTATTTTTTAAATCGGCTGATTAATCGGTATCGGTTTTTTTGGTCCTCCAATAATCGGTATTGATGTTGAAAAATCATAATCGGTCGACCTCTAATGTAAACTTCTGACCCACTGGGAATGTGATGAAAGTAATAAAAGCTGAAATAAATCATGCTCTACTATTATTCTGACATTTCACATTCTTAAAATAAAAGTGGTGATCCTAACTGACCTAAGACAGGGAATTTTAACTAGGATTAAATGTCAGGAATTGTGAAAAACTGAGTTTAAATGTATTTGGCTAAGCTGTATGTAAACTTCTGACTTCAACTATATATAGTGCATTCGGAAAGTATTCAGACCCCTTGACTTTTTCCAAATTTTGTTATGTTACCGCCTTATTCTAAAATGTGTAATTAAAACATATATTTTAGCTAGGGGGCACTATTTTTATGTTTGGAAAAATAACGTTCCCAAAGTAAACGGCCTATTTCTCAGGCCCATATGCTAGAATTGACAGATTAGGATAGAAAACACTCTAAAGTTTCCAAAATATTGTCTGTGAGTATAACAGAACTGATATTGCAGGCAAAAACCTGAGGAAAATCAAACCAGGAAGTGGCTTCTATTTTGAAAGCGCCATGTTCCATAGCCTGCCTTCACTCCATTAAAGGGATATCAACCAGATTCCTTTTCCTATCGCTTCCTCAAGGTGTAAGTCTGTAGACATAGTTTGAGGCTTTTATTTTGAAAAATGAGCAAGAAAGATAACATCGCGTCTGGTGTTTGCATGAGTTTTGCTTGCGCAACAGAGCTTGGGCAGCCATCGTCTCTCCATCGCCGGTTGATATATTATCAATTATATATTAGAAAAAAACGTTTGACATGTTTATGTGGACATTATGGATACTATTTGGAATTTGTCTGCGTTGTCGTGACCGCTCGAGCCTGTGGATTTCTGAACATAACGCGCCAAACAAACTGAGGTATTTTGGATATAAAAACAATCTTTATGGAACAAAAGGAACATTTGTGTAACTGGGAGTCTCATGAGTGAAAACCTCCGAAGATCATCAAAGGTAAGCGATTCATTTTATTGCTTTTCTGATTTTCATGACCAAGCTACTTTGATGCTAGGTGTTCATAATGTTTTGTCTAGTGATCGATAAACTTACAAACGCTTGGATTGCTTTTGCTGTAAAGCATATTTTCAAAATCTGACACAACAGGTGGCTTAACAAAGAGCTAAGCTGTGTTTTGCTATATTGCACTTGTGATTTCATAAATATAAATATTTTTAGTAATATTATTTGAATGTGGCGCTCTGCAATTCAGCGGATTCTCCGCTGGGTACACGATATCAAGTGCACGCACCCATAGGCAAAAAAAACAAGTATATTTTTGTTAACCTTTATTTAACTAGGAAAGTCAGTTAAGAACATTTTTTTTATTTACAATGACGGCCAACAGTCATTGTGTGGTCTCAATGAAATGATCCATAGCCTACGAATTGCATGCTCAGAGAAGCACAGAACAAAGTTACATTTCTAAAGAAGCTGCTGGGATTGTGTAAATAAAACTAGGCTGCATTACACACCGCAATTAATACTCCAGCATGGACTATGCTGTTCAGTTTGAGAAGGAGAATGCAAAGATGAGAAGGAGAACCGGAGGTCGACTTCAATAGCTTGCTAGTACTATAATTCATTTTTGTTAAAAACAATATGTATCTTGCCCATGATGTATTTATTGACCAATAAGCCAGATTTGATTAACTTTCATTGTGGTGCCGAAACTTGAAGCAGCAGCTGGGCACAATCAATCAGAAATTTATAGTTCATGGTGCTGAAAGCAGGTAAATTTGAGTATGCACAATTTGTTTCAAGTGTCTTCACTTTTAATTAGACAAGAGGGCTTTGTGTTGGAGTCTATTTCTTCCTATTCAAGAAATAAGAGGTATCCATTTTCATTTCAGAGGTCCAATTTTGTCCATGTAACCCTTATTATAAATAACATTAATTCATGTAACTTGACTCTCACCGTGGTGGTTACATGCACAGTTATGAGTTTTGATCGTCCATTTATTCATTGACATCAGTGAGAAGAGACACATTAGTGTCTAACAACAAGGCCTATGACTTTGATTAATAGTCTATTTTAGGTGAAACATACATTTTTGATCATCCTTTAATCATATTGTTACTTTGTCTCTAAAATCAACTTCTTTCCATTTTTTTTTCTTTGAATTTTATCCCCAATTTCATGGTATCCAATTGTTAGTAGTTACTATCTTGTCTCATCGCTACAACTCCCGTACGGGCTTGGAGAGACGAAGGAAACACAACCCAACTAAGCCGCACTGCTTCTTAACACAGCGCGCATCCAACCCGTATGCGGGCTGCACCAATGTGTTGGAGGAAACACTGTGCACCTGGCAAGGATATCACTACCGGTCAAACCCTCCCCAACCCGGACGAGGCTAGGCCAATTGTACGTTGCCCCATGGACCTCCCGGTCGCGGCCGGCTGCGACAGAGCCTGGGCTCGAACCCAGTGTCTCTGGTGGCACAGCTAGCACTGCGATGCAGTGCCTTAGACCACTGCGCCACCCGGGAGGCCTCTTCTTTCCATTTCTATAGTCATGTTACGAAGATTGACATTAAACCAGTTCTAAATATTTTGGCACGAACTGTAGGCTGATACATTTGTTCATATGGGCAGGAAGTTGTATTTTAGGTCATAACTAAAAACAGCCACAATTAATTTAATGAAAAGCAGCAAACATAAAGAATGTGAAACAATGTTGTGTAACAGACACAAACATGCAATAAATTACAGCTTGTTTAACAGCCATTTCCCGCCCAAAACACAGGGGAACTCGATTTATTGTGGCTTACAGTGGGCGGAGGGCTCTGCAGTCTGTATACAGTGTTGTACCGCCACTGTCGCATCTTGCACGACCAAAAGACACTTAAACACATAACTATAGAAGACTTCCTGCAGAACAGAGGCAGGTAGCATTTGTGCAAGACAATAATCTCCCCCCTTTGAGCCCCCTCTACACCTGCTTTACTTCACCCTCACTGCAGGAAGCTCAGAGCTTGAGGCTGTAGCTGGAAGAAAAGCCTTTGCTCTCTGCCAATGGGCTACATCTATGTTTGGGAGGGAAAGGACATAAATGAATGTTGAATAACACCATTAGTCCAACTGTTGAGACAAACTACATCTAATAGGAAATGTGCTGTTACTGTCCAACTGGTGACTGGAGAGTCAACACCTTTAGAATCTGACTGGATAGGAAGGGGTCAAGGGTGCGTGCGGGTGTATCATGCTTTACAGATAGGCTTAAGATCACTAGTCGGCTACCACCCGGTTACTCAACCCTGCACCAGAGGCTGCTGCCCTATTTAAATAGACATGGAATCACTTGTCACTTGAATAATGTTTACATACTGCTTTACTAATTTCATATGTATATACTGTATTCTATTCTACTGTATTCTAGTCAATGCCACTCCGACATTGGTCATCCTAATATATCTCTTAACTCCATTCTTTTACTTTAGATTTTTTATTTTTGTGAATTGTTAGATATAACTGCACTGTTGGAGCTAGGAACACAAGCATTTTACTACACCCGCAATAACATCTAGTAGTGTAACAGTGACATGAGTATACGTCAGTATACTGTAGGTAAAATATACATGATATGGGTTGCCAAAGGCTTCATGAACTCCCCTCTGTCTGGGACCTTTAGCTACTGGCAGTGTGCCTAGCTGGATAATGTTCCTCTCAGGATATCCCTAGAGGAGACCTCTGACAACTGGAGAGGGACTACGACTGGGGAAAGTAGAAGGCAGGGCAACAGCTGGACTTGAAGCATGCTGATGCGATCCTGGCAACTCATTTCAGACTGAGGAAGAAGAAATTGTACTGAAGAAAATCAAGGAATGAGTGATCACTTGGCCAATGAGTGATCACTTCGAGTGATTAGTAGCTATCAGTTAACAAGATCTGATACATATATCAATGTAGTGATTCACCTAGATCTGGATCATCTAGATCTGCAAATCTTCCTAAGAATCACAGCCATGTCAATTTTAGGAAATAGGTGATTCCTGATTGTTTGGTAATCAAATCTACGATGATTAACACTGCCAAGCAGTGTATCTTCCCAGCTTTGATCCTATATTTGATGCAGGACCTTCCGTTTGAAAAGGTTATAGGCTACAAAAATGAGTCTCCTTAAAACGTAACCTAATTAAAGAGTGGGAAATAGCCTACTCACTTCTCACCCATTATCGTGGCCAAATGTAAATCACACGTCAACAGAAACCAATTCTCAAACCCAAATAACATCAGCAACAGGTGGCTAAAGACAGTTGAACAACGTGGGATCATTATCCATGTGGTTGAGGTGAACCTTTAGCCATGGAGAGGAAAAACACACACTGGGCATGCTCACTCACTGTCTGAACATTTTCCAGAAATGTTTGAACCTTTTAATGGCCTTGAAACTGACAGGGCTGTGGTCATCTGTTTCAAGGCTACCCCGCAAAATATTATGCCTGTGTTGTACAAAGGAGGTTCTTCTTATCTAATACTGTGAGGATGAAATGGCAGTGCAATGTATATCCATGAACAGTCAAATGTATTGAGATAATCTTTCATGGGCTTCTTTTCAAGAGCAGCTGCCAAAGAATACACATTGCACATTGAGACTGGCCAGAGAATCAGTGGGAGTGGAAATAAACCCCTTCCCCTATAGTAGGCTACATACAGTGCATTTGGAAACTATTCAGACCCCTTGACTTTTTCCATATTTTGTTACGTTACAGCCTTATTCTAAAATGGATTAAATATTGTTTCTCAATCTACACACAATACTCTTTAATGACAAAGCAAAAACACACACAAAAAAAAAAAAACATACCTTATTTACATAAGTATTCAGACCCATTGCTATGAGACTCGAAATTGAGCTTGAGTGCATCCTATTTCCATTGATCATCCTTGAGATGTTTTTACAAGTTGATTGGAGTACACCTGTGATAAATTCAATTGATGCGACATGATTTGGAAAGGCACATACCGGTCTATACAAAAGGTCCCACAGTTGACAGTGCATGTTAGAGCAAAAACCAACCATGAGGTGGAAGGAATTGTCTGTAGAGCTCCGAGACAGGATTGTGTCGAAGCACAGATCTGGGGAAGGGTACCAAAACATTTCTGCAGCATTGAAGGTCCCCAAGAACACAGTGGCCTCCATCATTCTTAAATGGAAGAAATTTGTAACCACCTAGACTTTTCCTAGAGCTGGCCTTTTCCTATAGCGGGAGAAGGGCCTTGGTCAGGGAGGTGACCAAGTACCCGATGGTCACTCTGACAGAGCTCCAGAGTTCCTCTGTGGAGATGGGAGAACCTTCCAGAAGTACAACCATCTCTGCAGTACTCCACCAATCAGGCCTTTATGGTAAAGTGGCTAGACGGAAGCCACTCCTCAGTAAAAGGCACATGACAGCCCACTTGGAGTTTGCCAAAAGGCACCTAAAGGACTCTCAGACCATGAGAAACAAGATTCTCTGGTCTGATGAAACCAAGATTGAACTATTTGGCCTCAATGCCAAGCGTCACATCTGGAAGAAGCCTGGCACCATCCCTACGGTGAAGCATGGTGGTGGCAGCATCATGCTGTGGGGATGTTTTTCAGCAGCAGGGACTGGGAGACTAGTCAGGATCGAGGGAAAGATGAACGGAGCAAAGCACAGAGAGATCCTTGATAAAAACCTGCTCCAGAGTGCTCAGAACCTCAGGCAAAGGTTCACCTTCGAACAGGACAATGACCCTAAGCACACATCCAAGACAACGCAGGAGTGGCTTCGGGACATGTCTCTGAATGTCCTTGAGTGGCCCAGCCAGAGCCTGGACTTGAACCCGATCGAACATCTCTGGAGCAACCTGAAAATATCAGTACAGCGACGCTCTCCATCCAACCTGATGGAGCTTGAGAGGATCTGCAGAGAAGAATGGGAGAAACTCTCCAAATACAGGTGTGCCAAGCTTGTAGTGTTATACCGAAAACTTGAGGCTGTAATAGCTGCCAAATGTTATTCAACAAAGTACTGAGTAAAGGGTCTAAATATGATATTTATTTATTTTTATTTTTAAATAAATGTCTAAAAACCTGTTTTTGCCTTTTCATTATGGGGTATTGTGTGTAGATTGATGAGAGAAAAACAAACATTTTTAGAATAAGGCTAACGTAACAAAATGTGGAAAAAGTCAAGGGGTCTGAATAATCTCCAAATGCACTGTAATAGTAGTAGCCATAATTCATAAACGGCACCATTCTATGTGGAACCATTTCAGTTCAGTGAATTAGACCCTCTAGGGTTCTGATCCAATTACCCTATCAAAAAGGTTCCATCTATGAAGCAAGAGAGAACCCTTTTTGTGTAAACGTCATCTGCACAACAGAACCTTGATAAGCATGGTTGGATCAAAAGCCTGCACCACCAGTAGCTCTCCAGATGGAGGGTTGACCACATACGTTTTATACAGTAGCCTAACAGTGCAGTTATTCTACTTTGTGTGGGGTTGAGTGCCTTGATCAAGGGCACAACTGCAAGAGATAGTAGGCCTACATCGGATCAGAGACCAGCAGCCTTCTAGTGTCAACACCACATAAATGCTGACTTTTTCCATGTAGGCTACATAGAGACCCACCAATAGAGACCCACATCTGATAAGATGTGTATGAACCCTTAACAGTTTTGCATAGCGTCATTTGTAAATTTCTGTGAACCGACTTGAAAAAAGACATTTCCTCCACCTCAAGCACTGTCTAGCCATGTGGCACGCTCGAATTGCTGACTGACACCAGATAACATTAGCAATCTAGACCGTGCTAGCTGGAAAGGTGATTAGATCGGAAACTTAGTTTGATGGTAAATTAATGACATTCTCTAAACTTTGTTGCATTAGTGTGATTTGTATGCCGTTCACTAGTCCCAGTCAACTATAGCATACAAGGAAGAACGAAAATGAATGTCACAAATTGATATGCTGCCAGAAAGTAATACAGATATTTTATGAGGCATGCTGATGCAAGCTAACTCGCTAATACAGTATTTAGCTAGGTTACTCGCGTTATGCGGACTTTTCTCACCTGTTTTGAACCTGAGGTCCGCATCATCTGCTGAGCCGAATTCTTTCAGAAGGGACATGAACAGGATCCCAAAGGCGTTCTGGATTCCGAACACCGCTCCATTGCACCACATGGCAGCAAGCATAACCACCCACCCCCATCCTCCTTCTGGGTGCACGAACTCAGGCTCCTCCACAGTGACGGGGACCTGCTCTTGGATGGTTCCATTGCTTCCCCCGTTCTCATTATTCTCCTCAACTTCGTCCGGGCGCTTTTCAAATGACTTAATTGGTGTCTCTTCCGCAGGTTCCGCAGCAACCATTTCTTTAGTTGTCTCATAGTCATTGTCCGTCATGTTGGTACCTTCTGTCATTTCTTCGCACGACAATGCAGATTTTTAACACTGTCAAATATGATGACAGCAATAATGTGACTATGCCGCTAACTAGTCTAAATGATGTACTCTCAAGCTGCAGTCAAACTTAACTGAAGAGTTTCAGATAATGGTATGCCGCAAAATGTCTATCTACAAATATGAAGACTTTGCATTTTCTTTCATCGAATTGTTATCGAAAAGTTGCATTAATTCAGAAGCAGTAGCCGTAATGATCTGTTCTATCAACAGCCCGCACTGTCTTTAGTGTGTGTCAAACACCAGTGTAGAAATATTGTATAAATAGATACCCCAGAGGGGCGGGACGTGCGTACATTACGCCGGGTTTTTGTCGCTGATTGGATTTACCGTACTTTTCAAGTATGACGTAAAGAACATTGAATAATTACTGTAGTGTTTGAAAAAGTGAAGCATTTTTTTTTTCAAGATAGATAAGATCCAGAACACATTTATTTTTCTCTCTTATCCAGAGGTTCCTCTTGCAAGGAAAGAGTAAACATAGGAGTCTGTAATTTGTGCTGTAATGAGTAAGGGATAATCAACGTTCTATGGAAAATAATGAACAACGTGGAAGGTGTCAACGTTTTCTAAATTATCTGCGTGATAAGCCTGTATATTGTTAAAAACTAAATCTATAACTTTTAAATATGACTTCATTTAAATAAGACTTAATTTGACATTTTTTGCTATTGATTTCAGTATAACACCAGAGCCCAGAGTTTTCAAATGAATAATGTCAAACAGCTACCTCTTGTGTACAAAGTAGACTATCCACAGAAACATCCAGCGATTTGATAACAATACTTCTGATTTCATATCTGCCAGCAACCTTTTTATACCTGAAGGCTGACTGATATATACCAATTTATCTAACGTGGTGAGCCCAGATTACAATTGTGATTTGTTCATATGAAGGTAAGTGTATATACCTAAGGGTTTTGTGGCAGCAGAGTGAAGAACCCTAGGACTCGTTCTGCAACTGTTTCCTGGACCTCCTGATGGTCAGACCCCAGGTAGTGAGGGTAGGCAACATCACCTCGGCCACGCTGACCCTCTCTCTATACGGGGCATGCTTTGTACTTTCCTGTATTCCCCGTTCACCCACGACTGCGTGGCCACGCACGACTCAGGTTTGCTGATGACACGATAGTGGTAGGCCTGATCACCAGGGATGATAAAACAGCCTATAGGAAGGCTGTTTTAAACCTTATGTTTATTCATTCGCGTAACAGGCAGGCTCCTCGTGGAGTGCAATGAGGCAGGTGGTTAGAGCGTTGGATTAGTTAATTGTAAAATTGCAAGATTGAATCGCCGAGTTGACAAGGTAAAAATCTGTCGCAGTGGTTAAGGGCGCTGTACTGCAGCGCAAGCTGTGCCACCAGAGACAATGGGTTCGCGCCGCAACCAGGAGGTCCGTGGGGCGACGCACAATTGGCCTAGCGTCGCCCGGATTAGGAAGTGTTTGGCCAGTAGGGATATCCTTGTCTCATAGCGCACCAGCGACTCCTGTGTCAAACCGGGCGCAGTGCGCGCTAACCAAGGTTGCCAGGTGCAGGGTGTTTCCTCCGACACATTGGTGCGGCTGGATGCTGTGTTAAGAAGCAGTGCGGCTTGGTTGAGTTGTGTATCGGAGGATGCATGACTTTCAACCTTCGTCTCTCCCGAGCCCGTACGGGAGTTGTAGCGATGAGACAAGATAGTAGCTACTAAACAATTGGATACCACGAAATTGGGGAGAAAAACGGGGTAAAACAAATAATTACATTTAAAAAGGTTCTACAGCTGCACCATTGAGAGCATCTTGACTGGCTGCATCACTGCTTGGTATGGCAACAGCACCGCCATTGATCGCATGGCGCTACACATGACTGAGGCCGAGCTTCCTGCCATCCAGGACCCCGCTATCAGGTGGTGTGTAAGGAAGGTAAAAGACTCCAGCCACACAAGCCATAGACTCTTCTCTCTGCTTCCGCATGGCAAGCGGTACCAGAGAATCAAGTCTGACACCAACAGGCAATTATTATATATTATATATATTCCTGAACAGAATATATGCCCAAGCCATAAAACTGCTAAATAGCTAACAAAATGGCTAGACAATCTGCATCGACTCTTCTATTTTTGCACTGACTATGTGTAACGGATGTGAAACGGCTAGCTTAGTTAGCAGCGCGCGCTAGGTAGCGTTTCAATCGGTGACGTCACTTGCTCTGAGACCTTGAAGTAGTAGGATCCCTTGCCCCTTGCTCACGATGCTTCGTGGGTGACTGTTGTTGATGTGTGCAGAGGGTCCCTGGTTCGCGCCCGGGTGTGGGCGAGGGGGCGGTCTAAAGTTATACTGTTACATATGCACATGCTACACACTCACACAACATGCAGACACTTTCATACTGACTAAACACACACAATCATATATCCAGATGCCCATATCTACCCCTACAGTATCTCTGCACATGGTAAATATGGTAATAGAACTGATATAGCTTACTTGTGTTATTCTTCTACTTTTATAGTACTATCAATATTTATTACTGCATTGTTGGGAAAGAGCTTGCAAGAAAGGCATTTCACTGCGCATGTGACAAATCAATTGTAAAACCTCTGAAAAGAACATCACGAGACAGATGTACAAAATAAATGTAATCATTGAGACAATGCTTCCGCAGTGCATAGTAGAGATTAAAATACAGAAAATATTAGAGTTTTATTTTAGAACAATGACACCTTATTAAACTACGCATTTTTTTATTTTCTTATGCACATACATCTATCTGACAGGCTTGCCTTTCACACAAAGCATTTCCAGATTAAGCTAAATGAGCAACATAATGAAGATGATTTTCATGTCATTAACAAGAGACATTGACAAACATACCTGCAGAAGGTAAACATGTATGGGGGGGTAATTCTTTCATAATTAATGATAATTCTGAAGACATCGGTCAACATCCACAGTTAGTGTGACGTGAAATGTCCTTTAAAGCCTGGGAAGACTTCACTCCACTTCTACTTTGGCTGTTTTCAAGGACGTCTCTCCCTCCGCAGCGGCTGCCGGGCCCCTCCTCTTCCTCAGACCCTTCATCTTACGTGTCTGGAGCTTGGCCAGATCCTGCTTCTGCATGTGCAACCTGCCAAACTTGGTACCAAAGGTATCATGGGATATGTTCTTCTTCTTCTTGGGCTGTAAAGAATAGAATTGACAAAGAACATGAGGACTGATTGCCTTGATGTTTAATTTTACTACATAGATACTTCTAAATGTGGCCAATGGCACACAATACAATTGTTCAATTAAGATACTTTCAAAAAGAATAAACCTTGTGACATTCAACATATGACTCTTGAAAGAGATTGAAAAAGATGACTGCAACTAGTTGTTTCATACCTTCAGAGCCTTGGGCTGTCTGTGAGCTGTCTTGTAGAGGTCGTCTGATGCCAGGTGTGTTCTCCGCAAGACAAAGTCAAAAGACGGCCCAATCTCCTCCAGCTCAATCCTTGGTGTACGACATCCAGACTTCTTCAACAGAGATCTGGAGAACCCCAAAGAGTTTTGACTAGTGATCATTTCAGGGGTGAAAGATGCAGATCATATGTAATTCAGCCTTAATCTGTCATGAATAATAGGTGACATTGGTAGATGGTCTAGCTGCTAGTAGGCAGACATACCTGTAGCTGCGCATGTAGATTTTCCCCTCCAGAGCAGTGAAGTGCAGGACATGCTCCAGACCAGCTAGACGCACTGAAGGCACAACGGGACCCCTGAAGAAGTCTGTACGACAAGACAATAACAAAAAATGAAATGCAATATTATTACAACCTACAGAAATACTACGGATTGTGAAGGTATGTTTCCCCCAAAAAAATTCTATGCTGAACAAAAATATTAACGCAACATGTTATGTTGACATGTTAACAGCCAGGTCGCAGTTGTAAATGAGAACTTGTTCTCAACTAGCTTACCTGGTTAAATAAATAAATAAAGCGTTGGTCCCATGTTTCATGAGCTGAAATAAAAGATTGCAGAAATGTTCCATACACACAAAAAGCTTATTTCTCTTTAATTTTTTTTTTTTACATTCCTGTTAGTGAGCATTTCTCCTTTGCTGAGATATTCCATCCATCTGACGGGTGTGACATATCAAAAAGGCCACTAAAATGTGCAGTTTTGTCACACAACACAATGCCACAGATATACATTTTAGGGAGCGTGCAATTGGCATGCTGACTGCAGGAATGTCCAACAGAGCTGTTGCCAGAGAATTTAATGTTAATTTCTCTACCATAAACCTGCCTAAATATTTTTTATAGAATTTAGAGGGGATAATGAATTTATTTCAATTGACTGATTTCCTTCTATGAACTGTAACTCAGTAAAATCTTTGAAATTGTTGCATGTTGCATTTATATTTTTGTTCAGTAAAGTTAGAGGAATTTTTTTCTAACTGAAGGGGTAGGACTAAAATTAACCTCACGACATCCGATTAACACCAAATTCAAATGTTTAGCTTAGACTAAACTGTACCTGTAAGAAGGCTCTTTAGGCGTTTGTGGTCATCATCATGGTCAAAAGCCTCCCCTGCAAACACCAGCATCGGTTTGGTCCCCTCAGGACATTTGCTGTTCTGCAATGCATTGGAAACAGAACATAAAATTACAGGAGGACGATTATGATATAACAGGTAACACCAACTTCACTTGTTTGCAGTCCAGAGTGTATTGGCATGTTATCAGTAAAACAAAAATGAAAAAAACTCAAAGAACAGGGAAACAGTATGGCTAAAATGGTGTTAAGATCTCTCTTTTGACAAACATATTAAGACTGTTCCAAGGACAGCTTTTTTCCATCTACGTAACATTGCAATAATCAGAAACTTTGTCAAAAAATTAATCCATGCTTTTGTTACTTCTAGGTTAGACTACTGCAATGCTCTACTTTCCGGCTACCTGGATAAAGCAATAAATAAACTTCAGTTAGTGCTAAACACGGCTGCTAGAATCTTCACTAGAACCCCAAAATTTGATCATATTACTCCAGTGCTAGCCTCTCTACACTGGCTTCCTGTTAAGGCAAGGGCTGATTTCAAGGTTTTACTGCTAACCTACAAATAATTACATGGGCGTGCACCCATCTATTTTTCCGATTTGGTCCTGCCGTACATACCTACACGTACGCTACGGTCACAAGACGCAGGCTTCGTTATTGTCCCTAGAATTTCTAAACAAACAGCTGGAGGCAGGGCTTTCTCCTATAGAGCTCCATTTTTATGGAATGGTTTGCCTATCCATGTGAGAGACGCAGACTCGGTCTCAACCTTTAAGTCTTTACTGAAGACTCATCTCTTCAGTAGGTCATATGATTGAGTGTAGTCTTGCCCAGGAGTGTGAAGGTGAACAGAAAGGCACTGGAGCAACGAACCGCCCTTGCTGTCTCTGCCTGGCCGGGTCTCCTCTTTCCACTGGGATTCTCTGCCTCTAACCCTATTACAGGGGCTGAGTCACTGGCTTACTGGTGCTCTTCCATGCCATCCCTAGGAGGGGTGCGTTACTTGAGTGGGTTGAGTCACTGACGTGATCTTCCTGTCCGGGTTGGCGTCCCCCCTTGGGTTGTGCCGTGGGGGAGATCTTCGTGGGCTATACTCAGCCTTGTCTCAGGACGGTAAGCTGGTGGTTGAAGATATCCCTCTAGTGGTGTGCTTTGGCAAAGTGGGTGGGGTTATATCCTGCCTGTTTGGCCCTGTCCGGGGGTATCGTTGGACGGGGCCACAGTGTCTCCCGACCCCTCCTGTCTCAGCCTCCAGTATTTATGCTGCAATAGTTTGTGTCGGGGGGCTAGGGTCAGTCTTATATCTGGAGTATTTCTCCTGTCTTATCCGGTGTCCTGTGTGAATTTAAGTATGCGCTCTCTTTCTTTCTCTCTGAGGACCTGAGCTTTAGGACCATGCCTCAGGACCACCTGGTCTTATGACTCCTTGCTGTCCCCAGTCCACCTGGTCGTGCTGCTGCTCCAGCTCCAACTGTTCTGCCTGCGGCTATGGAACCCTGACCTGTTCACCGGACGTGCTACCCGTCCCAGACCTGCTGTTTTCAATTCTCTAGAAACAGCAGGAGCGGTAGAGATACTCTTAATGATCGGCTATGAGGAAACCAACTGACATTTACTCCTGAGGTGCTGACCTGTTGCACCCTCTACAACCACTGTGATTATTATTATTTGACCCTGCTGGTCATCTATGAACATCTTGGCCATGTTCTGTTATAATCTCCACCTGGCACAGCCAGTAGAGGACTGGCCACCCCTCATAGCCTAGTCCCTCTCTAGGTCTCTCCCTAGGTTCTGGCCTTTCTAGGGAGTTTTTTCTAGCCACCGTGCTGCTACACCTGCATTGCTTGCTGTTTGGGGTTTTAGGCTGGGTTTCTGTACAGCACTTTGTGACATCAGCGGATGTAAGAAGGGCTTTATAAATACATTTGATTGATTGATTAAGAGGAAATAGTTCATTTGTAGTTGTTCATTCAGACCACTGAAAGACCAAGGAGGTGTATTCGTTTGGCTTTTTGTAGCAGTGTGAGCGTACAAACATTTGGTGACGACACTTAAAGAACTAAGATTAGTAGAGATTAAGAACGTACAGAACATCAGGTGGTGCTGAAGGCACTGCTTAAATTATTATAATTTTTTATCTTATTGACAAATCCAGAACTCACATAAGTGGTATCATGCAGCAATGTGAAACAACGCAGCTACAAATGACTATAGGAACTGCAGAATCATCACCTTGATCGCACTCAAGGAGTTATACTTCTCAATGCCCAGCTCAATCATATCCAGCACGTGGAAATCAAACAGACGACCTGTAATCAGCAAAAAGGAAAGGAGAAAAACAAGGTCAAACCCTTATCTGCTGTGAAAATTACTAGACATCTCTTGTCTAGTCTCCCACTGATAGAATACAAAAATGCTTACCAAATATCAGATTGTTTGGCCTTTTCTTGTTGTGCGAGCCAAACAAAAACAGCGAGCTATCCGTTTTCTTCGAGAAGAATTCCTGTAGACAGAAAATATTAGTGATCGGAAATGGCAGTGCAATGAATACATTGTATTTGAATGTGATGCTAACTAGTACACTACTGCAGTGTTTTTTATCCTGGTCCTGCGGACCCAAAGAGGAACAAATGTTTGTGTTTTCCCTAGCACTACACGCCCGATTCCACAATAATTCCAGTGTTGTGCTAGGGCTACAACAACAATGTCCCATGAACCAGGACTACTACATTGAAACACTCACTATACTGTATATTTAGGAACTAGAGGAATCAAAAACAATTAGAATTCTCAGGTTAAACAAAACCGTTTTTAGAGGGTTATGAAGACATGTAATATCTCAAGTTAACTGACCAATGATGAAGAATCTTCAAATGGCCTGGTTATATTTTTCCTGGAAGGAAAGACATTTAGTTTACATGCAGGATAAAAAACACACATTTCTCAAGTACCAACAATAGATGGACTATTTATGTTTTGTTATTATTTCAGTGTAGTCAGTCCTTTATACCAAAGTTCCTATAAATATCCAATGTTTACAGGGGGAAAATAAAACATGAAGACTAAATACAATAATTTCAGAACTACCACAATACTGGATAGGTTAAAATAATAACAGTTATCCTACTTGAGAAAAGGCCCAGTGCAGTCAAAAACATGATTTTCCTGTGATATAGATATACATACATATTAGAGGTTGAATGGCCGATTAAATTAGGGACGATTTCAAGTTTTCATAACAATCGGAATTCGGTACTTTTGGACACCGATTTGGCCAAGTTTTTTTTACACCTTTATTTAATCTTTATTTAACTAGGCAAGTCAGTTAAGAACACATTCTTATTTTCAATGACGGTCTAAGAACGGTGGTTAACTGCCTTGTTCAGGGCACCCACCAACCCGGAAGCCAGCCGCACCAATGTGTCGGAGGAAACGCCGTGCACCTGGCAACATTGGTTAGCGTGCACTGCGCCCGGCCCGCCACATGAGTCGCTGGTGCGCGATGAGACAAGGATATCCCTACCGGCCAAACCCTCCCTATTCCGGACAACGCTAGGCCAATTGTACGTCGCCCCATGGACCTCCTGGTCGCGGCCGGTTACGACAGAGCCTGGGCACGAACCCAGTCTCTGGTGGCACAGCTGGCGCTGCAGTACAGCGCCCTTAACCACTGCGCCACCCAGGAGGCCCCGGGGCGACAGATTTTTACCTTCTCAGCTCGGCGATTCAATCTTGCAACCTTACAATTAACTAGTCCAACGCTCTAACCACCTGCCTCATTGCACTCCACGGGGAGCATGCCTGTTACGCGAATACAGTAAGCCAAGGTACGTTGCTAGCTAGCATTAAACTTATCTTATAAAAAACAATCAATCACTAGTTAACTACACATGGTTGATGATATTACTAGTTTATCTAGCGTGTCCTGCGTTGCATATAATCGATGCGGTGCATATGCGCGAAAAAGGACTGTCCTTGCTCCAATGTGTACCTAACCATAAACATCAATTCCTTTCTTAAAATCAATACACAGAAGTATACATTTTTAAACCTGCATATTTAGCTAAAAGAAATCCAGGTTAGCAGGCAATATTAACCAGGTGAAATTGTGTCACTTCTCTTGCGTTCATTGCACGCAGAGTCAGGGTATATGCAACAGTTTGGGCCGCCTAATTTGCCAGAATTTTACGTAATTATGACATAACATTGAAGGTTATGCAATGTAACAGGAATATTTAGACTTATGGATGCCACCTGTTAGATAAAATACAGAAAGGTTCCGTATTTCACTGAAAGAATAAACGTTTTGTTTTCGAGATGATAGTTTCCGGATTCGACCATATTAATGACCTAAGGCTCATATTTCTGTGTGTTATGTTATAATTAAGTTAATGATTTGATAGAGCAGTCTGAGAGATGGTAGGCACCAGCAGGCTCGTAAGCATTCATTCAAACAGCACTTTTGTGCGTTTTGCCAGCACCTCTTTGCTGTGCTTCAAGCATTGCGCTGTTTATGACTTCAAGCCCATCAACTCCCAAGATGTGGCTGGTGTAACCGATGTGAAATGGCTAGCTAGTTAGCGGGATGCGCACTAATAGCGTTTCAAACGTCATTCCCTCTGAGACTTGGAGTAGTTATTCCCCTTGCTCTGCAAGGGCTGCGGCTTTTGTGGAGCAATGGGTAACGCTGCTTCGAGGGTGGCTGTTGTTGATGTGTTCCTGGTTCAAGCCCAGGTAGGGGTGAGGAAAGGGACGGAAGCTATACTGTTACACTGGCAATACTAAAGTGCCTATAATAACATCCGATAGTCAAAGGTATATGTTATACAAATGGTATAAAGAGAAATAGTCCTATAATTCCTATAATAACTACAACCTAAAACTTCTTACCTGGGAATATTGAAGACTCATGTTAAAAGGAACCACCAGCTTTCATATGTTCTCATGTTCTGAGCAAGGAACTGAAACGTTAGCTTTCTTACATGGCACATATTGCACTTTTACTTTCTTCTCTAACACTTTGTTTTTGCATTATTTAAACCAAATTGAACATGTTTCATTATTTATTTGAGGCTAAATTGATTTTATTGATGTATTATATTAAGTTAAAATAAGTGTTCATTCAGTATTGTTGTAATTGTCATTATTACAAATAAAACGTTTTATTTTTAAAATCAGCCGATTAATCGGTATCTGCTTTTTTTGGTCCTCCAATAAATCAGTATCGGCATCAAAAAAAATCATAGTCGGTCGACCTCTAATACATATACAGTCAAAAGTTTGGACACACCTACACATTCAAGGGTTTTTCTATATTTGTACAATTTTCTACATTGTAGAATAATGGAAAACATCAACACTATGAAATAACACATATGGAATCATGTAGTAACCAAAAAGGTGGTAAACATGTCAAATTATATTTTAGATTCTTCAAAGTAGCCACCCTTTGCTTGATGACAGCTTTGCACTGGCTTGGCATTCTTCATTCTCTCAACCAGCTTCATGAGGAATGCTTTTTCCAACTGTCTGAAGGAGTTCCCACATATGCTGAGCACTTGTTGGCTGCTTTTCCTTCACTCAGTGGTCCAACTCCTCCCAAACCATCTCAATTGGGTTGAGGTCGGGTGATTGTGGAGGCCAGGTCATCTGATGCAGTACTCAAGATCGGTGGAAAAACGTAACTGTCCTGCACAGAGCCTCGACCTCAACCCTATCGGGATGAACTGGATCACCAACTGCGAACCAGGCCTAGTTGCCCAACATCAGTTCCCGAACTTACTAATGCTCGTGGCTGAATGGAAGCATGTCCCTGGAACAATGTTCCAGCATCTAGTGGAAAGCCTTTCCAGAAGATCAGAGGCTGTTATAGCAGAAAAGGGGGGGACCAACTCCATATTAAATTCCCATGATTTTGGAATGAGATGTTCGACGAGCAGGTGTCCACATACCTTTGGTCATGTAGTGTACCACAGTTGCCAAAGAAAACAATATGAAAGAACACATTTACCGGTAGAATCTTATTTTTCGTTGATATCATATTAATAAGAAAATTCTGGTTGCTAGAGACCCAACCCAGTTGTTCGTTCTTTATGTTCTGTTGCCATGCTCAGTGGCAACATTCTTATCCCTTGCTTGCTGCTAGCTAGTAAACTTGCTACGGCCACGCAATCACTACCACTGTAGCCAGAATAACAGCATTTTCATTGCATAACCCCATCACGCAAAGGCTATATCCATATCAATAAATTTAACAAAACAATATGTATTAAGTCTTGGCTATAACATGTCCTGAGCGAAATAGCCAAGGGGTCTCAAATGGTTTAGACTATCTATTCTTACTGCCAGATCTGTTTTCCCTAGTCACTGCATGTGATTCTTTTTTAGGGGAGCCCTATAATAAAAACAATTATAAAATACAAAGAGTTGATAGCCTAAATTGCAATGCCTACAAATTGAAGGCCTATTTTTTATTTGGATAGGCTTAAATTAAACATTGAATTATTAAAGTGATAGGCTAAAGAACTTGAGAATGTAGATCATTTTGAATACATATGGATTTCAATAAACAAATGGATAAGACTTATATTCTCGTTGATTTAGTTCCTATTGCAACTCAGAAAAATGACAGAATGGATGACATACTGACTGAACGAGGGATCTTAATTAAATGTTCAAATATGTTGGATTGACGAGTTGCACGCATCACGCATGCTCTGCACTTTATTTGGCTAGTAGGTAAATAGTAATTTTATCCTAATCTAGGCCTATGACTCCATGCCTCCAGAAGGGCATCTTCTGAGGCGGAGGGGTGCTTTTCCGAAGGCGCATGCTGCTGTGGTGCTGCACAAGCTCTTCAATTGGGCAGCAGTGTCGTGATGGAGGGAAAAGCCTACACGGAGACTACCTAAGACAAGTGCTATTGTAAAGTGTGGGAATAAACTAATGCTACACTAAGCCTACCTCTCCCGTGTTCATTTCATAGTCTATATCTTCATGAAACGATTTATATAAATCATATCAAATTACTTCAATTCATATTAAACCCTCCTACAGGATATGCTTTGGCAAGATTTGAATATATTTATATATGAATATAAAAAAATATTGCAGAGTGGCAAAACCTCCTGTGGTCATACATCATTTATAGATTCACCAAGCATCTATTATTCTTGGAAGATACTACTGGTTATGATTTATTATTCCTGGTATATGCTACTGGTTATGATTACCGACAGAGCCCAGAGAATGGGATGGTGCAATATTGAATTAGTCATATTTTGAGGATGTCCACATCACCCAGAGATAAGCTCAGCAAAAAAAGAAACGTCCCCTTTTCAGGACCCTGTCTTTCAAAGATAATTCGTGAAAATCCAAATAACTTCACAGATCTTCATTGTAAAGGGTTTAAACACGGTTTCCCATGCTTGTTCAATGAACCATAAACAATTAATGAACATGCACCTGTGGAATTGTCATTAAGACACTAACAGCTTACAGACGGTAGGCAATTAAGGTCCCAGTAATGAAAACTTAGGACACTAAAGACGCCTTCTACTGCCTCTGAAAAACACCAAAAGAAAGATGCCCAGGGTCCCTGCTCATCTGCATGAACGCGTCTTAGGCATGCTGCAAGGAGGCATGAGGACTGCAGATGTGGCCAAGGTAATAAATTGCAATGTCCAGGTACAGGTACAGGACAGGTACAGGATGGCAACAACTTCCCGAGTTACACCAGGAACGCACAATCCCACATCAGTGCTCAGACTGTCCGCAATAGGCTGAGAGAGGCTGGACTGAAAATGCAGTCCATGAGGAGGAGATGCACTGCAGTACTTAATGCAGCTGGTGGCCACACCAGATACTGACTGTTACTTTTGACCCTCCCCTTTGTTCAGGGATACATTATTCAATTTCTGTTAGTCACATCTGTGGAACTTGTTCCGTTTATGTCTGTTGTTTAATCTTATGTTCATACAAATTAAATGTAGTTTTTGTCCATGCTGTGGAGATCCAACACTGATGTTTCAATCCGCTAGACGTAGGCATAATATAGTGCCATCTAGACAAATCCAATACATTAGCTACCTAAAATGTGAAGTAAACTCAAATGACTAATAGACAACTTGAAAACGTGCAGGATACCTATTTATAATACCTATAATGTTAGACTGTAATCATAACATGATGTTTGTTGACAAATTAAATGTTACGTTTACGTTCATGTTTCACACATGGCTTTTCTTACGATCTTAACAATTTGCGTATGGATCTTCTTATGATCCTAAAGACACGTACCTTCAACATATGGGCAGGTATCTAGCTCCATAACGTCACCAGGCGGTAAATTAGTTAAGACCAACAACAGAGCTCCAAACCTCTTCCATTAACAACTTATTTTCAGATTTCCCACTCACAGATAGTCCTAGCTTAAGAGTCCTTTACTAAGAAGCTATTTGTTTCTTTTTTACCCTTTGCATTTCAAACAATCACAGTAAGGTAGTTATTTGTTACCTAGAACTGATTTGAGAGAGAGATAAAAACGGCTTCACTGGTACTTTAAAAATCATTCACTTACTTTTTGTACAATACAGCACTTGGTTTCTTCAGGGCATACTGGATAAAAAAATGTATTCAGAGTTATCTAGCTATCTGGCACTCAAAACTTGACCAATATTTAATATTCTGGTAGGGGAGGGTCGACCGTCAGAAAACGTACAATGTCTTTCAGTGCCTGAGTGACTGTCATACTGGTGTTGCCTCCTTTCATGATCATGACATTCTTGACGTTCTCTGTAAGCTTGGGAGCTCTGTTATCAAGAAAGCGCTTAGCCCTCTTCGTCTTAGGTTTTCTGAGGAAACAGTCATTCAACAGGAAAACATTTCAGCTATAGACACCGTGACACTTGAGTAAAACAACAGATGCTTTGACATGGTATATTTCGTTTGATGGAAGATCTCAAACTAACACGGTTTAGAAGACTACAGTAGCTACTAGCTAGGTAGTTAACTACATGGCTAGCAACTGACGTTAACTATACAATAATAAAATACCACAACGTACATTACTCCTTCCTTTTGTTTCATTTTGGTGACTTCACTCGTGTGCAATTACAAATCGTGTGCTTGATGTCGCTTGCTTTAAAATACTCCACGTGAATTCACAACACCGGAAAATGTCGCAGTTACATGTACGTCACATCCGTTGTTGTGTACAGTATATACACACACGATGTACTCTTATTTGGCCACTTGATGGCGGTAAAGAGCTATAAACCACCTCCATAACTCAAACCCTAGAACCCAACATCAACCCCAAACGTTTGTGGTTTACCATTTTTTCCAGAACAATTCATTTTCAAGTATATGTTAACTTGTGTATCTTTACAAAATATCACATTCATGTATGATTTGAAATAATACAGGACTTCTTATATTTCCGAGACCCGAAAGGGCAAATTCTAAGGGACAAGATAATTGCAAGGTAGGTGCACATCCCTAGCAGGCTTTATTTTCTTGCCACATAATCGCATTGCTCTTGAATGGCATGTCCTCATAATTCATCTATTGGCTGAAACATTTTGAAATACTCCTGTCTACTTCAGTGGAATACATTCAACAACAGCACATAATGTAAATGTGTTCCTTGGGCCCCCATTCTGTCTTTTGAATAATTATTTATTTTTTCTAACCTACATATTAATGGTTGTGTAATTGATGATATAGTCCTGGGGTAATCAGTACTGTGGAAGGGTTGGTGAGAGTACTGCTCCTGAAGAACAAATGATCACAGCGGTTTCCTACATGGAATGAGATATTGAAATGGAATGTGAACCTTGTAACTTCCACAAATGTTTATCAATGACATTAACTTGTGTGACACTTTGAATCGTGCCCAGTCATTCTCCCACTTTGGTTGGATTACACCATTTACTGTTTATACTGTATTTGCCATTCAAATGTTTATGAATTTCACAGAAACTTTCCTCTCTGCACAGCTGCTAGACCTGTCAGGGTTCCCCAACTGGCAGCTGATTTTATTTGGCCCCCAATTTTTCTGAGGCCAAAAATATATAACCCCCCCCCCCCCCCAAAAAAAAATATTTGAACTCCCAAGTTTTCTGAACATTTATTTACAGTACCAGTCAAAAGTTTGGACACAGCTACTCATTCAAGGGTTTTTCTTTATTTTTAATATTTTCTACAATGTAGAATAATAGTGAAGACATCAACACTATGATATGGAATACTGTAGTAACCAAAAAAGTGTTAAACAAATGAAAATATATTTCTATTTGAGATTCTTCAAAGTAGCCACCCTTTACCTTGATGCCAGCTTCGCATTTCATTGAACAGGTAAGCCTTGTTAAAAGTTCATTTGTAGAATTGATTTGCTTCTTAATGCGTTTGAGACAATCAGTTGTGTTGTGACAATGTAGGGGTGGAAAAAGACCAAGTCCATATTATGGCAAGAGCACCTCAAATAAGCAAAGAGAAATGACAGTCCATCATTACTTTAAGACATGAAGGTCAGTCAATCTGGAAAATTTCAAGAACTTTGAAAGTTTCAAGTGCAGTCGCACAAACCATCAAGCACTATGACGAAACTGGCTCTCACGAGGACCGCCACAGGAAAGGAAGACCCAGAGTTACCTCTGCTGTAGAGGATAAGTTCATTAGAGTTACCATCCTCAGATTGAAGCTCAAATAAATGCTTCACAGAGTTCAAGTAACAGACACATCTCAACATCAACTGTTTAGAGGTGACTGTGTGAATCAGGCCTTCATGGTTAAATTGCTGCAAAGAAACCACTACTAGGAGACTTGCTTGGGCCAAGAAACACGAGCAATGGACATTAGACCACTGGAAATCTGTCCTTCGGTCTGACGACTTACTTCCATTCAGCCACAAGAGCATTAGTGAGTTCGGAAACTGATGTCGGCTCGCAGTCAGCGTTCCAATTCATCCCAAAGCTGTTCAATGGGGTTGAGGTCAGGGCTCTGTGCAGGCTAATCAAGTTCTTCCTTACTGATCTTGACAAACCATTTCTGTATGGACCTCACTTTTTGTCATGCTGAAACAGGGAAGGGCCTTCCCCAAACGGTTGTCACGAAGTTGGAGCACAGAATCATCTAGAATGTCATTGGATGCTATAGAGTTAAGATTTCCCTTCACTGGAACTAAGGGGCCTAGTCCAAACCATGAAAACAGTCCCAGACTGCAGTTTGGAACTTGGTAGTGAGGGTTACAACCTAGGACAGACCATTTTTACACGCGACGCACTTGGCAGTCCCGTTCTGAGCTTGTGTGGCTTACAACTTAGCAGTTGTTGCTCCTAGATGTTTCCGCTTCACAATAGCACTAACAGTTGACCAGGGCAGCTCTAACAGGGCAGAAACGTGACCAACTGACTAGTTGGAAAGGTGGCATCCTATGGCAGTGCGACATTGAAAGTCACTGAGCTCTTCAGTAAGGACATTCTACTGTTGATGTTTTGTCTATGGAGAATGAACTGCTGTGTGCGATTTTCTACACCTGTCATTACAGCCTGCTGCTGAAACAGCCGAATCTACTCATTTGAAGGTGTCGACTTTGTGTATGTATTTAATGTAAATATTAATTGACACACCAAGTGACTTTCATTTTGGAAATCAGATCCAAAGTATTCCCACAGAGCGATGTGACCTTTTACAAATATAAGCAAGGTTTGAAATGGTTTTAAGTCTGTGTTTGAGCTTCTTGAATTCATGTTGCAGTCCACAAATTTGGAATTGTTCCTGCCCATAAACTCAAAACAAGTCATCCTGTGGCAAATTGTAGTTGAATATCCCGACATCTGGAATACCAATTGTCATTAGGTTTAGATACTTCTTGACCGTTTACGTAGGGTGAATTTCCTAGGTTTTAGTGAAAGACATGGTGAACTGGCCTTAACGCTTTACCTAAAATACCCCATGCTGACCAACAAACTCACAGGAGAAAGAGCTATATTTTTATTATTAAAGCATCAAGCTCAGAGTACAGATACATTTAGCACATCTTGACCATCCAAAGAACAGCAAAAGAGTTACAACAGCAAACATTTTCCCTTCAGTACATCCTGCAATTGCACCCTCTCACATCAGGGGAGTTGACCTTTTCCTTGGTAAGGCAAACAAAATACATGATGAAATTAGCTTGTTTAGAAAATAAAAATCCCCTCAGCTTCAGAACAAATACATCTGGAACACTGGTTTTACGACAAAAAAGGTAAACAAACAAAGTTGGAAGTAGGCAAAAATGCATTTCTTACAAAAATGTTTGTAAAAATGGTATTGAGAAAAACAAAGAATTAGACTTTAATAAAAAATAAGTTAAACCAACAGGACTACCCAGATCAAGTCCAAATAGGACTTGACCCAAAAGCAATCAAAAGTTACCTTTATTTGTGAACAGTGCTGGTGTCTATTCCCTAAACCAGTCAATACAGCTCCTAGAACAGTGGAGGCTGGTCACTCAGACATGAGTCATAACATTTCAGATAAAGACTATCGGCCAAAGTTGGTCCTCAGGAAAAAAAATAAAAGCTAAACCATTCCAAAAGCCACAGATGTACTGGAGGCAAGTTGTTCCAATTGTCAACTTTGCCCAGGTCCTTACATGAACTGAAGTACTCATTCTAGTGGTCCGCTTGTTATGTCTGTCACATTCAGTTTAAAGAAAGCCCAATTTTCTGTTAAATACAGTATACCATCATGTGATGGTCTCCGATGTTCTAAGGGCCTTCTAAACTAGCTGGGCAACGCAGCACCAGTTATAACCAGTTATAACCTCCAGGAGTTCTGAAGGCAGGCCCGAAATCACAGTCCCAAAAAAATAAAGTCCTGTCCACCCCAGCTGTCTGCAAATTAAACTCAATCTGCATTCGCTGGCAGGAGAAGCATCATGAACATTACTGACCAGCCAATGGAGAACAATCCTCAACATCCTATCAAAATCCGCTCTCAAATTACAAACCTCTGTCTGTATACTAACCAGATGGAGGGCATGCCTTCAGCACTGTAAGGTGGCTGTATGTATGCATGTTATTTAAACAAATATGTATTAACCCCCATCCCACCTGCTCAATAAATCAGAATGCCCCAGTACATGAGCTGATTAAACAAGGTGAAGCACATTGATCTACTTACACAGGAGAAACTGACAGCAGCACACTACACTGTCAAGCAATACAGAACTAGTAGTCACCTGTGCCACAGGATTTTTCTCACTAAACAAAAGGGCATTGATGGTACGCCAAAAAAACTGCAATGAAGTCACATTTTGGACCAATTCACTGCAAAATGCCTGCCCACAATAACATTTATAAAATGGCAGTTTATGCAACAGTTGTGTGGAATGATCCGGGATCACCCTGGCATGCTCAGATTGGTGGGCCTCTATTGTGTGCTTACCGACTCCTGTATGGGGGGGTACATTGTTTAGAAAAAGAAAATGCTTTGCTGGGCCACAACTGTACTAAGCAGAGTGTGATTCGTTATTTCCATTCAGGGCCACACTGTGCAGCCATCAGCACCTATGTCAAGCATGGTTCTGGGGCCAGATGACAGTGTCTGCTATATTGGGGGAGGGGGGGGGGGGGGGGGGGGGGGTAGTGCTATGCAGGATCCTAGGGACGTCCCTACCCCTTAGTTTCAAATATCAACGGGGTGGGCGGAACGACAATGGCTGACCATGCTGGACAGCAGAGGGCAGTTCTGGCCCACACCACAGCTACAAAGGGTCTACTAGGTCTCCTTGCAATTAACATTCAGATATAAAACACTTTAACTGGCTCCTCTAGTCTAAACAACGCCCTCTAGAACCACAGTTTGCACAGCCTTCATTCTTACGCGACTGATTCTTCCATTTAAGTTTGGATGTTTGTTTGTAAATCAATATTTTCACGAATGCATACATGAGTTTAAAACCACAGGGAATTCTAACCACCAAAGCCATCTTGTTGGTACAGTATACTGTAGAATGAGCCTGGGTATAAGAATGCATATATTACACATTCCATACCGTGATGTACCCAACTGGACATCCTAAATGATTTGCTCATACTATTGTCTGGGACAAGTTTAAAGCCTGTCCATTTGAGGACACATTCAACAGCTAAATGATTGTCAGGGTGGAGAGAAGCATGCCAGATTTGGCATTCTGACCCAATTCTAGCAGGAATTCCTTTGGCTGCAGTGCAGTTTACTGCCAAGAACAACTAGATGTTGACCTAGCGGTCAGCCTCTAGCCAATCCTCTAGTAGTGCAAAGCTAATAAAGTATGGCATTTTGATTTAAGGAATTCATTAGATAGACTCCGACGTTAATTGACAAATTATGCTATATGGCCCAAAGCTCACATGCTTCTAATCACTCAATAAAAGACCAAAGTCATGAACATTCTAGAAGACAAAAAAAGGGTTGCCGTTTCCTGTTTTGGTATTGAGGAGTCCTGCTCCAGTTGGCTGAAAACAATGTGTTCTTAAAGTGCACTCAAAAGTCAAAACCAAAAAGGATACAAACTGGCAACAGATCGATGAAGCAGCAGATCAGTTGAGGAAGGAAGAGTGTGTGGGGAGGCGTGTTTCAACTGTCGGTAAGCACAAAATAGTGGACCCATCTGAGCATGTCAGGGCCCTGGACTAGTGGGAGCGGAAGCCCTGTCTGTGGGGAATGAGGGGGGAGACTTGCAGCAAGGAGGCAAGGCTGGCCAGCAACAAACAGAGAGTGTTTAAATCCTCTACATGCACTTCAAGATCACAGCAAGAGTGAGCTAGAATATCTAAACAGAGAAGAGAGCTTTCATGCAAGAGATCTAAGTTATAGGTACAACAATTCAAACTGGAGGTTACACTAGTAGGGCCTGCGGCCTTGTCGGAACCAATAAATCCTGAATAACAATGGCAGCAAAGGGGACTGTGCCTCTCTGCTCGGGCAGAGAGATGGCCGCAGTGGGGACATCGCCCTGCTATGTGGCAGTGTTTCTTTTTTCTCTTTTTCATTCTTAATCCTCAACTCTGCTGGTGGCTCTTGGCGTAACTGGTAAAGACAAAATTGTAATCGTTGAATTGGGCCAACTGGCGGTCGAGGCGCTTGTACCCCTCAAGTTTCTGGGCGGAAGAAAAGACACTGCGACATTTGGAGCTCTGTGGGAGAAAATAAAAATGAAGTTAAGTGAAAATGCCAAGTACAGTGAAGACTGAAGATGTGACTTATGAGTGCAACGTTCTGGAAAACAGAGTCAAACATCCACAAGCCACATCAGACCCATTTTGAACGAGGACACACCTGGTTAACAAACAGCGTAGTCACAAATTTTCCTGGCTTAAAGATGTCCACAACTTTCCTGACCAAATCATCGTAGGATGTTTGAGAGAGGTTGGTTTCGAAGCTGACATAGGAGAACTCTGGCTCTGGAGTGATGTGAATCGTCCAGTAAGTTCCCTGTAAGATAAAGACAGACATTTGGTTTTAAAATGACTTCCAAGGCGTATTTAATAAAGAGCCAGAAGACAAAAAATAAAAAAAAACAGGGGGAAAAAGACAGCTGATAAATACTTGAGGGAAACTTGGACTTGATACGATTGCGATGCGTTGTCTCACCCAGCCATCTTAAGTTCAATGCACTAATAACTAAGTCACTCTGGTTAAGAGAGTCTACAAGATCCACTTACGTCAGTCTTCATTCCATTCATTGAGTATCCACAAGGGTTGAACATTGTGGCGTCAATCACAGAACCTGGTATCAGGTCACGAATTCCACTCATCTGGAAAAAAAATGTTATACACTGCTCAAAAAAATAAAGGGAACACTAAAATAACATCCTAGATCTGAATGAAATATTCTTATTAAATGCTTTTTCTTTACATAGTTGAATGTGCTGACAACAAAATCACAAAAATTATCAATGGAAATCAAATTTATCAACCCATGGAGGTCTGGATTTGGAGTCACACTCAAAATTAAAGTGGAAAACCACACTACAGGCTGATCCAACTTTGATGTAATGTCCTTAAAACAAGTCAAAATGAGGCTCAGTAGTGTGTGTGGCCTCCACGTGCCTGTATGACCTCCCTACAATGCCTGGGCATGCTCCTGATGAGGTGGCGGATGGTCTCCTGAGGGATCTCCTCCCAGACCTGGACTAAAGCATCCGCCAACTCCTAGGCAGTCTGTGGTGCAACATGGCGTTGGTGGATGGAGCGAGACATGTCCCAGATGTGCTCAATTGGATTCAGGTCTGGGGAACGGGCGGGCCAGTCCATAGCATCAATGTCTTCCTCTTGCAGGAACTGATGACACACTCCAGCCACATGAGGTCTAGCATTGCCTTGCAGTAGGAGGAACCCAGGGCCAACCGCACCAGCATATGGTCTCACAAGGGGTCTGAGGATCTCATCTCGGAACCTAATGGCAGTCAGGCTACCTCTGGCGAGCACACCCCCAAAGAAATGTCACCCCACACCATGACTGACCCACCGCCAAACCGGTCATGCTGTAGGATGTTGCAGGCAGCAGAATGTTCTCCACGGCTTCTCCAGACTCTGTCACGTGCTCAGTGTGAACCTGCTTTCATCTATGTAGAGCACAGGGCGCCAGTGGCGAATTTGCCAATCTTGGTGTTCTCTGGCAAATGCCAAACGTCCTGCACGGTGTTGGGCTGTAAGCACAACCCCCACATGTGGACGTCGGGCCCTCATACCACCCTCATTGAGTCTGTTTCTGACCGTTTGAGCAGAGACATGCACATTTGTGGCCTGCTGGAGGTCATTTTGCAGGGCTCTGGCAGTGCTCCTCCTTGCATAAAGGCGGAGGTAGCGGTCCTGCTGCTGGGTTGTTGCCCTCCTACGGCCTCCTCCACGTCTTGCCCTCCTACTTGCCTGTCTCCTTGTAGCGCCGCCATGCTCTGGACACTACACTGACAGACCAGCAAACCTTCTTGCCACAGCTCGCATTGATGTGCCATCCTGGATGAGCTGCACTACCTGAGCCACTTGTGTGGGTTGTAGACTCCGTCTCATGCTACCACTAGAGTGAAAGCACCGCCAGCATTCAAAAGTGACCAAAACATCAGCCAGGAAGCATAGGAACTGAGAAGTGGTCTGTGGTCCCCACCTGCAGAACCACTCCTTTATTGGGGGTGTCTTGCTAATTGCATATAATTTCCACCTGTTGTCTATTCCATTTGCACAACAGCAGGTGAAATTTATTGTCAATCAGTGTTGCTTCCTAAGGGGACAGTTCGATTTCACAGAAGTGAAATTTTGAGCAGTGTATATATAGTGCACTACAAAACAGCAACTAACTGATGAAGTCAGCTTTATGATAGTGTTCCTATCATAAATATTACTGGTGGGCACCAATAGCGATAATTCAATACGATATTGATAGTTTCATATAGATGGGCGCAAGGCAGTGATATTTGGGCCTTCCTCTCATTTACCTAAACTTTTTTTTTAAAAAGCATACACTACTGTTCCTGCATGCACAAAACCCCTTTCACAACTCACAGGCTGTCAACTAGGGACCTAGAAAATTTGTGATCCATTTTGTTTTTCCAGGTAAAAATGGCTTTTTGTTTTTTATAGAATGGGATATTCCAAGTCCATAACCATGTTTAAACTGCACCGTGAGACCACTTGAGCTCTGAAATTAGATACATTTTTGGGCAAAGTTACCCTAATGAAAGAGTGCACCAGCAAGATACTTGTTTGGTCAGCAATGTTTATAGCACTCATGTGATTGCAGAGTTTGCAAAACAAGTGGCCACAAGGTTAACAGCTACACAAAGTATAGACATATGCAAGCACTAGACAGACATTCCTGTGCCATTACAGAAAGTTGAAGGAAAATACAAATCGCTGATGCATTTTATTAGTGTCTTATGATTACCTTGGGCAAACGAATGCATTTTCTGATCAACTCTGTTTAACGTTTCCTACTAAGAGCAATACATGTTTTTAGATTGAATTCAGATCATGTCTGGATTCCATGATTGCGTCAGCAATGCAGATTTTATAGGGACCTAGGCAATTTATTGTACTTAATTGCCTGCTGATGAGCCAGCAACAGTTGATAAGCTTCCGATTGTATACAAACTGCTTGGGTAGGTTCCCAGACAATTCAGAGATGTGGAAGTGAAAAATGTACACAGTTGCCTTGTTTTTATAAAAACAATATATCAATATCGTATCGAAAAATGTAACTGATACTTTCCATATCGGTGCTCTTACTAGTGAATATCATTACAGAATAGGTCAATGTCATAAGAACAGGTCCCCTTGAAGGGGCCTACTGAGTGAGCCCTCGTGAAATCAAGAATAAATAACAATACCCAACATTGCTAGTGTGTGGGCCTTACACGAGTGACATCATTTGCAGAAACACCGTCTTTCATGAAGAACTGATCCATAATTGCTGGATCAAGGTCACTCATCAGAACTTCCAGCGTCTGATCTGCGTGCTTATTCTCCCAGAACTCTGGCAAATCCAGAGTAAACAGGTACCTGTAGGGAAACAAGGTAAAGGAAAACAACCACATTCAGCAGCACTGGACAGTGTAGTTGAAGTTCAACGGCAATTATTAATTAATGTCTCGTTAATGGAACAGTATCTTGAGTAAATTCAAATCTAATTTTGTCATATGCACCGAATACAACAGGTATTCAAATGCTTACTTACAAGCCATTAATCAAAAATGCAGGTAAGAAAAAAATTGCCTAAAAATATTTAAATAAAAGTAACAAAAAGTGCAGCAGTAAAATACCAATGTGGAGGCTATATACAGAGGATACCAGTACAGAGTCAATGTGGAGGCTTTATACAGGGGATACCAGTACAGAGTCCATGTGGAGGCTATATACAGGGGATACCAGTACAGAGTCCATGTGGAGGCTATATACAGAGGATACCAGTACAGAGTCCATGTGGAGGCTATATACAGGGGATACCAGTACAGGGTCCATGTGGAGGCTATATACAGGGGATACCAGTACAGAGTCCATGTGGAGGCTATATACAGGGGATACCAGTACAGGGTCAATGTGGAGGCTATATACAGGGGATACCAGTACAGAGTCAATGTGGAGGCTATATACAGGGGATACCAGTACAGAGTCCATGTGGAGGCTATATACAGGGGATACCAGTACAGAGTCCATGTGGAGGCTATATACAGGGGATACCAGTACAGAGTCCATGTGGAGGCTATATACAGGGGATACCAGTACAGAGTCAATGTGGAGGCTATATACAGGGGATACCAGTACAGAGTCCATGTGGAGGCTATATACAGGGGATACCAGTACAGAGTCCACGTGGAGGCTATATACAGGGGATACCAGTACAGAGTCCACGTGGAGTCTATATATAGGGGATACCAGTACAGAGTCAATGTGGAGGCTATATACAGGGGATACCAGTACAGAGTCAATGTGGAGGCTATATACAGGGGATACCAGTACAGAGTCAATGTGGAGGCTATATACAGGGGATACCAGTACAGAGTCCATGTGGAGGCTATATACAGGGGATACCAGTACAGAGTCAATGTGGAGGCTATATACAGGGGATACCAGTACAGAGTCAATGTGGAGGCTATATACAGGGGATACCAGTACAGAGTCAATGTGGAGGCTATATACAGGGGATACCAGTACAGAGTCCATGTGGAGGCTATATACAGGGGATACCAGTACAGAGTCCATGTGGAGGCTATAGACAGGGGATACCAGTACAGAGTCAATGTGGAGGCTATATACAGGGGATACCAGTACAGAGTCAATGTGGAGGCTATATACAGGGGATACCAGTACAGAGTCCATGTGGAGGCTATATACAGGGGATACCAGTACACAGTCAATGTGGAGGCTATATACAGGGGATACCAGTACAGAGTCAATGTGGAGGCTATATACAGGGGATACCAGTACAGAGTCCATGTGGAGGCTATATACAGGGGATACCAGTACAGAGTCCATGTGGAGGCTATATACAGGGGATACCAGTACAGAGTCAATGTGGAGGCTATATACAGGGGATACCAGTACAGAGTCAATGTGGAGGCTATATACAGGGGATACCAGTACAGAGTCCATGTGGAGGCTATATACAGGGGATACCAGTACAGAGTCCATGTGGAGGCTATATACAGGGGATACCAGTACAGAGTCAATGTGGAGGCTATATAAAGGGGATACCAGTACAGAGTCAATGTGGAGGCTATATACAGGGGATACCAGTACAGAGTCAATGTGGAGGCTATATACAGGGGATACCAGTACAGAGTCAATGTGGAGGCTATATACAGGGGATACCAGTACAGAGTCAATGTGGAGGCTATATACAGGGGATACCAGTACAGAGTCAATGTGGAGGCTATATACAGGGGATACCAGTACAGAGTCAATGTGGAGGCTATATACAGGGGATACCAGTACAGAGTCAATGTGGAGGCTATATACAGGGGATACCAGTACAGAGTCAATGTGGAGGCTATATACAGGGGATACCAGTACAGAGTCCATGTGGAGGCTATATACAGGGGATACCAGTACAGAGTCCATGTGGAGGCTATTTACAGGGGATACCAGTACAGAGTCAATGTGGAGGCTATATACAGGGGATACCAGTACAGAGTCAATGTGGAGGCTATATACAGGGGATACCAGTACAGAGTCCATGTGGAGGCTATATACAGGGGATACCAGTACAGAGTCAATGTGGAGGCTGTATACAGGGGATACCAGTACAGAGTCAATGTGGAGGCTATATACAGGGGATACCAGTACAGAGTCAATGTGGAGGCTATATACAGGGGATACCAGTACAGAGTCAATGTGGAGGCTATATACAGGGGATACCAGTACAGAGTCCATGTGGAGGCTATATACAGGGGATACCAGTACAGAGTCAATGTGGAGGCTATATACAGGGGATACCAGTACAGAGTCAATGTGGAGGCTATTTACAGGGGATACCAGTACAGAGTCAATGTGGAGGCTATTTACAGGGGATACCAGTACAGAGTCAATGTGGAGGCTATATACAGGGGATACCAGTACAGAGTCAATGTGGAGGCTATTTACAGGGGATACCAGTACAGAGTCCATGTGGAGGCTATATACAGGGGATACCAGTACAGAGTCAATGTGGAGGCTATTTACAGGGGATACCAGTACAGAGTCAATGTGGAGGCTATATACAGGGAATACCAGTACAGAGTCAATGTGGAGGCTATATACAGGGGATACCAGTACAGAGTCAATGTGGAGGCTATATACAGGGGATACCAGTACAGAGTCAATGTGGAGGCTATTTACAGGGGATACCAGTACAGAGTCAATGTGGAGGCTATATACAGGGAATACCAGTACAGAGTCAATGTGGAGGCTATTTACAGGGAATACCAGTACAGAGTCCATGTGGAGGCTATATACAGGGAATACCAGTACAGAGTCAATGTGGAGGCTATTTACAGGGGATACCAGTACAGAGTCCATGTGGAGGCTATATACAGGGGATACCAGTACAGAGTCAATGTGGAGGCTATTTACAGGGGATACCAGTACAGAGTCAATGTGGAGGCTATTTACAGGGGATACCAGTACAGAGTCAATGTGGAGGCTATATACAGGGGATACCAGTACAGAGTCAATGTGGAGGCTATATACAGGGGATACCAGTACAGAGTCAATGTGGAGGCTATATACAGGGGATACCAGTACAGAGTCAATGTGGAGGCTATTTACAGGGGATACCAGTACAGAGTCAATGTGGAGGCTATATACAGGGGATACCAGTACAGAGTCAATGTGGAGGCTATATACAGGGGATACCAGTACAGAGTCAATGTGGAGGCTATATACAGGGGATACCAGTACAGAGTCAATGTGGAGGCTATATACAGGGGATACCAGTACAGAGTCAATGTGGAGGCTATATACAGGGGATACCAGTACAGAGTCAATGTGGAGGCTATATACAGGGGATACCAGTACAGAGTCAATGTGGAGGCTATATACAGGGGATACCAGTACAGAGTCAATGTGGAGGCTATATACAGGGGATACCAGTACAGAGTCAATGTGCAAGGGCACCAGTTAGTCAAGGAAATATGTACATGCAGGTAGAGTTAGTTACTATGCATAGATCATGAAACAGTAGCATAAGTGGGGGGGACCTTACCAGCAATCAGAATTCAAACGTCCCATACAGTACGCTGCTCCATCTGTCGAAGGAAGATCATGTAATTTCTTTATCTTATGTGCCCGTGTCTCAAACACCTCCTGCTTAGAGAACAGCATATGAAGACAGCCTGTATATCGTCCCTGACTCGCCCCATCCACGCATAACACACACTCTTCCTAGACTCCAGTGATTAGAGTTGAGGAATTGAATTTGAAGCGTGGGCATTAGTACTTACTTGGGAAAATCTGGCTGAGAAATTCCACTTCCTCCTGGAAGTTCCGATGAGGGAACTCCTGATGGGTAGGCTTCATGAAGTTCTTGCGAGAATAGAAGAAATTCTGTAGGTTGCAAGGAGATGTTAGAACTAACCCATCCTGTCCACAATAACATCAACGCAAACAAAGATGGTATAATGTACAAACATAACATCTTGATGCGTAACATTGTTTATAAAACATTTACGAGTGTACACATTTTTGGTTTTACGAACATGTACATAAAATGGTATTCCATTTGGTTTGTATGCATGGATGTATAGTGTTCCTTGGACGTCATGGTAGAGGTTATGCTCTCACATGCACCGTCAACCGTGGGACTTTATATAGGCAGGTATATCTTTCTAAATCCTGTCCAAACAATAAAAAATTGGCCACTGGTGAACTCCAAATCAAGTTGTCGTGACATCAAGGAAGGTCAAAGGACATTAGACGAACCATAACTACATTTGGAATGTCATAGCAATGGGGTGTGAATACTTCATTTACATTTCTGCATTTCACTTTTATATACACCTGCAAACATTTCTAAAACAAATGTTTTCACTATCATTATGGGATATTGTGAGTAGATGGGAGACATTTATTTAATCCAGATTGAAAATCAGGCTGTAGCAAAATGTAGAATAAGTCAAAGGGGTATGAACACAAATAAATCACATTGGCTGCATATGGCCTGTCTGCCTGTTGTTCTGTACCTTTTGGACTCTGCTCTAGATTACTGACCTCTGTCTGCCCTTGACCGGTCTTTTGCCTGCCCGGTTTTTGAAATAAACTTTTGTTACTTCGAACTGTCTGCATCTGGGTCTTATCCTGAGGTCTAATAATTGACCAACATCTCAACCAAATATTACCCAATTATCCACGTTGAAATGACGTGGTGTACCTAGTGGGATGCTTATGTTCAAACATTCATGATGTTTGGTTTGTGAAGATAAACTGTTGTTCTGGGAATTGCAAGGGCAGTTGAGAAGCTCTAATTGAGAAGTGAGACCATGGATGATTGGGGCTTGGGATCAACAAAACACAGCCTATCCATCATAAAGTTTGTTTTTTGGTAAACTCTCAAATGATTCTAAATATTTTAGAAGGGCGACTCAGGTAAAAGGAAGTGGATTGCTCAGATGTTTTTCTACACCCAATGAAATAGTTAATGTTTAATTCACATGTTTGAGAGAAGACTAGTAGGGTGGAGTTTGATATGTGAACTTAGGTTAAGGATTACGTTGAATTCATATCAGTTCTCTGCTGTCAATGACTGGAACAAACTGCAAAAATCACTGAAGCTGGAAACTCATATCTCCCTCACTAGCTTTAAGCACCAGCTGTCAGAGCAGCTCACAGATCACTGCACCTGTACATAGCCGATCTGTAAATAGCCCATCCAACTACCTCATCCCCATACATTTATTTATTTATTTATTTATTTATTTATTTATTTATTTATTTATTTATTTAGCTCCTTTGCACCCCAGTATCTCTACTTGCACATTCATCTTCTGCACATCTATCACTCCAGTGTTTAATTGGTATATTGGACCCTTCGTTAACAGCGCCAGTGAGCCCTGGACAGAGGAGTCATAAAATAGTCCTACTTGATTACATTTCCACCTGATCAGATCATGGCATTTTTTCCTCACTTAGTGGTAATTGAAAGGGTGAGACCTGGAAAGATTGTTCAAAATAAGCTACATTGGAGGAACTATTGTCATTCTCAATGGATGTAAAAACAAAACTTTGTTAACTTGCTGTTTGAGATGGAAAAAAAAAAGAAAGTACTTTGTCTTAAACTCACTACTGAGGTTCTCAATCAGATCCAAAAGTAAGCATACCTTTGCGTGCAGGCCAGGTAGCCTAGGCCTACTTCTATGCTTAATCAGGTGTGCGTCCTTACTCAACATTGACAGGAGCACACAAACCACCACAACAAACACCTTGACAATACGTAAATGGAATAAAACAAAGTGTAGCCTCGGCTGTGCTCTCTGCAAACATATGCACTCAATATACCTGTAAAATACTAGTAATAAATTGAATGCATTAAGAAATGGTAAACAAACATTACGGCCTCCGCAATGGATTAGTCCACTGACAGAGTCAAGATGTTCCATAAACATTTATATTCTTTGCAACAGCCCAACTAAACATAATTGTATCGCTAGAACAGACAATCCACCAGTCAACTAAAATGAGGTCAGCACAAATGTATGCATTTTATTTATTTATTTTACCTTTATTTAAATAGGCAAGTCAGTTAAGAACAAATTCTTATTTTCAATGACGGCCTAGGAACAGTGGGTTAACTGCCTGTTCAGGGGCAGAACGACAGATTTGTACTTGCAACCTTTCGGTTACTAGTCCAACGCCCTAACCACTAAGCTACCCTACCGTGTAATTTTGAAAAAGCCACATCTCTTTTAATACCATCAATACCGTAAACTATTTATTTGAAATGTTTAAATAACTATTTGTAGCTACTTTAAGTTAATACCTGCAGCCAAATTGAGCAATACATTAGGAGAAAGCAGATTGTGTTCAATTAACCCGTCACATGAAGCTTACCATAGTTTGTAAATAGCACAACCGGAGAAAGCAGGCGGCGGTGAGGCCATAGCATTCTATATCTATCCGCGTCTCTTGTGCGGCTTACATGAGGTGATTAAGTTAAGACTCGTATGCAATTCACTACTAATTGTTTGCCATCAGATATTTTATAATGCTTTGACAGAAGTCAAAGACCTCTGGATGAGTCATCTGGGTTGCCATTTCCACCCCTGATCTTATTAGCATCCAACCCCCTCTTTGAAATTATATTAAAAAGCAACATGCAACTATTTAAGACTTTCCTAAGGAAATCAGTCAATTGAAATACATTAGGCCCTAATCTATGGATTTCAGACTGGGCATAGGCACACCCACTTGGTAGCCAGGTCCACCTAGTTTTACCCCACAAAAGGGCTTCACTACAGAGAGAAATAATCCTGAACAAGCCCCTCCCACTCAGAGGATGCCACAAGTGAAGAAGCCGGATGTGGAGGTCCTGGGCTGACATGGTTACACGGTCTGCGGTTGGACATCGTAAATTCTAGAAAAAGACATTTGAGGTGGCTTATGGTGGAGAAATTAACCTTCAATTCCCCAACAACAGCTCTGTTGGACATTCCTGCAGTCAGCATGCATACAGTGGCTTTGGAAAGTACTCAGACCTCGACTTTATCCACATTTTGTTACAGTCACACAAAGAAAAAACAGGTTTAATTACATTAACACAAGTATTCAGACCGTACTAAGTGCTTTGTTGAAGCACCTATGGCAGCGATTACAGCATCGAGTCTTCTTGGGTATGACGCTACAAGCTTGGCACACCTGTATTTGGGGAGTTTCTCCCATTCTTCTCTACAGATCCTCTCAAGCTCTGTCAGGCTGGATGTGGAGCATTGCTGCACAGCTATTTTCAGATCTCTCCAGAGATGTTCGATCGGGTTCTGGCTGGGCCACTCAAGGACATTCACAGACTTGTCCCGAAGGCACTGCTGCGTTGTCTTGGCTGTGTGCTTAGGGTCGTTGTCCTGTTGGAAGGTGAACCTTTGCCTGAGGTTCTGGGCACTCTGGAGCAGGTTTTCATCAAGGATCTATGTACTTTGCGCCATTCATCTTTGCTTCAGTCCTGACTAGTCTTCCAGTCCCTGCCACTGAAAAACATCCCCACAGCATGATGCCGCCACCACCATGCTTCATTGTAGGGATGGTGCCAGGTTCTCTAGTGGCGACAATAGGAATTTATGCAAAATATTTGGTTTCGTCAGACCAGAGAATCTTGTTTCTCATGGTCTGAGGCCTTTAGGTGCCTTCTGGCAAGATGTCAATGTGCCTTTTACTGAAGAGTGACACCTGTCTAGCCACTACCATAAAGGCCTGATTGGTGGAGTGCTGCAGAGATGGTAGTCGTTCTGTACGATTCTTCCATCTTCACAGATGAACTTTTGAGCTCCTTTAGAGTGACCATAGGGCTCGAGGTCACCTCGATGACCAAGGCCATCATCCCCCGATTGCTCAGTTTGGCCGGGAGGGGGGGGGGGGGGGGGGGGGGGGTCAGCTCTAGGAAGAGTCTTGGTGGTTCCAAACTTCTTCCATTTAAGAATGTAGGCCGGTGTTGTTGGTGACCTTCAATGTTGTAGAAATGTTTTGGTACCCTTCCCCAGATCTGTGCCTCGACAATCCTGTCTCAGAGCTCTACAGACATTCCTTTGACCTCATGGGTTGGTTTTTACTCTGACATGCACTGCCAACTGTGGGGCCTTATTTAGACAGGAGTGTGCCTTTCCAACTCATGTCAAATCAATTTAATTTACCACAGGTGGACTCAAACATGTAGAAACATCACAGATGATCAATGGAAACAGGATGCACCTAACCTCAGTTTTGAGTCTCATAGCAAAGGGTCGGAATACTTCAGTAAAGAAATGTATGTTTTTTTATTTTTGAATAAATATGCAAAAACGTCTAAAAACCTGTTTTTGCTTTGTCATTATGAGGTATTGTGTGTAGATTGCTAAGGGAAAAATATTTCATCAATTTTAGAATAAGGCTAATGTAACAAAATGTTGAAAAAGCCAAGGGCTCTGAATACATCCCGATCATACTGTTTGATTCTCTTGACATGCCACACCTGTCAGGTAGATGGATCATCTTGGACAAATGAGAAATGCTCACTAACAGGGATGTAAACAAATTTGTGCGCAAAATTTGAGAAAGCTTTGTGCATATGGAACATTTCTGAGCCCTACACTAAACTTTCCAATTATATTTCACTCAATACAGTTGGTTCTCACTCGTTAGCATTTAGCTAAGTGTCTACGTGAATTCACCATCAGCTGGTGCAAATTCCTGCTATTTTCCCACAATCCAGCAAACGTATTTGGTATGTCGTCATAGTGGTCTCTGACTTGGTTAAACTCAAGATAGAACAAATGTAAACATTTGCCTTTTTTCCAATGCTGATTTTTTACACAAACATGCTTCTTGAATTTAAAAGTCATTGATTTTGCAAAAGTACATGTAATCTGATTACAATATTTTTGCTGGTAACTTCAGAATAGTTCGTTTTTTGTAATCAGTTACTCCCCAACCCTGTGTGTGAGCGCACGTCACACTGACCTCGATAGCATCAAAGCCACAGTACTCCCTGGCCAGTTCCAGCAGAGGCATCAGTGCTTGCAGTAAGAGGGTGGTTCCACACGTCTTCAAAATGAAACGTCTCTTGGAGACAAACATGCTACTCTCACTGAATGGAAAAAGGGACAGAAGGAGAAGAGCAATATTATGAGTTTTATACACATTACATACATATCACAAGTTACAGTTAAATAGCCTTAACGCTAAGTTTTTATTTTTTTACATGAGCTCAATTTACATCCAACATGCATGTACAACTGTCAAAAGGAAAAAGTAGAGTTCTTCAGGTTCGATGCCTTCCAGCTAAGTAGCGTGTACTATTTAGACACCTGGAGAGTTTTTTTTTAAAGACACCATTGCGTGGCAGACTGACAGCCAGGCATGGCATTACCCTGGTGACTGCTGGCCATTGATTCTACACAGAGTAAACCTAAAGCAGCACATGCTACAAACAGCTTAACAGTCTGCCTTGAGCATGAATTCAAAACCAACCACAGGGCATTAGTGCATTGCTGTTATCATGGGCCTGAAATTGTTTACAGCGGCAAGCCCGTCTAGAATTCTGGCCCACAGACTCCTTGAGGAAACATAGCTGGGTTATCATTAGTCATCTGCCTCTTAGTTACAGTATAGCTAGTGAGTACTGATGGGGGGGGGGGGGGGGAATGTATACACTGCTCCAAAAAATAAAGGGAACACTTAAACAACAATGTAACTAACAATAAATGTCACATGCTGTTGTGCAAATGGAATAGACAGGTGGAAATTATAGGCAATTAGCAAGACACCCCCAATAAAGGTGTGGTTCGGCAGGTGGTGACCACAGACCACTTCTCAGTTCCTATGCTTCCTGGCTGATGTTTTGGTCACTTTTGAATGCTGGCGGTGCTTTCACTCTAGTGGTAGCATGAGACGGAGTCTACAACCCACACAAGTGGCTCAGGTAGTGCAGCTCATCCAGGATGGCACATCAAGGCGAGCTGTGGCAAGAAGGTTTGCTGTGTCTGTCAGGGTAGTGTCCAGAGCATGGAGGCGCTACCAGGAGACAGGCCAGTACATCAGGAGACGTGGAGGAGGCCGTAGGAGGGCAACAACCCAGCAGCAGGACCGCTACCTCCGCCTTTATGAAACGGAGGAGCAGGAGGAGCACTGCCAGAGCCCTGCAAAATGACCTCCAGCAGGCCACAAATGTGCATGTGTCTGCTCAAACAGTCAGAAACGGACTGCATGAGGGTGGTATGAAGGCCCGACGTCCACAGGTGGGGGTTGTGCTTACAGCCCAACACCGTGCAGGAAGTTTGGCATTTGCCAGAGAACACCAAGATTGGCAAATTCGCCACTGGCGCCCTGTGCTCTTCGCAGATGAAAGCAGGTTCACACTGAGCACATGTGACAGACCCCTTGTGAGACCATATGCTGGTGCAGTTGGCCCTGGGTTCCTACTGCAAGACAATGCTAGACCTCATGTGGCTGGAGTGTGTCAGCAGTTCCTGCAAGAGGAAGGCATTTATGTTATGGACTGGCCCGCCCGTTCCCCAGACCTGAATCCAATTGAGCACATCTGGGACATGTCTCGCTCCATCCACCAACGCCACGTTGCACCAAAGACTGCCTAGGAGTTGGCGGATGCTTTAGTCCAGGTCTGGGAGGAGATCCCTCAGGAGACCATCCACCACCTCATCAGGAGCATGCCCAGGCGTTGTAGGGAGGTCATACAGGCACGTGGAGGCCACACACACTACTGAGCCTCATTTTGACTTGTTTTAAGAACATTACATCAAAGTTGGATCAGCCTGTAGTGTGGTTTTCCACTTTAATTTTGAGTGTGACTCCAAATCCAGACCTCCATGAGTTGATACATTTGATTTCCATTGATAATTTGTGTGATTGTTGTCAGCACATTCAACTATGTAAAGAAAAAAGTATTTAATAAGAATATTTAATTCATTCAGATCTAGGATGTGTTACTTTAGTGTTCCCTTTATTTTTTTGAGCAGTGTATATTTTTTGCGATATAGCCTATGGTATCTCATTGAAAATATCACTATTTTTGGCACTAGTTCAACGATCGTCTCTGCAGCAGACGTAATCCCTGATTGTTCAAAACATTAAGAACATGTGCTTTCCATGACAGACTGACCAGCTATGATGCCTTATGGAGGTCAGCTCAATATTAGGAAGGTGGTCCTGATGTTTGGTACACTCCGTGTATAGTGAGCAATCTGTTCGGAACGTCGAATCAACAAAATTGCAGTATTGAATTGCAATACATATTGTATTGCCAACTAAGCATTGTGATAATATTGTGTCGCCTCTGGTCATTTCCAGCACTACTAGTGAGAAGGAAGAAGTTTGTGGGGCATATGTAGGATTACAACACCAATGTTGTCTACTTGCAGTCAAACATAAAGCTGTCACAGGTAGTCCTCCCCTGAATCAGCACTGTCCCATTCGCATAACAAACCTCAAGAGTGAAGGAGAACGCTACTCCGTTGTGCTAGCCCCGGCCTGGTCGAGGTCTGTGCAACAGCTAGACAGATCAACCCTACCCCTCGTTACCAGACGGTTGTAGGTGGGACTTAACCGGCAGAGGGAGCTGAGAGTGGAGACCTCTCACAACAGCCTCCGCAGCCAGACTAACACCCAGGGTCAGGCATGTACTTTTTACTGGCAATGACTTGCCCCAAAGACCAGTCAGAGTACACTGGTGTCACAAAGGGCAGATTTCACCATCAGATATCGATTCCTAGGAACCTAAATTGGCAACTTGTGCCTTATATGCTTGTGCGCTGCCAGGGTGCTCATTTAGCCATCTTTCAACTGAGCTCAGATAAGACCCAGGTCATTAGGAGCTTCAGAACAGGCAGGGAGACCTGAGAGATCTAAAAAGAGCTCTGCTCAGTCAGTCCTTTCACCCTGGGGGAGAGAAGAGTTTCCATGCAGCCATTCACAATGAGACGATTACAGATGACGCAATCCCAGCTCTCTATTCTGAAATGGGGACAAGCCAAGGTGACAGTGGTAAACAGAACAGGGATTCGGTCGCTACTCACCTGAGTATATAAGCTTCCTGCTTGTCGGTCTTTGTCACACTTATGATCAAACAGTGCACATTCTCCAGAAGTTTGTCCCACTCAAACCTGAAAGACAAAAAGCATTTGTTCATGTTTGTTTTTTGTTTTAACACTGCAGCACACTCAATTTAATAGTTCAAGACTTGCTTTTTCAAAATAGAAGCAACTGTCAGAGGCTAGACTGTAGTTCTAGTGTCAGACAATTTGAATAACAATCTTACATTAAGCTAATCATTTCACAATTCTGGGCATGGCATTTGGGGTGTCTAACTGGTGTGACTGATGACTAAATAGACAGTGAAATTAATCTGCCAACAAACCATAAGGGCTGTCTAACAATTAATGTCTTGCTTTAGATTTTAAAAAGGCCTAACCAACTCACTTTACTTACATAAACAAATGATTGAGGCTAGTAACAGTGAAAAGAAAACCTACAGTACTATATTCAGGTTGATTTTGAAACAGGTCCAGAGCCCTGGCATTCCCTGGAACAGTGCAAACAGCAGGCAGGTGCACTCTGGCACAACAGGTACAGGCTACTATTAAGCAACAGCCTGCTCACAAGACAGCAGGTAGATGACAATCCAGTTTCTCCACCGCTTCTAGGTAATAACTGTAGGGATTAGGCCTCGTAATGACTATGATCATCCAAAACAGTTAAAGATAGGTAGATCAATCAAGAAGGTTGAGATCCTGTTCAACTGCAAATAGTGTTTAAATACAGATGTCAATAGAAGTTAACAATTTAGCTCAGGAATGGGAAACTGGCAGCATGCATCCATGTAGGCCCACAGATCAATTACCAAAAACAAAATAATTAAATATATTTGAAGAACTAGTCAGGGTCTCAATTTACTGTTGAGTTAGAATACGAGGCTAGGGCCGGATCTGACCGCACGTGTGGGTATGGATGTGTCTACGCAGACCCACAAGTCACTGCAACCCCCCAGGAGTTGATTGTGGGCTCCACCCCATCAAGTTGCCCCATCCTTGGTTTAGCGCATAAATCCACCATGTCACGAAATCAGTTACCATGGTCCTGTTGAGCAAGACTTTGTAGACTGTATGATTGCGAGATCGTTTTACATAACCGGGACTTATTTCAGGGGGTCAATGAGTTTCTTGAGCATCACACCTTTCCCTAAAAACCCCTTGTAACATCTGTCAAGTATCATATTGAGTGTGACATGAACAATGTAGTTACGAAGTGTTAAGTTTCCCCAGACAAGTGTATTGATGGAAAGTCAGGATAAAACACAGCAAATAAATGCCAATAGGCACCTCTCAAAACAAAACACATGGCCAGTCTATCTGGGGAACTATTTTTCTTATAAAATGTGAAACACCATTTGTATTAATAGACCCGCAATATAGGTCAAATGAGGTGGACTTCCCCCATTAGAGCGGCAGGTGTGCTGATTAACAATCCTCAGACGGACGTCCATACCAAGAGAAATGTTAAACACCAACATTTCTGCTGACCATAAGAAAAGTTTTAGCTGCTACTCAGCCCAGAGAAAGACAGTGGCAGAGGCGGGTGTAAGGTACAGATCTGTGAATCAGATGCCCTTGTGGACTTAGTTGGACATTGGCAGGCGTCCAGCATCCAGGATCCACTGCCGCCGATCTGTTAATCTTCCTTGGCTGTAAATTAATACCCGTCGTCATTCCTAACCATATGTTAACCATGAAAACCCTGGCTTTCCCTTGGATTGCCAACAGTAGCCATGAACCTTGCCACAGAGGCAGGTGAAGAACCATTTGTCAGTCCTTCTCATTCAATGAAATCACATGTATTGGAATGGACTTTAATATGGCAATTGCCATTCCATTACTACACTGAACAAAAAATGTTAAAAGCAACATGTAAAGTATTCGTCCCATGTTTCTTGAGCTGGACTATAAGATAGCAGAAAAGCTTACCACTCAAATTTGTTCACATCCCTGTTAGTGAGTTTCTCCTTTGCCAAGATAACCCATCCACCTGACAGGTGTGGCATGTCAGGAAGCTGATTAAACAGCATGATCATTACAAAGGTGCACCTTGTGCTGGGCACAATAAAAAGACAAAATGTGCAGTTGTCACAACACAATGCCACAGATGTCTCAAGTGTGTGCATTTGGCATGCTGAGACAGTAGGAATGTCCACCAGAGCTGTTGCCAGAGAATTTAAAATGTTAATTTCCCTACTATAACCCACCTGCTGTGTTAGAATTTGGCAGTACGTCCAACCGGCCTCACAACCGCAGACCACGTGTAATCACGCCAGCTCAGGAACTCCACATCTGGCTTCCTCACATGCGGGATCGTCCGAGAAGCTACTAGGACAGCTGATGAAACTACAGGTTTGCACAGACAGACTTTTTGCAGAAACCGTCAGAGAAGCTCAGCTGCATGCTTGTCGTCTTCATTGGGCAAATGCTCACCTTCGATGGACACTGGCACGCTGGAGAAATGTGTTCACAGATGAATCCCTGTTTCAGCTGTACCGGGCAGGCAGCGTTGTGTGGGCAAGCGGTTTGCTGGTGTCAACGTTGTGAACAGAGTGCCCCATGGTGGTGGTGGGGTTATGGTATGGGCATGCGTAAGCTACGGACGAACAATTGCATTTTATGCACAGAGATACCATGAGGTCCTGAAGCCCATTGTGATGCCCTTCATCCGCCACCACCTCGTGTTTCAGCATGATAATACACAGCCCCATGTTGCAAGGATTTGTACACAATTCCTGGATGCTGAAAATGTAAAAGTTCTTCCATGGCCTCCATACCGTACTCAGACATCACTCATTGAGCATGTATGGGATACTCTGGAGCAACACTTACAACAGCCTGTCCCAGTTCCCGTAAATATCCAGCAAACAGCCAAACAAATATTCACCCAAGTCCAAAACTAACAAAAACGGTCACAGAATTGAGTACTAATGTATGCAAACGCTACGCTGTTTCGACTGGGAAGCATGCAAAAGCCTTGAGGAACCTTAAAGTGGCCTCTTGTCAACAAGTTATTCAAGTCAAATAATTGAGGATTGGCAGCAAAGGTTCAGGCCACAAGCATACCACTCTGCATCCTACTTCTTGCTAAGAAGGATTGGTCCTGGTCAGTCCCTGGATGAGAGACCAGATGCTGCTGGAAGTGGTGTTGGAGGGTCAGTAGGAGGCACTCTTTCCTCTGGTCTAAAAAATAACATTCCAAGTGCCCAAGGCAGTGATTGGGCACATTGCCCTGTGTTGGGAGCAGTCTTTCCGATGGGACGTTAAACAGGTGTCCTGGCTCAGTGGTCACTAAAGCTTCCATGGTACCTATCGTAAGATTAGGGGTGTTAGCCCAGTGTCCTGGTTAAATTTGCAATCTGGTTCTGATCATGACTACTTAATCATCCCCAACTTCCAATTGGCTCATTCACCTGACATAACTATTCCCCAGGTTGTTGCTGTAAATGAGAATGTGTTCAGTCACCTTACCTAGTAAAATAATGGTTAAATAAAAATGAAGACTCCAAATCGTATTAAAAACAAGAGCATTGAAATAATTCAACATGGTTGACACGTGTTCTTTATTAGATATTAGGGCCAGTGGTAGAAAAAGTACCCAATTGTCATACCTGAGTAAAAGTAAAGATGACTTGAGTCATTTTCTATTAAGTTAACCAGTAATATACAGTGAGCGTCCAGAAGTATTTGGTTATGAATATACTTCAGTATCAAAAGTATAAATCCCTTATATTAAAGCAAACCAGATTGCACTTTTTTTTTCTTCATTTCGAGGGGCACATTCCAACACTGACATAACTGACGAAAGCAGCATGTGTTTAGTGAGTCTGCCAGGTCAGAGGCAGTAGGGATGACCAAGGATGTTGTTTTCGTGATACCATAAGTTAGTTAACTGGACAATTTTCCTGTCCTACTAAGCGTTCAAAATGTAACGAGAATTTTTGGGTTGCAGAGAAAATGTATGGAGTAAAAAGTATTTTGTTTTCTTTAGGCAGGTAATGAACTTAAAGTTGTCAATTATAAATAGTAAAGTAATGTACATAACCCCAAAAACTACTTAAGTAGTACTTTGAAGTATTTTTACACCACTGATTAGGGCAATGCAAATAGGCCTAGTTTGAAGGGTTTTGCAAATACAATTTAGATGGCCCCATGCATGGGTATGTACAAGTAACAGCAACTACAAGCGTTAGTTTAATTTAAAGTTCATTATTGCATTGATCCCGATTGGGTAAATTACACTAGTGAAGATTGGCTTCTCAGCTAAGTGGTTGGCAATCAACTCAAACTGATCAGGTATAATGGTAGATATCGCGTTAGTCTGTTAATGGCCTTCGTTCATTGTGCATTGCAGAGGTTGTAAATCTTCAGCGGCGAGAGACCATGATTGCCAATGCGGCATATCAGAGAATAGATCGCGGTGGCCACAAGGCGCTACAGTACCACATCGTGACGCAGAGAAGTGAAATGGAAAATTACTACAGCTAGCCAGAAGATACACAATGACACCAACAACTTCAGAAGTTGCGTTGTAGACTTACCTAGCTACCTGGTTACATAAGATACAAGATTGCATAAAGATAATGAGCTATTTAGCGTGTTTAGTGTCAAATCAAATCAGTGGGCAACATGTTGAGATCATCACCCTTGCATGGATACATCGAACACCAATGCATGCGCAGTATGCGAAAAACCCGCGCTGTCAAACTCACCCCAATCTGACCACTTTTCTTGCCAAAACAATTTGCTAGCTTGCAAATTGGAATACTTAACATTGCATTGATGGTACATGCAATATTCAAATACGTTTCTAAAACATTAGATAATTAGTATTACTGGAGAGCTAATGAATGGCAGTAGCGGGCATTAGTCAGCAGCTGACTGAACCGCATGAATGAATGACTCGGCTACCGCGTTCGTTCCCTAAGCAAATGCCAAGCTAGTGGTGGTCAGTGTGGGGGGATGGTAATTCATGAGTGACGATGTTATCTGAATTTAGCTAACCAGCTGGCTAGCACTGCGTGATCACATTAGCCACCACATGACATGTCAGTGAAAGATTGTGGTTTACGAGATAACCGTAGTCTTTAATAACGGGCCCAGTTAACTAGATAAATAAATCCTCGTTACAATGTTTCTTTCTAGCGCGTGTTGAGGGTTGAATCGCCATCCAGTCTTCTTGAGTGAACGGATTTCTGAAGCACGGGGGCTAATGTTAGTAGCTTAGTTAACTAGCTAGCCAAAGGCAGAACGTATTAATCACATCTCAACTTCACAAACCTTGGGATGGTACGGAGGTCCCCTGTTCCTTTGATCTCATCTTGCCGGGAGAACCACACCTCCAACAGCTTCTCGGTTCCCTCGAAGAAGTGTGCACCGTTCGCTTCCATCGTGAGTTAACAGACACCAACAGAAATTAAACGTCGGTTACGTTTCCAATTGAATTAGCCCTTGTTTGATCGTTATAATTTATTAAGTACAGTCCTTTAGCAATCCAGGTGTAATTTCTTGGTTTAACCGTCTTCCCTTTTACAGAGAATACTGTAAAGCAAGTGCTAGCTAATATCGCCGGCCATACTGTGTAAAGCGCAGAAAAGGGGACGCGTATTGGTTTTATTCACCCAGCCTAAAACGTCACCCCCACGTTAGTCGAATCACGTTGCTGGGTTCTTGCTAATGAAGTGGCGATTGGCAGTGGCAACTGTCAGCATGACAAAATAGTACATTGCCAATCTCCAATTTTAAACGATAATACATTTAATTGGCAGATATGCCATATTTCCCTAATAATAAACGCTACTCTGCGTTCAGGTAAACTGTTCCCGTCTGCTCTCAAAACATGTAGCACCTTCAAAGCCTTCTCGACTGAGACATTTTTTTAAATGAAGTCCAATCAGTCATGCGCTCATTGATTTTAACTTAAAAGGCCATAGGGCCTACTGAATTGTAATGCAATAGAAGACACATTAGTATATACATAGGTGTAATTTCAATACGTGCGTTAACTGGGCTATGTACAATATTTCGTTTTTTATATTTATTTTGTATAGGTGTATTACATGTTCTATCCAATAGCAATGTGATTCTATGGGCATTGTTTTGACTTCTGTGTTGAAACAAGTTTCTATGTCCTGATCTCTGTTTTTTTTAACTGTATGGTGTATTTCTGTTTTTCTGTTTTGTATATAATGGTTCCATGTCTAGATGTTCACCGATGTCTAGACGTTTTAGGGACTACAGATGGAAATGAGCTATTAGCTAAATCTGGTGCGACACATGTTCTCTCAGTGCTCTGGGACATGCTTTTGTTGTTCATTGTCCCTGCCAAATAAACGTAATACATATAATTAATTAAGGTATCTAGGCCTACTTCTGTTCTTCATAAACGAGTTATGGTGGATGTCATAATAGTGTAATATGATTGCATATGCATATTTTTTTACAGATGACAAATTACATGCAGATTTGCTACATGTAGCCTACCTCTCTTGTATAAAAGCAAAAGGCTAAAACTAATAGATGTCACAGGTGGGATTGTATAGTACAACCTATCCCTCCAGTTGAAGCTACTTCAATATACCTCTTTTCTATTCAAACTCATATTGGAGACCTGCACATGTTCGCTCAAACTTCAAAAGGATTACACATTTGTTGTATACAAAACATGAAATGTTACAACTGATCCACACATTTTCTGAGCGCGTTCATGAGTACGCAAGTGCAGTAACGCAGTGCGAAATGCGGAGTGTAGTTTCACAGACCTTTTACTTCCATGTTGATGAGGCAAGCTAATGCTTTTGTAAACTACGCTCCCCAGAAAGCCTTGCGTGTCAATTAGAAACGTCAACGAGCCAGTGAACATTAAGCGGAGCAGACCAAAATCCCAAACAAGGAAATGGTGGGGGAATAAAACGACCATATTATTTAATTAATGCATGTTATAATTAATATTTTATTTTATTGTAAATTAAGAAATATTTATGGGTTCAAATGGATTACGACTTCAAAACAAAGCTCGCAGCCGAACGAGAGAAGGTAGAAGATCTGTTCGAATATGAAGGTTGCAAAGTGGGTCGAGGCACCTACGGGCACGTTTATAAAGCTAAGCGCAAAGACGGGTAAGATTCAGATAACGTTATTGTGTACTCAATAAACTGATTGCAGAATGCCTTATCAAGACTAGGATATATCTCCTTTCACGTTGGACAAAGCAGAGGATAGATTTTAACTACCCTGAGCGCTGCCCGTGTCTGTGTTTTTGTTTTCATGTACGCACTCACACTCACTCAACGGTCCTCCCCCTTCAACAACACAGTGATGATGTTTATTATTTGACACACTGTTCATGGAAGCGCAGGCTACTTTCAACATGAGTTATTTCGCCAGTAGGAATGTATAGGCGTAATGATATTCTCTGATCTTGTTCACCTTGGCTTAGTCTAAAATAATCATCCTATTATTGCCAAGCTCTCTCAAGAGCACTTGCATAGTCGAACTCGATGTAATGCTAAACTCCCTTTGGTGCTTAAATGCAAAACAAATAGGTGTATATATAGTAATAGCCTAAAATAAATATATTCTCTCTCTATATATATATATATATAGAGAGAGAGAGAGAATATATTTATTTTTGGCTATTACTGTAGTATTACGGGTTTCTAATAACATATGGATAAAATACCCATATCACAAGTACACTTCTAATAGTTTTCTAAGTTGTACTGTTGTTCCTAATTGACCTACTTACTTTGCAATGTCACCAACATTTATGTGGGATAATTGAAAATACCATTGAAATGTTCGTTTTTTCTCCCTGCAGCAAGCAAGTGATTTTGCTGTGTTTGATTCTCATTTGTGCACCAATCTCATGATATGCCTGGCTCATCTGGTGTCTCCCCAAATTGGAGGGAAAGTGTAAATATAAGCCTATATCGGTTTTAAGAAGGGTAGATCACTATCACAGAAAACACTGCTGCTCATGCTCCCAGGTGATATTTTTTTATAATGTTTCGACCCTTAGGTCTTCATCAGGCATCCATATCCCAGGTGGGGTTGGAAGGTCCTATATATTGTGCCAGTTCTCAGTGATATCACTTCCTGTAACAGGAGGTAAAAATATATAACATAGTTTCACAATATAAACATTCAATGTATCAAAATATATGATCGTGTATAAGAAATGTTTTCAATATTTACAGTAATATACATACACAAAATATTATTTAAAAAAAACACAATTTGGACATATTGAAACTATAAAACCGGTTTCAAGTCAAACTCCTCGTTAAGGCCAAGAGGAGAGTGTGTTGAGCCTGTGGATTCAGATGAGTTGCATTTGTACATGAAGCTGCATTGAGCACGTTGTCCACCCTCCAGAACTTTGTCCAAGAAAGTTTCCTTTTTCTCCAGTGGGTAATATTGTGAAACTATGTTATACATTTTTTACCTCCTGTTTCAGGAAGTGATGTCACTGAGTACTGCCCTTATATATAGGACCTTCCACCCCCACCTGGGATATGGGATACCTGATGAAACATTGTTATAAATAAATATCACCTCGAAGCATGAGCAGCAGTTTGATTGCACAATTTGAATGGCAATCAAACAGTTGAGGGTGATTTTTCTGGTGATCTGGCATAGGGCCTTCTGGAGTGAAAGGGCCTTCTGGTGTTCCGTTCCTTGCATTTCCTGCGCCTTCGTACAGGTAGCTTCACCTGTCATTCGAGTAGTCTGACAAAACAGTCAGGTTTTTTTCACAGCTTTCGTATTCATTCATGTCATTTGTAGGCTACAACAATGGAGGCTACTAGGCTATTGATAGCATTGCCCTCTCTATTTAGTTAGTAGTAAACATCCTGGATAGTGTCTCTCAGTGGTGTAGTGGAGGGTATACGCAGGAATACGTGTATACGCAGGAATACGTATTTTTTTTGTGGCCATTGCGTATACTCACTTCTTAATCTCAACAATGCTTATCAAAGTAGTGTAGTGCAGGTATACGCCATAACAATTACGTTTTTTAATTTTACATTTTCATTTCACCTTTATTTAGCCAGGTAGGCCAGTTGAGAACAAGTTCTCATTTACAACTGCGGCCTGGCCAAGATAAAGCAAAGCAGAGCGACAACAACAACAACACAGAGTTAGTTACACATGGGATAAACAAACGTACAGTCAATAGCACGAGAAAAAAAACACAATAGAAAAATCTATGTAGAGTGTGTGCAAATGTAGTAAGATTAGGGAGGTAAGGCAATAAATTGGCCATAGTGGTGAAATAATTACAATTTACCATTAACACTGGAGTGATAGATGTGCAGATGATGATGTGCAAGTAGAGATAATGGGGTGCAAAAAGAGCAAAAATAAAGAACAATTTGGGGAATGAGGTAGTTGGATGGGCTATTTACAGATGGGCTGTGTAGATGCAGTGATCGGTAAGCTGTTCTGACAGCTGAAGTTAGTGAGGGAGATATGTCTCCAGCTTCAGTGATTTTTGCAATTCGTTCCAGTCATTGGCAGCAGAGAGCTGGAAGGAACGGTGGCCAAAGGTAGGAGTTGGATTTGGGGAAGACCAGTGAAATATACCTGCTGGAGCGAGTGCTATGCGTGGGTGTTGCTATGGTGACCAGTGAGCTGAGATAAGGTGGGGCTTTACCTAGCAAAGACTTATAGATGAATATGAAGTGAGGGCCAGCCAACAAGAGCATACAGGTTGCAGTGTTGGGTAGTATATGGCGCTTTTGTGACAAAATGGATTGCACTGTGATAGACTACATCCAATTTGCTGAGTAGAGTGTTGGAGGCTATTATGTAAATGACATCGCCGAAGTCAAGGATCGGTAGGATAGTCCGTTTTACGAGGGTTTGTTTAGCAGCATGAGTGAAGGAGACTTTGTTGAGAAATAGGAAGCCGATTCGAGATTTAATTTTGGATTGGCTTAATGTGAGTCTGGAAGGAGAGTTTACAGTCTAACCAGACACCTGGGTATTTGTAGTTGTCCACATATTCTAAGTCAGAACCGTCCAGACTAGTGATGCTAGTCGGGAGGGCGGGTGCGGGCAGCGATCGGTTGAAAAGCATGCATTTAGTTTTACTTGCATTTAAGATCAGTTGGAGGCCACAGAAGGCCTCCAATACAGTGTCCAAAGAAGGGCCAGAAGTAAAGGTGGATCAGAGAATCACCAGCAGCAAGAGCAACATCATTGATATATACAGAGAAAGGAGTTGGCCCTAGAATTGAACACTGTGGCACCCCCATAGAGACTGCCAGAGGCCCGGACAAAAGTCCCTCCGATTTGACACACTGAACTCTATCTGAGAAGTAGTTGGTGAACCAGGCGAGGCAGTCATTTGAGAAACAAAGGCTGTTGAGTCTGCCGATGAGAATGCGGCGATTGACAGAGTTGAAAGCCTTGGCCAGGTCGATGAAGACGGCTGCACAGTACTGTCTTTTATCGATGAAGGTTATGATATTGTTTAGGACCTTGAGCGTGGCTGAGGTGCACCCATGACCAGCTCGGAAACCAGATTGCATAGCGGAGAAGGTACGGTGGGTTTCGAAATGGTCGGTGATCTGTTTATTAACTTGGCTTTCGAAGACTTTAGAAAGGCAGGGCAGGATGGATATCGGTCTATAACAGTTTGGGTCTAGAGTGTCACCCCCTTTGAAGAGGGGGATGACTGCGGCAGCTTTCCAATTTTTAGGGATCTCAGACGATACGAAAGAGAGGTTGAACAGGCTAGTAATAGGTGTTTCAACAATTGCAGCAGATAATTTTAGAAAGAGAGGGTCCAGATTGTCTAGCCCAGCTGATTTGTAGGGGTCCAGATTTTGTAGCTCTTTCAGAACATTTGCTATCTGGATTTGGGTGAAGGAGAAGCGGGGGGGGGGGGGCTTGGGCAAGTTGCTGCGGGGGGTGCAGAGCTGTTGGCCGTGGTAGGGGTAGCCAGGTAGAAAGCAAAGCCAGCCGTATAAAAATGCTTTTTGAAATTCTCGATTATCGTGGATTGATCGGGGGTGACAGTGTTTCCTAGCCTCAGTGCAGTGGGCAACTGGGAGGATGTTCTCTTATTCTCCATCGATTTTACAGTGGCCCAAAACTTTTTGGCTGATGGAACAGATCAGAATGTTTAGCTTAAAATGTTGATCAACTGTTATTTCTTGACATTTTAAGGATAGCAATGTGCACACAGTGGTAGGCCCAATGCTCAAATGTTCCAAAATGCAATTTGCGGGAAAACTCCATTCTAATATCCACACTGCACATGCAAGAGGTTTAATGGGCAGAAATGGAAATATCTGTTTGAAATTTATAAAGAGGGGAGATCTAAAGATGCAACAACTATCATGGGTTGCTAAAAAGTCATGGCGGCTACAAAAGGCGACACTACAGGTGACATTTTTACCCGGACTCGAGCATTAGCGACGGAAAAAGCCTCCAAGAAGAAGCTAGCTTCAGAAAAAACTAGCGCCATTAGCCAGGAGCAAGAGAACCCGCTCCCCCCGAGGCACAACGAATGCCAACCTCGCATTCTGTCGAAGACATCTTTTCTGAGTTCAGATCCCAACGTACAGAACTAAACACCAAATTAGATGCCATTAACTCTCAGCTCAGTGCGATAGGGGGCAAGGTGACAATCCTGGAAAACACTTTGCCTGACATCAACAACAAGATAACCAGAAACGCGGGGCACCTGGACGAGGTAGAGGGGCGAATCCTATCCATGGAAAACTTATTGACAGATGCCATGGAAACTATAGCATATGCTAAAAAGAAAATCGAGCATCTGGAAGAGAAAACAGAGGACCTGGAAAACAGGGGGCGAAGGAATAATTGTGTTCTATTCAATCTGGGCGAAAAAGAAGAGGGAAACATGCCACTGATCCGCTACCTGCAAGACAAACTTCCCGAGTGGCTCCACCTGTCCACCGACAGGCCCATAGAACTCGAGAGAGCTCACCGAGCACTGAGGCCCCCACCAGCAGCCAGACAACCACCGCGCCCAATCACCATACGTTTCCTGAGATTCACCGACAAGGAACGAGTCCTACAGGCGGCGAAAAACAACACCATCACAGTGGGAAACGCCAAACTCGCTTTACACCAGGACCTGTCAGCTGGAATACGCCGAAAGCGCAGAGAGTTTGACGAAGTGAAGCAATACTCAATTGACCGAGGCATCTTCAGGGGATTCAAATACCCAAACGAGCTCAAGATTCTTCACCAAGGAGTCTTGCGACACTTCAAAACTCCCGAAGAGGCAAAACGTTTTTTGAAAGACAATCCTGGTCAATGAGAAACGGACCAATGACTAAATGCGATTAATGCCATTACTAAAGGAGGTAAGACAACATATAGCCGATATCCAAAGACCCACCCCCTAAATGTCATTATAGCCGTCCAATTTACATTTATTTTCCTTTAACTGAGAGGGATGGGCTCTAGCCTAACCTAGGCCTACTAATGTTTCAGCCTACTTTTATTTCTCTGTTTTTTTGTTGCTATTATTACTTGGGGTTCCCTATGTCCCTTGGGGGAGGTATGTGTAGGCTGGGCTATTGATTTTATTTTTCTCCCCTCTTTTACTGTGGTCTGGATGAGGGCAACTGCGTCATTTACTCAATGCGGGGTGGAGAGGATGAGGCATTTCTTTGGTGGGGAGAGGGAGACGTTGTGCGTTGCTAACTGTTCCCGGTTTTTGTTTTATTCGGAACACAGAATTGAGACTGAGCGGGGGGGTAATAGATCCAACGGGATGTGTCGAGTTGTTTGGGAACTCTGCTGGGGTGTTCAGAGATTATTATTTTATGTACACCATGTATTTTCCTTTTATGTGAACGCAGCTGTATCCACTTTTACCTAGCGATGACTTGCACTAAAGTTCGATTACTGTTCGATGACTAGTACCTTAAATCTATTGACATGGAACTGCCATGGTCTAGGGCATGCAATAAAACGGAAAAAGATACTATGTGCTCTAAAAAAGGAAAAAGCAGACATCGCGCTATTACAAGAGACACACCTCTGTGATGCTGAACATGCCAAACTCCGCAGAGCTTGGGTGGGACAGGTGTATTTCTCATCTTTCAAATCAAACAGTAGAGGCACAGCCATACTTATCCATAAAAATGTTCCATTCATAATTGACAAAAACATATCTGATCCGGAGGGGAGATTTATTTTGATAACTGGGTCACTATATGGTCAACCAATTACTATCTTAAACATATACGCCCCTAACACAGATACTCCTGCCTTCATGTCAAAAATGATAACCCTGTTCAATGAGCATTGTGTCTCCTTTGGCGTGGTGGCCGGAGATTTTAATTGTACCCTCAACCCAACCCTAGACAAATCATCTCAAGTCCCCACCACAAATCCTAGATCTGCAAAGATGTTCTCTTTCTCTCTCTTACTAAATGTTCTCTCTCTTACTAAAGAGATGGGACTGATAGATATCTGGAGAGAGACTAATAGCTCATCTATGGACTATACATACTACTCTAATGTCCATAACACCTACTCCATAACACACTAAGAGGCCATCTAATTGCATATGCTTCCTCTAAGAAAAAAGCAATGGAAGCACACAGGCTAGATCTTGAGAGGGAGCTGGAACACTGTGAAAGAATACATAAACAATCCCCAGACAGCACACAGCACTTCCTGGAGTCATCTTAAAGCAGCCAAAGCCAAACTGAATTTGGACTACACTCGGGAGATAAAAAAAAAAGTTTTCTTTACTAAACAGAAATACCATGAGTATAGCAATAGGCCCAGTAGATTGCTTGCTTACCAATTAAAAAAGGAGCAGCAGAGGACGAGGTCACATACGACCCAAAAAAGATCAATTTAACTTTTCATGATTTTTACTGCAAACTATACACCTCTGAGAGAAAACACACGGAGGCAGAACTCCACTCTTTCCTAGAGGGAATCTCGCTACCTAAACTATCAGAGACCGACCAAGAAGACCTCAACTCCCCCTTCACTCCTGAGGAGATCCTGGAGGCAATTACCTCCATGCCACCTAATAAGTCCCCAGGCCCAGATGGATTCCCCAGAGAGTTCTACAAAGCTTTTTGGCCCCAGCTCCGCCCTATCTTCATGCCAATGCTGGAGGATTTCTCCCAGACTTCAATGCACACAGCCCGCATTACAGTGTTGCTAAAAAAGGACAAGGACCCCCTATCCTGCTCGTCCTTCCGGCACCTAAGCTTGTTGGATTTCGACTATAAAATAATTACCAAATTGCTCGACCAAAAGACTAAACACTCTTCTTCCCAAAATAATAAAAGCGGACCAAACTGGATTTATTAGAAACAGATACTCTTCTGATAACATTCGCCGTCTTTTTTATATTATTGATCAAGTAAACGCACAGAAGACCCCTGTCCTGCTGGCCTCACTGGATGCTGAGAAGGCGTTTGACAGGATGGAGTGGAGCTTTCTGTTTTCAGTCTTCGAAAAGTTCAATATGGGCCCAAATTTTATTAAATGGATCAAGTCCCTATACTCTCATCCAAATGCCATGGTGACTACTAATGGACTGAACTCTGACAGATTCCCTCTGGAACGGGGCTCAAGACAAGGGTGCTCGCTGTCCCCCCTGCTCTACTTGTTGGGGGCGGAGCTGATAAGGAGCAATCCAAGTATTATGGGTGTTTCTGCAGGCGGCCTGCAGCACAAGATTTCGCTTTACACGGATGATGTCTTGCTCTACATATCCAACCCTGAGAAATCCCTCCCTCTCATTTTACACACAATTGCTCAGTATGGCAAGTTTTCAGGTTATAAGATCAATTTTAACAAATCCACTGTCTGCCCTCTCAATATTACACTCACCAGCTCTATGAAGACACTATGTCCTTTCCAATGGAAAACACAGGGGTTTCAATACCTCGGGATCTTCATAACACCAGATCTGAATAGCCTTTTTAAGGAAAATTATCTTCCACTCCTGAATCGAATCAAGAACGATCTCCAAACCTGGATCTCCCTCCCAATTAGCTTAGTAGGAAGAATTAATGTCATCCGTATGAACGTACCCCTAGACTGAACTACTTATTTCAGATGCTCCCATGCTATCTCCCAGTTTCCTTCTTCAAAACAACTAACCAAAGCATCACCAAATGTATATGGGGCAATAAAAAACCTAGGATCAAGTTTTACACTCTATTGAAACATGAATCTAAGGGTGGTCTTGCCCTTCCCTCCCTTCAATTGTACTACTGGTCTGCCCAAATCCGCAACATGCTAACATGGATCACAAACAGACAAGAGTCAACGTGTATTCAGATAGAAGCCCAATCCTGCGGTTCATTGCCCTTAAGCTCAATTATATTCATTAAAAACTTTAGTGAAGTGGGCAACATAGCCAAAACCTTTGTGATTTACAGCACCCTACTAGTGTGGAGGGACTGTAAGAAATACCTGGGCATTTCCTCCCAAATATGTTCTCACTCGCCTATAGTAGGCAACCCAGACTTGCCAAAAGCCCTGAGGGATGCCAACTTTAATCTTTGGCATACTCTAGGAATCAGGACCTTTTCAGACCTATTTCATCAGAAAACCACTACACTGAAATCCTTTCAAGAGCTCTGCAGTGAATTCGATGTGCCAAGATCCAATTTTTTTAAATATCTTCAAATTAGACATGTAATTTCCTCATTTACCTCCAAGAGGAGGTTTAGAACTCAGTTGAATGAAGTTGAAACCCTTCTTGTCACAGCACAATCCATTAAAGGCAAAATATCTTACATCTATAGACTCCTTTCTGAGAAAGGAGGCTCCTCCTTTACTCCTTTGAAAATAATCTGGGAAAAGGACCTTGGTCTGACTATCAGTGATGAGTTATGGGCGGAGGTTTGCGACAGGATATACTGCTCCTCTACTAATGTAAAAATGAAAGAATCTAATTACAAATTTTTGTACAAATTTTATTATACTCCTTTGAGACTCCATAGAATGAAAACAGATATGTATCTTAACTGTAAAAGATGTACCTCTGAAAGTGGAACCTATATGCATGTATTTTGGAGATGTAGAGAGATTGCCAGATTATACACACTGCTGCACAGAAAATACTGTACAGTTTGATATGACCCCGTGTATCTATCTCCTTAATGCCCAGCAGGACTTTGTTCTTGATCCTGACAGAGAAAATTTGCTTATGACTATTACATACTTTGCTAAGAAATGTATTCTTCTATTGTGGGCCTCTAATACCCCTCCTACATTTAAAATGTGGATTGACCAGATTGTTGGCTTTCTTCCTCTTGAAAAGCTCACTTATGACCTCCACAAGAGACAGCCCAAGTTTGATAGACTCTGGTCTCCACTACTCAACTATATTTCAAACTGGACAGAGTGAACGGGGTGACTAGGGAAATGCGCAGATACATGTTGTGTAAGGTACTGTAAAACCTAAAAACGAATTATTGGCCCGTCATCTCAGCAAATGCTAGAAATAGCTGATAAGAACCTTGATAGTGCTGCTGCAAGTGTTATATATGTTTTTTTTGTGTTTTTATTTTAACTTTGTTTTTGAGTATGTGTGCGTATGTATGTATGTATGTATGTATGTATGGGTATGTATGTATGTATATATATATATATATATATATATATATATATATATATATATATATATATGCACCAAGGAAAATAAATAGATTAAGAAAAATAAGTGTTTTTATTTGACTTTATCTTTAATTTTAATTGTATTTTTATTTTTTCAAATGTATTATTATATTTTTTGACTTTTTATTTTTTATTTTTTTAAGCCTGTCACATCTGTGAATGTGGAATGTGTTTTGTTGGTTGATTGAAAAACAAGAAAACTTAACAAAACTTTAAATTGAAAAAAAGAAAAGGGCAATTCCACAAAAACAGAATGATTCTGAGACTCTGATTTTTTTTTACTTTAAAATGTTTGCAAAACAATAAACAATTATTTAAAATTAAACTAACCATACTGTATACACTCTACACTCTATACTCTATACGCAATGACTACTTTTAACAATTTCCACTGAACATTTTACAAAAACACATTTACTTGTAGTACAGTGCAGATACAAAGTTTGGAAACAGAATGACAGCAGTTACAGCACAAACCTAATTTCTGTTACCAAACTTTGCATATGCACTGTTCTTCAAGGAAATGTGTTTTTGTCAAATTTTCACTGGAAATTGTTGAAAGGAGTCATTGTGTATAGAATTGTATGGTTTGTTAAACTTTGCATTTATTGTTTTTTGTTTGACATACATTTTAAATGGAAAAATCGGAGTCTTAGCGTCATTCCGTTACATGGAATTGCCTAGAAACTGAGACATAGCCCAAGCATCATCGTCGTCATTGTTGTTGCTGATGATGATTTTTCAGTGATGCATGCTTTCAGGGGTGGTGCAGTAGACCTAGCATTTTAGTTGCAAATGCTTGCTCTTCAATCCCTTGTAGAGAGTCTAGTTGAACAGCATGTTGAAGAAAACTAATGGGCAGCAGCCGGTCACTGTATTTTGTGATTGCATCTCATGTATTATCATAAAGGCACTGCTAAGGTTTTAATTTTTGTTTCATGTGTTTCAAGACATGAAGAATGATCCATCCTTGCTGGTCAACAATATAAAACACTCCTCATGCCAAGTTTGGCCAAGTAGATGTAAAAAATGTTGTCGAATCGAACTGTCAGGGGAACATATTGAGACCATTTCGTTTTTGTTGGTTTTTCCGCAAGGTTTTCCCACTGTCTGCAATAAACAGCAGAAGTAGCACTTTGATGAGGTGTAAAGACAAGCTTTCTCTCTGTGAACAGAGAACAGGGAGTGTTTCTATCTTCATATATGTGATTGGGAACATGAATCAGGCTTGTGGCCAGATGAGTGAAGGGGCCATGCAGGCTTGTTGAGAAACCCAATATGCAGCCTTTGGACTGTGCGACAGCCCTACCCACTCTGGACCGCTGCCAGCTCCTCCAGGAATCTCTGGACACTAATCAAATGTGAATGCCCAGAACAGCTGTAATTCACCATTCCCGTTGTGTGGTGGAGCTTATTATGAAAATTATGTTTGGTGTAAATGGTAAAAAAATAAGACAAATAAATGCAATTGTACCCCTCTACCCCTCCAGCTCACATTGTGTTCCTGTGTTTGTCTGTGCATTAGCACTTTTTGGACTTGGCAGTCCTCTGTGTTGTGTGTTGTTCATGATAATAAAGTGCTATGTTTATAGGGCATGAGCAGTTAGAGTGGTTGTTTGTCTGTCTTTTGAGTCCATTGCTTAATTAATCAGAAGGTGGAGATGGCTACAGTAAATTCATATTCATGAGCAATCAAGGCTGTTTTATCACAGACCTAAACATCCATTAAAACAGTGTTGAGGCTCAGTCAAAATCAGATTTGAGATAGTAGTGTCTGAAACCTCCAGCCTGAAACCACTGCTATTGAATGCCCATTACCCATTCTTATGTAGGCCAGTTGGTGATGTCATGTTTGATGTAGGTACCACACACACACACACATACAGACACAGATTCTCATTAAACAAATAAGCTTTTTTTGTACATATTTGGTCTTCATTCTTTCTTTTTTTTTTACCTTTTCACAAATCTTCTGCAAGAAGTAAGCTATACAACAGGCCATGTTTGTAATGGCTCAATAATATTTTCTGGAGAGTCAATGTTGGGGTAAATTCCCTTTCTAGGAGGATACTGCTTATCTCAGATAATCCATAGTTCCCTACTTCACAGTGTGCTGATGTCCGTGTGCACACCACAATACGTCTAACATTTCTACATGCCTTCAATGCCTTTTTCCACCACCAACAGATTTTTACAAGGGCACCTAAACACCCTCAGAATGTCAAGAAAAAAAGCCCTGGGATTTGTCCTGACACTGCATTTATTACATCAAATCCTATTTCAAATCCATTCTGACTCTGCACTGTGTGTGTTATGAGAAGGGACAACGACCAGCTCGGTGTGAAGGCTATGATGAAGCCAGAGCATGTGTTTGCATTGAGGGGGGTGGCGAAATGCAGGGTGGATAGATAATTATGCTTGTTCTGGGGAGAGGCTGCACTCAAAAACAGAGCATGCCTGTGGAGAGGGTATAACTGTCTTCTTGTTCCATTAGAACAAGTCAAGCAAGAGCAGTCCATCTCCATCATTTTCATATCCCCTGTTCTATCTTACTGTTGCTCATAAACACACAACATTCTATGTTGTTCAAGAAGGTGAGTTTACGGTGTTGTTACATACTTGCCAAATAAATAAAGTGATGTGCTGATATTTCCCCTCTTTCCCCTCTTTCCCCTCTTTCTTTGCAGGGAAGATGAGAAGGAATATGCACTGAAACAAATTGAAGGCACTGGAATATCGATGTCTGCTTGCAGGGAAATCGCTGTAAGTTAAGATACTGCTTAAAGGCGCTGATTTGTCCTTTATTTAGTCCTTTCTCCTATCAATGCTATTTTCCTTTCTACTGTGCTTTCTGTCTCCTACAATAAGGTCTTATGTGTAGTCGCTGCATCATGCCATCACTTGGCTCTTGCCTCAGACTGATGCTATATAAACGAGTAGAGACCTAAGAACTGTTCTAAGAACGGTTCTACTTTGACTGTAGAGTGTAATCCTGCACCGATGTGCTTCCAGGATTGTAATAGCCCAGGAGTTGTATCTGTGTGGTGCAGTGTTCCTAATGGCTGAGGCATAAGCAATAGAGACATCACCATGGCCATGTAAACATGATCTATACCAGTACTCAAGTGCTTGGCAAGATACACATTGTAGGAGAACAATAAAGGTCTGCACATTTTATGGCTCCCACATATCTGCTGTATAGAGTTCAGGCCTTCAATATGTTAACCAATACGATCTCTCTGCAAATAGATAAACACACACGAACCTTGTGAATAGGCCATCCACCCAGCTACTCTTTGCTTACACTCAGCTGTCACTTTTTATTTTTCACGTGCTCTTTAGGTTATTCCTAACCCAGTGTTAACCTTTTACACTCGTGGGAATTGGCCCATATGGATAGGGCTAAACTGAAATGTTTCTTAAATAGAAAATATGAAAAGCATATGCATAACAATGGTATCAATTTAAAGGGCACAGTTTTGAGATTATGGGGAAATTATAATACCAAAGTTGAGGACACAACAGTTCACAAGACTGAATCCAAACATTCCACTGGTAATTTTATGTGCATTTTACATTTACTGTACTTTTCACCGCATTTGCTGATAACGAAATCTGAAAATACTCTGGATATATATTCAGTTACATGATAAGACTATTCCTGGAAAATGTGGAGTAGGAGCACGATAAGACAAAATAAGGACTTGAGTGAAGACGAACTGGTCTCCTTGTCGTCACCACACACCTCTCCACAGTGTGCACAGTTCCTAAGCAGTTTTAATGCACTTTTCAATTATAAGGTGCTTTTTTTTTGCTCTCCTAGCTGTGCCATTGAGGAACCAGGACAAGCACACTGGTAGTTATTTTGTTTGGAACAACAACAGCCCATCATAAATCACAATCTGGATCAGGTGGGCATCATTTGAAAGCTTGTTTTGTTGCCAACATGACTAGCTAAGTTATACAATACAATCTTACAGTGTTAGGCTTTCACAGGGCAATTCAGAGAAACAGATCATCATTTTGGTGCACATAGAACGGAGTCATGCGTGCATTCAGGTGCGTGCAGTCAGGTGCGTGCATTCAGGTGCATGTTCTGCGGCAAATTTTCTTCACAATAAACAAACAGGCTCATTCTGTTCAGAACAACCCAGTATGACGACATGTTAACTTGTAACTGTACATCAACATAGTGATCATAAACGTTGACACTGTATATGACATTACTTTTATGATTTGGAGATGTGAAGAGCATATTTGGATTCAAGGGTGGTCTGGCTTGCTTGTATGACATCAAAGCATATTTATTATGATCCTCAACATCTCATCTTTCAAAATACATTGAATCCTCTTAAATTAAAGCATTTCCCTCACTCAAACAACAAAAAACCTATACAGCGCTGTGAAGTGCAGGGCTTGAGCGCTGATGTCATGTATAGCATGTTACCGATTTTCAACCCGTATATAGGTACAAGTGTAAAGGGTTAAGCAATAAGCAGTCCAAGAACACATACTGCGTTGGTTTACTTTCAGCGCTAGTGTAGCCTTATCTAAAAACAGGAAGGCAGATACTCTTTAAGTGTACATGGGGATTATTGCTAACACATAATACTGTAGGAGAGTGTTATTAGGCTATTTGTGCTGAGAGGTGAGTGTCATCTGAAGCCATATCTGTGTGTCATTCATCTAGTTCTCTGTGAGGAACAGCAGATCGTCAGAATGTGGTCCTTGTGACAGGTGAGCTGACTGGGTTATTTAATGTTACAGTATGTACGTCAGTTTTCCACCTACCAACTTCTCTGGGAATGTGCTATGTGATCCACTCATTGTCAGAATGTTGTATTGTGGTACACTAGTTGTTGCGGTGACAAACCTGCTGTGTTTCTACCCACAATACAGCCAAACTTACTCAGTGGATGATGATTGACTACCCACTGTGAAAGTAGATAGAATGTGTATATTATTGTTTGGCTGACTAATCTTAAAGAATAAATGGTTATTGGTGGGGCGGGACACAATATTAGTGCTCTATAGACTGTCAACAGAATAGTTAATTTCATCTCCATTTGGAGGTAAGGTAAATAAGGAGTCTTAATTTGAACAGAGGTGTAGGTGTGTGTTGGTTACAAACCGCTGCCTCAGCTCTGACTGCACAGTACTGCAGAAATGGACTGAATGACTGGATGAGGTCCATCTGGCCCTGTCTACAGAAAGTAAATATGGGTGTTTAGTTGGTGATCTGACCCAGTATTGGTCGTCTAGCTAGCGTGTCTAGTCTGTTCTGCTTCCACAACACACCTATCCCTGTCTCTCTCCACGGTGGATCCAATCATCCTGGGCTATGATCATGTGTAACCGACTCGGTTACTGCTCTGATGTTCTCTCTCTCCTGGCGCTGTCCTCTAGTTTGTGCTACAGCAGACTGAACTGTCAGAGAGCACAGAGTTCTGACCCCACGGACAATTATTCCTTCATGTGATCTCTGATTCTTATTCATTGTACAATAAACTGTTGTATTAGTCAGCCCTGTGTCACCACTGGCTGGCTTCCCCTCATGGAAAGGTGACTCATGACTTTCATAACTTGTAATGCTGTTGATGCTTTTAACACCTTGCTGTAAAATTGCCCACAGGTCAATTCATGAATTTCAATTGCTTTTTGGCCTTGCTATGGGATTGACCCAGACCCAGTGGATGCCCTCACCCAGGGGGGAATGGAGGAAAGCAGTGGCTCTGTAACAGAAAACAAGTGTTGTCAGGTAGCTGTGGCTCTGTATCAGAAAACAAGTGTTGTCAGGTAGCTGTAGCTCTGCATCAGAAAACAAGTGTTTTCAGGTAGCTGTGGCTCTGTATCAGAAAACAAGTGTTGTCAGGTAGCTATGGCTCTGCATCAGAAAACAAGTGTTGTCAGGTAGCTATGGCTCTGCATCAGAAAGCAAGTGTTGTCAGGTAGCTATGGCTCTGCATCAGAAAACAAGTCAGGTAGCTATGGCTCTGCATCAGAAAACAAGTGTTGTCAGGTAGCTATGGCTCTGCATCAGAAAACAAGTGTTTTCAGGTAGCTATGGCTCTGCATCAGAAAACAAGTGTTGTCATATAGCTATGGCTCTGCATCAGAAAACAAGTGTTTTCAGGTAGCTATGGCTCTGCATCAGAAAACAAGTGTTTTCAGGTAGCTATGGCTCTGTATCAGAAAACAAGTGTTGTCAGGTAGCTATGGCTCTGCATCAGAAAACAAGTGTTGTCAGGTAGCTATGGCTCTGCGTCAGAAAACAAGTGTTGTCAGGTAGCTATGGCTCTGCATCAGAAAACAAGTGTTTTCAGGTAGCTATGGGTCTGCATCAGAAAACAAGTCTTTTCAGGTAGCTATGGGTCTGCATCAGAAAACAAGTCTTTTCAGGTAGCTGTGCAAACTCAACTCCGTCAATAGATCTCTACGGAGTTGAGTTGAGACGAGTGTCTAACACAACATAACACTATTAGCTAGAAAGGTAACTCCAAACACATTTTCACTAAGAGCAGCTGTTTAGCTGGTTAAACAAAGGTTAGCCATGTGTTGGCAAGGATGTATGTCCAAGTCAAGACATCTTATCAGCAGCCAGTGGCACTTGCCACACTGCTAGCCTATTCGCCGGTGCTTTTTCAAAGCCTATGTCAGATATTCCAGTGAGTGTAATTGGCTCAAATGAGTGTAATTTGCTCACAATTAGGAGTTGAGAAATGAAGTTCACATCATTAGAAAGAAGATATTATCTTATTTTCTACTGTAGGTATGTAGTTCAAAATGTGTTTATTCTGTTGTTGATAGCGATATATATATATATGTTTTTGATGACATTTTCACCTGAACAAAAGGAATATCTATGTAAGAATACTGTTCATGGACTACAGCTCACATTCAATACTATAGTCTCCTCCAAGCTCAGGACCCTGGGACTGAACATGGATCGTGGACTACAGGAAACAGAGGGGCGAGCATGCCCCCATCCACATCGATGGGGTTGTAGTGGAGTGGGTTCGAGAGCGGAGTTGAGTTGAGGAATTAACATGGTCCACACACACCCACACAGTTGTGAAGAGGGCACGACAACACCTCTTCCCCCTTAGGAGGCTGAAAAGATTTGGCACGGGCCCTCAGATCCTCAAAAAGTTCTACAGCTGCACCATTGAGAGCATCATGACTGGCTGCACCGCTGCTTGGTACGTCAACTTCAAGGCACCTGACTGCAACGCGCTACAGAGGGTGGTGAATACGGCCCAGTACATCATTGGGGCCGAGCTCCCTGCCATCCAGGACCTATATATCAGGAAGTGTTAGAGAAAGGTCCACATGCAAAGACTCCAGCCACCCAAGCCATAGACTGCTCTCTCTGCTACCGCACGGGAAGCAGGACCAGTGCTGGAACCAACAGGACCTTAAATCGCTTCTACCCACAAGCCATAAGACTGCTAGACAAGACTGCTAGATATCAAATGGCTTCCCAGACTGGATGTATTTCAAGGCCTACCTTCAAACTCAGTGCCTCTTTGCTTGACATCATGGGAAAATCAAAATAAATCAGCCAAGACCTCAGAAAAACAATTGCAGACCTCCACAAGCCTGATTCATCCTTGGGAGCCATTTCCAAACGCCTGAAGGTACCACGTTCATCTGTACAAACAACAGTACACAAGAATTAACACCATGGGACCACACAGCGGTCATACCGCTCAGGAAGGAGACACGTTCTGTCTCCTAAAGATGAACGTACTTTGGTGCGAACAGTGCAAATCAATCGCAGAACAACAGCAAAGGACATTGTGAAGATGCTGGAGGAAACAGGTACAAAAGTATCTATATCCACAGTAAAAATGAGTCCTATATCGACATAACTTGAAAGGCCGCTCAGCAAGGAAGAAGCCACTTCTCCAAAACCGCCATAAAAAAGCCAGACTACGGTTTGCAATTGCACATGGAGACAAATATTGTACTTTTTGTAGAAATGTCCTCTGGTCTGATGAAACAAAAATAGAACTGTTTGGCCATAATGACCATCGTTATGTTTGGAGGAAAAAGGGGGAAGCCTGCAAGCCGAAAAACACCATCTCAACCGTGAAGCATTTGGGGTGGCAGCACCATGTTGTGGGGGTGCATTGCTGCAGGAGGGATGGGTGCACTTCACAAAATAGATGGCATCAAGACGCAGAACAATAATGTGGATATATTGAAGCAACATCTCAAGACATCGGTCAGGAAGTTAAAGCTTGGTCGCAAATGGGTCTTCCAAATGGACAATGACCCCAAGCATACTTCCAAAGTTGTCGCAAAATGGCTTAAGGACAACAAAGACAAGGTATTGGAGTGGCCATCACAAAGCCCTGACCTCAATCCCATAGACAATTTGTGGGCAGAACTGAAAAAGCATGTGTGAGTAAGGAGGCCTACAAACCTGACTCAGTTACATGAGCTCTGTCAGGAGGAATGGGCCAAAAATCACCCAACTTATTGTGGGAAGCTTCTGGAAGGCAACCCAAAACTTTTGACTAAAGTTAAACTATTTAAAGGCAATGCTACCAAATACTAATTGAGTGCATGTAAACTTCTGACCCACTGGGAATGTGATGAAAGAAATAAAAACTGAAATATATCATTCTCTCTACTACTATTCTGGCATTTCACATTCTCAAAATAAAGTAGTGATCCTTACTGACCTAAAACAGGGCATTTATACTAGGATTAAATGTCAGGAATTGTGAAAAACTGAGTTGAAATGTATTTGGCTAAGGTGTATGTAAACTTCCGACTTCAACTGTAGCTAGTTTTTCTATGCCCCGGCAGGACAGGATGGCAGTGTTGGGTACGCTCAAGGGGGGCGGAGTGTGTCTCTTTGTCAACAACAGCTGGTGTTCAATCTCTATGTAACGACTGTTGGAAGGAGTGGAGGACCAAGGTGCAGCGGGGTACGATGCTGGCACTAATACCGCACTCAATGATCTGTATAGGGCCATAAGCAAACAACAAAATGCTCATCCAGAGGCAGCGCTCCTAGTTGCCGATGATTTTAATGCAGGAAAACTGAAATCCGTTTTACCTTCTACCAGCTTGTCACCTGTGGAACTAGATGCGAAAAAACTCTTGATCAGCGTCACTCCAAACACAGAGACGCATACAAAGTGCTCCCTCACCCTCCATTTGGCTAATCTGACCGTAACTCTATCCTCTTGATTCCTGCTTACAAGGAAAAACTCAGGAAGTACCAGTAACCCGCTTATTACGGAAGTGGCCTGATGAAGCGGTGCTAAGCTACAAGACTGTTTCACTAACACAGACTGGAATATGTTCCGGGACATTGATGGTATTGAGGAATATACCACATCAGTCAGTCACGGCTTCATTAATAAGTGCATCGACGACATCATCCCAACAGCGACCGTATGTACAGTACATATCCCAACAATAATCTATGGATAACAGGTAACATCCACACTGAGCTAAAAGGCTAGAGCTGCAGCTTTCAAGGAATTGGACACTAACTCGGACGCTTATAAGAAATCCCACTATGTCCTCCGATGAACCATCAAACAGGCAAAGCATCAATACAGAACTAAGATCGAATCCTCGTCAGATGTGGCAGAGCTTGCAAATGATCACAGATTACAAAGGAAATCCCAGCCGCGAGCTGCCTAGAGACAGGAGCATACCAGATGAGCTAAATACCTTCTATGCTCGCTTCGAGGCAAGCAACACTGGACCATGCGTGAGAGCACCACCTGATGTGGGTAAAACAGCCTACACTCTTTTGGGAAGGCTTTCCACTAGATGTTGAAACATTGCTCTGGGGACTTGCTTCCATTCATCCACAAGAGCATTAGTGATGTCGGGGACTGATATTGGGCGATTAGTCCTTGCTCGCAGTCTGCGCTCCAATTCATCCCCAAACTGTTTGATGGAGTCGAGGTCAGGGCTCTGTGCAGGCCTGTCAAGTTCTTCCACACCGATCACGAAAACCATTTCTGTATGGACCTTACTGAGTACCATGCTCCATATTTTCTAGCATAGTGGTGGTTGCATGATGTTATGTGTATGCTTGTAATCGTTAAGGACTGGGGAGTTTTAAGTATAAAAAAAAAACAGATTGGAGCTAAGCACAGGAAAAATCCTAGAGGAAAACCTGGTTCCACCAGACACTGGGAGATGAATCCACCTTTCAGCAAGACAATAACCTAAAACACAAGGCCAAACCTACCCTGGAGTTGTTACCAAGAAGACAGTGAATGTTCCTGAGTTGCCGAGTTACAGTTTTGACTTAAATCTACTTGAAAATCTATGGCAAGACCTGAAAAGAGCTTGAATAATTTTGAAAAGAATCATGGCAAACGTTGCACAATCCAGGTGTGGAAAGCTGTTAGGGACTAAGGCAGAAAGACTCACAGCTGTAATCGTTGCTAACAATGATTCTAACAAGTATTGACAAAGGGCGTTGAATGCTTACGTAAAGAAGATATATTAGTGTTTCATTTTTCATAAATGTTTTACAAATGTTTTTCTTCCACTTTGACATTAGAGTATTTTGTATCAATCGTTAACAAAAAAATACAATTAAATCCATTTGATCCCACTTTGTGTCACAATATTTTTGGGAAAAAGTCAAGGGGTGTAAATATTTTCTGAAGGCACTGTACATATCTACCTCAGTACCTCGTACCCCTGCACATGGACTCGGTACTGATACCCCTTGTATATAACCAAGTTACCAATGTGTTTCTATTATTACTTTTATTATTACGTGTTTCACTTTTCTAATATTTCTCTATTTTCTATCTCTCTTCATTGTTGGGAAGGGCCCGTAAGTAAGCATTTCACTGTTAGTCCACACCAGTTGTTTACGAAGCATTTGATGAATACAATTTGATTTGATTTGACTAGGCCTTAGGGTTGCAAAATTCTGGGAACTTTCAATAAATTCCATGGTTTTCCAGAAATCCTGGTTGGAGGATTCCGGACGTCCTGCTTATTCCCTCCTGATTCCGAGAATCTTCCAACCCCGACTGAGCTTGAGAGAGACCAGAGAATGACAAATCTAAAGATATGTTTAATACAATGCTACTACTGTATCTAGTAAAAGTTGTGAGCGAAAAAGGCCTGAGAACTCACTGAGAAACCCCATCAACTACATAGACAAAGGTCACATATGGCTCAATTGGTAGAGCATGGTGCTTGCAACGCCAAGGTTGTGGGTTCGATTCCCTCGGTGGACCAGTACGGATAATGCATGCACTCACTACTGTAAGCTGCTCTGGATAAGATAAATTACTCAAATGTAAAAAATATAAACTGACCTGAGTGAAAGTGAGCATTTGTTCTTTAGGAAGGCTCACAACACTCTGAAGCCTCCATAGGTCAGTATACTTTGTGAGGACTTTTATCTGAACATGGTCTGCTTTGTCACCGTGGTTTAAGGGGTGAGCGAGGTTGAACTTGAATCCTCCCTGACTGTTACGCAACCAGCTGCTTTAAGCTCTCTTTCAACAACCAGCTCAATGGCAGTGCACAGTGCAATGGTGACATGTGGATCCTTTGATCCAGATGAGTTGCAGGGCCCTGCCTAATTCAATCAATGAATATGCATGTAATCTGGTTTCATGTCAACACATTACCCCAAAACGACTACAGGTGAGGAAACATTACCCGACACATTATGTAAAAGCCTGAATAAATTAATTCGAAAGATCGATCAATTTCAAAAAGGTACAGTACATTCAGTTCTTAAACTATTTTGCACGTAATGATTTTTCCACAACTTCTGAAGGGACATACCAACACGGAAAAAGTCAAAAAGATCCTCAAGCCATTTGAATGCACAAAACCAATAACACATGGCAGAAAAACATCCCTCAAGTCAGTCGTGAATGTGGCATGCCAAACGTTAAACTCTAGCACAGTTAGAGTTTATGGGCGACCGGGGGGTTGTTGGTGACACAAAGAGTCTATTGTTCTGTTTAAGCGAAACTGGTCTGAGAGACTTTGAGCAAAATCCATTTCTTGTGGCTCTTAACTTCAGCTGGCGACCCTCAAGGTGTTTTCGTCTGATGGTGAGAGCCTCCTGTTGCACTGCTCACATCCGGCTTCACCTGTATTCCACTACTGAGCTCTGGCGCCCCTGACTGACGCCTTTCCTTGACAGCTGTTCCCTTCCCTGGACTTTCGGGGCTAGGGTCCACCTTCTGGGGTTCCCTCACCTGACTAGACCCATCTGGATGCATTCTTCCCTGGACTTTCGGGGCTAGGGTCCACCTTCTGGGGTTCCCTCACCTGACTAGACCCATCTGGATGCATTCTTTGAGAACATGAATGTTATCATGTGCTATTATCAGCTTCCAGGGGTAGGAGACATAGTGTGAGATCAGATAGTAGAATAACATAATGACCAGGTTTACCAGGAAACTAGCTGAGTAAACTCAACTCCATCCAGCGATATGTCTACGGAGTTGAGCCGAATGTACCGCCATAAAGTTGGCGACTTCAAACTTGCACTACCACTCAATACTTCTATAAATATCCATTATTTAGACCCCCTGCTGTACCTGTATTTGTCCTGATTTATATAGAGCAGCGGTATTCAACCATGGGTCTGTGGCCGTGGAGGTACAGCAGGGGGTCCACGAAAATATATTATAAAAGGTCTATTATTATTATTATTTTATCAAATCAAATTTAATTTGTCACATGCTTTGTAAACAAGTCTAGACTAACAGTGAAAAATGCTTACTTACGGGTCCTTTTCCAACAATGCTGAGTTAAAGATAAAGTAAAAAATATATATATAGAAATAGTGACACGAGGAATAAATACACAGTGAATAACAATAACGAGTAAAAATAACGTGGCTATACACCAGTGGTACCAAGTCAATGTGCAGAGGTACGAGGTGATTGAGGTAGCTATGTACACTGAATTAAAATATAAATGCAACATGCCACAATTTCAAATATTTGACTGAGTTACAGTTCATATAAGGAAATCAGTCAATTGAAATGAATTAATTAGGCCCTAATCTATGGATTTCACATGACTGGGAATATATACATCTGTTGGTCACAGATTCCTTTAAAAAAAAAGTAGGGGCATGGATCAGAAAAACAGTCAGTATCTGCTGTGACCACCATTTGGCTCATACAGCGTGACACATCTCCTTCCCATAGAGTTGATCAGGCTGTTGATTGTGGCCTGTGGAATGTTGTCCCACTCCTCTTCGATGGCTGTGCGAAGTTGATGGATATTGGCAGTAACTGGAACACGCTGTCGTACACGTTGATCCAGGGCATCCCAAACATGCTCAATGGGTGACATGTCTGGTGAGTATGCCGGCCATGGAAGAACTTGGACAGTTTCAGGAATTGTGTACAGATCCTTGTGACATGGGCCCGTGCATTATCATGCTGAAACATGAGGTGATGGCGGCTATGGATAGCACAACAATGGGCATCAGGATCTCATCACAGTATCTCTGTGCATTCCAATTGCCATCGATAAAATGCAATTGTGTTTGTTGTCAATTGCTTATGCCTAACCATACCATAACCCCACCGCCACCATGGGGCACTCTGTTCACAACGTTGACATCAGCAAACCGCTCGCCCACACGACGCCACATACGCTGTCTGCCATCTGCCCGGTACAGTTGAAACCGGGATTCATCCGTGACGAGCACACCTCTCCAGCGTGCCAGTGGCCATCAAAGGTGAGCATTTGCCCAAGGTCAAGACCCTGGTGAGGATGACGAGCACGCAGATGAGCTTCCCTGAGAAGGTTTCTGACAGTTTGTGCAGAAATTCTTCGGTTATGCAATCGCGCAGGTGAAGAAGCCGGATGTAGAGGTCCTGGGCTGGAGAAGTTACATGTGCTCTGCGGTTGTGAGGCCAGTTAGACGTACTGACAAGTTCTCTAAAATGATGTTGTATGCGGCTTATGGTAGAAATGAACATTAAATTATCTGGCAACCGCTCTGGTAGACATTCTTGCAGTCAGCATGCTCCCTCAAAACTTGAGACATCTGTGGCATTGTGTTGTGTGACAAAACTGCACATTTTAGAGTGGCCTTTTATTGTCCCCAGCACAAGGTGAACTTTTGTAATGACCGTGCTGTTTAATCAGCTTCTTGATATACCACACCTGTCAGGTGGATTATCTTGGCAAAGGAGAAATGCTCACTAACAGGGATGTAAAAAAATTTGTGCACAGAATTTGAAAGAAATAAGCTTTTTGTGCGTATGTAAAATTATTTCAGCTCATGAAACATGGGAACAACACTTTACATGTTGCGTTTATATTTTTGTTCAGTGCACATATACAGTGCCTTGAGGAAGTATTCACACCACTTGACTTTTTCCATATTTTATTGTGTTACAGCCTGAATTTAAAATGGATGAAATGTATATTTCTTGTCACTGGCCTACACACCAAAACAAGTCAAGGGGTGTGAATACTTTCTGAAGGCCCAGGTAAAGTGACTAGGCAACAGGATAGATAATAGACGGTAGCTGAAGCGTATGTGGTGAGTGTGAAAGTGTGTGTGTGAGAGAGTGTGTGCGTGTCCTCAGTGTACATGTGTGTGTGTGCAGTATATGTGTGTGTTGGGGTGTCAGCATAAGTATGTGTGAGTGTGTGGGTAGAATCCAGTGTGTGTGCATAGAGTCAATGCAAGAGAGTTAGTGCAAAAGGGTCAATGTAGATAGTCTGGGAAGCCATTTGATATCTAGCAGTCTTGTCCAACAGTCTTATGGCTTGTGGGTAGAAGCGATTCAAGGTCCTGTTGGTTCCAGCACTGGTCCTGCTTCCCGTGCGGTAGCAGAGAGAGCAGTCTATGGCTTGGGTGGCTGGAGTCTTTGCATGTGGACCTTTCTCTAACACTGCCTGATATATAGGTCCTGGATGGCAGGGAGCTCGGCCCCAATGATGTACTGGGCCGTATTCACCACCCTCTGTAGCGCGTTGCAGTCAGGTGCCTTGAAGTTGACGTACCAAGCAGCGGTGCAGCCAGTCATGATGCTCTCAATGGTGCAGCTGTAGAACTTTTTGAGGATCTGAGGGCCCGTGCCAAATCTTTTCAGCCTCCTAAGGGGGAAGAGGTGTTGTCGTGCCCTCTTCACAACTGTGTGGGTGTGTGTGGACCATGTTAATTCCTCAACTCAACTCCGCTCTCGAACCCACTCCACTACAACCCCATCGATGTGGATGGTGGCGTGCTCGCCCCTCTGTTTCCTGTAGTCCACGATCCATGTTCAGTCCCAGGGTCCTGAGCTTGGAGGAGACTATAGTATTGAATGTGAGCTGTAGTCTCCAATTGACTCAAATGATGTCAATTGGCCTATCAGAAGCTTCTAAAGCCATGACATAATTTTTTTTTTTTCCCCCAAGCTGTTTAAAAGCAGTCTACTTCGTGTATGTAAACTGCTGACCCACTGGAATTGTGATACAGTGAATTATAAGTGAAATGATCTGTCTGTAAACAATTGTTGAAAAATTACTTGTGTCATGCACTAAGTAGATGTCCTAACCGACTTGCAAAAACCATAGTTTGTTAACAAGACATTTGTGGAGTGGTTGAAAAATGAGTTTTAATGACTCCAACCTAAGTGTATGTAAACCTCCGACTTCAACTGTTGATGTATATTATCAATGCCCATGTTCAATGTTCATGTTCAGTTCTTCAGATCCCGTTGATAGGATAGTCTTGAACAGAGCTTGTCCAGTTTGTTCTCCAGTGTTTGTACATTCGTCAATAGAACAGAGGGTAGAGGCGGTTTATTTCTCTGCCGTTTCAGTTTCATCAGGGTGCCCACACTTCAACCTCTATATTGTCGTCTCTTTTAAGTGTCAGGGATTAGGGCTGGTCCGGGTTGAGCAGTATGTCCTGCGCCACTGACTCATTGAAGTCGAAATCTTCATCAAAATTTGAGGTTAATGATCACTGTTCTGATGTCCATAAATTATTTTCGATCATAGGAACCGATGGCTGAAACATTATGTACAAAAAAAGTTAAGATCAGCACAAATCAACACAAAATATCAGAATTGGTTAAATGATTTATTTTTTATTTGGTGTTTGGTGATAGGCTTACTTCCCATAAGTGGGCTATTACCGCTGTGGTGTGGCCTGAGGTTTGCCGGTGCTTATTATTTTGTCTGTGACTCATGCAGAAAATCGGAGCAATGTATTAGCAATGAAACACCAAACAGACTGTTATTGTTCAATTCTGGCATCCATTTCACCCAATCTATTTTGAGAATCTAAACTACCAGGTTTAGATTGTTGTTGGTCTAGTTTAGATTTACCATCAGCGGTTGAAACTATTTTGAAAATGCAGTTTCCCTTGAAGCAATTCCTGTTTTTAGTTTATTATCACCAAATGGCTTTTCTTTAAATACAATCAAGGGGACCAGGGTAAATGTCCTTCAGACAAAAACAATGACAACAGTGATTTGCACAACATTTATTTTTTATTCACTCTGTCAACCAGCCAAAGTCAGTGTTATGGCGAGTGAATGAGGACCCAAAAGCGAACTAACTTAAACAGAGCTTCTTTAATAACAAAACATAGGTAGGCTCAGATAGACCGGCAGATTCCGACAGGACAGGACAAGGTTACAGCAAACATGACGATAGTCTGGCTCAGGCATGAAACACAAACAAACAAGAATCCGACAAGGACAGGAGCAGAAACAGAGGGAGATATAGGGACCTAATCAGAGGGAAAAAGGGAACAGGTGGGGAACGGGGTGAATGGGTAGTTAGGAGGAGACAGGGAACAGCTGGGGGAAAGAAGGGGAGAAAAGGTAACCTGACACGACCAGCAGAGGGAGACAGGGTGAAGGGAAAGGACAGAGACAAGACAACATGACAGTACCCCCCCACTCACCGAGCGCCTCCTGGCGCACTCGAGGAGGAAACCTGGCGGCAACGGAGGAAATCCTCGATCAGCGCACGGTCCAGCACGTCCCGAGAGGGAACCCAACTCCTCTCCTCAGGACCGTACCCCTCCCAATCGACAAGGTACTGGTGACCACGGCCCCGAGGACGCATGTCCAAAATCCTGCGGACCCTGTAGATGGGTGCGCCCTCGACAAGGATGGGGGGGGGGGGGGGAAGACGAGCGGGGGCGCGAAGAACGGGCTTAATGCAGGAGACGTGGAAGACCGGGTGGACGCGACGAAGGTATCGCGGAAGAAGAAGTCGAACTGCGACAGGATTAATGACCCGAGAAATACGGAACGGACCAATGAACCGCGGGGTCAACTTGCGAGAAGCCGTCTTAAGGGGAAGGTTCTGAGTGGAGAGCCAAACTCTCTGACCGCGACAATATCTAGGACTCTTAGTTCTACGCTTATTAGCAGCCCTCACAGTCTGCGTCCTATAACGGCAAAGTGCAGACCTGACCCTCTTCCAGGTGCGCTCGCAACGTTGGACAAAAGCCTGAGCGGAGGGGACGCTGGACTCGGCGAACTGAGATGAGAACAGCGGAGGCTGGTACCCGAGGCTACTCTGAAAAGGAGATAGCCCGGTCGCAGACGAAGGAAGCGAGTTGTGGGCGTATTCTGCCCAGGGGAGCTGTTCTGACCAAGACGCAGGGTTGCGAAAAGAAAGACTGCGTAAGATGCGACCAATAGTCTGATTGGCCCGTTCTGCTTGACCGTTAGACTGGGGGTGAAAGCCGGAAGAGAGACTGACGGAAGCCCCAATCAAACGGCAAAACTCCCTCCAAAATTGAGACGTGAATTGCGGACCTCTGTCCGAAACGACGTCTGACGGAAGGCCATGAATTCTGAAAACATTCTCGATGATGATTTGTGCCGTCTCTTTAGCAGAAGGAAGCTTAGCAAGGGGAATGAAATGGGCCGCCTTAGAGAACCTATCGACAACCGTAAGAATAACAGTCTTCCCCGCTGACGAAGGCAGTCCGGTGACAAAATCTAAGGCGATGTGAGACCACGGTCGAGAGGGAATAGGAAGCGGCCTGAGACGGCCGGCAGGAGGAGAGTTACCGGACTTAGTCTGCGCGCAGACCGAACAAGCAGCCACGAAACGACGCGTGTCATGCTCCCGGGTGGGCCACCAAAAACGCTGGCGAATGGAAGCAAGCGTACCCCGAACGCCAGGGTGGCCGGCTAACTTGGCAGAGTGAGCCCACTGAAGAACGGCCAGACGAGTAGGAACGGGAACGAAAAGAAGGTTCCTAGGACAAGCGCGCGGCGACGGAGTGTGAGTGAGCGCTTGTTTTACCTGCCTCTCAATTCCCCAGACAGTCAACCCGACAACACGCCCCTCAGGGAGAATCCCCTCGGGGTCAGTGGAGGCTACTGAAGAACTGAAGAGACGAGACAAAGCATCAGGCTTGGTGTTCTTAGAGCCCGGACGATAAGAAATCACGAACTCGAAACGAGCGAAAAACAGCGCCCAACGCGCCTGACGCGCATTAAGTCGTTTGGCAGAACGGATGTACTCAAGGTTCCTATGGTCAGTCCAAACGACAAAAGGAACGGTCGCCCCCTCCAACCACTGTCGCCATTCGCCTAGGGCTAACCGGATGGCGAGCAGTTCGCGGTTACCCACATCATAGTTACGTTCCGACGGCGACAGGCGATGAGAAAAATACGCGCATGGGTGGACCTTGTCGTCAGAGAGGGAGCGCTGAGAAAGAATGGCTCCCACGCCCACCTCTGACGCGTCAACCTCGACAACGAACTGTCTAGAGACGTCAGGTGTAACAAGGATAGGAGCGGATGTAAAACGATTCTTGAGGAGATCAAAAGCTCCCTGGGCGGAAACGGACCACTTAAAGCACGTCTTGACAGAAGTAAGGGCTGTGAGAGGAGCGGCCACCTGACCGAAATTACGGATGAAACGACGATAGAAGTTCGCGAAGCCGAGAAAGCGCTGCAGCTCGACGCGTGACTTAGGGACGGGCCAATCAATGACAGCTTGGACTTTAGCGGGATCCATCTTAATGCCTTCAGCGGAAATAACAGAACCGAGAAATGTGACGGAGGAGGCATGAAAAGTGCACTTCTCAGCCTTCACAAAAAGACAATTCTCTAAAAGGCGCTGGAGGACACGTCGAACGTGCTGAACATGAATCTGGAGTGACGGTGAAAAAATCAGGATATCGTCAAGGTAAACGAAAACAAAGATGTTCAGCATGTCTCTCAGGACATCATTGACTAATGCCTGAAAGACAGCTGGAGCGTTAGCGAGGCCGAAAGGAAGAACCCGGTATTCAAAGTGCCCTAACGGAGTGTTAAACGCCGTCTTCCACTCGTCCCCCTCCCTGATGCGCACGAGATGGTAAGCGTTACGAAGGTCCAACTTAGTGAAAAACCTGGCTCCCTGCAGGATCTCGAAGGCTGAAGACATAAGAGGAAGCGGATAACGATTCTTAACTGTTATGTCATTCAGCCCTCGATAATCTATGCAGGGGCGCAGAGACCCGTCCTTCTTCTTGACAAAAAAAAACCCCGCTCCGGCGGGAGAGGAGGAGGGGACTATGGTACCGGCGTCAAGAGCTACAGACAAATAATCCTCGAGAGCCTTACGTTCGGGAGCCGACAGAGAGTATAGTCTACCCCGGGGGGGAGTGGTTCCCGGAAGGAGATCAATACTACAATCATACGACCGGTGTGGAGGAAGAGAGGTGGCCCTGGACCGACTGAACACCGTGCGCAGATCGTGATATTCCTCCGGCACCCCTGTCAAATCACCAGGCTCCTCCTGTGAAGAAGAGACAGAGGAAACAGGAGGGATAGCAGACATTAAACATTTCACATGACAAGAGACGTTCCAGGAGAGGATAGAATTACTAGACCAATTAATGGAAGGATTATGACAAACTAGCCAGGGATGGCCCAAAACAACAGGTGTAAAAGGTGAACGAAAAATCAAAAAAGAAATGGTTTCGCTATGATTACCAGAAACAGTGAGGGTTAAAGGTAGCGTCTCACGCTGAATCCTGGGGAGAGGACTACCATCCAGGGCGAACAAGGCCGTGGACTCCCTTAACTGTCTGAGAGGAATGTCATGTTCCCGAGCCCAGGTCTCGTCCATAAAACAGCCCTCCGCCCCAGAGTCTATTAAGGCACTGCAGGAAGCTGACGAACCGGTCCAGCGTAGATGGACCGACAAGGTAGTGCAGGATCTTGAAGGAGAGACAGGAGTAGTAGCGCTCACCAGTAGCCCTCCGCTTACTGATGAGCTCTGGCTTTTACTGGACATGAAGTGACAAAATGACCAGCAGAACCGCAATAGAGACAGAGGCGGTTGGTGATTCTCCGTTCCCTCTCCTTAGTCGAGATGCGGATACCTCCCAGCTGCATAGGCTCAGCTCCCGAGCCGGCAGAGGAAGATGGTAGTGATGCGGAGAGGGGGGCAACGGAGAACGCGAGCTCCTTTCCACGAGCTCGGTGACGCAGATCAACCCGTCGCTCAATGCGAATAGCGAGTTCAATCAGGGAATCCACGCTGGAAGGGACCTCCCGGGAGAGAATCTCATCCTTTACCTCTGCGCGGAGACCCTCCAGAAAACGAGCGAGCAAAGCCGGCTCGTTCCAGCCACTGGAGGCAGCAAGAGTGCGAAACTCAATAGAGTAGTCTGTTATGGATCGATTACCTTGACATAGGGAAGACAGGGCCCTGGAAGCCTCCTCCCCAAAAACAGATCGATCAAAAACCCGTATCATCTCCTCCTTAAAGTCCTGATACTGGTTAGTACACTCAGCCCTTGCCTCCCAGATTGCCGTGCCCCACTCACGAGCCCGTCCAATAAGGAGAGATATGACGTAGGCGACACGAGCAGTGCTCCTGGAGTAAGTGTTGGGCTGGAGAGAAAACACAATATCACACTGGGTGAGGAACGAGCGGCATTCAGTGGGCTCCCCAGAGTAACACGGCGGGTTATTGATTCTGGGCTCCGGAGATTCGAAAGCCCTGGAAGTGGCCGGTGGATCGAGGCGGAGATGGTGAACCTGTTCTGTGAGGTTGGAGACTTGGGTGGCCAGGGTCTCAACGGCATGTCGAGCAGCAGACACTTCCTGCTCGTGTCTGCCTAGCATCGCTCCCTGGATCCCGACGGCTGAGTGGAGAGGATCCGAAGTCGCTGGGTCCATTCTTGGTCGGATTCTTCTGTTATGGCGAGTGAATGAGGACCCAAAAGCGAACTAACTTAAACAGAGCTTCTTTAATAACAAAACATAGGTAGGCTCAGATAGACCGGCAGATTCCGACAGGACAGGACAAGGTTACAGCAAACATGACGATAGTCTGGCTCAGGCATGAAACACAAACAAACAAGAATCCGACAAGGACAGGAGCAGAAACAGAGGGAGATATAGGGACCTAATCAGAGGGAAAAAGGGAACAGGTGGGGAACGGGGTGAATGGGTAGTTAGGAGGAGACAGGGAACAGCTGGGGGAAAGAAGGGGAGAAAAGGTAACCTGACACGACCAGCAGAGGGAGACAGGGTGAAGGGAAAGGACAGAGACAAGACAACATGACAGTCAGCTATTCTTTCCGACCATTCTGATCACTGTGTAAACATTACCATGTTTTAGTTGTGTTTGCAGAGGGAGTGGGTTGGCAGGCACTCTCACTTGGTTGCCATGGATGAAATGACAGTCAGAAGCTAGGTTTCCATCCAAATGTTCATGTGAATATTCTAAAAGCCGCATCAAAACAATATGCACATTTTCCCACCAGAGATGTGCTACCATCAAATTGACTTGTTGCAGATAAAGGGCTGTGCGTGATGATGTAGTGAACATAAAATACCTTTTGTGTTTAAAAACCCATGTATCGGATAAAAAATACAACTTAATTGGGTTTACATCGCATTTTCAACTCTACTGATGGTTTTCTCACCAAAATATGCGTTATATTGCGAGTGTGCACTCTCTGGTATTGGCACGTGCGCTTCAGCCAACAGCGCTGTCTGCCGAGCCAGTTCCCAGACTTAATTCATTTGTTAATTTTTATTTGTCAAACAGCAGCCAAGCATCGATTATCATGTCACCAGAATAAGACCCTCGATATTTATTGGAAATGAGCATCAAGCTCATCACCTTGCACTCTCACCACCCTTTGAAGTGAATTAAAATTGATTTAATCTGTAACCTAATAAATTGCATGCTTTCCCGATTAGTCATAGTGGGAGGACCACACAACATGTCATCTAGTGACTATCATGGTTATTAAATAAATATTTACGTATAAAAGCGTTTAAACCAACATTTTTCGCATAATTCATTTTACCGTCACAAAAGAGCCCTAGTGTATTTAGTTTTGTGGACATTTGGAAAGGTTACCGAAAAATGTTTTGTTTCCATCAGGCCTGTCATGACATATGCTTTAGGTTAGTGACAGTGTGTCCATGCAGGGGAAGATCCTTAGTACTGTAAATATATAAGGAAGACAGTTGTATAATTAAGCAATAACGCCCGAGGAGGTGTGGTATATGGCCAATATACCGCGGATGAGGGCTGTATCCAGGCATTCCGCAACACTTCAAAGCCCTTATTGCTATTATAAACGGGTTACCAATGTAGTTAGATGTTTTGTCATACCCTTGGTATAGGGTCTGATATACCATGTGTGTCAACCAATCAGCATTCAGGGCTCTAACCACCCAGTTTATAAATGGAATTTTGTTTCAGAAGAAGTTAATAAAGGAAAAAATAGAGAGAAGCTATTTTAATGATGATATATAAAAGCAAAGGAGATTCTAATTGAATTGCGCTCTGCTTCAGTATATAGCACACATAAACCACAACATGCATTCTTCAATGGCATTCTAATACGTGCCAAAGAAAACCTGCATGTGGCTATCTATTCTGTCAGAGAATATGCTTCTAGTAGCTACACTAATCTTCCCTGCGCCACAGACCATGGTTACTCAACGACACAGCTTCTAACAGAGTCAGCATGTTCTGGGCAACACAGAATAACAAGAGCAAATGTCTGGCGGCAGCTGAGCAGAGAGAGCAGAATGCTTGCCTTGCCTTTGTTCAGTCTCAGGGAAAAGCTTGGCATGCACATTTCCACACACAGAGCCGTAGTGTTTCACTTGGACCTGTAGTGGTTCTCGGTCCAAAACACACAGCAGCAGCCTGCCTGCTCTGGATTTATCGACCCAGTGCGCTGTAGCCGCATGAAGAACGCCAGCTCGTTAGTCAGTCCCGAGCTGCACCCATAGGGCTTTGGTCAAATATGTGTGCACTACAGGGAACGGTGTGCCATTTTGGAGACAGCTTTCTCCAGGCCCAACTCAGGGAGACACTGTTTTCTTGTGGTTCCTCTCACTCTCTTATCCCCAGATTTGTGACTTGTTTTGACTCGTGCTCGATGAGTGTAATACAAAACCCACATTGATCTAAAACCCTAAATGTGTATAATGTGGTAATGACTGCCAAGGCTTAAATGCCCATAGAAATAGACTGAATTGCAAGCTATTTAAGTTTCCAAGTGTTATGTGGGGTTATATATATGAGCCAGGGGTGGTTAGTGAACTGAAAGCCGATACCTCATGGGTCCAAGTTCATGTGGCCTCTTTAAAGGTGTATTGGCTGTCCTGACAACAGAGGCTGTGCTGACATTTGGCCCATATCCAGCCAGAGCTTTCCCTGTGAAGCTGTTGAAAAACATGACCCATTTTTCCCAGAACAGGCCACGAACAACTGCTCTGTTCTTATATTCTTGCCACACACTCACAATGAGGGTTCTGTGCAATGGTCATGGCCAAATTATTTTTCATGTCTTTTCTTTTGACATATGTTTGGCTGTTTCTGACAGACAAACAGGTTTGATAAGTAGATTTGATACAGGAAACATATACATTGGGATGTACAGCACTTTCACAAAATATTGATTGCACAATACTTTTATGTGTTATGGATCTATCAGATATTGTGTGTAACCTTTATTTAACAAGGCAAGTCACTTAAGAACAAATGATTTTTTACAATGACGGTAGTCCATAAATCGGGACCTTTTGATGGTAATTGCTGCAGTCGTTAATTGACACACTGGGTGTTATGTGGAGCAGAAAACCAGAATCTACATAGATATAATCTCATCTTGATCCCATGAAAGGGCTGAGTCAGAGTTTTTATTTACTCAGTCCAGTAAAATGTCCCCTAGGGCAGCTGCAATCTTGCTTCCTGTGGACCAGAGAGAGAGAGAGTGGATTAAGGGCACCTGATCACGGCAGTGAGGTTTGACTGAGGTGATGCCCTGACAGACAGAGACTGTCCTGATGACATGAAGTCTGTTTCACCACACTGGCTTTGCTCCTCTTCTCTGCTCTCAAATTCACTTGAGAGTGGAGTGATTCTACAAAGGATCCATCCCCTGTGATGGATTTACTGCAATAAGCTCATTGATTCTGTGTCAATGTGGAAGGAGTATTATACTGAAATGCTAAGCTGAAACAACAACACTGTTATTTTCAGTACTCTACTGTACAGTATAATATAATAGATAATATATGCCATTTAGCAAACACTTTTATCCAAAGTACTTACAATCATGCATGCATACATTTTACATATGGGTGGTCCCAGGAATCAAACTCACTATCCTGGTGTTGCAAGCACCATGTTCTACCAACTGAGCTACATAGTCTGGCCTTCCCCCTGGATAAATACAATGTGCATCTTTGCATTTGCCATAACGAAATTACCTCTATACCTTTTGTAGAAGTCATGTGACTGCACGGGATTCCTGTTTGTTAGTTTAGCCGATTATAAAGAGTGCATACTGCTGAACGCCGACCGTTGTGGGGTACTACGAGAAAGCAGTTATACCAGAATTGGTCTGGTGTGGGTGGCTAGTCCTTGTGGCTCTGTGATTCCAGTCAGTGTGGCCAGCATCACAGAGGCAGTGGTCTGCCTGTAAACCCAGGGCTTATTAGCACAATGCCGTGTCATAGCCTAGGGATTAGTTTGTTATTAAACACTAACCTCAATAACCCCCCCTCATTTCCCCCATCCAAAGCCCAAATCAAACTTGCGGCATATACAATCACAGCATTATTCCCCCTGTTCTGTCTCTGCCCCTCCCCCTCACTTTTCAAGCTTCTTACTACAGTACTAGCCTGCCTTGCGGGTAGAACCGAAGGGGGAGACAGGCTGTGTGTGTGCATGGTTGTGTGCGTGTGATATAGTACATTGTCAATGCAGAGAGCCACTCCCCCCTGGCTGTAACCCTGTCTGTCCTTGTCGGTGGACACTCTGAAATTACAGCCAACTGTGCCCTAGCTCGAGCCAACGCCCTGGCTGCATGTTTAGTGTACGGTGTCGTCAGGATCGCAGGGAGGGACACTCACAGAGAGGTATTCTTCCATGGGATTTCAGGTCAGGTGACACTATGAGTGAATAATTCATTACGGCCCGTTTCAGCTCTTTCCCAACAAAGCCACACACACACACACACACACACACACACAGAGAGATCGTAGTCTATCTAAAGGGCTCGATTGATTATGGATTCAGTTGTGCCCCCGCTGACAAAAATAGCGGGGAGAGGATGAACATGAAGAGAAACAGCTGATTGTGTGGGAGTATAATGTCTTTATCTTAGTGCAGTAATACAGAGTCCTTAGTGTGTAGAAATATAATGTATTGATGTTAATACAGTATAGTGAAGGCAGACTGTAGTGGCGTGTCTCTCAGCCTCAGCTGTGCAGGGTCTGTGTGTTGCCTGCCACGCTGATGTTGTAACATCTGCTTTGGGCCCATTGGTAAGACACACAAGGTTTCAGTGAAGAAACTAAAGCACACAGCGCAGGTGGGAGCATCTCTCTTATGTAATAAATCCATGGAAACACAGCTGGGCTGGCTGCATAGCCTGGTGGTCCATCTGTCTGCTGGTGCAGAGGGTTGGAGTGAGATGGAGAGTTCATAACGACAACAACAACAACTACAACACGAGTTCCCACTTCATGTGATTAGAGTAGTGTGGAAATCCCTCATGATTTGTGAGCAAACTATAATGGGCATGGATAATTCAATATCTAGATATCCGAATGGAGGTTCATATTTGATTACTTGAGGGAGTGTTCATTTTTGGAGGCCTTTTTTAACAATGGAAAAGCTTTGTCTAAATGAAATGAAATTATCCTTGTGACATTTTAACCTACAATGATATATCATGACATTTAAAATTCTTGATTTTAAAAAGCAACACATTTTTTAATGTACCTGTAGTTTTTATAACGGTGCGTTGAGCTACTTCTGCGCATTTAGCCATCAAAGGCCCTGACATCGGTATGCTATTTCCCCCACTTGAAATGGCAATTACCTGTGCTCACGTAATGGAGTTTCCACAATACCTGACATAGATCAATGCAGAACTCGCACCAGAACATGTTTTTGTAACAGAATCAGTTCTATCATGGTGAAAAACAGACTCCTCTTTAGCTGTTGTTGCTGTTAGCCAAACTACCGGAGAAAAGTAACATGTCGGCTGTCCGGCATGTACATTTGCGTCGTTCTGATTGGTCAAATTAATAGTGGTATTTTGAAACAAAAATGTCATTTAGACTATCCTGGTGTTTCATGATATTATTCAAATAGTACAATTATTTCAAATGCCCATCCCTAGAGGACTCTTCCTTTTAGTTTCATTTTCCATATGCTGCCAATCTTTATCTGACATGTTGATGTGAGGATAAGACACGAGAGATGTGTGGCACATAGCCTCCAGTACAGCATGTACAAAATTGTTATATTTAATGCAGTGTAATTGTTTCCAACTTTGTGTCAGAATTCTGCAAATAAACTGAATGACTCTTGTCCCAGTTCAGTAATTCGGAAGGTGTTAATTAATTGCAATGAAAGAGGTGTTTTTTTCTGTTGGAGATTTATGGAAGCTCTTGCTGTGTGTTGCAGCTGTTACGAGAACTGAAACACCCCAACGTGATCGCCCTGCAGAAAGTGTTCCTGTCTCACAGTGACAGAAAGGTGTGGCTCCTCTTTGACTATGCTGAGCACGACCTCTGGGTAAGTGTTTCATCACAACTGCCAGTCAGAAGACCAGTTTTAGGTTTTTGTTTGGATGTTTTAGTTGTTTCGTCTTTGTTCTTGACGTTTTCCTGTCTGTAAAGGACCGTGTATGGTACATGATGTATTGTATGTTGTGGAAACTAGCTGTTTGATTCCCTTGCTTGATCAGTTTCTCAATGCCACTCCCCCTGGTCTCCTTTCAGCACATCATCAAGTTCCACCGTGCCTCTAAGGCCAATAAAAAGCCCATACAGCTGCCGAGAGGCATGGTCAAGTCTCTCCTGTATCAGATTCTGGACGGGATCCATTACCTCCATGCCAACTGGGTGCTTCACAGGGATCTGGTGAGTCGATTGTACTGTAGTTCCAGTGTCCCTTTACAATGTTGCTACACATGCTCACTGACACCTCATCCACTGATCTGTCCTTTTCCTATTGGTCACTGATATGAACTGCTTTCAACCAATAGGGTGCATGCAAATAAGTTACTTGTTTGCATATCTAGAAGCAGCAATGAGTGGTGTTCACTGCAAAAAGGATCATTAAAGCAACCCTCTTGCCAGCTAACTGAATCCTGTGTTGTCTGGCACAAGTGCTGTTATGTCCTTGTACTGTTTATTATTATGATTCTAAGGCCCTTGGCTATGGAGCAAAGTGTCTTGGCTCGGTGAGTGTTGTCAATTCTGCCCCCCTACCCTCACCACCACCACCACCCAGCCTGTACTCTAGCACCCCTGTGAGACTTTCTCCCCCATACCTTTCCCACAGTGTTTTCCTGGAAGGTCAGGCTGTTCACCTGACTCTGCTGGGCTCATTGTAGCGGAAGGTCAGCCCTGGGCCAGGCTGGAACGAGGTCACAGGATTGTTTTCTCTCTTATCTGGCTGTAGAAACCTCCTCTCCTCACGACCCCTCTCAACACAAGAGCACTCTCTGTCTCTCTCTTATCTCTTTCTGCAGTTCCTTTTAGAAATAAGCTTTTATTTTGGTTGAGAAGCTTTTTTTTATTTTCTGATTGTCCCAAACTTAACTGATTATGGTGCAACTTGGACATTCCATGATAAGGGCTATCTTACACTGTTATAACACTACATTCCACTGTTATAACACTACATTACACTTATAACACTATATTACACTGTTATAACTCTACATTACACTTATAACACTATATTAAACTTTTATAACACTATATTACAGTGACACAACACTTATGGCTGGGAATTGCCAGGGACCTGACGATACGATATTATCACAATACTTAGATGCCAATGCGATATGTATTGCGATTCTCACAATTTTATATGTATTGCAATTCGATACTGTGGTTTTATTGCCATTCAATGTTCCAAACGTATTGCTCACCATATGTCTGCTACAGAGGAACAAGAGAGAGCCACGAGAACGAGTTTTGATCAGTCATGGAAATAGAAGTGCTGAAAACAAATTGGCTCCTTATTTAAAAAGAAGATGGAGTTTTGGTGCAGGTACAGCCAACTAGCGCAAAAATGATGTTGCGATATTGTCAAAACGATACAATATATCGTAAAAAACAATATCCGATATATAACTGTATCGATTTTCCCCCTATCACTAATAATAGCATATAACAGAAGCATAACACTTACCAACTAGCTGATGGAAAGACAATCGTTTGTCTCCTGCCAGCCAGTGGGAAGTCAGCTGCTATTAGAGGACACCAGCTGTGTCATTATATTGACATCCTTCAAGCAGTAAACACAGGGGATGATTGCAATGAGTAGAGACTGCTGTAAATATATTTTCCTGCTAACACACCCATCAAAGTGTTAAAACGGATAAAAATACCCCTTATGGAACAGCGAGGACTACGAAGAGTCACACACACAGGTACAAACACACATAACATACACACTATACACACACGTACAGTCCCTCTTTGATGAGTGTGTTATCAGGAAAATATCTTTCCATCAGCTTGTTGGTAAGTGTTATGCCTACTGTTATATACTATTATTAGTGATGGGGGGAAAATCGATACAGTTACATATCGAGATATTGTTTTTGATATGATTACACCTGGATTGTGTATTGTAGTAGAGTAGGGGCCTGGAACACACTTCATGTATCGTGAAATCTGTTGTTAAATGTATTTTTATGTTTGGTATTATAATGTATATTACTGCCTTAATGTTTTTATGGACCCCAGGAAGAGTAGCTTCTGCGATAATAAATACAATTGTCTATGGGTGGATGAATGGGTAGTAGGGAATCTATTCTATTCTAACTCATTGGTGCCCAGATGTTTGGTGTTTACTACCAGCACACTAATTGAGTCGGCACACTTCAGAGTATAAGTCAGTCAGTTGATGTGACTTCCGTCCCGTCTCTGGAGACTAATGCAGAGTATGAATGAATCTGCAAGTCCCACAGCTCCAGCATTCTTATCAGGCCTTCATCGGGCCATCCCCTCTCATGTAATCTCTCTCAGCTCTCCCAGATGGAAGCGTGGTGCGACGAGGACCAACGCTAACTCCCGTTATATAAATACACAGGGATCTATCAGTCAGGGCCTCAGCCTCACTAACTCGGCCTATACCCCAACAGCCAAGGTGGAGTAATGCAGGGATGAAGACATACTACTGCACTGCCATGCCATTGATGGCCCCTTGTTCAATATGTGTCCCTTGTAGGGGTTATTTTGGAGGTGAAATCCGAGTTGATTGATAACTTTGCGAGGATAGTGGATCATGTTGTCGTTGATGATGGTGATTGCTGAGCAGTTTATGACATGGTATTACTTGTTGAGAGTGTGTCATCAATAGCGTATTTCTTTAATTCTGCTTAGAGATTCTATAGGATTAAGCAGGTCTTTAATGCCTGGTCAATAGATGTGGTTAATGAATCACCCAGGATACAACAGAAGGGACAATGGTCTTGTGTTTTTGATTTCATATGTCTGACCTCAACACTAAGGGTATATGCTGCCGTCACTGCCTTCCTGTTGTACAAGAATGCCTGTATCTAAGCAGAGGCCTCTGTCAGTACTACTGTACATGGTCAGTACATACCTAGCAACTGCTGGAATTAAAACACACTGGCACAGTAGCTAGCGTTGTTTTTCTCTCTTATCTGGACACCAATTCATCCGGCTCTTAATAACTATTTTCTTTGCCCCAGGGTGAATTTCTCTGTTGTCGCTTTCTCTGTGTCTGATTCCAGATAAAGGTTGATGTTTTGCAGTTTTCTCAAAGCAAGCACTTCCTGCTATTGTGGAAATTCCACTCTCAAGCTGGTGGTGTTCGGAATCGGGATACGTGGGTATGTGTAGTCTGTTTTGCACAGGGAGTTTGTTGGCCATTCCATTGTGAAATTGTCCTGAATATGAAAGAGTCAACTTCCTTTGTCTACCACTTTATAGCCGTGTACCTCAGATGTTGCTACTCAATGGAAAATGCCACATTCCACCCCATCTGGACATTTTTCTCCCGAGTCATGTTGGGGGAGTTGTGTTAGATTTAGGCTAAAGGGTGAGTAATGCAAACAGCATTCCTAATCTCCTCGGGGGCTAGTTACTCCAGCGACTCAGTGCTTTATCAACAGCCACATGGGTAGCACGTCTTTCATGGCTCCTACCACCACTCTTTCATGGCTCCCTACACACGGCTTCCTACACTACTGTCTTATTATGCAACACTCAACCTTGTGCTGCAGCTGGGCACTGCACCGCTGCAGAGAGACCAGCCTCCCCTCACCACTGTACCCATCCTCTGTCTCGAGCAAGTCAGGCAGCACCTCCCCATCCTCAGTCTCCAGCGAGACAGGCAGCACCTTCCCATCCTCAGTCTCCAGCGAACCAGGCAGCATCTCCCCATCCTTAGTCTCCAGCGAACCAGGCAGCATCTCCCCATCCTTAGTCTCCAGCGAACCAGGCAGCACCTTCCCATTCTCAGTCTCCAGCTAACCAGGCAGTCCCACCCCCATCTCCTGCCTAAGTTATATAACCCACACCAGCCACTAGCCAGCATAGTTAGATCCCAGATTGCAGGTCCCACTCCCCCCCTGAAAGTCAATATGTCCAGGCTGTCAGATTTCAGCTGCAGCATATAGCTAGGTTGCACTCTCTCACCTGCCGGCCAATGGTGGGTTGTTGTCATGATTGATTACTAAGGACATGCCCTTATCTCTGACGTAATGGAATATTGTTCAAAGCTGGAGTAATCCCTGGCTACCCGCAGTCACATGCCACGTCCGCAACAAGAAAATGTCTAGGAAAATAGCATCCACACCAACTGTCCTTTGTCTGAATATGTATGTGCCCGGTGCCCTCTATATCCTGTGTGCAGTGGGCTGTGGCAGGCCTGCACTGCTATAACATGGTTATGACAGTAAAGTGGTTAACGCCTGTGCGCCGAGAAAAACAGGGTCACTACTTAATCTGAAAAAAGACGCCTACAGAGAAAAGCAAGGAGAAAGCTGCTGAATTAATAATGGCACTGTTGTATGTTTCCCAGTACATGTAAAGACAGTGTTGTTATGTTTTTTTTTGTGAAAGAGAGGCACCTCCTTAGGGATTGCGTTTTCTGTCCATGGAGGATTTACGGCAGTGTTTCCCAAACTCGGTCCTCGGGACCCCCAACTAATCATCAAGCTTTGAATCAGCTGTGTAGTGCCAGGGCAAAAAACAAAACTACACCCTTGGGGTCCCGGGGACCGAGTTTGGTAAACGCTAACTTAGGGATATCTGTTTACCACTCCTGACCCACTGCACAAAGTCTCCTAACTTTTCTGGGAAGCTAAACACATGTTAGAGTCAATCAAATCCAAACTTTTGCAGAAAAAATATATCACACAGCAACATTACAACCTCATTAACATGGTCATTTTACTTTTTAATTGCCCGTTCATCCAGTCTGTGTTTTATGAGAGTATTTTAATAGTTATTGTTTACCTGTATGAAAATATGATCCCTTTGAACATTGGGCCAATGAAAATGAATGTCTTTGGATTGAATCCATTAGCCCAGTTTAGAATTTGAAAGAGGAGCCGGTGCCAGTCATTTGGGCTTGAAAAGAAACCCTGCTCATGTGAGTCGTCATAGTGTTTGCCGATAGCAGTGTTTTGTTGTGTGTTTGAATAATAGAGATCATTATAAGTGGCATCCCTAGAGCAAACCCTGTTTGCTATAGGAACCTGTTTGTTGAACAAATTGAATCCTATGAGATTTAAGATTCACACAGATTCAGGGGACTAACAGACAATGGAAGGATTTGGAGTGGAGATCAAGATTATAAATTGCTTGGCTGGGCTGATGAGACAGTGGATTGCGCAGTCAGATGGAACACAGTAAATAGGCATTTTAACATCATAGATTTAGCCGGTGGTAACTTGTGGAATAGACACCGGCTGGAATGCGGTTTTAACCAATCAGCATTCAGGATTAGACCCACCCGTTTTATAAGATGAAATAAATAGTGGGTTGCCTACTAGTTGAATATAGTCATTGGAAATGTTATTGTGTACTGTATACATCTGGCACTGTGATGTCTTTAATGTGCAGCATGGATAGTGGATGGGTAGGAGATGAAGCAGAGCTAGATTATTTTTCTTTGGGCATAAATCTTTGGATAAAGTGAAAGTGAAAACAGTGGTGGTTATGTGCTGGACACACCATGGCAAACTGTGTTCTTTGATTGACATATAATGTAAATTTGTTTTCTGCAAGATGAGTTCTTGGAACACAGACTGTCTGGCTGGTTTCTCCATGTGTCCGGATTTGAATTGGCTAGGTGGTTCTGGTATCATGCAGGAAACCACAGAATTATTATTATTATTGCGTGGTTGGAATCAGTGTCCCAAAGGAACAGGCATGATTCACAACCATGGCAGACCTTGATATCAATGATCAGTACAATCATTGACAGAGCAATTTTTCACGGAAGTTTTATAGTAGTTTGACCTCTTTTTTTGTCTTTGGCAGTATGTAGGTCAATAGCGCAATTCACTTTCCATTTGGCATGCTCTGCCTCTGTTATTTGTATGTTACACTGATATTACCAAAACTTCCCTCCAAAAGACATTGGACATGCATGGCATTTTTGTCTATTTAAGCAATAAGGCCAAGGAGGTGTGGTTTATGGCCAATATACAACGACTAAGAGATGTTCTTAAGCACGACACAACACGGAGTGCTTGGATACTGGAGGTATATTGGCCATATACCGCAAACCCCTAAGGTGCCTTATTGCTATTATAAACTGGTTACCAACATAATTAGAGTAGTAAAAATAAATGTTTTGTCATACCCGTGGTATTGGCTTTCAGCTAATCAGCATTCAAGGCTTGAAACACACAATTTAGAATGTCTGAAATACCACAGCTTTCAGCCAATCAGCATCCAGGAGCAAAACTACCCAGTTTATAATACAGTGCCTTGCGAAAGTATTCGGCCCCTTTGAACTTTGCGACCTTTTGACACATTTCAGGCTTCAAACATAAAGATATAAAACTGTATTTTTTTGTGAAGAATCAACAACAAGTGGGACACAATCATGAAGTGGAACGACATTTATTGGATATTTCAAACTTTTTTAACAAATCAAAAACTGAAAAATTGGGCGTGCAAAATTATTCAGCCCCCTTAAGTTAACACTTTGTAGCACCACCTTTTGCTGCGATTACAGTTGTAAGTCGCTTGGGTATGTCTCTATCAGTTTTGCACATCGAGAGACTGACATTTTTTCCCATTCCTCCTTGTAAAACAGCTCGAGCTCAGTGAGGTTGGATGGAGAGCATTTGTGAACAGCAGTTTTCAGTTCTTTCCACAGATTCTCAATTGGATTCAGGTCTGGACTTTGACTTGGCCATTCTAACACCTGGATATGTTTATTTTTGAACCATTCCATTGTAGATTTTGCTTTATGTTTTGGATAATTGTCTTGTTGGAAGACAAATCTCCGTCCCAGTCTCAGGTCTTTTGCAGACTCCATCAGGTTTTCTTCCAGAATGGTCCTGTATTTGGCTCCATCCATCTTCCCATCAATTTTAACCATCTTCCCTGTCCCTGCTGAAGAAAAGCAGGCCCAAACCATGATGTTGCCACCACCATGTTTGACATTGGGGATGGTGTGTTCAGCTGTGTTGCTTTTACGCCAAACATAACGTTTTGCATTGTTGCCAAAAAGTTCAATTTTGGTTTCATCTGACCAGAGCACCTTCTTCCACATGTTTGGTGTGTCTCCCAGGTGGCTTGTGGCAAACTTTAAACTACACTTTTTATGGATATCTTTAAGAAATGGCTTTCTTCTTGCCACTCTTCCATAAAGGCCAGATTTGTGCAATATACAACTGATTGTTGTCCTATGGACAGAGTCTCCCACCTCAGCTGTAGATCTCTGCAGTTCATCCAGAGTGATCATGGGCCTCTTGGCTGCATCTCTGATCAGTCTTCTCCTTGTATGAGCTGAAAGTTTAGAGGGACGGCCAGGTCTTGGTAGATTTGCAGTGGTCTGATACTCCTTCCATTTCAATATTATCGCTTGCACAGTGCTCCTTGGGATGTTTAAAGCTTGGGAAATCTTTTTGTATCCAAATCCGGCTTTAAACTTCTTCACAACAGTATCTCGGACCTGCCTGGTGTGTTCCTTGTTCTTCATGATGCTCTCTGCGCTTTTAACGGACCTCTGAGACTATCACAGTGCAGGTGCATTTATACGGAGACTTGATTACACACAGGTGGATTGTATTTATCATCATTAGTCATTTAGGTCAACATTGGATCATTCAGAGATCCTCACTGAACTTCTGGAGAGAGTTTGCTGCACTGAAAGTAAAGGGGCTGAATAATTTTGCACGCCCAATTTTTCAGTTTTTGATTTGTTAAAAAAGTTTGAAATATCCAATAAATGTCGTTCCACTTCATGATTGTGTCCCACTTGTTGTTGATTCTTCACAAAAAAATACAGTTTTATATCTTTATGTTTGAAGCCTGAAATGTGGCAAAAGGTCGCAAAGTTCAAGGGGGCCGAATACTTTCGCAAGGCACTGTATGTGATACACCTGTGAAGTGAGTGTAACCTCATTTCTATGTGTTGTTGTCTTACTTGGTATTGGAGCCTCTGAGGCTTCCCTAATGGCTGAAACACACACAGAACAAGATGATTAAATGTTTGTCTGTTTGTCTCTCTCTCCTCTAGAAACCAGCCAACATTCTGGTTATGGGGGAGGGCTCAGAACGAGGGCGAGTGAAAATCGGTAAGATGGGCTAAATGTACACTCTGAAGTCAATACACTGTAGATGATTGATGGAGCGGGCTGCTGATTCAGTTATTTAAAGCTTAAAACTCTGTCAGTAGGTTGATTATACATCATATTATTTGTATTCCCATTTGAAACTTGAATGTGAGCAAAACAGCTTAATAATGTGACCATTATTTCTATAGCAGATACAGTTTAAGTCGGAAGTTTACATACACCTTAGCCAAATACATTTAAACTCAGTTTTTCACAATTCCTGATATTTCATCCTAGCAAAAATTCCCTGTCTTAGGTCAATTAGGATCACCACTTTTATTTTAAGAATGTGAAATGTCAGAATAATAGTAGAGAGAATGATTTATTTCAGCTTTTATTTCTTTCAACACATTCCCAGTGGGTCAGAAGTTTACATACACTCAATTAGTATTTGGTAGCATTGCCTTTAAATTGTTTAACTTGGGTCAAACATTTTGGGTAGCCTTCCACAAGCTTCCCACAATTAGTTGGGTGAATGTTGGCCCATTCCTCCTGACAGAGCTGGTGTAACTGAGTCAGGTTTGTAGGCCTCCTGGCTCTCACATGCTTTTTCAGCTCTGCCCACAAATGTTCTATGGGTCAGGGCTTTGTGATGGTCACTCCAATACCTTGACTTTATTGTTCTTAAGCCATTGTGCCACAACTTTGGAAGTATGCTTGGTGTCATTGTCCGTTTGGAAGACCCATTTGTGACCAAGCTTTAACTTCCTGACTGATGTTTTGAGATGTTGCTTCAGTATATCCACATCATTTTCCTTCCTCATGATCTATTGATTTATTTTGTGAAGTGCACCAGTCCCTCCTGCAGCAAAGCACCCCCACAACATGATGCTGCCACCCCTGTGCTTCACGGATGGGATGGTGTTCTTCGGCTTGCAAGCCTCCCCTTTTTTCCTCCAAACATAACAATGGTCATTATGGCCAAACAGTTCTATTTTTCTTTCATCAGACCAGAGGACATTTCTACAAAAGGTATGATCTTTGTCCCCATGTGCAGTTACAAACCGTCTGGCTTTTTTTATGGCGGTTTTGGAGCAGTGGCTTCTTCTTTGCTGAGCGGCCTTTCAAGTTATGTCGATATGTGACTCGTTTTACTGTGGATATAGATACTTTTGTATATGTTTCCTCCAGCATCTTCACAAAGTCCTTTGCTGTTGTTCTGGGATCGATTTGCACTTTTCGCACCAAAGTACATTCACCTCTAGGAGACAGAACGCGTCTCCTTCCTGAGCGGTATGACGGCTGCGTGGTCCCATTGTGTTTATACTTGCGCACTATTGTTTGTACAGATGAATGTGGGATGAACGTGGTACCTTCAGGCGTTTGGAAATTGCTCCCAAGGATGAACCAGACATGTGGAGGTCTACAGATTTGTTTCTGAGGTCTTGGCTGATTTTCTTTTGATTTTCCCATGATGTCAAGCAAAGAGACACTGAGTTTGAAGGTAGGCCTTGAAATACATCCACAGGTACACCTCCAATTGACTCAAATGGTGTCAATTTGCCTATCAGAAGCTTCTAAAGCCATGACGTAATTTTCTGGAATTTTCCAAGCTGTTTAAAGGCACAGTCAACTTAGTGTATGTAAACTTCTGACCCACTGGAATTGTGATACAGTAAATTATAAGTGAAATAATCTGCCTGTAAACAATTGTTGGAAAAATGACTTGTAGATGTCCTAACCGACTTGCCAAAACTATAGTTTGTTAACAAGAAATTTGTGGAGTGGTTGAAAAACAAGTTGTAATGACTGCAACCTAAGTGTATGTAAACTTCTGACTTCAACTGTAAATCGATGAGGTTGTTTACTTGACAATGGCTGCAGCTTTAACCTTCAACCAGCCTCTGGGAGGGTCTCTGAACACAGGGACACAGGACCAGGCAGAGAGCCTTAAAATGGCCAGATGGTCACAGATCACGCTATTGCATAACCCACTCCCCAGCATGGCACTGTTCTGGGATGATGTCACAGGTCAGCAGTACCGGCCGGACTCTATTTATACCCTAACCCTGAGAGTCTAGCATTAGTGCTAAGTTATTGTTTTAGAGTCACTGAACCCCCATGATAACTGCTGCTCAGGGATGCATGGGTGTCAATGGCAGTGTGACACCCAACATACCAGACCAGACCACCAAACTTCACTTCAGGTGCTGCATATACACAGAAGACCTTCCCATAAGACTTAAAACAGAAGACCTTCCCATAAGACTACAAAACACACTGGCAGTGTGGTGCCAGGACAACAACCTCTCCCTCAATGTGAGCAAGACAAAGGAGCTGATCGTGGATTACAGGAAAAGGTGTGCCGAACTGGCCCCATTAACAACAACGGGGCTGTAGTGGAGCGGGTCGAGAGTTTCAAGTTCCCTGGTGTCCACATCACCAACAATCTATCATGGTCCAAACACAACAAGACAGTCATGAAGAGGGCACTGTTGGTTAAGGGCTTGTAAGTAAGCATTTCACAGTAAGGTCTACACTTGTTGTATTCGGGGGATGTGACAAATAAGGTTTGATTTGACTCCAGTGCTATGCAGACTTGGCCCATAAGATGACTTACTGACAGCATTGACATAAACACCAGCCATAAAGCATTGTATATTTTGATTTCCCCGCTCTTGTGAGAGAGAAAAGGCAGTAGAATTCAAGCATGGTTGCTTTGACAAGCTATACATGAGTCATGGTACAGATGTAGGATCTTAGTTTGATCAACCTGTTTCATGAGAACATACCATTTCAAATGGTAAAACTTGTAGTGTATTTGAGGTTTAAAAAGGCTTCGGAAGTTTGTAATATCCATTTAGAAATGTAAGACTTTACTTTGTTTTAAAGCTTTTTTGCGTTCCGTTGGCTGTAGCCTGGAATAAAGTGGGCAGCCAGCGTCTTCTCCCATGGTGAAGGGTTCTTGCCTTCCCCTCCACTCTGGTAAAGGGTAAATATGATTTTGCCGCTTCCCTTGCCATTAGTTGTTCATCTCAGGAGCCTCCTTCATACCTATTCAGCGAGGGCATGGCGGGAGCTATAGGTTCCGCCACTTTGCATCGCTGAGCCAGAGGCCCGCCCACCATCATGTCAGTATCTCTGACTTGACCGAGCCCCCTCAATAATCCCTGGGAAGTCGGAGCGTAGGGAAGTTGGCAGAGCGGACGATTTTCCCGAAGGAGAGGTCGGAGAACTCTTCCCTCTCCTCGGTGTCACTGCTACACTTAGCCTCCCCGGGGGGAGGGGAGGCCGTGAGCTTGGGTCAGTGGAGTCGGCTCTTTGAAAATAGCGTCCTCCATATCCCCAATGTCGTCAGTTTCATCATCTCCAGAAGAGCCCTGAGAGTGCAGAGATAACACCAATTGTTCCCGCCGCATCTTGAAGGATAACAGGATGCAGCTGATGCATTCCGGGGTCCTGGATGTCGTCTCTGGCGTGCTTTGGGCCCAAGCAAATGGAACAAGTCGTGTGAGTCCAGACCCGCAGAGAGACAGGAACAGCAGCATTGAGCTCTTAAAAGATTTTGGGGGTGGCAGGACCGTCTTGAGGCTTATCTTGTCATGCAATTCTTCAGACCAATCTTCAGTCTCGCTGAAGGAAAAGTCATCCACATAATAATTCACATTTCCTGTTGCTGCAGGATTATTTTCCTGCTGTGACAAACTGGCTCAATTTAAGATCCCACATCTGTATGGTTTGCTCAACAGAGCCTGAGATCCTTCCTACAACCAAGCACTACCTCCCTCACTGAAATCAAGTCAAAGTTTATTCATCATGTACACAGTTTACAGCAGGTATGAACGGTGCAGAGAAAGGCTTACATGCCAGCTCCCTCAACAGTGCAGTACAACTATCAATAATAATCCATATCAATAGTAGCCTTGGGTTCAGGCCGCCCTGTGTTTCATTGTCATTCATTCACGTTGATACTATGTTGTGTTTCCCCCACTATCTTATATACGTTGATACTATGTTGTGTTTCCCCCACTATCTTATATACGTTGAGACTATGTTGTGTTTCCCCCACTATCTTATATACGTTGAGACTATGTTGTGTTTCCCCCACTATCTTATATACGTTGAGACTATGTTGTGTTATCCCCACTATCTTATATATGTTGAGACTATGTTGTGTTTCCCCCACTATCTTATATACGTTGATACTATGTGGTGTTTCCCCCACTATCTTATATACGTTGATACTATGTTGTGTTTCCCCCACTATCTTAATTACGTTGATACTATGTTGTGTTTCCCACACTATTTTACCCACGTTTTAGCTGACATGGGCTTCGCCAGACTCTTCAACTCTCCTCTCAAACCCCTGGCAGACCTTGACCCCGTTGTGGTGACATTTTGGTACAGGGCCCCTGAGCTTCTGCTAGGGGCCAGACATTACACCAAAGCAATCGGTGAGTTGTTAGCCTTAAGGCAAGAGGTACATACATCAAAAGACCTTCCATAGAAGTTATTATGTAGCCTGAATTATTTTCATACCAAAGGTACATACGTTGAAAGACGTTTCAGAGAAGTTATTGTGATTTTCATACCTAACACATGCTTCCTATTTTGTAACCAAAGCGTGGAGATTAGATGGAAAATGAATTGAAACCGACCAGCACAGACAGGCCAGTAGAACTTTGCTCCTTGATTGTTTACTTAAACAGTTTTTTGCATTTACTCTCGTTACTCTATGCCAGCCTCAGAGCCATGTTTGGTCCTGTGTGGCTCAGTTGGTACAGCATGGCGCTTGCAACGCCGGAGTTGTGGTTTCGATTCCCACGGGGGACCAGTACGAAAAAGGATGAAAAATGTATGCACTCACTATTGTAAGTCACTCTGGATAAGAGCGTCTGCTAAATGAATAAAATCTCAAATATACAGCTCTGGTCAGACTCAGTATATGTGGACATTCACAGATACTATGTGGGTGTCATTGACAGCAAGGGCCTGACAAGCATTGTGATACGTGGTCTTTATCTGTATGAAGGGTATGTCTTGTGTATAATTAGCTAGATGACATCCCTAGCAACACGCAGGCTCCAACACTCTTACATTCCTATTTATAAGGCCATTTTAGGAATACTGCCATTTAATCTATCCTCTGTTCTAGCTTGAAATGAAAACGCATACAAGTCTTGTTTTATGCTAAGAGTTACGAAAATTAGAACCGAGCATAGAAAAAGGTCATTTCATTACTCAGCCCCCTGGTCTTGGAATTCCCTCCAAACCAACCTAAAAGTACAGGTTGTTGAGACCTGGTTATCACCCGATGTTACCTCTTTGCTTTGCCTTATGGAAGGAAGCATGTTGTTTTACTGATTCATTGTATTATTTCACACACACCACACACATGCCTGTGTGCCTGCACACACACACACACACACACACACACACACACACACACACACACACACACACACACACACACACACACACACACACACCTACTGTTTGTTTGCTGTTGTATTTGTACTGTTGCCAGTATCTTCTGTCTGTGTTGCCCGTTTTGTCTTAAATTACATTTGTTCTTAATTTACTTGCCTGGTTAAATAAAATAAATCCCTGGAACCCTTGCCTGGGAATGTCAAGTATAAATGACATATGACATATATTACTCAATCGAGCCCTCCAGGCCAAACCCAACAAGCCCTTCGGGGTGTCATCACAGATACATACAGTGTAGCAGATCTGAACACGTTAAGTCCCAAGGCATCCATTACAGCCTGTGACTGTTGAAAGGAGTTTAGAGGAGTTTAGTTTGTGTCTCATTATACACAGTGTACCCATCGTTTTCTGTGTCCTGTAGTGGAGAAACATAGGGAAGGATAAAGACATTCTCACTAACAGATATTTGAATCCTTCACTCTGTTTCTCCACAATGGGACATATAATATAATGGGTACAAAAGGCTAGTTTCCAAACAGAGTGAAGGATGAAGACATTGTCACAGACAGATAGCCCTTGATGGCTGATGTTTTTGTGTTCGTCCCTGCTAATGACAAAGGTATAGGCCAAGACCACTTGAGTGTAATTGCTAACTGCTTGTCTGTCCGATGCAGACATTTGGGCGATTGGCTGCATCTTTGCGGAGCTGCTGACATCGGAGCCCATATTCCACTGTCGCCAGGAGGACATTAAGACCAGCAACCCCTTCCACCACGACCAGCTGGACAGGATATTCAGTGTCATGGGCTTCCCAGCAGGTCTGACCAGCACACACACATGCTCGCGCACACACACACGGTCATGAAAGTCATGACGTATACTATGTCATCATCAACCTTGACCTTCTCATGTGCTTGTTGTCATAGCTACAATATGTACAGTAGATTACATTATCCTCTGAAGACAGCATGTGCTTCGTCCGAGTATAAGAATTGGGTTAAAGTGACTGAAGTTTTTCTGTTTGAATTGGCCAGATAAAGATTGGGAAGACATCAGGAAGATGCCAGAGTTCCCCACCCTTCAGAAAGACTTCAGGAGAACGACGTGAGTGGCTTGATATTCTGACCATACCTGGGCTTTCTCGGCTGTCAAAAGATGCCTGAACCTTTTACACACATCTTACATCACGTTTCAACCGTTCTCTCAAGGAGGCAGCATGTTGAGACTATTCCCCTGCTTTAAGATGTCGGTTTTTGTCTTTGCTGTGTTTCACTCATTCTCAGGTATGCAAATAGCAGTCTAATCAAATACATGGAGAAGCATAAAGTCAAACCTGACAGCAAGGTTTTCCTGTTGGTAAGCACACCTTCTAGTAACCATTAGATGCTTGAACATAGGTGCCAGTTTATGGAGGGCATGCTAACGTATCTACTCAACCACACCATAGGGTGATTTATACTTAAGCTATATGTAAGTCACAAGGGGGTGGTATATGGCAAATATACCACGGCTCAGGGTTGTTCTTATTCATGACGCAATGCGAAGGTATATTGGCCATATACCACAAACCCCCGAGGAGCCTTATTGATATTATAAACTGGTTACCAATGTAAACAGAGCAGTAAAAAATTTTGTCATACCTGTGGTATACTGTCTGAAATACCACGGCTGTCAGCCAATCAGCATTCAGGGCTCGAACCACCAAATTTATAATGGAGAATATAAGATAACAAGGCCCAATCTAGATATTAGTGCTGTAAAACCAATAAGCCTGGGCTGGCTGATCGGGTTTGCTTGGCACCACTAACCCAGTGTTCATTAACCACCTTTCAGCTCCAGAAACTCCTTACAATGGACCCCACTAAAAGGATTACGTCTGAACAGGCACTACAGGACCCATATTTCCTGGAGGATCCCTTACCAACCTCAGAGTGAGAGCAACTAAACTTCATTTTCCAAACACAGTCTAGATCATAGTCATCCTCTCCACACATTAACACAGTTACATCTTCACCATGATACATCTGTCTGATAAACTAACAATGGAGATTGTTGATTCAGCGAACTAAAAACAGCCCACTTCCAATTTGATTTCATAGTCATAGTCTGGTATTTGAATTTGATAGTTTCCTGTTTTTATCTTGAGTGGCCTGGTTGTGTGTGTTTAAAAAAAACATAGATACAGTGCCTTGCAAAAGTATTCACCCCCTTGGCGTTTTTCCTATTTGGTTGCATTACAACCTGTAATATAAATTCATTTTTATTTGGATTTCATGTAATGGACATACACAAAATAGTCCAAATTGGTGAAGTGAACTTGTTTCAAAACATTCAAAAAAATTGAAAAGTGGTGCGTGCATATGTATTCATCCCCTTTGCTATGAAGCTCCTAAATAAGATCTGGTGCAACCAATTACCTTCAGAAGTCACATAATTAGTTAGATTGCACACAGGTGGACTTTATTTAAGTGTCACATGATCTGTCACATGATCTTAGTATATATTACACCTGTTCTGAAAGGCCCCAGAGTCTGCAACAACACAAAGTGAGGGGCACCACCAAGCAAGTCGCACCATGAAGACCAAGTAGCTCTCCAAACAGGTCAGGGACAAAGTTGCGGAGGGGTTGGGTTATAAAAAAATATCAGAAACTTTGAACATCCCACGGAGCAACATTCAATCCATTATACATTTTTTCTTAAGAATATGGCACTACAACAAACCTGCCAAGAGAGGGCCACCCACCAAAACTCACGGACCAGGCAAGGAGGGCATTAATCAGAGAGGCAACAAAGAGACCAAACCCTGAAGGAGCTGCAAAGCTCCACAGCAGAGATTGGAGTATCTGTCCATAGGACCACTTTAAGCCTTACACTCCAAGGAGCTGGGCTTTACAGAAGAGTGTCTAGAAGAAAGCCATTGCTTAAAGAAAAAAATTAGCAAACACGCTTGGTGTTCGCCAAAAAGCATGTGGGAGACTCCCCAAACATATGGAAGAAGATACTCTGGTCAGATGAGACTAAAATTGACCTTTTTGGCCATTAAGGAAAATGCTATGTCTGGCGCAAACCCAATACTTCTCATCACCCCGAGAACACCATCCTCACAGTGAAGCATGGCATCGTGCTGTGGGGATGTTTTTCATCGGCATGGACACTGGTCAGAATTGAAGGAATGATGGATGGCACTAAATACAATGATATTCTTGAGGGAAACCTGTTTCAGTCTACCAGAGATTTGAGACTTTGACAGAGGTTCACCTTCCAGCAGGACAATGACCCTAAGCATACTGCTAAAGCAACACTTGAGTGGTTTAAGGGGAAACATTTAAATGTCTTGGAATGGCCTAATCAAAGCCCAGACCTCAATCCAATTGAAAATCTGTGGTATGACTTAAAGATTGCTGTATACCAGCGGAACCCATCCAACTTGAAGGAGCTGGAGTAGTTTTGCCTTGAAGAATGGGCAAAAATCCCAGTGGCTAGATATGCCAAGCTTATAGAGATATACCCAAGAGACTTGCTGTCACGCCCTGTCCTTAGTTATCTTTGTTTTCTTTATTATTTTGGTTAGGTCAGGGTGTGACATGGGGGATTTATGTGTTTTGTCTGGTCTAGGGGTTTTTGTATGTTTATGGGTCTGTTTCCTTTCTAGGTAGTTTGTATGTCTATGGTTGCCTAGATTGATTCTCAATTAGAGGCAGCTGTCTATCGTTGTCTCTGATTGGGAACCATATTTAGGCAGCCATATTCTGTGGGTACTTTGTGGGTGATTGTTTCCTGTCTCTGTGTTCTCTGCACCAGATAGGACTGTTTCGGTTTTGCCACGTTTGTTATTTTTATTTTGTGGAGTGGAGTGTTCACGTTTTCGTTTTTCATTAAAATATGTTGAACACGAACTACGCTGCATTTTGGTCCGATCCCTGCTACACCTCTCTTCAGACGAAGAGGAGGAAATCAGCCGTGACACTTGCAGCTGTAATTGCTGCAAAAGGTGGCTCTACAAAGTATTGACTTAGAGGGGGTGAATAGTTATGCACGCTCCAGTTTTTTGTCTTATTTCTTGTTTGTTTCACAATAAAAATTATTTTGCATCTTCAAAGCATGTTGTGTAAATCAAGTTATACAAACCCTCGAAAAATCTATTTTAATTCCAGGTTGTACGGCAACAGAATAGGAAAAAATGCCCAGGGGAGTGAATACTTTCGCAAGCCACTGTATATCAAGAATAATTGGTCTTTGTACGCATAGCACCCAGCTAGTCTGTTTCTGATTGTGTGTATCCCTCGTCTCATTCTCTCCTGTAGTGTATTTGCCGGATGTCAGATACCTTACCCAAAACGAGAGTTTCTAAACGAAGATGAGCCAGATGAGAAAACAGAGAAGGTAAACAGAGGTGAAATGCTTTGGGCTATAGACTAAAAGTGTAATCCTGGGATATGCATCAAGAATCCCCCACAATTCTGAGCCTTCCTTGTCCTTATGCTTTTATTAACAACTGTCATCGTGCTGTCTGAATAGACCCAAAACACCTTAATAAATAGACCCAAAACACCTTAATTTTTAGACCCAAAGCACTTTAATAAAAAGACGCAAAACAGCTTAATAAATAGACCCAAAATACCTTAATAGAAACAGTAATGGAATGTCAGCCCAGCAGTAGGGGTTTCATAAGGTTATTGAAAGTGCAGGGTAAGGGTCCATTGAAAATGAGCAGTCTGTGGCCTAGGGTGATTAAGTGTTCTGAGCCGCTGCCTCCGGACCACATATACCACTGCAGCAGCATGGATTTGATTCCTGCCCCATCTTTACTGTATACCTCTGTCCTATCCAATAAACATAAAATATGTGAGGAGTGGGACTGCCCCAATCCTTTAAAATAAGGGAAGAGAGAAAGACATACCATGGGATAATAAGGATTAAGGACAAGCTGCACAACAGCAGCAGCTTCAGCCAGCAACACAGGAGAAGGGTTGGTCCAATCACCTCTGGAGGTTAACGTCACTCCAGTTAGCCCGTCCCCTGATAGCACGTCAGCTAAACAAAGATGAGAAATCAGAAGGTAAAACTCTGAAGTGTGTCAGGTGGTTGCCTTTAGTTCATGGGATACAGGTGGCTGAGTGAGATATGAATTGAGAGGGAACCCCAGCCCTTCTCTGTCATACACTTTTTCTATGCGTATCTCACTAAGCTCTCAACGCGTATCTCACTAAGCTCTCAACGCGTATCTCACTAAGCTCTCCACGCGTATCTCACTAAGCTCTCCACGCGTATCTCACTAAGCTCTCCATGCGTATCTCACTAAGCTCTCGAAAGCGTATCTCACTAAGATCTCAACACGTATCTCACTAAGCTCTCCACGCGTATCTCACTAAGCTCTCCACACGTATCTCACTAAGCTTTCAACGCGTATCTCACTAAGCTCTCCACGCGTATCTCACTAAGCTTTCAACGCGTATCTCACTAAGCTCTCCACGCGTATCTCACTAAGCTCTCAACGTGTATCTCACTAAGCTCTCGAAAGCGTATCTCACTAAGCTCTCAACGCGTATCTCACTAAGCTCTCCATGCGTATCTCACTAAGCTCTCGAAAGCGTATCTCACTAAGATCTCAACACGTATCTCACTAAGCTCTCCACGCGTATCTCACTAAGCTCTCCACACGTATCTCACTAAGCTTTCAACGCGTATCTCACTAAGCTCTCCACGCGTATCTCACTAAGCTCTCAACGTGTATCTCACTAAGCTCTCGAAAGCGTATCTCACTAAGCTCTCAACGCGTATCTCACTAAGCTCTCGAAAGCGTATCTCACTAAGCTCTCAACGTGTATCTCACTAAGCTCTCAATGCATATCTCACTAAGCTCTCCACGCGTATCTCACTAAGCTCTCAACGCGTATCTCACTAAGCTCTCCAAGCGTATCTCACTAAGCTCTCCACGTGTATCTCACTAAGCTCTCGAAAGCGTATCTCACTAAGCTCTCCACGCGTATCTCACTAAGCTCTCAGCGCGTATCTCACTAAGCTCTCAACGCGTATCTCACTAAGCTCTCGAAATAATATCTCACTAAGCCCTTCGAAAGAATATCTCACTAAACTCTCGAAAGCGTATCTCACTAAGCTCTTGACGCGTATTTCACTAAGCTCTCGAAAGCGTATCTCACTAAGCTCTCCACGCGTATCTCACTAAGCTCTCCACGCGTATCTCACTAAGCTCTCCATGCGTATCTCACTAAGCTCTCGAAAGCGTATCTCACTAAGCTCTCCACGCGTATCTCACTAAGCTCTCCACGCATGTCTCACTAAGCTCTCCACGCGTATCTCACTAAGCTCTCCACGCGTATCTCACTAAGCTCTCCATGCGTATCTCACTAAGCTCTCGAAAGCGTATCTCACTAAGCTCTCCAAGCGTATCTCACTAAGCTCTCCACGTGTATCTCACTAAGCTCTCGAAAGCGTATCTCACTAAGCTCTCCACGCGTATCTCACTAAGCTCTCAGCGCGTATCTCACTAAGCTCTCAACGCGTATCTCACTAAGCTCTCGAAAGAATATCTCACTAAGCCCTTCGAAAGAATATCTCACTAAACTCTCGAAAGCGTATCTCACTAAGCTCTTGACGCGTATTTCACTAAGCTCTCGAAAGCGTATCTCACTAAGCTCTCCACGCGTATCTCACTAAGCTCTCCACGCGTATCTCACTAAGCTCTCCATGCGTATCCCACTAAGCTCTCGAAAGCGTATCTCACTAAGCTCTCCACGCGTATCTCACTAAGCTCTCCACGCATGTCTCACTAAGCTCTCCACGCGTATCTCACTAAGCTCTCCACGCGTATCTCACTAAGCTCTCCATGCGTATCTCACTAAGCTCTCGAAAGCGTATCTCACTAAGCTCTCCACGCGTATCTCACTAAGCTCTCCACGCATGTCTCACTAAGCTCTCAACGCGTATCTCACTAAGCTCTCCACGCGTATCTCACTAAGCTCTCAACGCGTATCTCACTAAGCTCTCAACGCGTATCTCACTAAGCTCTCAACGTGTATCTCACTAAGCTCTCGAAAGCGTATCTCACTAAGCTCTCAACGCGTATCTCACTAAGCTCTCAGCGCGTATCTCACTAAGCTCTCGAAAGCGTATCTCACTAAGCTCTCAACGTGTATTTCACTAAGCTCTCAACGCATATCTCACTAAGCTCTCCACGCGTATCTCACTAAGCTCTCGAAAGCGTATCTCACTAAGCTCTCCACGCGTATCTCACTAAGCTCTCAACGCGTATCTCACTAAGCTCTCAACTCGTATCTCACTAAGCTCTCAACGCGTATCTCACTAAGCTCTCAACGCGTATCTCACTAAGCTCTCCACGCGTATCTCACTAAGCTCTCGAAAGCGTATCTCACTAAACGCTCCACGCGTATCTGACTAAGCTCTCGAAAGCGTATCTCACTAAGCTCTCGAAAGCGTATCTCACTAAGCTCTCAACGTGTATCTCACTAAGCTCTCCACGCGTATCTCACTAAGCTCTCGAAAGCGTATCTCACTAAGCTCTCCACGCGTATCTCACTAAGCTCTCAACGTGTATCTCACTAAGCTCTCGAAAGCGTATCTCACTAAGCTCTCAACGCGTATCTCACTAAGCTCTCGAAAGCGTATCTCACTAAGCTCTCAACGTGTATCTCACTAAGCTCTCAACGTGTATCTCACTAAGCTCTCGAAAGCGTATCTCACTAAGCTCTCAACGCGTATCTCACTAAGCTCTCGAAAGCGTATCTCACTAAGCTCTCAACGTGTATCTCACTAAGCTCTCCACGCGTATCTCACTAAGCTCTCGAAAGCGTATCTCACTAAGCTCTCAACGCGTATCTCACTAAGCTCTCCACGCGTATCTCAATAAGCTCTCAACGTGTATCTCACTAAGCTCTCAACGCATATCTCACTAAGCTCTCCACGCGTATCTCACTAAGCTCTCAATGCGTATCTCACTAAGCTCTCAACGCGTATCTCACTAAGCTCTCGAAAGCGTATCTCACTAAGCTCTCAACGCGTATCTCACTAAGCTCTCCACGCGTATCTCACTAAGCTCTCAACGTGTATCTCACTAAGCTCTCAACGCATATCTCACTAAGCTCTCCACACGTATCTCACAGAGCTCTCAACGCGTATCTCACTAAGCTCTCCACGCGTATCTCACTAAGCTCTCAACGTGTATCTCACTAAGCTCTCGAAAGCGTATCTCACTAAGCTCTCAACGCGTATCTCACTAAGCTCTCGAAAGCGTATCTCACTATGCTCTCAACGCGTGTCTCACTAGGCTCTCAACGCGTATCTCACTAAGCTCTCCACGCGTATCTCACTAAGCTCTCCACGCGTATCTCACTAAGCTCTCCACGCGTGTCTCACTAAGCTCTCAACGCGTATCTCACTAAGCTCTCCACGCGTATCTCACTAAGCTCTCCACGCGTATCTCACTAAGCTCTCCACGCGTATCTCACTAAGCTCTCAACGCGTGTCTCACTAAGCTCTCAACGCGTATCTCACTAAGCTCTCAACGCGTATCTCACTAAGCTCTCCACGCGTATCTCACTAAGCTCTCCACGCGTATCTCACTAAGCTCTCCACGCGTGTCTCACTAAGCTCTCAACGCGTATCTCACTAAGCTCTCCACGCGTATCTCACTAAGCTCTCCACGCGTATCTTACTAAGCTCTCCACGCGTATCTCACTAAGCTCTCAACGCGTGTCTCACTAAGCTCTCAACGCGTATCTCACTAAGCTCTCCACGCGTATCTCACTAAGCTCTCCACGCGTATCTCACTAAGCTCTCCACGCGTATCTCACTAAGCTCTCCACGCGTATCTCACTAAGTTCTCCACACGTATCTCACTAAGCTCTCCACACGTATCTCACTAAGCTTTCAACGCGTATCTCACTAAGCTCTCCACGCGTATCTCACTAAGCTCTCAACGTGTATCTCACTAAGCTCTCGAAAGCGTATCTCACTAAGCTCTCAACGCGTATCTCACTAAGCTCTCGAAAGCGTATCTCACTAAGCTCTCAACGCGTATCTCACTAAGCTCTCCACGCGTATCTCACTAAGCTCTCGAAAGCGTATCTCACTAAGCTCTCAACGCGTATCTCACTAAGCTCTCCACGCGTATCTCACTAAGCTCTCAACGTGTATCTCACTAAGCTCTCAACGCATATCTCACTAAGCTCTCCACGCGTATCTCACTAAGCTCTCAATGCGTATCTCACTAAGCTCTCAACGCGTATCTCACTAAGCTCTCGAAAGCGTATCTCACTAAGCTCTCAACGCGTATCTCACTAAGCTCTCCACGCGTATCTCACTAAGCTCTCAACGTGTATCTCACTAAGCTCTCAACGCATATCTCACTAAGCTCTCCACGCGTATCTCACTAAGCTCTCAATGCGTATCTCACTAAGCTCTCAACGCGTATCTCACTAAGCTCTCGAAAGCGTATCTCACTAAGCTCTCAACGCGTATCTCACTAAGCTCTCCACGCGTATCTCACTAAGCTCTCAACGTGTATCTCACTAAGCTCTCAACGCATATCTCACTAAGCTCTCCACACGTATCTCACAGAGCTCTCAACGCGTATCTCACTAAGCTCTCCACGCGTATCTCACTAAGCTCTCCACGCGTGTCTCACTAAGCTCTCCACGCGTATCTCACTAAGCTCTCCACGCGTATCTCACTAAGCTCTCAACGCGTATCTCACTAAGCTCTCCACGCGTATATCACTAAGCTCTCCACGCGTATCTCACTAAGCTCTCCACGCGTGTCTCACTAAGCTCTCAACGCGTATCTCACTAAGCTCTCCACGCGTATCTCACTAAGCTCTCCACGCGTATCTTACTAAGCTCTCCACGCGTATCTCACTAAGCTCTCAACGCGTGTCTCACTAAGCTCTCAACGCGTATCTCACTAAGCTCTCCACGCGTATCTCACTAAGCTCTCCACGCGTATCTCACTAAGCTCTCCACGCGTATCTCACTAAGCTCTCCACGCGTATCTCACTAAGTTCTCCACGCGTATCTCACTAAGCTCTCCACACGTATCTCACTAAGCTTTCAACGCGTATCTCACTAAGCTCTCCACGCGTATCTCACTAAGCTCTCAACGTGTATCTCACTAAGCTCTCGAAAGCGTATCTCACTAAGCTCTCAACGCGTATCTCACTAAGCTCTCGAAAGCGTATCTCACTAAGCTCTCAACGCGTATCTCACTAAGCTCTCCACGCGTATCTCACTAAGCTCTCGAAAGCGTACCTCACTAAGCTCTCAACGCGTATCTCACTAAGCTCTCCACGCGTATCTCACTAAGCTCTCAACGTGTATCTCACTAAGCTCTCAACGCATATCTCACTAAGCTCTCCACGCGTATCTCACTAAGCTCTCAATGCGTATCTCACTAAGCTCTCAACGCGTATCTCACTAAGCTCTCGAAAGCGTATCTCACTAAGCTCTCAACGCGTATCTCACTAAGCTCTCCACGCGTATCTCACTAAGCTCTCAACGTGTATCTCACTAAGCTCTCAACGCATATCTCACTAATATCTCCACACGTATCTCACAGAGCTCTCAACGCGTATCTCACTAAGCTCTCCACGCGTATCTCACTAAGCTCTCAACGTGTATCTCACTAAGCTCTCGAAAGCGTATCTCACTAAGCTCTCAACGCGTATCTCACTAAGCTCTCGAAAGCGGATCTCACTAAGCTCTCAACGCGTGTCTCACTAGGCTCTCAACGCGTATCTCACTAAGCTCTCCACGCGTATCTCACTAAGCTCTCCACGCGTATCTCACTAAGCTCTCCACGCGTGTCTCACTAAGCTCTCAACGCGTATCTCACTAAGCTCTCCACGCGTATCTCACTAAGCTGTCCACGCGTATCTCACTAAGCTCTCCACGCGTATCTCACAGAGCTCTCAACGCGTATCTCACTAAGCTCTCCACGCGTATCTCACTAAGCTCTCAACGTGTATCTCACTAAGCTCTCGAAAGCGTATCTCACTAAGCTCTCAACGCGTATCTCACTAAGCTCTCGAAAGCGGATCTCACTAAGCTCTCAACGCGTGTCTCACTAGGCTCTCAACGCGTATCTCACTAAGCTCTCCACGCGTATCTCACTAAGCTCTCCACGCGTATCTCACTAAGCTCTCCACGCGTGTCTCACTAAGCTCTCAACGCGTATCTCACTAAGCTCTCCACGCGTATCTCACTAAGCTGTCCACGCGTATCTCACTAAGCTCTCCACGCGTATCTCACTAAGCTCTCAACGCGTGTCTCACTAAGCTCTCAACGCGTATCTCACTAAGCTCTCCACACGTATCTCACTAAGCTCTCCACGCGTATCTCACTAAGCTCTCCACGCGTATCTCACTAAGCTCTCCACGCGTATCTCACTAAGCTCTCCACGCGTATCTCACTAAGCTCTCAACGCGTGTCTCACTAAGCTCTCAACGCGTATCTCACTAAGCTCTCCACGCGTATCTCACTAAGCTCTCCACGCGTATCTCACTAAGCTCTCCACGCGTATCTCACTAAGTTCTCCACGCGTATCTCACTAAGCTCTCCACGCGTATCTCACTAAGCTCTCCACGCATATCTCACTAAGCTCTCCACGCGTATCTGACTAAGCTCTCGAATGCGTATCTCACTAAGCTCTCCACGCGTATCTCACTAAGCTCTCAACGCATATCTCACTAAGCTCTCGAAAGCGTATCTCACTAAGCTCTCAACGCGTATCTCACTAAGCTCTCCACGCGTATCTCACTAAGCTCTCAACGCGTGTCTCACTAAGCTCTCAACGCGTATCTCACTAAGCTCTCCACGCGTATCTCACTAAGCTCTCCACGCGTATCTCACTAAGCTCTCAACGCGTGTCTCACTAAGCTCTCAACGCGTATCTCACTAAGCTCTCCACGCGTATCTCACTAAGCTCTCCACGCGTATCTCACTAAGCTCTCCACGCGTATCTCACTAAGTTCTCCACGCGTATCTCACTAAGCTCTCCACGCGTATCTCACTAAGCTCTCCACGCGTATCTCACTAAGCTCTCCACGCGTATCTGACTAAGCTCTCGAATGCGTATCTCACTAAGCTCTCCACGCGTATCTCACTAAGCTCTCAACGCATATCTCACTAAGCTCTCGAAAGCGTATCTCACTAAGCTCTCAACGCGTATCTCACTAAGCTCTCCACGCGTATTTCACTAAGCTCTCAACGCGTATCTCACTAAGCTCTCCACGCGTATCTCACTAAGCTCTCAACGCGTATCTCACTAAGCTCTCAACGTGTATCTCACTAAGCTCTCAACACGTATTTCACTAAGCTCTCCACGCGTATCTCACTAAGCTCTCAACGTGTATCTCACTAAGCTCTCCACGCGTATCTCACTAAGCTCTCAGCGCGTATCTTACTAAGCTCTCGAAAGCGTATCTCACTAAGCTCTCAACGCGTGTCTCACTAAGCTCTCGAAAGCGTATCTCACTAAGCTCTCAACGCGTATCTCACTAAGCTCTCGAAAGCGTATCTCACTAAGCTCTCAACGCGTATCTCACTAAGCTCTCAACGCGTATCTCACTAAGCTCTCGAAAGCGTATCTCAGTAAGCTCTCAACACGTATCTCACTAAGCTCTCCATGCGTATCTCACTACGCTCTCCACGCTTATCTCACTAAGCTCTCCACGCGTATCTCACTAAGCTCTCAACGCGTATCTCACTACGCTCTCCACGCTTATCTCACTAAGCTCTCAGCGCGTATCTCACTAAGCTCTCCACGCGTATCTCACTAAGCTCTCCACGCGTATCTGACTAAGCTCTCGAATGCGTATCTCACTAAGCTCTCCATGCGTATCTCACTAAGCTCTCCACGCGTATCTCACTAAGCTCTCAACGCGTATCTCACTAAGCTCTCGAAAGCGTATCTCACTAAGCTCTCAACGCGTATCTCACTAAGCTCTCCACGCGTATTTCACTAAGCTCTCAACGCGTATCTCATTAAGCTCTCCACGCGTATCTCACTAAGCTCTCAACGCGTATCTCACTAAGCTCTCAACGTGTATCTCACTAAGCTCTCAACGCGTATCTCACTAAGCTCTCCACGCGTATCTCACTAAGCTCTCAACGTGTATCTCACTAAGCTCTCCACGCGTATCTCACTAAGCTCTCCACGCGTATCTCACTAAGCTCTCCACGCGTATCTCACTAAGCTCTCAACGCGTGTCTCACTAAGCTCTCAACGCGTATCTCACTAAGCTCTCCACGCGTATCTCACTAAGCTCTCCACGCGTATCTCACTAAGCTCTCCACGCGTATCTCACTAAGTTCTCCACGCGTATCTCACTAAGCTCTCCACGCGTATCTCACTAAGCTCTCCACGCGTATCTCACTAAGCTCTCCACGCGTATCTTACTAAGCTCTCGAATGCGTATCTCACTAAGCTCTCCACGCGTATCTCACTAAGCTCTCAACGCATATCTCACTAAGCTCTCGAAAGCGTATCTCACTAAGCTCTCAACGCGTATCTCACTAAGCTCTCCACGCGTATTTCACTAAGCTCTCAACGCGTATCTCACTAAGCTCTCCACGCGTATCTCACTAAGCTCTCAACGCGTATCTCACTAAGCTCTCAACGTGTATCTCACTAAGCTCTCAACACGTATTTCACTAAGCTCTCCACGCGTATCTCACTAAGCTCTCAACGTGTATCTCACTAAGCTCTCCACGCGTATCTCACTAAGCTCTCAGCGCGTATCTTACTAAGCTCTCGAAAGCGTATCTCACTAAGCTCTCAACGCGTGTCTCACTAAGCTCTCGAAAGCGTATCTCACTAAGCTCTCAACGCGTATCTCACTAAGCTCTCGAAAGCGTATCTCACTAAGCTCTCAACGCGTATCTCACTAAGCTCTCAACGCGTATCTCACTAAGCTCTCGAAAGCGTATCTCAGTAAGCTCTCAACACGTATCTCACTAAGCTCTCCACGCGTATCTCACTACGCTCTCCACGCTTATCTCACTAAGCTCTCCACGCGTATCTCACTAAGCTCTCAACGCGTATCTCACTACGCTCTCCACGCTTATCTCACTAAGCTCTCAGCGCGTATCTCACTAAGCTCTCCACGCGTATCTCACTAAGCTCTCCACGCGTATCTGACTAAGCTCTCGAATGCGTATCTCACTAAGCTCTCCATGCGTATCTCACTAAGCTCTCCACGCGTATCTCACTAAGCTCTCAACGCGTATCTCACTAAGCTCTCGAAAGCGTATCTCACTAAGCTCTCAACGCGTATCTCACTAAGCTCTCCACGCGTATTTCACTAAGCTCTCAACGCGTATCTCATTAAGCTCTCCACGCGTATCTCACTAAGCTCTCAATGCGTATCTCACTAAGCTCTCAACGTGTATCTCACTAAGCTCTCAACGCGTATCTCACTAAGCTCTCCACGCGTATCTCACTAAGCTCTCAACGTGTATCTCACTAAGCTCTCCACGCGTATCTCACTAAGCTCTCAGCGCGTATCTTACTAAGCTCTCGAAAGCGTATCTCACTAAGCTCTCAACGCGTGTCTCACTAAGCTCTCGAAAGCGTATCTCACTAAGCTCTCAACGCGTATCTCACTAAGCTCTCGAAAGCATATCTCACTAAGCTCTCAACGCGTATCTCACTAAGCTCTCAACGCGTATCTCACTAAGCTCTCGAAAGCGTATCTCAGTAAGCTCTCAACACGTATCTCACTAAGCTCTCCACACGTATCTCACTACGCTCTCCACGCTTATCTCACTAAGCTCTCCACGTATCTCACTAAGCTCTCAACGCGTATCTCACTAAGCTCTCCACGCGTATTTCACTAAGCTCTCCACGCGTATCTCACTAAGCTCTCAAAGCGTATCTCACTAAGCTCTCCACGCTCTCAACGCGTATCTCACTAAGCTCTCAACGCGTATCTCACTAATTTCTCAAAGCGTATCTCACTAAGCTCTCCACGTGTATCTCACTAAGCTCTCGAAAGCGTATCTCACTAAGCTGTCAAAGCGTGTCTCACTAAGCTCTCAACGCGTATCTCACTAAGCTCTCAACGCGTATCTCACTAAGCTCTCAACACGTATCTCACTAAGCTCTCAACGCGTATCTCACTAAGCTCTCGAAAGCGTATCTCACTAAGCTCTCAACGTGTATCTCACTAAACTCTCAACGCGTATCTCACTAAGCTCTCAACGCGTATCTCACTAAGCTCTCAAAAGCGTATCTCACTAAGCTCTCGAAATTGTATCTCACTAAGCTCTCAAGACTTATCTCAAGACTTATCTCACTAAACTCTCACTAAACTTCATATCTTACTTGAGGTAAAGGTCTAACGTGGAGTTGTTCCCCTGATAGCAGATAGGCTACAGGAGGCTTTACTTGTACCATAGTGTTACTGATAATGTACTGTCGGCTGGCTGGTATCAAACACCATGTTGTGAATATACCAGACCCTATAGAAAGCAGGTGCTTGTATTATGCCAAGCCAAATCAGTGTGTTTGAGGTGAAGGGGAGTGTATGCATGTGCTTCAGCCAGAGAAATACCAGTCCCCTTCCCACTGAGCGGTTTCTGCGAATCCCCGCCCTGCATCACATTGGCAGCTGTTGTCAAGTAGGCAACACCTGATACAAGTGTTGCCTCAGAGCAGCCGTCAAGAAGGCTGCAGGGCCTCTGTGCCAACCAGGGCCCAGAGGGTATGAGAGGGACTCATTGTTTTAGCTGACCCAAACTTTCACGTGTCTCAGCCTCGTGGCCGTGGAGCTGTTGAGAAGTGATAAGCTGGCCTGAAGGCTCGGAGCGTAATTCTTGTTCAATAATTTCAGCCCACTGTTTACCAGGCCCAAACAAACACTGCAATACTGGGAACCTACTTCCCAGTTCCTAAATACTGTAAACAGTGACCATGATTGATCAGTGAGCGATTTGTACATTTGGCTGTTGTTGAACAGTAATGTTGTCTTGATACCATTTATTGAGTTAGCAGACCTTATTTACAATGTGCATGTATGGAATATGTTTTGTATGGATAGGAAACTGTGAGTGTGTTGGTGCAAATCTCAGAGATTACAATAAAGTTGTACACCAAGGAAACTGTTAGTATGTTGGTGCACAATGAATATTATTGCAGTCTCCATCTGTTACTCTTTATCTGTTCAACTGAACATGAATGTGTTTGTCCTCCATCAGAACCAGGTCCAACAGCACCAGCAGACGACAGCCCAGGCCCAGGCCCAGGCCCAGCAGCAGAGTGGCACCCAGCAGGCTTCTAACCAGCAGAGCTCCACCCAGACCAACGGCAATGCAGGGGCCACTGGAGCCAACTCCGGGGGAGGCCTACAGCACGGCCAGGACCAGGGGCCCCCCAACAAGAAATCTCGCACCGGGCCCTCAGGAGCCTCCTCAGGCACTGGGATCCACCAGGTTTGAGTTTTTACAGCCTTACATACATCCATAGTATTACTGTCCATTTTTTAATTGAAAGGAGATGGAAGGCGATGACAGTCACCAACAGTTTATAACCTATGGCATGTTTGCTATCTAGGGTTGACTTATTCAAATTTGCTTAATCCAAATAGGCCCTTGGAGGACCCAGAACGTGTGCCATCAACAGTGTTCCTTTATTAATGATTAATTTGACTATGGAGTAAAAATTAATGGCTGTGAACTTTTCCCCAAAGAGCCCTCAAGGTTTAAAACACGTACAGACGCGTACAGCAGAGTATGTCAGGGACATGCAAAACACGTGTTGTGCTCGGTTAGTGAACAGACACAACCCCCTCAACTCAGACCAGAGTGGAGTATTGTGCTAGCTAGTAGGATTGCAGGTCATGTTATATCAGAATGATAATGTCATTCCTCCAGTTCACACTAGCCTGTTGATAAAGGTGACAGCAAAAAAAGCTGCCCTCATTGTTGTTCCCCCTCTTGGCGCCTGCTCTATCTTTGACTGAGCCTCTATCACTGGGTGAGAGAGAGAGAGACAGAGTTGGAGCAAGAGTGAGTGAGTGAGTAAATGAGAGAGAGAGAGTGAGAAAGGCTGTAGTTAGAGCAAGAGTGAGTAAGTGAGAAAGAGAGGGACTATGAGCAAGAGTGACAGAGTGGAGATCATGGTACAGAGGAAAGGAGAGTGTTTTACATATGAGAAAGGTAAGCTGAAGGTGATCTCCCTGTTGTCCGGATCTCAATGGTGTTCTGTTCAGAGGTGTCTCCTCCTGGCTAGGCCCGGACCCTGTGGGGTTCTGGACTGACTGACTGACGAGGTGCTAGGCTATATTTAGCAGGGGGCTGAGGTTGCATGTGGACAGCTGCTGGACTCTTCAAAGTCAAGCCTTAGCAGAACAGATGTATTAATATCCCCTTGCTTTCTGGATGGGCAGACAGAGCTAGCTTGCTGTGTCTGTGGCGTCACATTCAACGCCCTTTCCCCCTCATTGATCACTTTCCCCAAGGCTATAGTACCCTAATGTGCACAACTCGCTCCTCCTTTCTGCCTGTGAGTGTAGATAGATAGACTCCTAGACAGGCGGCGACTGGAATTAGTTTGGCCGATGTCTCCGTACTTCAGGGGTTTCAGCCATGTTCTTCTCCTATTCCCCCAACCCTCCATCCAAGCCCTCTGGGTCCCAGTCCAGCTGTAGCTCCTCGGGGCCTAATAAATGTTTATCATCTAAAGACCAGGGACTTCTGCCTTTTCTTGCCTTTCTAAGAGGACATTTGGCCTTGGGCCCAGTCTGAGTTGGTTAGCGTGAGTCTCGGCCAGGTGTTTAGTTAGCCCTTCTGTTGACGTCTATTGATGTGTGGCTCAGTCCCCTTTAACCCAGATCAGTAATTCATTCAGACCCCCAGGTCTTCGGCATCAGCCACTTTTGATTTTATTTTACTCCGTTGTGTGATATGCAGTATACTTTTTAGGATATAGAATTGTAGGTCATGGTACTGTAAATAGCTTGGAATTGGGTCGGTAGTCTCTGGCTAAATATGTTGATGTAACCGATGTGAAATGGCTAGCTTGTTAGCGGTGGTGCGCGCTAATAGCGTTTCAATCGGTGACGTCACTTGCTCTGAGACCTTGAAGTAGTGGTTCCCCTTGCTCTGCAAGGGCCACGGCTTTTGTGGAGCGATGGGTAACGATGCTTCGTGGGTGTCAGTTGTTGATGTGTGCAGAGGGTCCCTGATTCGAGCCCGGGTAGGGGCGAGGGGACGGACGGAAGCTATACTGTTACATTGAGAAATCCATGAGAGGTATGTTGATAAGTACTACAGATCTATGGCTGTGTACATCATGCTTTTCTATTTGACTCGTTCTTGACCTATAACTTATTCAGCCAGATTTACAATTGCAAACATTGCCAACAAAAGTAATTTCCCTCCAACAAGGTGTCCTAAGGTAAAGTTATGGAATAATTTATGTTGTACAGGTTTTATTTCCAAACCCCATGCAAGGTCAAAATAAACAATGGTATTTTTCCAGTGGTGTTGATCGAAAAAGAATGAATGACAAATGTGGTCTCTAGCTGCCAACGGTTTACTATTTCCTCTCCATTCTTTTCTCCACTTCAGCACTCCAGCTCCCGCCTTGGTTACCAAAGCAACATCCAAGGTTCCACTCAGTCCCAGGGATACTCGTCGTCATCCCAGCAGAGCTCACAGTACTCACACCAGCCACACCGCTACTGAGGCTCTTAGAACAGGCCAGGGGCCTCTCCCAAACCAACCCTCGACCAAAAACAAACCTTAGCATAACCTCTCACCTCCCTCTGGCCAAGGTATTACTGACTCCTCATCCTGATCAAACCTCATTATGTGTCAGATAATTCCAACAACACAACAGTCACTCATTATCCACCTTCATGTCAGCCCTACTACACTGACTGACCCTGGCCTCACTTCCAGCCAATGTCCTCACACTTACTCACCCGAGGGCACTGCAATATGAAGGTCAACTCAACATAGGAACCAAAAACAAACCCTGCCTCCTTGAGGGGTAGGACAAGATTTTCTATTATCATCAAGTGGCAAAATCGATTGATACTAGATAAGAAGGAAACACGTCAGGTGCAACTGACTACACAACACAAAGACTATGAACCATGACACTTACAAAAACATGTTCTTCAAGAGGAAGAATTGCAGCTCTGTTCATATATAAATATATACTATATAATACCTTTTTTTATTTGTTTAACAAGAGACTTGTTTTTGCTCGTTTGCTATGTAGAGTTTGTTTACTTTGATTGTGGATGTTTTTGTAAATATTGTTCGATATAGAAGAAGATGGGATGAAACAGGAAAATAGCCCTTTACTGTCATCACTTTCCTTCACTGTACAGTTGTTTACCCTGGATTTCTGTTACCAATAACAATTGAATCAAAAGGAAGAAAATGAGCCAATCCTTTCCTGATGACAAAAGATCTTCTACTGAGATCTTCCCCTTGGCTTGGAAATACATTTGTACAGAAGAAAGTTAGCTCTTTAGCTGATGTGATTGCAGGGAATTACGAAATACACCATTTTATCTTAATCTTGTTATAAAAAACGTTTGTTTTCTCAATTTAAGCCTTTTGTTTTTCTAGATTTGTAGTCTGAAAGTCTGCATTGGAAGGAACTGTTTATCAGCCTTTCTTCAGTCTGCAGCAAGTTATGTAAGCATCTCTAGGTACCCCATGTCGCCTGACCGATAACAACTACCAAGCTACTGTTTTACTATGAGTCATGTCCATCAAGGAAACATTTGTCGGTGAATCTGAATGTTCTCCTTTCTGGCCAGAGGTGTTTGAGTGTGTGTGAGATGCTTGTTGTGGACACCTTGGGTTGACAGGTCTTTCCATGGACACAGACATCACTGAAGGTGACATCATATAGTGCAGCTAACAGTGTGTATGTTCCTGAGACGGTTACTGCCTGATAGTTTTTTATTTTCCATGTATTTTTCTAGCTTTTAATGTTTCATTATTGCCCTTTACATGTTTGTATTTCCTCTTATTCAGTCAAAGGACTGCACTGCTGAACGGATCTGCAAAGACCTGGAACAAATATGGGAAGTCTTGCACCCCAGCCTCTTCAACTCCACACCCCTGGTATTAACCCAGGTAGAAAAAGGTTTTCTTATAGTACTTATCCTGTGAACTAGTTGACTGGATCTGCACTGTGTGTGTGTGTGTGTGTGTGTGTGTGCCCAAAAACAGAGAGACTGTAGATGGATATGGGATAAGACAGCCACTTCAGCTTCTTCTGTGACTAGGGAAGGGATGTGGAAACATTGACATCTAGTGGCTATTGACAGAACGGGACCTCTTGTTTAGTGATGGTGAACATGTATTGTGTTCAGTTTGTCACAAGGATCAAGGCAATCTTTATCAAGACTTTGCATTACGATTCTTTAAACTGCCTTTTGTGATGTTCAGAAACACAAGTTGTGTTCAACTGGCATATGTTGACGATGATGATAATGATGATCATCAAAACTGTCCTTTTGTAGCCAAAGGAGAGAGACTCTTATTTTGTTTTCTATAGTAAGAAAATATTCACAGCAACAATACAAGGTACTAACATGTATTGAACAACTGATATACTGCTCTCTGTGATGCTGTTTGCTTCTGACAGTAATACTGCACAGTTCTTCTGTGTTTGATTTGTCTGTCATCTCTGGCTCAGTCAAACAGGTGGATTGAGAGATCTGCTGTTGATCATCTGTCTGTCTGTCTGTCTGTCTGTCTGTCTGTCTGTCTGTCTGTCTGTCTGTCTGTCTGTCTGTCTGTCTGTCTGTCTGTCTGTCTGTCTGTCTGTCTGTCTGTCTGTCTGTCTCCTTCTCTCTCCTCACAGACCATATTTCTTTCTCACCACTCCCAGGTTACTGAAGTACAGTATGTCTTATGTGTGTTGTGGTGAATGCCAAAACACTAGATGAACAAAAGGGACTGCTCCCTCCTTGTTCAAGATGAGTTCCTAACAGTCGCCCAGAATGTTTTCCATATCGGACTGGCTCTCTATTTGATGCTGATACATTGTAACTGTATTGGTTTGGGTTTGAGTTTCTCTTTTCTATGTTCCGTATGATCTGGCAGGCACACAGGCCCAGTGGATTAACAACAGCCTTCCCAGAACAGTGGTGTTTACTCGGGAACAAAACCAGCAGCTATTGAACCTTTTTTCTCTCTTTTATTCTATTGGCGCATATCTGAAGTATAGTTGAAGAGCATTGAGAATACATTAGATACTGTTTCTCAATTTATCTCTCTATACAAGCGAGGTATCAAAAGTATTATTCATTGTGCAGCTCCAACAAGTGATCGTGGGGCAAATAACTGTTAAACAGTTCCTATGCAAAATCAAAGAGAATGGTGCAATGCTTAAATTTTACTATGAGAGATTGAGAGTTTTCTTTGGGTTTTTAAAAACGATTGGGATATCCATTTCCACATCGTAAATCTAATGTTGAACATCGTAATTGAAGAAGGCATTCACTTGTTTCTTACAGCATTGTTAATTGTACTCTAAATGAAATATTGTAAAGAAATATAAACTATATGGATGGTATATGGTTGTTCCACGAGTGCCTTTTGCGTCCCTGGGATATTTTAAGTAGAAATTGTGCACCAATTTTGAATTTTAAAAGCCTGCTATATTAAATGAAGTGCCCCTTAATATAGACCACATGTAGAATTCAATCCAATCTGATTATTATATGAATAAAGGCTTGCTAATGTGCGAAAATCCTGTATTTTGACAGGTCCCTCAGTTAACCCTGTGTCACTTATAGGAAGATTTCAAACCACTTAATCGCAACATTTCTTCAAGTTTCACCATCATTGTAAAGCCCTAGTTATTTTGTTGCTTTGACAAAGTCATTTCTGTAGATTATTATTTATTTCATGTGATTAGTTATTCATTTACGTCTATCCCTCATTTTAAGGTCAACCCTGTTATGTGAACTCAACTCTATTTTTAATGTGGTGAAACTATTACCTTCTCAAAACAAACATTGAACATCTAATAGTCAAATCCTAGTGTAAAATCAGGTGAGCTGGTTCTACTCTTTTTGGCCATTTTCTGTTGTTTTGTGGTGGGAAACTGAGCTGTCGAGCATAAAAGTCAACCCTGTTAGCCGTAGATATACAGACTAGAAATGTTTTAGCAATTTCTTATTTTTTTGTGAAGCTTGCATTTAATTGCCACTCCACATGCTCACAACATGATTCCATTCCGCCTGTCACGATGGGATTCATGGCTGATTTCAGATGAAATTGTCAACCATGTTACGGTCAACCGTGTCACTTTATTTGGCACTTAATAGGCACTTGCTATAGTAAATTTGTTTTTAAATTTAACCTCTTGAGTTGGGAAAACAGATTTTTTATAAAGTTGAACATGTGCTCTCTATGACAGAATGTTAAAATTAGGCGAAATCCCCCCAAAATTTGGAGTTACACTTCTCAAATGGCACCGAGATGGTGGAACAACCCATACATTATACAATCGTACAGTTGAAGTTGGAAGTTTACATACACTTAGGTTGGAGTCATTAAAACTCATTTTTCAACCACTCCACAAATTTCTTGTTAACAAACTGTAGTTTTGGCAAGTCGGTTAGGACATCTACTTTGTGCATGACAATAGTAATTTTTCCAACAATTGTTTACAGACAGATTATTTAACTTATAGTTCACTGTATTACAATTCCAGTGGGTCAGAAGTTTACATACACTAAGTTGACTGTGCCTTGAAACAGCTTGGAAAATTCCAGAAAATGATGTCATGGCTTTAGAAGCTTCTGATAGGCTAATTGACATCATTTGAGTCAATTGGAGGTGTACCTGTGGATGTGCTTCAAGGCCAACCTTCAAATTCAGTGCCTCTTTGCTTGGCATCATGGGAAAATCAAAAGAAATCCTCAGAAACAGAATTGTAGACCTCCACAAGTCTGGTCCATCCTTGGGAGCAATTTCCAAATGCCTGAAGGTACCACGTTCATCTGTACAAACAATAGTATGCAAGTATAAACACCATGGGACCACCAGCCGTCATACCGCTCAGGAAGGAGACGCATTCTGTCTCCTAGAGATGAACGTACTTTGGTGCGAAAGTGCAAATCAATCCCAGAACAACAGCAAAGGACCTTGTGAAGATGCTGCAGGAAACAGGTACAAAAAAATCTATATCCACAGTAAAACGAGTCCTATATCAACATAACCCGAAAGGCTGTTCAGCAAGGAAGAAGCCACTGCTCCAAAACCGCCATAAAAAAGCCAGACTACGGTTTGTAACTGCACATGGGGACAAAGATCGTACTTTTTGGAGAAATGTCCTCTGGTCTGATGAAACAAAAATAGAACTGTTTGGCCATAATGACCATCGTTATGTTTGGAGGAAAAAGGGGAGGCTTGCAAGCCGAAGAACACCATCCCAACGGTGAAGCACGGGGGTGGCAGCATCATGTTGTGGGGGTGCTTTGCAGCAGGATGGACTGGTGCACTTCCCAAAATAGATAACATTATGACATTATGAGGAAGGAAAATTATGTGGATTTTTCCATGATGTCAAGCAAAGAGGCACTGAGTTTGAATGTAGGCCTTGAAATACATCCACAGATACACCTCCAATTGACTCAAATGATGTCAATTAGCCTATCAGAAGCTTCTAAAGCCATGACATAATTTTCTGGAATTTTCCAAGCTGTTTCAAGGCACAGTCAACTTAGTGTATGTAAACCTCTGACCCACGGGAATTGTGATACAGTGAAATATTCTGTCTGCAATCAATTTTTGGAAAAATTACTTTTGTCATGCATGAAGTAGATGTCCTAACTGACTTACCAAAACTACAGTTTGTTAACAAGAAATGTGTGGAGTGGTTGAAAAACGAGTTTTAATGACTCCAACCTAAGTGTAAGTGTATGTAAACTTCCGACTTCAACTGTAGACAGTACCAGTCAAAAATTTGGACACACCTACAAATTCAAGGGTTTTCTTTATTTGTACTATTTTCTACATTGTAGAATAATATTGAGACATAAACTATGAAAAGAACACATGGAATCATATAGTAACCAAAAAAGTGTTAAACAAATCAAAATATAATTTCGATTTTAGATTCTTCAAAGTAGCCACCCTTTGCCTTGATGACAGCTTTGCACACTCTTGGCATTCTCTCAACCAGCTTCATGTTGAATGCTTTTCCCACAATCTTTAAGGAGTTCCTACATATGCTGAGCACTTGTTGGCATTCAGGGTGAAGCTGGTTGAGAGAATGCCAAGAGTGTGCAAAGCTGTCATCAAGGCAAAGGGTGGCTACTTTGAAGAATCTAAAATATATTTTGATTTGTTAAAAACTTTTTTGGTTATTACATGATTCCATATGTGTTATTTCATGGTTTTGATGTATTCACTATTATTCTACAATGTAGAAAATAGTAAAAATAAAGAAAACCCATTGAATGAGTTGGTGTGTCCAAACTTCTGAATGGTACTGTGTGTGTGTATATATATATATTCCGACTTATATATATATATATATATATATATACATACACGACATGAACAAAAGTATGTGGACACATGCTTGTCGATCATCTAATTCCAAAATCATGGGTATTAATATGGAGTTGGTCCCTCCTTTGCTGCTATAACAGCCTCCACTCTTCTGGGAAGGCTTTCCTTTCGATGTTGGAACATTGCTGCGGGGACCTTCTTCCATTCAGCCACAAGACCATTAGTGAGATCGGGCACTGATGTTGGGCGATTAGACCTGGCTCGCAGTCGGTGTTCCAATTCATCCCTAAGGTCTTTGATGTGGTTGAGGTTGGAAGCACAGAATCGTCTAGAATGTCATTGTATGCTGTAACGTTAAGATTTCCCTTCACTGGAACTAAGGGGCCTAGCCCAAACCATGAAAAACATCCCCAGACCATTATTCCTCCTCCACCAAACTTTACAGTTGGCCCTATGCATTGGGGCAGGTAGCGTTCTCCTGGCATCAGCCAAACCCAGTTTTGTCCGTCTGACTCCCAGTTGGTGAAGCGTGATTCATCACTCCAGAGAACACGTTTCCACTGCTCCAAAGTCCAATGGCAGTGAGCTTTACACCACTCCAGCTGACGCTTGGCATTGCACATGGTGATCTTAGGCGTGTGCGGCTGCTCGGCCATGAAAACCCATTTCATGATGCTCCCGATGAACAGTTATTGTGGTGACGTTGTTTCTAGAGGCAGTTTGGAACTCGGTAGTGAGTGTTGCAACCAAGGACAGGCTATCTTTACGTGCTATGTGCTTCAGCACTCAGCGGTCCTTTTCTGTGAGCTTGTGTGGCCTACCACTACAAATCAAATCAAAGTTTATTTGTCACGTATGCCGAATACAACAGTGAAATGCTTACTTACAGGCCCTAACCAACAGTGCGATTTTAAAGTAAAAAATAGGTATTAGGTGAACAATAGTTAAGTAAAGAAATAAAAACAACAGTAAAAAGACAGTGAAAAATAACAGTGGAGAGGCTATATACAGGCACCGGTTAGTCGGGTTAATTGAGGTAGTATGTTCACGTAGGTATGGTTAAAGTGACTATACATATATGATAAACAGAGAGTAGCAGTAGCGTAAAAGAGGGGTTGGCGGGTGGTGGGTGGCGGGACACAATGCAGATTGTCCGGGTAGCCAATGTGCAGGGGCACCGGTTAGTCGGGCTAATTGAGGTAGTATGTACATGAATGTATAGTTAAAGTGACTATGCATATATGATAAACAAAGTGTAGCAGCAGCGTAAAAGAGGGGTGGGGGGGGGGGGGGGGGGGGGGGGGGGAGCGGGACAATGCAAATAGTCTGGGTAGCCATTTGATTACTTGTTCAGGAGTGTTATGGCTTGGGGGTAAAAACTTTTGCGAAGCCTTTTGGTCCTAGACTTGGAACTCCGGTACCGCTTGCCATGCAGTAGTAGAAAGAACATTCTATGACTGGGGTTGCTGGGGTCTTTGACAATTTTTAGGGCCTTCCTCTGACAGCGCCTGGTGTAGAGGTCCTGGATGGCAGGCAGCTTAGCCCTAGTAATGTACTGGGCCGTACGCACTACCCTCTGGTGTGCCTTGTGTTCGGAAGTCCGAGCAGTTGCCGTACCAGGTAATTTTGGTAATGATGCAACCAGTGAGGATACTCTTGATGTTGCAGCTGTAGAACCTTTTGAGGATCTGAGGACCCATACCAAATCTTTTTAGTTTCCTGAGGGGGAATAGGCTTGTGTCGTGCCCTCTTCATGACTGTCTTGGTGTGTTTGGACCATTCTAGTTTGTTGGTGATGTGGACACCAAGGAACTTAAAGCTCTCAACTTCACGGCTGAGCCATTGTTTTCCTAGACGTTTCCACTTCTCAATAACTGCAGTTATAGTTGATCCGGGCAGAAATTTGACGAACTGACTTGTTGGTAGGTGGCATCCAATTGCGGTGCCATGTTGAAAGTCACTGAGCTCTTCAGTAAGGCCATTCTACTGCCGATGTTTGTCTATGGATATTGCATGGCTGTGTGCTTGATTTTATACACCTGTCAGCAGCGGGTGTTGCTGAATTTGCCAAATCCACTCATTTAAAGGGGTGTCCACATAATTCTCTGTGTGTGTGTATATATATATATATATCTAGACATGGGTATATATACAGTTGAAGTCAGAAGTTTACATACACCTTAGCCAAATACATTTAAACTCAGTTTTTCACAATTCCTGACATTTAATAGTAGTAAACATTCCCTGTTTTAGGATCACCACTTTATTTTAAGAATGTGAAATGTCAGATTAGTAGTAAAGAGAATGTTTTATTTAAGCTTTTATTTCTTTCATCACATTCCCAGTGGGTCAGAAGTGTACATACACTCAATTAGTATTTGGTAGCATTGCCTTTCAATTGTTTAACTTGGGTCAAACGTTTCGGGTAGCCTTCCACAAGATTCCCACAATAAGTTGGGTGAATTTTGGCCCATTCCTCCTGACAGAGCTGGTGTAACTGAGTCAGGTTTGTAGGCCTCCTGGCTCGCACACACTTTTTCAGTTCTGCCCACACATTTTCTATGGGATTGAGGTCAGGGCTTTGTGATGAGCACTCCAATACCTTGACTTTGTTGTCCTTAAGCCATTTTGCCACAACTTTGGAAGTATGCTTGGGGTCATTGTCCATTTGGAAGACCCATTTGTGACCAAGCTTTAACTTCCTGACTGATGTCTTGAGATGTTACTTCAATATATCCACATAATTTTCCATCCTCATGATGGCATCTATTTTGTGAAGTGCACCAGTCCATCCTGCAGCAAAGCACCCCCACAACATGATGCTGCCACCCCATGCTTCACGGTTGGTATGGTGTTCTTCGGCTTGTAAGCCGGCTTGTAACGATGGTCATTATGGCCAAACAGTTCTATTTTTGTTTCATCAGACCAGAGGACATTTCTACAAAAAGTACAATCATTGTCCCCATGTGCAGTTGCAAACCGTAGTCTGGCTTTTTATGGTGGTTTTGGAGCAGTGGCTTCTTCCTTGCTGAGCGGCCTTTCAGGTTTTGTCGATATAGGACTTGTTTTACTGTGGATATAGATACTTTTGTACCTGTTTCCTCCAGCATCTTCACAAGGTTCTTTGCTGTTGTTCTGTGATTGATTTTCACTGCTCGCACCAAAGTACGTTCATCTCTAGGAGACAGAATGCGTCTCCTTCCTGAGCGGTATGACGGCTGGTGGTCCCATGGTGTTTATACTTGCGTACTATTGTTTGTACAGATGAACGTGGTACCTTCAGGCATTTGGAAATTGCTCTCAAGGATGAATCAGACTTGTGGTGGTCTACAATTTTGTTTCTGAGGTCTTGGCTGATTTGTTTTGATTTTCCCATGATGCCAAGCAAAGAGGCGCTGAGTTAGAAACTAGGCCTTGAAAGACATCCACAGGTACACCTCCAATTGACTCAAATGATGTCAATTAGCCTATCAGAAGCTTCTAAAGCCATGACATGATTTTCTGGAATTTTCCAAGCTGTTTCAAGGCACAGTCAACTTAATGTATGTACACTTCTGACCCACTGGAATTGTGATGCAGTGAACTATTAGTGAAATAATCTGACTGTAAACAATTGTTGGGAAAATTACATGTGTCATGCACTAAGTAGATGTCCTAACCGACTTGCCAAATCTATAGTTTGTTAACATGAAATTTGTGGAGTGGTTGAAAAAAAAGTTTTAATGACTCCAACCTAAGTGTATGTAAACTTCCGACTTCAACAATATATATATATATATAAATAAATAAATAAATGACTGTGTGATACAAGTAGTGCATCGCCATGTTATCTTGTTGCTGATGTACTATGGCATTGACACATTTGGAGGAATTAGAGCTACAATTGTCTCTTTTGCTTGTTTCCTTTGCTGTGTTTTTGCTCAGTGTGATCAGATCTGCCTCCGCTGCTGCTTGGATTGTTTGTGTTTTTTACACTCAGTCTATAAAGTCCAGTGCACTTTCTCTCACATCTGTACCACCTCATAAGTTTTACAGGACTGAAACAATGCATTTTTTTATATGTGGACAGTGCCTTTTTTAGTCTGAGTATTTATGTTTGAAGTTGCCATCACATGATGGGATCTTCAGGACTATGTTTATTTCTCTTTGTCCTACGCCTTCTTTTATAGTACATTTGAGTTTGTTTCTATATATATCTTTTTTTTCAAATTCATGTAGTGTGTTATTTACTAAATTTGTTATTTCCAAAATTTGGCAACAAGCAGTTAAATATCAGCTTTGAGTTCAATGTATCCGATCTCGAATTTAATGAATGCAAAAAGTACAGCGTAGAATGATTTAGCTTTTTCTCCTCTAATCAATATTGTCCAAACACATTGTTGAAACTAAAACACTGTACATACGAACATGTTAATAATTTGTCATTGAATCATATTGATAAGTTAATTGTCTTTTAATGCACTGTTATTGCGGAAATATTTTGTGGTAAATGAAAAGTATATTTGTTATTTTTTAGACACTAAAGATATGGCAGGTAATGAAAGTTATAAGCCAGATAAAGCTCTTTTTAGGAGTTCTTACACGCAGTATAACTAATACCCAATGTTGCATGTCTTTCTGTCTTTTCCAATCCAGAACTTAAGCACTTATTGTCACCTTCTCAACAGTATGTACAGAAAGACAGACACTCCATTTGCAAAGTGCTCCTGTGGTGTATCAAAATGCCTTCCGAGATGTTTGTTTTAGGACTCTTGTACATGGAAAGAGACACTCACTTAGCCTGGTACCAGATCTGTTTGTGCCATTCCAACTTTATTGTTTAGCATGACAATGAGCGACAAGGAGTTGGAAAGATAGCACAAACAGACTGGTATTCAGGCTAGTGCTCACTGATCTCCAAGATGAAACCAATTTACCCATTTAACCAGAGCATTTATGGTATGCGTTTCCTGTTTTGAAAGAAAATATCTGTTTGGCTATACTCTCACCATGCCATTTAAGTCTCACAGAAAGACAAAAGGCAACACAATTGTTTGTACATATTTATGTCACGGAGCTCTCCTCATCTCTCAGTTTTAGTAAGACATGAAGTGTTCCACTCTGTTGTTCTGTTCTCTACACTACATCCCCCAGGCTCCGTGGCATGAAACAACAGTGCTTTGCAGGTGTGGGTGTCTGTCAACTCTAAAGAATTTTCGGTGTATTTTGTGTGTGTATAAATGTGTGTGTGCACACAGAAGACGTTCAAAATAGACACATGGCCTAAATGTATTGTGGTTCCATAGCTTTCATGAGTAAGGTAATGGCACAGAGCAAGAAATAAAAATAATACATTTCTTAAGCGGCTTTTAGCTACTTTGTCCTAATTTCACTGTACAAATTGACTGTTAAATTAGATAAAAGTTGTGTATATTTATTTTATATCCTCTATTGTAATAAAATCTCTTTTGCTTCAGATAGCAAGTCTGGTTTATTGCAATGTCCTGAGTTTGAGTTTTTGCAACTAGAGTATGAGAGATGTGTCAGTGTCACACTGTCTGATAACTCTGTGTCATTGGACCCTATCCACAGGATCTGTGGCATAGCAATTTAAATCTAGCGTAGCCTATTGTTTTGAGCCAAATAATGTTAATTTGGATGCTTGTGTCAATTGGAATGCATGGCTCAAATGTGAAGACCCATGGTTTAGATTTCCCTGGATTTTTAGTATCTTGATTTCTGGATATTGAAATACTCAACTATGGTCATGCTCACATACAGATACAGTGCACCTCAGATGAAGAGAAAACATACATAAGTTGTGTTCTCTTGTTTGCCCACATGGTGTCATCAGTGGGTATATTTGTATGGCGTGATTTTCCAGCTGCAATCCAGCCCGGTGTCGATGAAAACTGTCATTATGGGGTAATTTTTAATACTCTGACTGGACGGTGTTTTGAGACACCTTATCTTAAGCCGTGCATAAACTAACTATGATCAAAGCAAGGGCAAATGCAATAATATGTTTTTCTCTAAATTTCACCAGCTTTAATTCCACTTTCTGGAGTCTGCCCACAGTACCTTTTCAAGCACCTGGAAAGATAAAGGGGAAGATATGGTAATTGTGAATGGTTTAAAATACATTTTGTTCATGAAACTTCCTGAGACTTTTTATATAGTTCTGTGTTTAAAAATCAAGCCCTGTCACATTCACTATCAACACTGTGTTATTTATCTGCATGGGATTCCATGAGATGTGTCAAATGGGTGCCGCATTTAAGATAATTTTATAGGCTGGAGGCCGCTGGAGACTCGACAGTGGGACCAGTGCAGGCAGGGCAGGCAAGCTGAGAACTGATATCAATCAGGCAGTGATGGTGAACAGACAGAGGCTGAGTCCTAGATAGCACCCTATTGCATTTATAGTACACCCGAGTGAACTCCCCGGCCCCTGACTTATTACTTGTCCTACCACTTAGAGTAATGTATGAGCTGGAGGGTTCTCCGCAGAATGTATTAACACAGATGTGATCCCATTTCCACTCTGTCTTAAGGTGCCCCTCCCACACAAATGGGTTCTTCGGCTGTCTCCATAGTTCGCCTATAATGTGACCCTTTTTGGTTCCCAGTAGAACCAGTGGTGTAAAGTAATTAAGTAAAAATACTTTAAAGTACTACTTAAATAGTTTTTTGGGGGTATCTGTACTTTACTATTTATACTGTATTTTTGACACATTTTTACTTCACTACATTCCTAAAGAAAATAATGTACTTTTTACTCCATAAATTTTCCCTGCCACTCAAAAGTATTTGCTACATTTTGAATACTTAGCAGGACATAAAAATTGACCAATTCAGGCATGTATCAAAAGAACATGCCTGTTCATCCCTATTACCTCTAATCTGGCGGACTCACTAAACAAACACACATGCTTAGTTTGTAAATCATGTCTGAGTTTTGGAGTGTGCCAGGTATCTTTACTTTTACTCATCTTTACTAATCTTTAATCTTTACTAGAACCCTTTTTGGTTTCAGCTAGAACCCTCTGTGGAAAGGATTCTACGTGGAACCCATAAGGGTTTTACCTGGAACCAAAAAGGGTTCCTCAAAGGGTTCTCCTCTGGGAACAGCCAAAGAACCCTTATGGGGACAGCCCCGCTTGCTGAGCATATTTCCCCCAGATTCTCAATCCAGTGAGACTGAAAATGTCTGAGTAGCACAGCAGTGGTCAACTCACCATACAGCAGCCTAACACTGATTCCCTGGACACATGGGTCACATTCCTCCCATCCACTGTCTGATGCCCCTTTTATAGAGGCTCAGTGGCCCATATGAGGCAGAGACCAAAAGATAGACAGGCAGTAAACACCTGTGGTGTCAGCACCAGTGGAGAGGCTACTGCCTCCAAAACGTTTTTTTCAGCTGTACCCATAAGAGAACCATTTTTGGTTCCAGGTAGAACCATTTTTGTGTTCCATGTAAAACCCTTTTTGGTTTCAGGTAGAACCTTTATGGATTCCATGTAGAACCCTCTGTGATAGCACCTTTTTTCTAAGAATGTATTATAAGGGAGCCACATGGGCATCAGTTATGGATGTGGAGTCCATGGCTTGAAGTGCCACTGAGGAATAATCTGAAGGGAGAGGTCACCTAGAGAGAATAAGTTTCCCTCCGTGTTTGGGGGAAGATCATACTAGCCAAGTGGGGCTTGGCTAGGGGCCTTACCTCGGGGAACATCCCAGGGGAGAGATAATGGTTCCTGGTTGTGTGTGCCCTCTCAAGAAACAGTCTGTGGTAGTTGTGAGTGTGTTTCCACAGTCTCCTCAGGTTGGGAGGGAGGAATGCTGGGCTGATTTACAGAGGGTCAGGCTGACTTCGTTGGGGGGCGCAGCAGATCTAAGTCTGGATCTCAGCCACTCCACTCCGCTGTTTGCAGAGGCACTGTACTGCTTGGTGGGTATGTTTGACAACAGAAATGTTCTCACACCCATTTAAACTCATGCAAAGTCTGCCAATTTATTGGTTTTGTTGGTTGAAGCTGACATAAGAACAAAGATTTTAGAAACCAGTTCAAAGCTGTTGAATTAAAACCCAAATTCATTATCATTAATAAACTCTAATAGATTTTTTAAAATTATTATTATTTTTTTTAAATCACCTTTATTTAACCAGGTAGGCGAGTTGAGAACAAGTTCTCATTTACAATTGCGACCTGGCCAAGATAAAGCAAAGCAGTTTGACACATACAGAGGTAGTTGTTTGGGCTAAATTATAGATGGAATATGTACAGGTGCAGTAATCTGTGAGCTGCTCTGACAGCTGGTGCTTAAAGCTAGTGAGGGAGATAAGTGTTTCCAGTTTCAGAGATTTTTGTAGTTTGTTCCAGTCATTGGCAGCAGAGAACTGGAAGGAGAGGCAGCCAAAGGAAGAATTGGTTTTGGGGGTGACCTGAGAGATATACCTGCTGGAGCGCATGCTACAGGTGGGTGCTGTTATGGTGACCAGCGAGCTGAGATAAGGGGAGACTCTTGTAGATGACCTGGATCCAGTGGGTTTGCCGACGAGTATGAAGCGAGGGCCAGCCAACGAGAGCGTACAGGTCGCAGTGGTGGGTAGTATATGGGGCTTTGGTGACAAAACGGATGGCACTGTGATAGACTGCATCCAATTTATTGAGTAGGGTATTGGGGGCTATTTTGTAAATGACATCGCCGAAGTCGAGGATCGGTAGGATGGTCAGTTTTACAATGGTATGTTTGGCAGCATGAGTGAAGGATGCTTTGTTGCAAAATAGGAAGCCAATTCTAGATTTAACTTTGGATTGGAGATGTTTGATGTGAGTCTGGAAGGAGAGTTTACAGTCTAAACAGACAACTAGGTATTTGTAGTTGTCCACATATTCTAAGTCAGAACCGTCCAGAGTAGTGATGTTGGACAGGTGGGCAGGTGCAGGCAGCGATCAGTTGAAGAGCATGCATTTAGTTTTACTTGTATTTAAGAGAAATTGGAGGACACGGAAGGAGAGTTGTATGGCATTGAAGCTCGCCTGGAGGGTTGTTAACAGTGTTCAAAGAAGGGCCAGAAGTATACAGAATGGTGTCGTCTGCGTAGAGGTGGATCAGAGACTCACCAGCAGCAAGAGCGACATCATTGATGTATACAGAGAAGAGAGTCGGTCCAAGAATTGAACCCTGTGGCACCCCCATAGAGACTGCCAGAGGCCCGGACAGCAGGCCCTCGGATTTGACACACTGAACTCTAGCAGAGAAGTAGTTGGTGAACCAGGCGAGGCAATCGTTTGAGAAACCAAGGCTATTGAGTCTGCCGATGAGGATGTGGTGATTGACAGAGTTGAAAGCCTTGGCCAGGTCAATGAATACGGCTGCACAGTATTGTTTCTTATCGATGGCGGTTAAGGTATCGTTTAGGACCTTGAGCGTGGCTGAGGTGCACCCATGCCTAGCTCTGAAACCAGATTGCATAGCAGAGAAGGTATGGTGGGATTCGAAATGGTCGGTAATCTGTTTGTTGACTTGGCTTTCGAAGACCTTAGAAAGGCAGGGTAGGATAGATATAGGTCTGAAGCAGTTTGGGTCAAGAGTGTCCCCCCTTTGAAGAGGGGGATGACAGCAGCTGCTTTCCAATCTTTGGGAATCTCAGATGACACGAAAGAGAGGTTGAACAGGCTAGTAATAGGGGTGGCAACAAGAAAGAAAGGGTCCAGATTGTCTAGCCCGGCTGATTTGTAGGGGTCCAGATTTTGCAGATCTTTCAGAACATCAACTGACTGGATTTGGGAGAAGGAGAAATGGGGAATGCTTGGGCGAGTTGCTGTGGGGGGTGCAGTGCTGTTGACTGGGGTAGGGATAGTCAGGTGGAAAGCATGGCCAGCCGTACAACAATGCTTGAAATAATAATTGAAATGATCAATTATAGTTGATTTATCTTCAGTGCAGTGAGCAGCTGGGAGCAGGTGTTCCTATTCTCCATGCATTTTACAATGTCCCAGAACTTTTTTGAGTTTGTGTTGCAGGAAGCAAATTTCTGCTTGAAAAAGCGAGCCTTGGCTTTTCTAACTGCCTGTGTATATTGGTTTCTAGCTTCCCTGAAAAGTTGCATATCACGGGGGCTGTTCGATGCTAATGCAGAACGCCATAGGATGTTTTTGTGTTGGTTAAGGGCAGTCAGGTCTGAAGAGAACCAAGGGCTACATCTGTTCCTGGTTCTAAATTTCTTGAATGGGGCATGCTTATTTAAGATGGTGAGGAAGGAATTAAAAAAAAATAACCAGGCATCCTCTACTGATGGGATGAGATCCATATCCTTCCTGGATACCCCGGCCAGGTTGATTAGAAAGGCCTGCTCGCTGAAGTGTTTCAGGGAGCGTTTGACAGTGATGAGTGGAGGTCGTTTGACCGCTGACCCATTACGGATGCAGGCAATGAGGCAGTGATCGCTGAGATCTTGGTTGAAAACAGCAGAGGTGTATTTAGAGGGGAAGTTGGCTAGGATGATATCTATGAGGGTGCCCGTGTTTACGGCTTTGGGGTGGTACCTGGTAGGTTCATTGATCATTTGTGTGAGATTGAGGGCATCAAGCTTAGATTGTAGGATGGCTGGGGTGTTAAGCATGTTCCAGTTTAGGTCGCCTAGCAGCACGAGCTCTGAAGATAGATGGGGGGCAATCAGTTCACATATGGTGTCCAGAGCACAGCTGGGGGCAGAGGGTGGTCTATAGCAGGCGGCAATGGTGAGAGATTTGTTTTTAGAGAGGTGGATTTTTAAAAGTAGAAGTTCAAATTGTTTGGGTACAGACCTGGAAAGTAGGACAGAACTCTGCAGGCTATCTTTGCAGTAGATTGCAACACCGCCCCCTTTGGCCGTTCTATCTTGTCTGAAAATGTTGTAGTTAGGGATGGAATTTTTGGTGGTCTGGTGATATTTGGTGATATCTTATTACATTGTTATAACAACATCAGGCATTTACTAAGCATACTGTATTATTGCTTGGTTAGATACTGAAAACTGATATGGAGTGCAAATTCTCACTATACCTATAAGTACTGTTCGTGCTCTGTAAAACTCTTAAGGGATAATTCTGAGCAAGCTACAAGGGTGTCAGTTTCTCTGTGCTTAGAATGTTCCGTCCTACACCCCCTCGTGTTGATGATCACTGAAGAGGACCGGGTAACATTCCTGTCCCCACCTCCCCCTTCGCCTCCCCTTAAGACACACACACACACACACACACACAACCCACATGCCCTCCGTCCCCTAAGCACACTCTTCCTCAAGCCTTGTTTCACACTTGTTAGTAGGAGAGCAACTATACCTGCTGCAAGGTCAGTGGACACTGGATTGGCACATTGGATGCCTAAAGTTTGCTTGGAGCGGAACAATGAGTGGAGACCCGCTGCTGCTGCAAGCTAAATCTCCACTGTTGACCCGTGACAGGCTGTCCTCAGACCGTGAGAAAAGGACCTCTTTCCATGCCAGGAATGTGGGTGGCCAGCTTAATTTCCCAAGAAGCACGACACGGCACATAGCACCACCACATGTAGTGGTGTGGCTTTTTTTTTGGACAGAAAGTATTTTTTTGGGACAGAAACAGTATTTTTTTGCATGAGTTGCACTTTTCCCCTCCTGCCCCCCTATCAAGTTGTCACTGTGATAATCTGTGTGCTTCAGACCAGTACAGCATGTGCATGAGAAGGGAGTGATTGGTAACAGTGTAAAGCTTCTTATAACATTCTGTGACACATTCTTCACTGTGACGCGAGGCAGGGCGACAGCCAGGGAAGACAGCCAGGGCCACTCCCTTCCCTCTGGGTCTTTGACTGGGAGTTGCCAATGCAGTGTACAGTGTCCACCTGCATCCCACGCATGGCACTTACAGAATGAGACAAAGTCACTGCTTAAACTGGTAAAGACATTTTAAAACGTTCCCACATTTTTTAAAGTATTTTTTATAATCTTTTGCTGACTCACGGACTGCTCCTCCCCTTTGACATACACATGGGGGGTGAGGACTTAGAGATGTGTGTATCAGCCATTGTTAACAGAAATGAATACTCTGTGAAAGGGCTGAGAGGGAGGATTTTGTCTGTGCTTCAGGGCTTTCAGCTCAGTTGGCTCCACTCACTCAGACCCCAGAGTCAGGAGGTCATGGTCTGTGCAGATAACAGGGGCCACAGTGTGTGTGTGTGTGTGTGTGTGTGTGTGTGTGTGTGTGTGTGTGTGTGTGTGTGTGTATGTGCCTGTGCCGTGTAAGACTGAGTGAGTGTGTGTGAGTCACTGCATTACGCAGACACACGAGACGCCATATGTTTCCACCCAGTCCACTGAAGAACAAATGTGCCGTCCTTTTTCACGAGAGGATTCAGCAAGCGTCTGTTTTCCCACTTACCCCATGTGTGGGTTAATGCAACAGAGCAATAGACTCAGTCCACATCAATTCAGTTGTAAAAAAATTAAATGGGACACCTGTTTATGACGTCCTCACAGACACATTCAACCATACAATTTAACACTGAGGGCAGACTAAATTTACACAGAACAGCACATAGAGCACCCAGAAAGTGGAAACAGTAGTTTCACCCAGGAGGACCTGTCCTGTATAGATAGATGTGTTTACAATCTACTGGGAGGAGAGGAGGGTGACACAGTCTATGATGATTTATAGATGTGACCCCCAGTCCTGTCATACAGATGTAGGATCTTAACAGGAAATGTGAATTATTATGTGGATTATATTTAATGGACATTTTTTGTAGGTGTCATGTAGGGATCGGGAGACAAGTGCAGGAATGCGTAATATGACTTTTTATTTACCCAAATTACAACATGCCATGTAAAGGCATAGGGACGAAGACCAAACAAACATGTAATACAAAACAAAAGAGACAGGAGTACCTCGAATAAATACATTGGGGCGAGACCCGTAATCATCTGCACAATACAAGTGGCACGAAAGTCAAGACAACACAGCACAGGTACTCACACGACCAATGGACATTGTAACAATAATCGACAGCCCAATGGTGAACCAAAGGGCACATTTATACAATTACAATCAGGGAAATGGGGACCAGGTGTGCGTAATGACACACGTCCGGAGAGATCCGTGACAGTACCCCCCCCCCCCCCCCCCCCCCCCCCCCCCCCCCCCCCTCGACCAGCAGGGGGACGACACCTGCGCTGGCGGACGAGTACAGGAATCAATCAGGGTCAATCAGGACCCGATGCAGCTGCCGAAGTTGCGTCGTCGTCGGACGGGCCAGATGCAGCTGCCGAAGTTGCGTTGTCGTCGGACGGGCCAGTTGCAGCTGCCGAAGTTGCGTCGTTGTAGGACGGGCCAGTTGCAGCTGCTGAAGTTGCGTCGTCGTCGGACGGGCCAGTTGCAGCTGCTGAAGTTGCGTCGTCGTCGGACGGGCCAGTTGCAGCTGCCGAAGTTGCGTCGTCGTCGGACGGGCCAGTTGCAGCTGCTGAAGTTGCGTCGTCGTCGGACGGGCCAGTTGCAGCTGCTGAAGTTGCGGTGACGCCAGACGGAGCAGTCAAGCGTCGTCGGTCGGGCCATTCCCGCTGTCTCCCTTAATGGTCGATTATTCTGTCACGCTGGTATGAATGATTCGGGAGACAGGCACAGGAATGTGTAATAGGGTTTTTCATTACACCCAAATTATGGCGTGCCATGTAAAGGCACGGGGACGAAGACCAAACATACACAATACAAAACACAGGGTCGAAACCCAAACAAAAGAACGAGGAGTACCTCGAATAAATAACACAAGCGCACAATGATTAACACATGGGACGAGACAAGTAATCATCTGCGCAATCCACAATGGCACGAAAGCCAAAACACACAGCACAGGTACTCACGCACCAACGGACATTAAAACAATAATCGAAAAGACCATGGTGAACAAAGGGCACATATATACAAATACAATCAGTGGGAATAGAGGCCAGTTGTGCATAATGAAAGTTCCGGAGAGATCCGTGACAGTAGGGGTTGATGCAAATCAAGTTGGACGTTAAAAAAGTGGAAATTGCAAACTTTAGAAGCCTTTTTAAACCTTGAGTACACTACAGATTTGAATTTCTTGCTGTGCAGAAAATGATCAGGAACAAAAGATTGATCAAATAAAGATCTGTAGCTGCCATCCATGTTCTTCTCTGAAGGAGTGAGGGGCTGTGTTCCAGAGCATGAAATCAGTGATGAATCGTGAATAAATTATGACTGACAGACTGATCTACAAATAATAATGAGTAGTTATTTATGATGCAATGTGATTTGTAGATCAGTTAGTTGGCAGTCGCTGATTGCAATGCAGTCAGCCCAATGTGTGAATGATGCCCCCTAAACACTTGATTGCCCAAAGTGAACCCTAATAAGCCACACAGCCCTATTGACCTCCTCCTCACTCCCATATGTCCTCATTAACCATGACAGGTACCAGGAATGTTAAATCCCCACTACCACTTCCCAGTTCAATTATGGGAGAGTTTGGCATGTCATTAAATTTATGTTAACACTGAATAGTTTTGTTCCATCTTTGATGTGTGAATGCTCTCACTACATAAAATCATGTCACGAGGGTAAGCCTGATGAGGAATGGCGGCTGGTGGCTTGGTGATTGGGCCAGTAACCGAAAGGTCGCCTGTTTGAATCCCTGAGTATTTGCCGATGTTCACTTGAGCAAGGCACATAACCCTAATTGCCTTTGTAAGTCGCTCTGGATAAGAACATCTGCTAAATTTCTAAAATACATGTTTTTATATAAATAGGGTGGGGATCAAAAAGTATAGAAATACCTACAGACTTACAGTAAAGCAAGATGTTTATGTCCATAAGAGTTATTTAGTACTAGATCAATAACCACTGAAGTGAACCCTTCGCAGAACACCGTGCTAGATTTGTTTTTTTCCTTGCTCTTTTGTAGCTCTCGCCTCCCCCGGAACTCCTCTCTTTGGGGGTCAAAAACACACAGTGACTACCCACATGACCATTATAACCTCCCACTGGCTCCCAGCTTTAGTATAGCTGTCCTCTGAGGGGAGGACCTGCTTACAGCTGACCACCAGCTGAAACAAGCAGTTTTTTTTAAAAGGTGTTATTCTGGACATCATTTTTTGTTTACAAAATCACTTACAATCCATTGTGTCTGTTGGATACCTTTTTTGAGATATTATGGGTGTGTTTTATTGTTATTATGGGTGAGATATCATTGTGGGTGTGTACTTACCAATTTACAGTATTTTTACTCTAGCAGCACATAACTATTGTGACCTAATTTTCTCTGTTGTTCCATGAGACTCAGAGTGACACAGACCTAACCCCCACCTGTATTCCTCCCACACGTCTGTTGATAGTTTCCATTCCAATAATATTACCACAAACTGTTCATTCTCTGTCTCTGCTTCTACAGAGGATTTAGCAATCATACTTCCTCTCCCCTAACATAACTTTCCCCTAGGAGGAAAAATTAAAGTCTCGCGATAGGCGCTCGTTTGTGCAGCCGCCATATTCTGTGACAAGTATTTTGATTCGTATCTGTTGGAAGTAAGAAAAGAGAAATTAAGGGGGAGTAGAGGGGGTAAAGAAGAAGAGCTGTCAAAAGAATTCCCGTGTCTCTGAAACATCGGGGGCTGTAGTAACCCCCCACTCGGGTCAAAACAGAGAAGGCCTGGGTACCGTAGAAACTCCGTCTACGAAGTCCACCTCGCCGCTTTTCTTTCAGCACCACGGCCCTGTGGGAGATTCTGTGGTTGAGTTTCGGGTGTTGAAGGTGGCCCGGGGAGCGGCGGCGGAGACGGTAAGCGAATGCTTCAGAATAGGCCCAGAACCAGAAGTGGTTGAAGTTGTAGTTGAGTTACTGTAAATGGAAATTCGGTCTAACAACTCGCTACTAACATGTTTGAAATGTATGTGCGAGCACATCCCTCTGGTAAGTAGAAAACGAAGAACAAACTTTCTGTTGTCGGCTTTTCAGGTGTGAAAAAGTTTTTGACTGCATCTGGTGAGCTATTTCGTTTAGCTATGTGCGATATGTTGTGTCCAGCATGCATATGTTATTACACATTTGTAATCAAATTTAGCTGTAAACCTTGCATTTATAGTCCGCTCATTTTAAAGCTGACGTGCATGTTTTGTAGTTTATAAAGGCTACACTATAGTAGCTACATTTTTCCATTGAGAGTTCTTGCAAAACTTCTTCGTCAGCCATGGTGTTCCGAGTGCACAACTAAATTGTAACACGGCCGTTATAATGCCAATATGATTATATCAAGTGTTGTGACTTCAAATAAGTTAGATTTATTTTTTGGAAATAGTTTTCAAAAAGTTAATTAGCTCGGTAACGTAGCTAACATAGTAGCTCGCAAGTAGCGATAGTTGGTCTGGTAATTTACCCGGACGTTTGATGCTTCCTAAATGTAACAAGTTAGCTGCAGTTGTTGCCAGCATCTAAATGTGTAAAACATTGCTTTACAATTATATGATGGCCTGTCTATCCTATCGGCTGCATTGATGGGCCTCCCCAAATATTGCCTAGAGACATATTAGGAGTTCCGAATGGCATAGCACAGGCCCAATGTAATAACTAGGCTAATCGAAAGTCTCCTGTAGACTACATAATTGTATTGCTGCACGAATCGAATTACCTCGAGGTGTCAAACGCAGTAACAGTAGCCTGCCCTGTACTTTCTCCTTCCCTTCTATGTAACTTATATGAAATATGTTTGCACATTCTCTCAATTAGGCTATATGTTATTCTTTATCATTTTATAATTGTTTCTTCGCTCACTTATGTGATACAGATATATTTCTTAGTTAAAGTGAATGTAATCACTTAGTTTGATCATCTGAGCAGATTTGACCCATGTATTGAAAAGTCCCTTCAGGAGTATTTCAGATGAGCGGTTTGACAGCTTTCCAATGGATAGGTGCAGGGGAGCATGTGTGGGAGGTGGGTTTGACACATTACAATAATAATATATTTACTATCTTACCTTAATTATAGTTTGTTATCTACAAAGACATACATGGTTCAGGCCTTGTTTGCAATGGTTTAATGTAGCCTATTTCGCTATTTATGCACACTTTGCTCATAGTGTCTTTCAAAATAATGAATACTTTATCATGTGCCCTGGCCTTTATAGGCTACATGTCAGCCAGTAACTGTTTTAACCACAGATTGTTGTTGCTCACTTGGAATTAAACAATATTCCCCTTGTAAGGCTTTTGTTTTTGAATATTTAGGGCAAATCAATCATTGGAATATGAACCTCATCCTTCAACCACGCTAACTTTATGGATACACAACATGTATACTATCTCCATGCATAGTAGTTGTCACTGCACACAAGGACCATCTTGTTATCTTGCCCTATTTTTGTCCATATAGGCTATTAATTCAGCTCTCTTGATTTAACTCTCTTCCAAATAATTGGGTGGTATTCCTGATATTCCATGTAATTAAAGTAAATGCCTGAATGTTCCTTTGTGGTATTCCTTTTGCTACAAAGTTAAAATATTTAACAGTGATTTGTCAATAGCCTGGCTGTAAAGGGTCTAGTGCGGTCCATTTAAATTACTACTAGGCTTTCTAGAATCTCTTCTCTATTGGTCTCCAATGGTTGTGTTGGTGTTGCTGATAGTGGTTTGGGTAGAGTATTATTCATTAGCAGCTTGTGCCTGTCTTGACTTGCAGTCAACATTGAACTTCCTGACCAATAAGCTGCCATGGCCAACTGTTTATAGGTGCAGACCCCTAACTGAAACCATGTGTGCCTGTAGCTGGGCAAATATATGTCGCTCGCTGAGAAAGCCCTGCTGATTTGCCACTCTTTGGGGGTGATAGTCTCACGTTTTACTCTGATAAGCGCTAATCCACAGATAAATCACAAGTTCGAACAAGACGATGACTGGAGTGGATGGATGTTCTGTGTAGGTCTTCATCAGAGATAATGAAGTTGTACATTCAGTTTTTCAATTATTTTGAAAGTGCAGTGAGGGGAGCACAGTATTTCTTCAATGACTTGGTGTTTTGTGAGTGTGAATGAAGGGAGGTTAGGCTAAACATTTATATACAGTGTTGAGTTAGTGAATAAGAATGAAGTTGTTTGATGTTGTTTGCAAGCTCACGGTCAAAGTAATGTCTCCCTGCTTAGTTTCCAAATGTGCCGTTTGCAAACACACATTGGACAAGGTAGATAGATGTTAGTCAACCAAAGCTGAAAAACAAAGAAAATGCATTGTGTGCTTTTTTATTTCATGGACTAATAGTCAGTTCCTGTTGCTGTTGTATCTTTAAGGCTAATGGCATGGTGTTTCAAAATGTTATGGTTCATTATTGCCAAGACTGGAATCCTCTCTCCTGAAAGACTGGTTTTGAGGTTTATCATTTGCACAACAACCCCTTCCCAGTCAGAGAGGGGCTGTTTTTTTTGACTAGGCAGGGGGAGGGATAATTATATGAGTATTCTGGCGTGAGTACAAGTGCTAGTTGTTTGGATCAACAGTACAGAGGAAATTTAACCTAGGAAGTCATGCTGGCTTACCTTCCTATCTGTCAGACACTGGATTTGGTTGATTTTGCCACCAGAGCATTTTTCTGTCCTGTTCATAGTTTTATCAGTAATAGCTACATCGTGAAGTAGTTGGAGTGTTCTGGTAAAATGTTGCATCACAATTACCCTACCAGGTGGACACTAACGTTTTATTGATTGGTTTCATATTGTTTGTTATAGTCATGTTGCCTTATCTCTATGAGAGCAGTACGTAGTAAGTACACTATAAGGATACATCACATTATGCCAAGTGCAGCAGTCTGTCTCAGGAAGAGAGAGACAGAGCCTCTGGCTTTAACCCTCCCCCACCCTGGCCTGTGTGTGGCTGCCTGGCTGTCAGGAAGAGAGACTCAGTTGAACCTCCCTCCCCCTGGTAAAGCAGCTCTCTAACTCCTTAGCTTCAAATGGAATCCTCCCATTTCACATGGTGGACTTTCCAGTTCAGTGGTTAAATTGCATGCATCTACTGAGTATGACACTGCAAAGGTTACGTGGACTGACTCCACCACCATTAGAGCCTAGTTGCAAGAGGCACTTTGCATTACTGAATCATTACACGTTGATAAGGCTATTTGACACATTGTTGGAATACCAGTGTGGTAGATTTTGCAGGGTCCGCTGCAAGTAATCGCTCAGTTCAACGGATTCCAATCACTTGAAGCGAAGTGTGGTTAGAGTTTATTTTTTACTTACAAAAAACAGTAAACACAACATTGTAACATGACATAAACCAAAACAGTAGAACCACCACACTTTTACACATTTTACTTGATAAGAGAAGGACATTGCTAAAGAGTGAATCTTTAAGAAATGGGGTTTATAACTAAGTCGTGAAATTGGGGAGTAACACACGGTTATGACTGAACAATCCTCACAGTGGCAGAATAAATAGTTCTTAACAACTGTGTCATTTAAAGCAGCTAATCTAGTTAGCTCTCTGATTTTAGCAAAATCAAAACAATCACAGAGCATCATTTTTTTGCTCTCCTTCATTTGCTTGAATTGAAGAAGAAAGGTCTCAGTCATCAGTAGTAATGGGCCAGCTCCTTTTGTGTGACTGAGCACAACCATGACGTCTCCAGGCTGTTCTACCAGAGCACACTGACAGGACCACAGTGTCTCTGTCTCTGGATGTGTCCCAAATGGCTCTGGTCAAATGTTGTGCACTATGTAGGGAATATGGTGTTGACAGGAGCACAGGGCCTCTGGCTCTCACTCAATTCAATTTTAATTTAAGGGGCTTTATTTGCATGGGAAACATATGTTTACATTCCAAAAACAAGTGAGATAAATAATAAACAAAAGTGATAAAAAAAAAAAAAAAACAGTAAACATTACACTAAAAAAAGTTATATTTTGCCAGTTCTAGGATCTGTTTGATGTGAACATCACATATTTATCTCTGATCAGGCAATGCAATTGTTTATTACCTTTTGGTTTGTTTTCCTCTCTCCGCATTCACATTAATTATTGAATAGGACCAAAAATTCCTAAGTATTAAAGTGATGATTTGACCTTTAAGGACTAGTTATAGTTGAAACTTTAGGTATAGGCTTATGTCTCAAGAATTGTTGATGTGTTTATGTGAGTGAACTTGCTCAACCTCTCTGTGGATGTCTTTTGGTGCATAAAGGATGCGCTATTTGCCTGTTACTGCACATGCTGTAGTCAGCTGTTTTCAAAGAAGTGAGAGGTATTAACTTTTTTGCTCACTGACAGGGAGGAAGTAACCTTGGTTGTGGTTTATCGCGTAGATCAGACAACCTCTCAAGCCTAGAAAATGTATAAACTATACCATGATCAGGTGAAAACACAATTAACCATTGTACTGCCACCCCCCCAACCACTTTGCTTTTGTAAATGCTGTGAGAGATTCCGTTACACTTTGTTGGTTCTGTTTTCATGCCTCTGGGTGCTCAACATGCTGTGTGTGCAGTCAAAGGTGTTATTATAGTATAGCTGCCTTTTTAGGATCTGTTGCCTCAGGAAATGGGAGAAGTGTGCACCACATCCTATAGCGAGACTGTGCACTCTGCCCCCCTGCTTGACCTTGGGTACTATTTTCCACTACTTAAATCAGTCTGCATTCTCCTCCTTAAATCACGACAGTATGTTTTCCCCTAAAATCAGTCCCATTACTCAAATCAATGCATCTTCTCTTTTTCAAATTAGCCTAGTTTGGTCTCAACTGAAATCAGCACGCGCTCCCTTCAGTTTGTATTCTGTCGGCTGAGCCACTAATGTAACATGTCGTATTCAAACCAGAACTTTCCTATAGTAGGTACTGTATCCACTTGGGAACCATATGTTTTTTATAGATAGTCTAGTTCTGCTGAATGTCTTTGTGCGCGTTCCAAATGGCACCCTGTCCTCTATATAGTGCACTATTTTAAAAGTAGTGCACTATATAGGGAATAGGGTGTCATTTAGAAAGCACACTTTGACAAACTTGTGTGTGCGCATTCCAAATGGCACCCTGTCCTCTATATAGTGCACTATTTTAAAAGTAGTGCACTATATAGGGAATAGGGTGTCATTTAGGAAGCACACTTTGACAAACTTGTAAATAGTTCAGTCAGTGGAACCAATGTTCCTAAAATAGCCCTCCTCAGCAACACAAGCACTTAATCAGCATAGAAAACAGAAGAATAATTAGAGAGCATGCTTTTTCTGCTAATTAAGTGTTTTTCAATGTTCCTTTCCCTTGCTGCATTTACACCCCAAATGGCACCCTAGTATCTACATAGTGTACTACTTTTGACCAAAGCCCTATGGGCCCTATATATGGTATATGGTGCAATTTGGGACACAACCCAGGAGGAACTCTGCTATGAAATAGGATAGTAGCACAACCATCAATTAAAGAAATATAGGAGAGTGCCTCAGCTGGGTTTCTTTGGATGTAGCATTTAAAGTAATTAAAAACAGAACAGACTTGTGTGTTAAAAAGGGATGTTTGGAAAGACAGGAGTGCAAGTCTCGATACATGTTTATTTAGCATTGTTAGAGAAATGCTGTATTGTGCACTTAAAGGGCAATTCCACCACTTTTCAACTTCATTTTCATTATCTCCAGCACATACATACACTACTACATGACCAAAAGTATGTGGACACATGTGGACATCATTCTAAAATCATGGGCATTAATATGGAGTTGATCCCCCCTTTGCTGCATCAGCAGCCTCCACTCATCTGGGAAGGCTTTCCTAGATGTCCGGAACATTGCTACGGGGACTTGCTTCCATTCTACCACAACAGCTTTAGTGAGGTCGGGCACTGATGTTGGGCGATTAGGCCTGGCTCGCAGTCGGCGTTCCAATTCATCCCAAAAGTATTCGATGGGGTTGAGATCAGGGCTCTGTGCAGGCCAGTCAAGTTCTTCCACACTGATCTTGACAAACCATTTCTGTATGGACCTCGCTTTGTGCACGGGGCATTGTTATGCTGAAACAGGAAAGGGCATTCCTCAAACTGTTGCCACAAAGCACAGAATCTTGTAGCATGTCATTGTATGCTGTAGCGTTAAGATTTCTCTAGCCCGAACTAGGGTTGGGCGGTATACCGTTTTTTTTAAATATATATATATATATACTGGTATTGATGCATGGACCGGTTTGGGTTTTTACTTTACACTCTATAATGGCATTGGAATGTTTGGTTTGTTAAATGTGATATGCAGAGTGTAATGTCCATTTTTATAGTTTACTTCGCTACTTGAGTCGTCTCTCTCCGCTCTTTCTATACCGCTTTCCACACAGACCTAGCCGCGTCCCCTGTCACTCAAGGAGCGCATTTGATGTTCCTCAACCACGAGACACTTGCGTTCAGTCTGCATGGTCAATGCAGCATATGCAGCACTGTTGATGACAATGATGCCGTTTTCACTTGGCTTCTTAATATACATCTACTAGCGTTCTATAATCACATGATTCGTTTGTGTTTCATACATCTGCAAACAGCTAGTTTGTCTTTTCTTAGCAAGTTGTTCCTAAATCTTGTTAGCTTCTGATTGTTAGCCGCTAATGCTAATCGCTAGCTAGCCAGCTAATAAATGTACTGAGTAAGAGCAAGCGTAATTAGCTATACATCCTGATAATACCAGTAATGGTGTAGACCTAAATCAGCATGTTGTTTGTTCAACAGTGTCTTCTAAATTAAAGAGGTAAACGCAAAGCAAGAATATGTTAGCAACATGAAGTAGCTAAGAGAAAACGTTCAATGTAGCCAAAGGTGTTTCCTAGGGGACCCTATAATCTATCAACACATTTGTTCCTACCCTGTCACAATAAGTCCTCCCTGGCATTTTGATTCGTTGTCATGTCAAACAACACTGTATTAAAGTGTCATATTATAACTATATAATTAGAACAGACATTATATTCCCATGATTCCAAAAGTTAAGAGTTTTGCTGTAAATCGCAAGTCAAATTGCAACATGTGATTAAAAATAAGGCCCAGATTGCTTGCCCGTATCGTGCAGCCCTACATTGCAGTGTGGAAATGATCTCAAATGCAGAAATGTATGAAAATTATGACATATTTTAGGGTTGAAGTTGAATTGAACAGTATAGAACAATCAGAATAGAGAAAAACTCATTGAAATCACTTAGAATGTATGTGTTGCCACCCTAGGATCTCTCACTACTCAGAAATCATTTGCCTTGGATAACCTGAATGATGCTAGAATGTTTTGGAAGGCTATTAAGTTTATGTCTGGAAACAGTAATGTTAATGAATTACCTTCATCTGTATTGAAGGACTGTTGCTGTAAATGACAAAATTGAAATGCTGAATTGTTTCAATTAGCACTTTGTATCATCTGGTAGGCTGTTTGATTCAGTGTCCTCTGTCTCTGTACAACCCTGTGTGGATGAACCAGCAAGAGCTGGTCAAACTTTTAGCTTTTTGCCATTCTCAGTGCAGGAGGTACATAATGCCCTGAAATCCATAGATCAGAGAAAGCCTGCAGGTCCTGATCTTTTTGTTCCCTGATTTTTAAATCTGGCAGCTGATTTCATAGCTGAACCACTTACATATCTGTTCAATCTAACCCTGGAATGTAATGGAATTCCAAAGATCTGCAAATCAGTATTTCTTCCATCACTTTTAAAAGGGGGAGATCCAACTCTTTTAAATAATTATAGGCCAATATCAAAGCTGTCACCCCTGGTGAAAATACTTGAACCCCTTGTGAGTGAACAGCTAAAAGTGTTTTTATATACTAACTCTATTTTATCAATGTATCAATCGACAAAAAACAACACTGTCTCACTTTTTATTGATCTCATCAAGGCTTTTGATACAGTTGATCATGCTATACAATTATTATTATTTTTTTAATACCGTGATATAATACTTTGGCCATATCGCCCAGCCCTAGCCCGAACCATGAAAAACAGTCCCAGACTAGTATTCCTCCTGCACCAAACTTTACAGATGGCACTATGCATTGGGACAGGTATCATTTTCCTGGCATCGGCTAAACCCAGATTCGTCCGTCGGACTGCCAGATGCTGAAGGGTGATTGATCACCCCAGAGAACGCGTTTACACTGCTCCAAAGTCCAATGGCGGCATGCTTTACACCACTCCAGCCGACGCTTGGCATTGCGCATGGTGATCTTAGACTTGTGTGCGGCTGCTCGGCCATGGAAACCCATTTCATGAAGCTCCCGACGAACAGTTATTGTACTGATGTTGCTTCCAGAGGCAGTTTGTAACTGGGTAGTGAATGTTGCAATTGAGGACAGACGATTTTTACACGCTACGTGCTTCAGCACTCAGCCTACCACTTCGCGGCTGAGCCGTTATTGCTCCTAGATGTTTTCACTTCACAATAACAGCACATACAGTTGACCAGGGCAGCTCTAGCAGGGCAGAAATTTGACGGACTGACTTGTTAGAACAGTGCCACGTTGAAAGTCATTGAGCTCTTCTACTGCCAATGTTTGTCTATGGAGATTGCATGGCTGTCTGCTCGATTTTATACAACTGTCAGCAACAGGTGTGGCTGAAATAGCCAAATCCACTAATTTGAAGGGGTGTCCAGATACTTTTGTGTATATAGTGTATGTGACAAGGGGATATTTCTGCTTTTTGTAGAAAGATGTATAAAGTTAAAAAGTTCTACCCAATTACATAATTACATAAGTTAAAACATTTAAAAAACAGTGATTTTCAAGCACTGTAAGATTTGTGGTGACATGGGGAGTAAGAAAATACCCTCCCTCTAGCTAAAAACTCATTGCAGGTTTTGAATATCACCGTTTCTTTCGTTTTAACCACAGATCATAGAAATATGCTGTTTTCACATATGTAGACACTGGTATGGTGCTGGAGAGAATGAATATGAGGTTGAAAGTGGCAGAATTGCCCTTTAAGCAATGACTTTCCAGTTTTCATTTATGAGCAAGCAGTAGGTCAATGGACTTGGAATAGTCCAGTGGGTTTTGGAGAAAAGGGGGGCTATGATATATGCTGTATCTGTCGTCATTCTGTTGTCATCTTCTTTCAAACAGTTTGAATGACAGGTTGCACACACAGGAAGACAGAGCAGCAGTGACCATAACATTGCACACCATGGGATTAAGGAGACTGCAGCCAGACACTGTGGCAGGATATGTGTGTGTGACATACAAACACTTCCTCTTGTCAAGGACAGTTGTGATAACCACCTCAACTCTCACGCTAGCCAACTGGCACCTCATCCTCCCCTTCATATTGATTTACACTGAATAAGACACTCCATTGTCAATGCAGAAGGAATGCCAAATAAATAATAGCAGCATTGACGATGCTAACTGATAGCTTGCTTGTCCTCATAAATTGTAAGATATTTGTTTTTCATGAATTGTGGTGCCAGTTTATCATACTAGCATCAGTCAGTCTGTACAATTAATTCAATTCCTCCTCCTTGCAGCTCAAGGACACTGTGAACCCCCTTCTCTCCCGAGTCTCCCCCAGGTGTGTAATATTGGGTCAGTCTTGAGTGGAGTCTCTAATTCCTGCACCAGTAAGGGGTTGTGAGGTGGTGTCTTTACTGTTGTCCCTCCCTCACTACTCTGTGACATGCTCTGCTGTGCTCTCAGGCAGCCCTGAGGCCCCACAACGCCACCCGAAGCCACACAAGACAACATGGCGGTGGTGGATTCAGTGGAATTAGGGCATTGAGCTTGTATTTATTTAGAGGAGAGGAGGCCAGGAAAGCCTTGAGGGGAATTGAGCCAATATAGATATGCTGGTGCTGGCGGACTTGTCTATCTATCTGATGTGACAGTGAATGGTTTAGAGGAATGTAGCTAGCACCTGATCGTGGACACTGGTGATGGCTTCCTCTGCAGGCAGCTGACTGCACACGTTTCTGAGTGGTAGCCGCCCCCAATTTGTGTGTACACACACACAATAATTTGCCAGTAACAGATGACATTCATATTCTGACAATCTCTGATTTAGTTAATACATTTGATGATACACTGGTAGCAATGCATGGTTATAACATCTACAGAAAATACAGAAACGTCAATGGTGGAGGTGTTGCTGTTTATATTCAGAACCACATTCATGTAGAGCTTAGAGAGGACCTCATGTTAAATACTGTTGAAGTAATATGCTACAGGTTCATCTGCCTCACCTAAAGCCCATTCTTGTGGGAAGCTGCTATAGACCACCAAGTGCTAACAGTCAGTATCTGGAAAACATGTGTGAAATTCTTGATAATGTATGTGATTTCAACAGAGAAGTAAGTCAAGCTGCCCACTCAAGAAAAAGTTTCAAACTGTAACCAGTGCCTGCAATCTGGTTCAGGTTACCAGTCAACCTACCAGGGTAGTTACAAACAGCACAGGAATGAACAGATGCCTCACAAGTCCTCAACTGGCAGCTTCATTAAATAGTACCCGATGAACACCAGTCTCAACGTCAACAGTGAAGAGACGACTCCGGGATGCTGGCCTTCTAGGCAGAGTTGCAAAGAAAAAGACATATCTCAGACTGGCCAATAAAAAGAAAAGATTAAGGTGGGCAAAAGAACACAGACACTGGACAGAGGAACTCTGCCTAGAACGCCAGCATCCTGGAGTCACTGTTGACGTTGAGACTGGCGTTTATCGGGTACTATTTAATGAAGCTGCCAGTTGAGGACTTGTGAGGCATCTGTTTCTCGAATTAGACACTCATTTACTTGCCCTCTTGCTCAGTTGTGCACCGGGGCCTCCCACTCCTCTTTCTATTCTGTTTGGAGCCAGTTGGTGCTGTTCTGTGAAGGGAGTAGTGCACAGAGTTGTAAGGGATCTTCAGTTTCTTGGCAATTTCTCACATGGAATAGCCTTCATTTCTCAGAACAAGAATAGACTGACAAGTTTCAGAAGAAAGTATTTTTTTCTGGCCATTTTGAGCCTGTAATCGAACCCACAAATACTGATGCTCCAGATACTCAACTAGTCTAAAGAAGGCTAGTTTTATTTTTTCTTGAATCAGGACAATAGTTTTCAGCTGTGGTAACATAATTGCAAAAGGGTTTTATAATGATTAATTAGCCTTTTAAAATGATAACCGTGGATTAGCTAACACAATGTGCCATTGGCGGTGGAGGAGGAGTGATGGTTGCTGATAATGGGCCTATGTAGATATTCCATAAAAATAAAGATATTCCATAAAAAATCTGCAATTTGATGTTATTTTAATGGACAATTTTCTTTATTTTTCTTTAAAGAACAATGACATTTCTAAGTGACCCCAAACCTCTAAGTGACCCCAAAGATGAGGCTGGTGTAACCGAAGTGAAATGGCTAGCTAGTTAGCGCGCGCTAATAGCGTTTCAAACGTCACTCGCTCTGATCCTTCTAGTAGTGGTTCCCATTGCTCTGCACGGTTAACGCTGCTTCGATGGTGGCTGTTGTCGTTGTGTTGCTGGTTCGAGCCCAGGGAGGAGCGAGGAGAGGGACGTAAGCTATTCTGTTACACTGGCAATACTAAAGTACCTATAAGAACATCCAATAGTCAAAGGTTAATGAAATACAAATGGTATAGAGGGAAATAGTCCTATAATTCCTATAATAACTACAACCTAAAACTTCTTACCTGGGAATATTGAAGACTCATGTTAAAAGGAACCACCAGCTTTCATATGTTCTCATGTTCTGAGCAATGAACTGAAACGTTAGCTTTCTTACATAGCACATATTGCACTTTTACTTTCTTCTCCAACACTTTGTTTTTGCATTATTTAAACCAAATTGAACGTTTCATTATTTACTTGAGGCTAAATTGATTTTATTGATGTATTATATTAAGTTAAAATAAGTGTTCATTCAGTATTGTTGTAATTGTCATTATTACAAATAAATGTAAAAAAAATAGTCCGATTAATCGTTATCGGCTTTTTTGGTCCTCCAATAATCGTTATCGGTATCGGCGTTGAAAAATCATAATCGGTCGACCTCTAATATTATTAAGTAGATTTGGATAGAAAACACTCTGAAGTATCTAAAACTGTTTGAATCATGTCTGTGAGTATAACATAACTTATTTAGCAGGCAAAACCCCCAGGACAAACCATTCAGATTTTTCTTTTTTTGAGGTCACTCTCTTTTCAATGGGTTTTCATTGGGAATCCAGATTTCTAAGGGACCTTCTTGTAGATCCTATCGCTTCCACTGGATGTCAACAGTCGTTAGAAATTGGTTGAGATTATTCCTTTGTGTAATGAAGAAGTACCGCCATCTTGAACGAGGGTCACTTGAAGTGTACTGTTTGACCAGAAAGCTAGCTTCAGTTTATTTTCCTCCTGTATTGAACACAGATCATCCCGTCTTAAATTTGATTGATTATACCTAAAGTTGTATTACAAAAGAAGTTTGAAATGTTTTGGCAAAGTTTTACAGGTCATTTTTTAGATATTTTGTAGTCACGTTGAGTAAGTTGGAACCAGTGTTTTTCTGGATCAAACGCGCCAAATAAATTTACATTTTGGATATATGTCGACGGCATTAATTGAACAAAAGGACTATTTGTAATGTTTATGGGACATATTGGAGTGCCAATAAAAGAAGCTCGTCAAAGGTAAGACATGAATTATATTTTTATTTCTGCGTTTTGTGTCGCGCCTGCAGGGTTGAAATAGCGTTTCTCTCTTTGTTTACGAAGGTGCTATCCATCAGATAATAGCATTGTTTGCTTTCGCCGAAAAGCCTTTTTGAAATCTGACATGTCGGCTGGATTCACAACAAGTGTAGCTTTAATTTGCTATCTTGCATGTGTGATTTAATGAAAGTTTGATTTTTATAGTATTTTATTTGAATTTGGCGCTCTGCATTTTCCCTGGCTTTTGGCCAGAGAAGTTAACTGACTTGCCTAGTTAAATAAAGGTAAACATTTTTGTTGCAAAAATAAACTCCGGTAGGGCAACATCTGAAAAATATCGCACTTGGTAGTGTGTACCGGTGCTCGACCAGTCGACGAAAGCCAACGTCACCCATGACAGAGAACGGTTGATTGTCAAGGGCAATGAATTCCATTATCTTGGCATTAATGGATGTTCTTACTCTTTTAAATGACTGCTCGACTTGTTGACTGCTTGATCCACACAGCAGACATTGTGGGCTAGGTTAGGAATGCTGTGTTGCACGTGTAGCGCAACATTTTATGCGGCGTCATTACGTCATGTACCTACGTTATATAGGTATGCATGTCAGCTTTGACATCGGTTTTGCACATCGCCGTTAAACTAGACAGCAGGCCGATGTTGGCATTTTTAGCTAATATCGGCCGATTCTGATATCTTCACCGGTATATCGTGCATCCCTAGTATTTACAGATGGTATACACATTTCTTATTAAGGCACATGAAAGTTCACATGTTCCAGAAGGCATTTCTGCCCAAAAACGCATTTTAGATTTTTCGAAAAAAGTTTACGTTCAAATGGCTCTCTTGTGAAGTAGTGACCCGCGACATACTACTAGTTTCCTGAAATGAGTCACATACGTGAATAGTGGCCTGAGGGAACACGCTTAAAAAATGTTATGGTATCCAATTGGTAGTTACAGTCTTGTCTCATCGCTGCAACTCCCGTACAGACAATGCCCACTTAACCCGGAAGCCAGCCGCACCAATGTGTCGGAGGAAACACCGTACACCTAGCGACCGTGTCAGCGTGCACTACGCCCTAGTGCGCGATGGGACAAGGACATCCCTGCCGGCCAAACCCTCCCATAACCCGGATGACTCTGGGCCGATTGCGTGCCGCCCCATGGGTCTCCCGGTCGCGGCCAGCTGCAACAGAGCCTGGACTCAAACCCAGAATCTCTAGTGGCACAATTAGCACTGCGATGCAGTGCCTTCGACCACTGCACCACTTGGGAGGCCTGAGGGAACACACTTGATGTGTTGTGAAAAGTGTTATGAAATGTAATGTCATGTAATGTTTTTAATTGTATATAACTGCCTTAATGTTGCTGGACCCCAGGTAGAGTAGCTGCAAATGGGGATCAGCTAATGGGGATTCTTAATAAATTAATGTACAAAATACACACACACACACACCTTCTCCATGTAGGCCTGCACCACTAGCACCTACTGTTTCTCAGACGGGACATCAGCTGTGATTGAATAATATTTTTCTCCGTTAAATTAGTACAGGCGGCCATCCAAACCCCCAGGAAGAATGTGAAACTGTGGAAACGAGTGAAAATGGAAAGAAAAGGCATTGTTGTTTCCCCTTGCACTGCAATTTGACATTGAAATGAGAAGCTGCAATAATACATTACTAACTACATGTTTTTACCTTCCTGATTCACTATTGAGTTTATAAGAAACATTGTGTTAGAAACAAGTAGGGTAAGTCTACCTATTAAGCCTACCAAAATCTAAGCTTAGACATTTCTAACATATACTGCCCTAATTTATTTAAGAAAAAAAGTATTAATTTATGATGTGAAGTTTTATGACTTTACTTACAATTGTTTTTTATAAAACATAAAAAGATTTGATAAAATATGTGAAAAGTCTGGACTGGGCTTAATTTGGTACCTACTGAATGTACCCTTTAAACCCATGGTTGTTCCAAATAATCCCACTTTTAGATAATCTATTTAAATAAATTTCCAAATGTTCAAAACTTACATATGGACATTTCTTATGTTGAATTATATAATATTCATCTCCCCTAAAGTTATTAAAATAAACGCATAATTACTTTTCATTATGAAAGTAGCACTCATAACAGTGGACTTAGGCTTTTGTTCTTGCCTACCAGTACACACCTGATTTAGCTAATGAACTAATCATTGACTTCAATCGAGACATGATTAGTTAACTCAGGTGTGTTATTGCTTGATAAGTAAATATATAATAAAATAACCTTCACCCACGCCGGCCATGCAACAAAGACCATAACACACACAAGTAACACACAGTAAGTAATTATATGAAAGCGGATTCACATTTGCTGTACTGCTTTTCTTGTTAATTAGTTTGACTTGTCTTCCTAAAGCCTATCTGAAGACTGTTTCAAATCTCCCTCTCTACTGTGTATTACAAAGGTATAGGTGGTGGACCAACAAATGGGATAACCTGGATGAATGAAGGACAACAATATGACAATGCCCCCACCCAAAAGTTGAGTAATCGCCCAACAGTCATCTTCATGTCCCTAGCATTTTTGTCCACCACTTGTAGGTCCTTTATCCCTCAACCCTGGTCTTATTCTTCTCTCTCTGCATCAACAACTACCTGTCCATTCCAAACATCTTGGAGAGAGTACAGAGGTTTATAATTGTTTCTAATCTTGGGAAAGGCGTATGGCTAGATGCATAATATGCATAACTGTAGTTTTTGTGTGATTTTAAACAACTTAAATCTGAACCAAAAACAAACAATTTATGCATAATCATTGAATATTAGGGATATCAACACACTATCCCCATGGGTTTCAGTGCAAAATTTGCTTAATAGGAGCATACTGAACTTAATTGGAACAACAGTGATTTATGGTGAAAAAGATAGCAAAATCAATATTTGGAAACCGATGGTTTGGGGTATACATATCCACACTGTAGACTACAATATTATGCTAAGTTAGTATTGAACAATATTTATCTATTACCATTTACATTCTGCATAGAGGGAGTTTCCTTCCTTCACCCGAGATACATGTACAATATACAACAATGTAATCTATGTATAACAATGCAAGGTTAATTTAACAGTAAAATAAGACAAAATGCATTTGAAAATGTAAGCTGTAAATGCCTGAAATCTATTGTTTTGTTGTAGTTCATCAAGTTATTTTGCTCCTGTGTGACTGTGACATGCAGGCACGACTGCTATCGTGAAAAACCCATATTTTCAATTGGCAAGAAGTAGTCATTAATGCCCATGAAATATGCTATCATGTGCATATATCAGTACATTCATATCTGAATTTTACATAAAGTATGATAACTTATCTTAGACGGTAATAAATATATCAGAAAAATGTGTTTATCTGAGGGTAGCCTTAACACCAACATTTCTTTGTTGCTTTGATATTGACCACAAGTGGGAACTGACACAACGGGCAATACCTTAATAATAAAACACCTGATTCTTAGAATTAAAACTGTTATGATAAAACAACCAGATTAATAGGTTGAAACATTAAATAGCTGAAACTGTTTTTAAAATAGTTTTTATTCAAAGATGGAAGTGGACTTAATAGTTATGCTTACCCTATTTTTTGCTTCGTGCTACAATACAAGAGTGACATTTCTGTGTTCACGTAGTGAGTCAGCATATTGTGTTGACCTGCCTGTTGCTTGTTTCGAGAGGTCTAGATATCACAAGACAGTCAGTTGCCTTATCACCACTCACTTTGCTTATCCTATGGGCAGATTACTGTCCCGTGTCCATGTAGACCTCCCCAGGCTGTAGACAGAGAGACTGTTCTGTTCCAGTTGTGTTATTCTGTGCTGTTTTTACTGCCGTGCAGAGACGACTAGGGCTACTCTGTCCTTCATCATTGCTCTCACAGTTTGCTGATTGTCTTTCATCTATTGTCTTCTCTTTCAGGTTTTTACTCACTAATGCTGTGAAAGGGCTTTGATCTGGTGTCCTACAGCCCTATCAGCACAGTGTGGGCCTCAGGCTCTCACCCTCCATTGCCCTCTCACTCTCTCTCTCTCTCTCTGAGTCTCTCTCTCTTTCTCTCTCTCTCCTCCCCCGGAGCGCTCTCTCTCCCGCTCTCAAAACATTTTGTCAGGGTGTGGTGGACAGTGAAGTCCACACAGTTGAAACGCTTTTGTTTGTTGTGGTTTAGTATGGCTTTGCCAAGGGCAACTGGCTGTTGTGTGGGTCTATCTCTCTCTGTAATTCCTGAAATAGTAGCGGTCTATTAAATTACATTTGGCGATGTTTTGCAACTCTTGAATCTTGAATGCAACCTCCTGAGCCCCGAGGAAGAAAACAAGCCATTGAGCTTGGAGACAATATTTTTTCCAACGCACAAATTTCACAACAGCACTGCAAACATACACAAAAGTAAAGTTTGTGGATTGTGGAACCTCTGCCCACCCCCTTGGTTTTTGATCAGAATTACTTTTTGTTCAATGCTGAGGGAAAAAAAACGTTTCCCGAAGTGCCCACAGAGTTAGTTTAGAGAGGATCATGCTGAGTGCAGGCTTGTAAAGGTGGAAGCGGGCCACAGTGCTCTTATTACGTGAGAATGTCCTTTTTCCAAGCTGCCCTGAGCCTCCTTTTGTTTTGGTCGTTTCCTTGTTCCTTGTCGCTGATCCATGGAAACTTCTCTTGACTTTGAAGCTGGCGAATAGAGAGGGGGGCAGCAGAGCTGGGGGAAGGGGGTACCTAACCCTACCACCCCCTCTACACCCCCTCACTACTTTTTTCCTTGTCCTCTGACCTCACAGGCCCACCCCGTCCCTGCTCCAGGTTGAAGATGTCATAACAGCGTGGCTGTGGCTCTGCTGGGTTATTCCTCAGAGGAATGTACTGCCATGGACCCTGGGTCCTGGTCCTGTGTGTAGTTTGGCTGCTGTCTGCGCTGCGGATCAGGCCTGGCCGCCGCTGGCACCCTCTCAGGCACACCTGTCAGTGCCATTCTGGGCAGAGCCGGCACTGTCCCTCCCGTCCTCTGTGGGCACCAGAAGAGCCACTCAGTAGAGCTTCCAGTCCATACCCCTTCACACGCAACACAGCCAGTCCTGGTGGGTGTGGTGGGGAAAGAGGCTGACAAATTCACATTTTATGATTTTAAAAACATCCACGCGGCATCCGTGATCACTGAGGTCCCTTTGGTCAGACTTCATGGACGCAGTCTTATAGTACACCTGGGGGAGCGGAGCCACTTATGGCATAAGTTCATACTGTCAACAGAGATGACTTATTGTTATATAGTTAATCATAGATAAGCATTCCTGTCAGTCATGACTGGCCTGTTTTCAATGTATCAATAGTCATGACTACAGTAGCTAGCTACCAGGTTACATCCCAACTCATTTACAGTGGTGGGGTGAATACAGTCACTCAGTGAGAGAAGAATGGCTAGAATGTTTAGAGAGGGCTGGAATAGAGTGTCTTTCTACCAATGGCATCCTGCGGCGGACGAGTCATGTGACTTGGCTGCCATTTGTCTTTTGGTTGGCCTCAAGGTGGGGAATAATACTCCTAGCAGCTGCAGAAAGCATTTCCGGCGGAGGGTTTTCTCCTTAGCGGAGCACATGGAGGTCTGTCCTGCCTGCCGCGATACACTGTAATATAAACTGGAGAGATCCACAGGCTTCACAGAGGGCTTCTCTCTCAGTGTGAGAGGGCATATTTTACACCCCAGTGTGGTAGAGGAAGGTGATAGAATGGACCAAAGCCACAGGGAGAGATGGTACACTAATAAATAACCTGCTGGCTATGTGCTGCTCTAAGGAGCGTGATGACACGCCATAAGTGTATTTCCTAAGGGGCAATTCCATGGTAACGGAATTACACTTTGACTCAGTTTTTTTCACTTTGAACTGTATGCCAAAGAAAAACTATTGATTTAAAATGTTAACAAACCATACAACTCTATGTGCAAGGACTACTTTCAACAATACAAATACAACAATTTACAACAATTTAGTGGAAGAACTGTGCAAATGCATACTTTGGTAACAGAATTATGGTAGAATCTCCCTCTGGGTTTTCCAAAAGCTCTGCAGAAAGAATTGGTTCTCAACTATGACTTGGCACCTTGAGTTTGAAAAATCTATTTTCGTTATTGAACTACAGTACGTGAAGTGGATTTGTACTCGGTAACGGAATTATATCATGGGTCCCTGATCTGTAATACACAGAAATGCATAATTATGGATATGAATGTCATTCTGCTCATGTTTCACAAGGTGGAACATCACAGCAGAGCACAGTGCAGTACAATAGAGTAGAGTACAGCAGAGTACAGTAGTACAGTAGAGTACAGCAGTACTCTACTGTATTATACTTTTCTTTACTGTATTGTACTGTGTTCTACTCACTGTACTGTATTGTACGGTACTGTGCTATCCAAACATCTATGATAAGTTCAGATTCGATCCAGTCCGGTCCGCCTGTGGACATCAAGGCCAGGGTGGACTGACCAAATGTCAACTACTTTTCATCGTCCATGGACGTCCGGTGTCGGTCAGTGCTCAGTGGGTGAGGATGCTGGTTACAGTAAATGGAAAGAGGGGGATCTTTTGGGTAGGTGTCAGTAAGAGCTGGGAGAGTGAGAGAGAGAGGCAGGGAAAGAGAGAGAGGGAGGGGTTGTCCAGACTCTGACTGTTTTTACACTCTTGGTTTGACCATCAGACAACAGAAAAACAAAGAAAACTGTTGTGAGCTGAACATAACAGTATGCCAGTAGAACGGAGGACAGTAGCAGGTGACCCAACTGTGGTTTGTGACTATTATGATTTCCCGTTGTAGCCAATTCAGTTGCAGTAATTCCGTTACAGATGTTTTGGGAATTCCGTTACAAATTTGGTAATGGAATTATGAGTTTTAATCACTTAATAATTACATAAACAAAAGATATATCAGTAAAATCACTATAACTTAATTTGAAGGTATGTGGGTTTTTGGTAATGGAATTACAAGGCACAAGTCAATGTTTCTTAAACTTACAAAGGTAAACAATTGTTGATATTAGTTGGCAGGGTTCTTTACGTCAATATTATTGTGTTTTGATGTAGGCTATTTCTGAGATCTTTTCAAACTTTTTCTGGTAGATGTTTTCTAAGACCTCTTTTCTATCTGTTTATCCAGAAATCTATGCCTTTACTTATGCTACATTTTTAAGATGGAAAATGTTTGAAAATGTATCTACAGTGCATCCGAAAAGAATTCAGACGCCTTCCCTTTTTCCACATTTTGTTATGTTACAGCCTTAATCTAAAATTGATTTAAATAAAAAATGTTTTTCATCAATCTACACACAATAGCCAACAATGAGGAAGTGAAAACAGGTTTTTAGAAATGTTTGCAAATATATTAAAAATAAACAACAGAAATATCATATTTACATAAGTATTTAGACCCTTTACTAGGAGACTTGAAATTGAACTCAGGTGCATCCTGTTTCCATTGATCATCCTTAAGATGTTTCTACAACTTGATTGGAGTCCACCTGTGGTAAAGTCAATTGATTGGACATAATTTCGAAAGGCACACACCTGTCTATATAAGATCCCACAGTTGACAATGCATGTCAGAGCTCCGAGATAGGATTGTGTCAAGGCACAGATCCGGGGAAGGGTACCAAACTATGTCTGGAGCATTAAAGGTCCCCAAGAACACAGTGGCCTCCATCATTCTTAAATGGAAGAAGTTTGGAACCACCAAGATTCTTCCTAGAGCTGGCCGCCCGGTCAAACTGAGCAATCAGCGGAAAAGGGCCTTGGTCAGGGAGGTGACGAAGAACCCAATGGTCACTCTGACAGAGCTCAAGAGTTCTCTTTAGAGATGGGAGAACCTTCCAGAAGGCCAAACATCTCTGCAGCACTCCACCAAGGCCTTTATGGTAGAGTGGCCAGATGGAAGCCACTCTTCAGTAATAGGCACATGACAGCCCACTTGGAGTTTGCCAAAAGGTATCTAAAGGACTCTCAGACCATGAGAAAGAAGATTTTCTAGTCTGATGAAACAAGGACTGAAATCTTTGCCCTGAATGCCAAGCGTCACGTCTGGAGGAAACCTGGCACCATCCCTACGGTAAAGCATGGTGGTGGCAGCATCATGCTGTGGGGATGTTTTTCAGCGGCAGGGACTGGGAGACTAGTCAGGCTCAAGGGAAAGATGAACGAAGCAGAGTACAGAGATCGTTGATGAAAACCTGCTCCAGAGCGCTCAAGACCTCAGACTGAGGCTAAGGTTTACCTTCCAACAGGACAACTACCCTAAGCACACAGCCAAGACAACGCAGGAGTGGCTTCGGGACAAGTCTCTGAATGTCCTTGAGTAGCCCAGCCAGAGCCCAGACGTTCAAACATATCTGGAAATAGCTGTGCTGCAACGCTCCCCATCCAACAGAGCTTGAGAGGATCTGCAGAGAAGAATGGGAGAAACTCCCCAAATACAGATGTGCCAAGCTTGCCAATACCAAAAAAGACTCAGGTATGTAATCACTGCCAAAGGTGCTTCAGGAAAGTTCTGAGTAAAGGCTCTGAATACTTATGTAAATGTGATATTTCTGTTTTTTTTTATTTTTTATACATTTGCAAAAATGTCTAAAAATGTGTTTTTGCTTTGTCATTATGGGGTATTGTGTGTAGAAAAGTCAAGGGGTCTGAATACTTTCGGAATGCACTGTATGCTTTCATTTCCCAAAAATATAGACTCTTAGCTGTCATTTGACACCCAATTTGATATGCTATGAACTTCCCATGTTAGTGCTCATGGGTCCTTTTTGATGGATATGCCCTAAGGCAGTAAAGGGTGATTTGCCTGTGCATACCTAGCATATCAGAGCTGAACATCCTGCAAGTAGCTTCATTGTTCAGTTACAATAACACTACATGGGACAAGACGACCACAGTACCACAGTTTTCAATCCAGTGGGACTTTCAGGTGTTTTGCAATTATCCTAACCCAAGTAGGAAATATAGGGTGAGATCTTGTCAGAGCGATGGCATGCTTTCTGTGCTTGCCTCCATTGTTGCTCCATTCAAGGAGGTGTGGTACTTCCTCTTGAAGGTGTGGCTGTGGTATGAGATTAACATGAAAGATATGTCTGGTATTTATGGATTTTTATGGACAGGTCACAGTTCGCTTTGAGATACTGCCCTGAGCCTTTTCCCAGCTCTACGGCATGTGTATAACAGTCATGAAGATGTAACTCAGTGATATTTGACTGTCAGTTTATTATATTGCCAAGAGGGATGCGTTTCTATGGAAGCTTCCTTCCATAGTAATAGCATGCCATTTGCTGGAGCGCCTTGATGCTAAGCTAAGGCTACACCACTGAGTTCCTAAATTTAGGGCTGACTGCGTTGTGATCCCTAATGAATCGATCAGTGGAAGAGGCGGTTCGGTCTTAAGACCAGAAAGTAGTACCAGGGGGTTGTCTCCATGGCTCTCAAGCCAACAAATAACCTGTAATTGTGAATCATCTAGCAAAGGAATATGTTGCTAGGCACAGGGCCAGTGAAGCTGAGTAGCCTTTGAAACTCCTGTCGGAAAATCTATCAGAACCAACTGTTTCTGAACCTTTTTTTAGCCCCCTCCCACCCCTGTCCTCCGAACTATCACAGCCATCACAGATCAGTTTTCACATACTTGTGCGCTTTCTTCAATTCACCACTGTCTTTCTTTGTGACATGACAGGCAGCCGCATTGTGTTCACACATTCCTTTAGTTTTTTTTGTGGGTATTCTCTCCAGAATCAAAGTTCAGTTATGCTAAAGCTTTTACACAATGGTTTTGAGTGTTACGCCAAAGGCTACTGTATAATATACTGCACTTGTGTAGTACCTTTCATACAACCGTTTCATCATTTGTTTTGCCTGTCAAATATACCACATAATAACCTTTTTGTTACATTACATTACAGTCCTGTGTACTGGCAGGCATACTGGGAGACAGTCTTCTAGCCTACCACATACAGTGCATTCGGAAATTATTCAGACCCCTTGACTTTTTCCACATTTTGTTACGTTACAGCCTTATTCTAAAATGGATTAAATGAAAATCCTCTTCAATCTACACACAATACTTCATAATTACGAAGCAAAAACAACTTTTTAGACATTTTTTCTCATTTATAAAAAATAAAATATCACATTTACATAAGTATTCAGACTCTTTACTCAGAACTAGAGGTCGACCGATTATGATTTTTCAATACCGGTACCGATTATTGGAGGACCAAAAAAAGCCGATACCGATTAATCGGCCGATTAAAAAAAATACAAATATTTGTAATAATGACAATTATAACAATAGTGAATGAACACTTATTTTAACTTAATATAATACATCAATAAAATCAATTTAACCTCAAATAAATAATGAAACATGTTCAATTTTGTTTAAATAATGCAAAAACAAAGTGTTGGAAAAGAAAGTAAAAGTGCAATATGTGCCATGTAAGAAAGCTAACGTTTCAGTTCCTTGCTCAGAACATGAGAACATATGAAAGCTGGTGGTTCCTTTTAACATGAGTCTTCAATATTCCCAGGTAAGAAGTTTTAGGTTGTAGTTATTATAGGAATTATAGGACTATTTCTCTCTATACCATTTGTATTTCATTAACCTTTGACTATTGGATGTTCTTATAGGCACTTTAGTATTGCCAGTGTAACAGTATAGCTTCCGTCCCTCTCCTCGCTCCTCCCTGGGCTCGAACCAGCAACACAACGACAATAGCCACCCTCGATGCAGCGTTACCCATGCAGAGCAATGGGAACACCCACTCCAAGTCTCAGAGCGAGTGACGTTTGAAACGCTATTGGCGCACACCCCGCTAACTAGCTAGCCATTTCACATTGGTTACACCAGCCTAATCTCTGGAGTTGATAGGCTTGAAGTCATAAACAGCTGCTGGCAAACGCACGAAAGTGCTGTTTGAATGAATGCTTACGAGGCTGCTGCTGCCTACCACCGCTCAGTTAGACTGCTCTATCAAATCATAGACTTAGTTATAACATGATAACACACAGAAATACGAGCCTTAACACACAGAAATATGGTTGAATCCGGAAACTATCATCTTGAAAACAAGACGTTTATTCTTTCAGTGAAATACGGAACCGTTACGTATTTTATCTAACGTGTAGCATCCATAAGTCTAAATATTTCTGTTACATTGCACAACCTTCAATGTTATGTCATGATTACGTAAAATTCTGGCAAATTAGGCGGCCCAAACTGTTGCATATACACTGACTCTGCGTGCAATGAACGCAAGAGAAGTGACAGTTTCACCTGATTAATATTGCCTGCTAACCTGGATTTCTTTTAGCTAAATATGCAGGTTTAAAAATATATACTTCTGTATATTGATTTTAAGAAAGGCATTGATGTTTATGGTTAGGTACACATTGGAGCAAAGATAGGCACCGCATCGATTATATGCAATGCAGGACACGCCATATAAACTAGTAATATCATCAACCATGTGTAGTTAACTAGTGATTATGATTGATTTATTGTTTTTTATAAGATAAGTTTAATGCTAGCTAGCAACTTACCTTGGCTTCTTTCTGCATTCGCGTAACAGGCAGTCTCCTCATGGAGTGCAATGTAATCAGGTGGTTAGAGCGTTGGACTAGTTAACTGTAAGGTTGCAAGATTGAGTCCCCCGAGCTGACAAGGTAAAAATCTGTCGTTCTGCCCCTGATCGAGGCAGTTAACCCACCGTTCCTAGGCTGTCATTGAAAATAAGAATGTGTTCTTAACTGACTTGCCTAGGTAAATAAAGATTAAATAAAGGTGTAAAAAAATATGGCCAAATCGGTGTCCAAAATACCCATTTCCGATTGTTATGAAAACTTGAAATCAGCCCTAATTAATCGGCCATTCCGATTAATCGGTCGACCTCTACTCAGAACTTTGTTGAATCACCTTTGACAGCGATTACATCCTCTTGGGTATGACGCTACAAGCTTGACACACCTGTATTTGGGGGAGTTTCTCCCATTCTTCTCTGCAGATCCTATCAAGCTCTGTCAGGTTGGATCGGGAGCGTCGCTACACAGCTATTTTCAGGTCTCTCCAGAGCTGTTCGATTGGGTTCAAGTTCGGGCTCTGGCTGGGCCACTCAAGGACATTCAGAGACATGTCCCGAAACCACTCCTGTGTTGTCTTGGCTGTGTGCTTAGGGTCGTTGTCCTGTTGGAAGGTGAACCTTTGCCCCAGTCTGAGGTCTTGAGCGCTCTGGAGCAAGTTTTCATGAAGGATCTCTCTATACTTTGCTCTGTTCATCTCTAACCCCGATCCTGACTAGTCTCCCAGTCCCCGTCGCTAAAAAACATCCCCACATCATGATGCTGCCACCACCATGCTTCACCGTAGGGATGGTGCCAGGCTTCATCCAGATGTGACGCCTGGCATTCAGGCCAAAGAGTTCAATCTTGGTTTCATCAAACCAGAGAATCTTTTTTCTCATGGTTTGAGAGTCCTTTGGGTACCTTTTGGCAAACTCCAAGCAGGCTGTCATGTGGCTTTTACTGAGGAGAGGCCTCCAGGCTGGATTGGTGTTGTGCTGCTCAGATGGTTGTCCTTCTGGGAAGTTCTCCTTTCTCCATAGAGGAACTCTGGACGTCTGTCAGACCGAGGCCTACCTCCCTGACCAATGCCCTTCTACCCCAATTGCTCAGTTTGGCCGGGCGGCCAGCTCTAGGAAGAATCATGGTTGTTCCAAACTTCTTCCTTTTAAGAATGATGGAGGCCAGTTCTTGTGGACCTTCAATGCTGCAGACATTTTTTGCTCTGACATGCACTGTCACCTGTGGGACCTTGTATAGACAGGTGTGTGCCTTTCCTTATCATGTCCAATTAATTGAATTTATCACAGGTGGACTCTAATCAAGTTGTAGAAACATCTTGAGGGTTATCAATGGAAACAGGATGCACCTGAGCTCAATTTCGATTCTCATAGCAAAGGGTCTGAATACTTATGTAAATAAGGTATTTCAGTTTATTATTTTGTATAAATTTGCAAACATTCTATAAACCTGTTTTCACTTTGTTATTATGGGGTATTGTGTGTAGATTGATGAGGATATTTTGTTATTTAATACATTTTGGAATAAGCCTGTAACGTAGCAAAATGTGGAAAAGGGAAGGGGTCTGAATATTTTCTGAATGCACTTTAACTCTTCTTCATTGTTTTTCAAATCGTAAGTCTACTACAGAAGCAAACTGACTGTTGTGGATGCCCCGGCCCGCCGTGTAAGCTCTCCCTGAGGGTGTGTGGCCAGATCACCTCTCAGTATGGATCTCTCAGGCCAGGGATGACTCCTCAGGGGTTTGAAGGATTTGGGGGAAAGACATCTGACTCCAGCTGCATCACTGGGCTCTGTGTAGAAGCCACCGGAAAACACTCCTATCGGTCTGGCCTCGTTCCTGAAGCTCTCCAAGACTCCAACTAGGCCCATCTCCTTGCTCAGAGCTCAATGTCTCAGACTGTCTGTGTTATTCAGCTCCTTTCATTCTGTCTTTGATGCACTAAATGATTGGAGTGGGACTATGTAGGATTTTCTCATGATAAAAACGCTTTTGGTCTGAGACACTGTCCAAATATAACAGGATCAGCACAGATGTGCTGTGGTGCATATAATAAATAACAATATAAGAAACAGAAAGCTCTTCGTTAAAAGAAGCTATTCAGCATTTGGTTAGGATCCTCTTGCTGACTTTGTGCTATACTGTGATACAAAGCAACCAGGCACCAAACTGGTTGATATATAGGACTATACAGTGTAGTTTAGGGTTTGCATTTAAACTTTGAGGGTTTGTTTTGGCACTTCATGAGAAATTGAATTGGTTCAGTGAATTGAATTCCACACCAAGCTCTGCAGAAATAGTGTATCCATACTCAAAGAATGTGTCTATTTCTCAATTTAATGCACACTATTTATTGAGCTCTGGCTCTATCCATCATCGTAGGAATAATATCCTAATAAGGTGTGAAAGTATAAGGTCTTGTGTTCGGTAAGTAGCTGTTAGCTCTCTATGCCCAAATGTTTTATAGTTTTAACTCTTGAAACAGCCTGCCTAGGCTACATCACGTAGCCTATCTTTTTCAGGTCTCAGTTTGGAATCTTAGGCTATACGTTATACCTGCTTAATTAGAGTCTGTGTTGAGGCTTGTCAGCTGAAAATTAATGTTTCCACAATGTAAGAAAAACACTGTGCGCACAGTGCAGTGAGTTTTCCGTCAAGACTGTTGTTGCTAGGATCCATTTTTACATTTCCATTTCTCAGTCTTCTCACAACCTCTTTTCTTAATTCAAACTTCCTTAACTTCTTGGCAGAAACAAAACAAAAAGATTAGTGGTTTAGGATAATGTTTTTCAAGTTGCTAAAGTTTCTATTTTAAGATTAGGCTGTGGTCTTGACATATAATTCCTTTAGGAGGAGGAGAAGGAAGAGGGGGGGGGGTCTTCAGGAATAAGGAGCATTCAGGCCACATGGCTGCAGAGGTGGAGAATGGTTGCACAATCTCTTACCAGAGCTCTGCATTCTGGTGCACACTACACCACCCTATGTTTTTAATGCTTGATGAAAGGGAATCATTTAGCCGACGTGGGACTGGGCCTGTAAATATTGTGGAATGCTGAGATACAATGATATGCAAATCGGCATAATGATAGCTGTACAAAATATATTTATTTGACAGTTTTTGTTTAAAGGCAATTATTGGTCTTGTCCTTGCTTGTCCTTTCTTTGTGTTTCAGTCTACAGTATATTGGACACAGGATTTCCGTTACTAAAGTATAGTACCGGACATTTGACCGGCAGAATTTAAATTTACCTGACATTTTAGAAATTTACTGGACCCATATGCATTGGGTACGTATCCTGATTATGGTGTATACCCACGGTGCTTAGAGTGACAGATGGTCATTAATCTTAACAGAACATGCAACTCGGGGATGCAGATGTGTGCGTCCTTCTTACCGAATCCCAATGCGCACTTTGAAGATGCTAGAATAGCTGTCCACATTTACTTTTCCTCTGCCAACAAGACTAGTAGCGAACAGTAAAATCACTAGCCTGTCAATCTACTATCGCCATAGTAGAAAAGTTGGCATATTCTATTGGTCAGCTTGTCGTTCTGTGCGAGAAATACCCTACTTCAAACAGACTCTGGGACAGTTGTGGGATGATATATCCCAAATTCATACAACCAGTACATCAAAATAACTTTAAAAAGCATTGAGGCTGATGCAACAGATCAGAACGTTTAGCTTAAAATGTTGATCAACTATTATTTCTTTACATTTTAGCTGTGCAGCAATGTAATTAGCGGGAAAACACTGTTGTCAAAAAAGCGGGTTCATGTGACAGAGATGGAAATTAGAAATCCATTAGAAATGTTGAAATATGGGGGATCTAAAGATGCAACAACTAGCATGGGCTGCTTATATGACTAGGATTCTGCCTTTGGTTACTGGACAATGAAAGAAAGTTGATTTGAAAACCAATAGAACGTGAGAGAAATAGACTACTGGTTTCAATGGCATTTGGAAGTCTTTATAAAATAATTGCCTCCATGTTTTAAGAAACAGATTTTGGCTCGGCTACTTTGAAGACATGCCTCACAATATGAAGTAAAACGTTAAGATTTCACTCAATTAAGTATATGTTTTCAAAAGGCATACTGCCTCCAGCTCACATTGCAAAGAGGTGTGTGACATGCTGAAGCCTGCCTACTTTTGCCCAAGTACTTGAATAGCGAATGGGAAGTGTGCTTCAATTACCAGTTGAGAAATAAAAATAGTAGCCATTTTTAATCGTGACCATCAAAACTGTTTTCAACACGCGATTGCATGTAGAATTGTTGTGCAATGATTGGGATTATAAAAGCATGTTTTACTCCAGCAGCAACAGGAGCTGTAGCAGCAACTCTTGCCCTGGCTTTCTTTATGAGATTATGACTTCTCATTTTCTCTAATATGAAGTGATGGAAATCAACTCAGCAGTCTGAAGCACTGACTCATAAATTTTTATTGCGGAAGCACAAATATAAATTGGATATCCCCTATATAATTATGTACAGTGCATTTGGAAAGTATTCAGACCCCTTGACTTTTTGTTACCTTACAGCCTTATTCTAAAATTGATTAAATAGTTTTTTTCCACCTCATCCAACTACAGACATACCCCATAATCATAAAGCAAAAACAGGTTTTTAGAAATGTTAGCAAATTTATATTAAATATAAAGATGTGGGCTGTCATGTGCCTTTTACTGAGAAGTGTCTTCCATCTGGCCACTCTACCATAAAGGCCTGATTTGGTGGAGTGCTGTAGAGATGGTTGTCCTTCCGGAAGGTTCTCTCATCTCCACAGAGGAACTCTAGAGCTCTGTCAGAGTGACCTTTGGGTTCCTGGTCACCTCCCTGACCAAGGCCCTTCTCCCCCAATTGCTCAGTTTGGCCGTGCGGCCAGCTCTAGGAAGAGTCTTGGTGGTTCCAAACTTCATCCATTTAAGAATGGAGGCCGCTGTGTTCTTGGGGACCTTCAATGCTACAGAAATGTTTTGGTACCCATCCCCAGATCTGTGCCACGACACAATCCTGCTGCGGAGCTCTATGGGCATTTATTTATTTTTTATTCAATCCATTTTGATTGATGAGGAACATTTTTAGAATAAGGCTTTAATAACTTAACAAAATGTGGAAGAAGTAAAGTTGTCTGAATACTTTCCTAAAAATATAAATGCAACATGCAACAATTTCAACGATTTAAAAAGGACAGGGATGTAAACAAATTTGTGCCCAAAACTGGAGAGAAATAACCTTTTGGGCGTATGGAACATTTCTGAGATATTTTATTTCAGCTCATGAAACATGGGACCAACACTTTACATGTGTTTATATTTTTGTTCAGTGTATATATGTATTAAATTTGGCAAGGCTGGTTGTTAAGTGGTACGCTGGATGCTGTAGTTTTTACTGGTGATCAGTGCATTCAATTATTAATACTATGTCCACATTTGTACTTTATTCCTTTGATGGCACTGTGATTAATATTATATTTTGTAGGTGTTTTTTCATTTCTTGGAATCTTTAACCTGGTAGTGTATAGCTATGGTTGTTGGCTGAAAAAGTATCCCATGAAAATTGCTCACACCAGTCAGAGCAGTAGTAATTGTGCCTTGATTTGATTGGTGGGCATGTAAATCCAATATGTACTGTGTTCTCTTTAATTCAGAAGTAATGCAGAACATTCTCACCTCTTGCCACAGCCATGTTACTCATGCAGAGTCTAAACCACCCGATTATGCCGAGCAATGCCTTATTTACAACCTCTCTGGCAGAGATGCTTGGAAATTACGCTGGTAGTGTTAAATGTTCATTTCATTTTTCTGTCAGTAATTCCACTAACGTAGACCAGATGTGTCCTGTTGACTGTGCATTTGTACATTCACTTGAGTTTATTTATTTACTCGGGAACACTGTATATACATTTACAATTTTTACTGGGTAGATACAACAGCTCTCTTGGGTGCTCTTTCTGTAATTATCCATAGTTGATTTGTCATCTGTTTGCCTGTGTTGACATGGAGTTTGAAAAGATTCATCACTTGTAGGCCAAGAAGTGTCTGATAAAAACTAAAAGACAGGGTTTGGCTGAATGAGTTGAATCCTCTATTATTGTGGTAGTGTTTGGTAGATGCCTGCTTCATTTAACAGGCCTTTTCCTGTGTTTTTTATATTGTTATTTTCCTATTGGTTTTATCTAGGCCTAAGCCTCAAGGAATGTCCAGCATGTTAATCAGTGGATTATTGACCACAAGGCCTGTAAGAGGGTAAGCTATACAAGCCTAAAGTCATGAAGTAGAGCCTCATCTAGGTTGTCTCCATTTTACCTGAACCAAACTGGGACTCTTTGTTTATCAGCCTGGCTGAGTTGAGCAGTGAGATTAAAGCCACAGGCCAGGCTATAACTATTGCTATATATACGTACATGACCGATACACATTTATTTGATTTTATTTATTGCATAAACTGTGCCTGTAGACCGATCTAGTCACGCCCAGCTGCAGGGTGAACCCCTGACCTTCACATCTACAATCTCCCAATGGGCTGAGTAAAGATCTAGTCACACCCAGCTGTAGGGTGAACCCCTGACCTCCACATCTACAATCACCCAATGGGCTGAGTAAAGATCTAGTCACACCCAGCTGTAGGGTGAACCCCTGACCTCCACATCTACAATCACCCAATGGGCTGAGTAAAGATCTAGTCACACCCAGCTGTAGGGTGAACCCCTGACCTCCACATCTACAATCACCCAATGGGCTGAGTAAAGAGAGGACAAAAATACATGGTTCAAACCGCTTTCTATTTTTCCAACAATGTCTTGTCATAATAAATCTTAACATAATTATGCTCTGATATAGTATTGTTTTCTTGACCGGGTTTATTTATCATAGGGATCAAGATTGTAGTTTATACAATGTTATAGATTACCCTGCCCAGAACCCAATTACCACTTGTATCAAGATAACTGCAGGTTTAACCCATTTATCATATTCATTGATGGAATGCAACAGCATTTCCACTTCCAAGTGGCTGCTAGGTGAACTCAGCATTTTGTTGCCCACAGAAATGTTGTGTTAAAGAGGTGGGGGAGGAGCAGAGTAAAGGGAGGGAGGGAGAAGGAGGGAGTGAACCACTGAGTTAGCCTGTGTGGGTAGGAGAGCGAGAGACACACACACACACACACACACACACACACACACACTGAAAAGCAAGCTGCAGCAAGCGCCTGGAAGAGAGCTTCACCCACTTACCGCTTCTAAATCCCCTCTTCCCCTCCTGCTAATTCCTTATACGGTAAGGAAAGACACAACCCGCCGGGCCGTTATTTACAGTGTTTACAGAGGAAAACAAAAAGTGAAAATTGACAACCCCTTTGAGTACTCACTAAGACAAGAAGTGGAGTAGAGGTTTAGGTTCCTCTGTGTTTGTGAGACCTCCCAGTTTCCCACAGTGCCCTGGGAGGGGTTGGTCGACCTGGGGAGCTGGTGCCCTTGCCTGCTTCCAATCAACCACCAGCTGCAGGCTGTGGTGCTGAAGAATTGTTGATTTCCTGTCCACCCCCTACCACACACACACACACACACACACACACACAGAGGAGGCCGTCCACCCCTGTTTTCAAAAGTAGGCAACTAAAAGCTCAGCCTGTCTTCCAAATGAAGTGCCTAGCCGATCTAATCCCACAGTTCTCTGTGCAGCATGAGGCCCAGCTTCATGGCACAGTTGAATGCAATTTGGTTTCTGCACGTAAAGTTTGTTTCTGTTTCGGAGAACTTGCTTGAAACTAAAGCACTTCAGTTACTCACATACATGTGAAATAAGAACATGTAAATGTAGGTCTAGGCTATACGTTGTTAATCCATTTGTGAAGTTATACAGTATTGTTTAAATCTTTTTTTATCCGTAATGACAGAGATTTAAAACGATATGCATGTGTGCACTGTGCATGTGTACTAAAAACAAAAAAAAGCCTACATTTAAGGTGACAGTATAGATAAAAATGAATAAATGCCGAATCATACTAGATATATTATTTTGGCAAGCAATTCTAGATGAAAATTCTAAATGAGACAGTCTGGTTTAAGTTTTTGTAAATGCAGTCATGTGATCGTACTTGTCTATTAAAGTCTACCTAGATGTTCATTCTGTTTAACGATATGACATTAATGTAGTGGTAAACCACTTTGATTCCTAGAGGGGAGGCTGTGCGATGTTTTTGCTGTATAAATACTTCTCTGTTAAGACCAGGCACCTCAGTGAAGTTTCCGTCCAGGCTTAAGCTTTCAAAATCCTCAGTGGAAGGTAAAGGCTAGCGGTTCCTCACAGTGTTGTTGAATCAAAACGATATACTGTGCGAGCACAGTGCTGGAACGGTTACTGTATAACCAACGCTTATGGGTGAAGGCCGTCATGAAAATAAAATAACCTTAGTTAAAAATACATGCACAGTGCCTTCGGAAAGTATTCAGACCCTTTGACTTTTTCCACATTTTGTCAGGTTACAGCCTCTAAAATTGATTAAATTGTTTTTCCCCCTCATCAATCTACACGTAATACCCCATAATGACAATGCAAAAACAGGTTTATAGACATTTTTGCAAACTGAAATATCACATTTACATAAGTATTCTGACCCTTTACTCGATACTTTGTTGAAGCACCTTTTGCAGTGATTACAGCATCGAGTCTTCTTGGGTATGACGGCACAAGTTTGGCACACCTGCATTTGGGGAATTTCTCCCTTTCTTCTGTGCAGAGCCTCTCAAGCTCTGTCAGGTTGGATGGGGCACGTTTCTGCACAGCTATTTTCAGGTCTCTCCAGAGATGTTCGATCGGGTTCAAGTCCGGGCCACGCAAGGACATTCAGAGACTTGTCCCGAAGGCACTCCTGCTTTGTCTTGGCTGTAGGCTACGGGTTGTTGTCCTGTTGGAAGGTGAACCTTCACCGCCAGTCTGAGGACCGGAGCACTCTTGAGCAGGTTTTTTAACAAGGATCTCTTTGTACTTGTCTCCATTCATCTTTGCCTCGATCCTGACTAGTCTCCAGTGTCTGCCTCTGAAAAACATCCTCACAGCATGATGCTGCCACCACCATGCTTCACACTAGGAATGGTGCCAGGTTTCTTCCAGACGTGACACTTGGCATTCAGACCCAAGAGTTAAATCTTGGTTTCATCAGACCAGAGAATCTTGTTTCTCATGGTCTGAGAGTCTTTAGGTGCCTTTTGGCAAACTCCAAGCGGGCAGTCATGTGTCCTTTTACTGAGGAGTGGCTTCCGCCTGATTGGTGGAGTGCTGCAGAGATGGTTGTCCTTTTGGAAGGTTCTCCCATCTCGACAGAGGACCTCTAGAGCTCTGACAGAGTGACCATCGGGTTCTTGGTCACCTCCCTGACCAAGGCCCTTCTCCACCGATTACTCAGTTTGGCCGGGTGGGCAGAATCTTGGTGGTTCCAAACTTCATCGATTTAAGAATGATGGAGGCCACTGTGTTCTTGGGGACCTTCAATGCTGCAGACATGTTGTGGTACCCTTCCCCAGATCTGTGCCTCGACACAATGCTGTCTCAAATTTACCACAGGTGTACTCCAAGCAAGTTGTAGAAACATCTCAAGGATGATCAATGGAAACAGGATGCACCTGAGCTCAATTTCGAGTCTCATAGCAAAGGGTCTGAATACTTATGTAAATAAGGTATTTCTGGGTTGTTGTATTTTGTGTCTAAAAACCTGTTTTCGCTTTGTCATTATGGGGTAGTGTGTGTAGATTGCTGAGGATTTTTTCCAAATGTAATCCATTTTAGAAAAAGGCTGTAATGTAACAAAACTTGGAGAAAGGGAAGGGATCTAAATACTTTCCGAAGGCACCGTATATAACATTTGTCGAATGAACAGCTGACTGAATAACTACAATGCAGCAGCAGCACACATGGAAATAGAATGAATAGAACAGGCTTAGAACCTCTAACCCTGGCCATTTCACTGGTAAACTCATGAGTACAGTGCCTTGCGAAAGTATTCGGCCCCCTTGAACTTTGCGACCTTTTGCCACATTTCAGGCTTCAAACATAAAGATATAAAACTGTATTTTTTTGTGAAGAATCAACAACAAGTGGGACACAATCATGAAGTGGAACGATATTTATTGGATATTTCAAACTTTTTTAACAAATCAAAAACTGAAAAATTGGGCGTGCAAAATTATTCAGCCCCTTTACTTTCAGTGCAGCAAACTCTCTCCAGAAGTTCAGTGAGGATCTCTGAATGATCCAATGTTGACCTAAATGACTAATGATGAAAAATACAATCCACCTGTGTGTAATCAAGTCTCTGTATAAATGCACCTGCACTGTGATAGTCTCAGAGGTCCGTCAAAAGCGCAGAGAGCATCATAAAGAACAAGGAACACACCAGGCAGGTCAAATGGGGAGCCCACAGCGAATTGCAGTAGTCCAGAGAGGAGATGACCAGTGCCTGGATTAGGACCTGTGCTGCTTCCTGTGTGAGGTAGGGTTGTAATCTACGGATGTTGTAGAGCATGAATTTGCAGGAGTGAGTCACGGCTTTGATGTTTGCAGAGAACGACAGGTGTTTTCCAGGGTCACAGCAAGGTTTTTGGCACTCTGGGAGGGGAGACACCGTGGAGTTGTCAACCGTGATGGACAGGTCTTTGAGCGGACTTCCCTAGGAGGAAGGGCAGCTCCATCTTGTCAAGGTTGAGCTTTAGGCAGTAGGCCGACATCCAAGCTGAGATATCTGCCAGGCACGCAGAGATACGTGTTACCATCTGGGTGTCAGAAGGGGGGAAGAAGAAAAGTAGTTGAGTGTCATCCCCATAGCAATGATAGGAGAGACCATGTGAGGATATGACGGAGCCTAGAACTGAGCTCTGGGGGACACCAGTAGTGAAGTGGTGCAAACACCGATCCTCTCCACGTCACCTGGTAGGAGTGGCCTGCCAGGTAGGATGCAATCCAAGAGTGTGCAGAGCCTGAGACGCCCAGCCTCGAGAGCGTGAAAAGGAGGATGTGATGGTTCATGGTATTGTGATGCTATGGGTATACTCGTAATGACCGCCTTGTCCACCCATTATGCCATAATTGACTTGAATGGGGACGATCGTTGAATGGGGACGATTAAATTATTAATTTAATTTTCATGGCAGCTATTTCTGGGAATTTGCAATAAATTCCCTGGTTTTCCCGAAATCCCGGTTGGGGGATTCACTTAATCAGGAGGGAATAAACAGGCAATCCGGGATTTAGGGAAAACCAGGTAATTTATTGAAAGTTCCTGGAATTGTGTAACCGAATTGTGTAACCGTAAAGGCAGCACATGCGTCTATTGCTATTAAAATGGTTATTACAATGACCGTGGTCATTTGGCTGGAAAATTACCATTGTCCAACATTCCATGACCGTCACAGCCCTAGTCACACGTGCGTGTGTGTCACCCGTATGTCTGTGTCACCCATGCGTGTGTGTGTGGGTGAATATGAGAATGTGTGTGTTAGAGAGAGGGAGAACTAGTCCCCTCGGTAGGCCTGGCTTCAGTTTGTTTCCACCATGGCTCTAATCTGAGGTACACCACGCATTAATCGGAGCTGTTTCCACCATGGCTCTAATCTGAGGTACACCACTCTTTAAGACGAGCGGTTTCCAGCATGGCTCTAATCTGAGGTACACCACTCTTTAAGACGAGCGGTTTCCATCATGGCTGTCTCGTGACGTGACTTTCATTAATGTGATGACTGTTATTTATCGAATCAACTAACTATGTTTAATTGTTACCCAATTAAATTAATAAAGGATTTGGGGCCCCACGGTAGAAGTTGTTTAACAAGTTACCATCTCCCGAATGAAACTCTAGAAGAAATATAAGTTATATATCAATAAGTCACTTATTAATCATTACCTCATATCAGTCTCATTCTGAACACCGCATACTCCTTGGATCAGCAAGAACCCCAGCTTTACTTATGATTCAGCACTACACAAGATTTGTTAAATTATTTATTTACTAGCTAACTAAATAATAACACAGAATAACATAAACACTTAACACATGAGTAAAGTCCCTAGTGGACTAACAACAGCATGACTGCTTGGTTACCACAAGAGGGAGGGGTAGATAGGGAGAGACAATGAGAGTCAAACTTATCGTTGATACATTTGGAAGCTACCCTCAAAGTAATAATTTACTCTGCACACGAACCACCACCCGTTTAGGTAAGAGATCATGAATGCATTTACTTGTAGATGTCTTTGTTTGTTGTCTCTCTGTTGAAACCAATCAATCCTTCGATGGGGAAGTTTTAGTGTTCCGCTTCGGTGTCAGGCTCTGATTGTCCACCAGAGGTCACAATGCCCTTCTTCTTATTTGTCTTGGTCTTGTAGTGGAGTGTTCAAATAGGACAGACACTCTGTGATTGTCTGAGATGGGATTTTCTCCTTCCCACCTTGTGTCTTTAGTCAAAGTTCGAAGACCACTTTTCCATGCCCAGCTGCAGACTGGCAATGTTAAGATCTAGTCTTTATCTTCTTCACCTCGTGTGGAGATTCAAAGTTCTCACCATTTTCAGCCGTGTAGACACAGCTACACGTTTTCTGGTCTAAAATAATTATTCCGACAATGTTTTGGTCTGGTAGGTGAGGTTATCCTCTCATCTAGTGTTGAGAGTTTCAGAGTTTCCAACCATTTCAACATGTGGACCACGGTCTCACGTCTTCTGGTATGGTATGTTAATTCTTAGCGAGTCCTTTTAAGCACTCTGGTCAGAAAGGACAGTTCCACCACACCGACCCGCTCTTCTGACCTCATTCGGGGCGTGGCTACTTAAAACCTCTTGCAGCTCCCCCCCTACTTTGTGCAATTTCCGCCTGAAGACATACCCAATTTGTCAGTTTTTGATTTGTTAAAAAAGTTTGAAATATCCAATAAATGACGTTCCACTTCATGATTGTGTCCCACTTGTTGTTGATTCTTCACAAAAAAATACAGTTTTATATCTTTATGTTTGAAGCCTGAAATGTGGCAAAAGGTCGCAAAGTTCAAGGGGGCCGAATACTTTCGCAAGGCACTGTAACTATATACAAAATACCAAAATGGTATTATAACCCCCCCCCCCCAAAAAAAAATGGGGGTAATTATTGATAAAATAATATATGAAAAAAATATATATATATACATTTACAAAATAACATGGATAACTATTTACACACTTTCAATATTTGGAAGACCCTCAGTCCTCTATCATATCAAATCTATTAATATCGCCCCAGCCTAAAACCCCAAACAGCAAGCAATGCAGGTGTAGAAGCACGGTGGCTAGGAAAAACTCCCTAGAAAGGCAAAAACCTAGGAAGAATCCTAGAGAGGAACCAGGCTATGAGGGGTGGCCAGTCCTCTTCTGGCTGTGCCGGGTGGAGATCACAGTGGTTGTAGAGGGTGCAACAGGACAGCACCTCAAGAGTAAAAATGAACAGTTTAGGGTTCCATAGCTGAAGGCAGAACAGTTGAAACTGGAACAGCGGCAAGGCCAGGTGGACTGGGGACAGCAAGGAGTCATCATGCCAGGTAGTCCTGACGCATGGTCCTAGGGCTCAGGTCCTCCGAGAGAGAGAAAGAGAGAATTAGAGAGAGCATACCTAAATTCACACAGGACACCAGATAAGACTCCCATTCAGAGTCAGTGTCACTGTGAAAGAAAATGTTCAGTTAGAATAGTTTCACATATGAGCCCTGTATCAACAGGTAGAATAAACAGATATATATAGAGAGTTGAAGGTTGAAAGTTGAATATATTAGGTTGAATATATTATTATATTATTATTACCAGCTAGATCTACTGTCTCTTTTATATTATGACATTTCAGCTAGATCTACTGTCTCTATTATATTATGACAGACCAGCTAGATCTACTGTCTTTATTATATTACAACAGACCAGCTGTATCTACTGTCTCCATTTCACTTTGGCCATTGATGTGGTCCTGCCCTCTCCTCAACAGCCTCAAATAGGCTATTTTATGTGGGTTGGGGTGGGGCGGCAGACACACGCATCTCACATTTCATGACATTGCATGTTTATATATTGCTTCTAAATTTAAAAAAAAATCACAAATAATATTTTATATTATTCATTTCAAACAAGGGCATTAGCATGATAAGAACTTACCAGTCCAAAACGATGTCCTCTCCCGTTCAAAAAATATTCCTCCACAATCGCTAAATGAAGCGTCCTTCAACAATCTCTGTCTCACCTTCCCAATCAATTTATTCTAAAATAGTGTGTACATCTGTATATCTAGACTTAGATTTAGCTTTCCCTGACTTAGTCGCCATAATGATTGATATATAAACAGCTGAATCTGCGCATTCACCAAACACTGCAGTGCGTAATATGCGTAGCTTCTTCCGGTATGAAACTTCAATAGCGAATGACTCACTTTATGCTGAAGCTTACTACATGGGTTGGTCTTGCAACACATAAACATGGCGTATTGCCGTTTAGCTCAGCTCATTGGCTATCTACCCAGATAGATTTCAAGACGATCAGTGGTCATTGGGTTAAAAGACAGTCAATCAACGAAACAGCGGGCAAATCATTGGTGCACAATGATGTCATGACTTGTTATCTTCAAATCGGTTTCTTTCAGTCAATACTGAAACAGTCCCGCGAAATGGCCCATCACGTTTGATTGTGTTACAAACAAACCAGTTGATTGCAGTGAAACCAAACATGACTGGAAAAGTCACGTTCTGTGTGGGTTATTTACCTGGAATGTGTCGTCGAAAATGGAATGAGACGGAATTCACGACACACACGGTTCACAAAATGTTTCGTGTTAGGCTATAAAAACGGATTTTATCAAACAAAAGATCATTCATTGTGTAACAATGAGCATTGGAATTGCAAACAGACGAAGATCGTCAAAGGTAAACTATTTATTTTAATGCAGTTTGTGATTATGTTACGCCTGTGCTGTTTAAAATAGTTTTTTTTTATGGGGTTCTATGCTCAGATAATCGCATCGTATCCTTTCGCAATAAATCATTTTTTAAATCTGACAATGCAGTTGGATTAGCAAGATTATAGGCTTTCGATACATGTGAGACACTTATATTTTCATGAATGCTTAATATGACTATTTATGTAGCGATCACCGTATGTTGTGGAATTTCAGCCCGCTAGCGGGTTCCGTGCGCAGAGGGGTTAATGTGCAAAGGACATGAAAAACCATTATCTCATTTGAAAACCAAAATCACATTCTTATCTTAACAAAAATAGTTTCATTGTTCTACATTCTACATATTGTATTCACAATGTATTGGATGACAGCCAAAGGGGGTTTCCTTCCTAAGTTACAGTATTTGGTTCATACATTTTTTAATAACATCACAAAATGACAAGCAATATGGTATGATTATTCTTTAGATCCCCACTGACCATTTCTAACATTCCCATCTTAGAAATATTTTTCCAGTATTCACTTTTTGGGTGTTATAGTTTTTGCGGCAAAAGGCTTCTGGGGGACAAAGGCATTACTTTGGTTGATACTGAAGAGCAGGAGGGAGATTCCTCTCCTCCCTAATGTATGAGTGTGAAGGTGTCAAAACCAGCCCAGATTCTTCAAAGTAGCCACCCTTTGCCTTGATGACAGCTTTGCACACTCTTGGCATTCTCTCAACCAGCTTCATGAGGTAGTCACCTGGAATCAATTTCAATTAACAGGTGTGCCTTGTTAAAAGTTAATTTGTGGAATTTCTTCCCTTAACTTCTTGACGCACCATCCCGTTAGCGGGATCATTTTCATCAACATCCTCTGAATTGCAGCGCGCCAAATTCAAATTAAATTACTACAAATATTTAATTTTCATGAAATCACAAGTGCAATATAGCAAAACACAGCTTAACTTGTTGTTAATCCACCTGGCGTGTCAGATTTCAATAAAGCTTTTCGGCGAAAGCATAACAAGTGTTTATGTAAGAACACTTCTCTCGGTAGACAAAATATTACAAACAGCTAGCAGCCAAGTAGATTGGTCACGAAAGTCAGAAAAGCAATACATTGAATCGCTTACCTTTGATGATCTTCGGATGTTTGCACAGATTATTTTTAGATCCAAAATACCTCCATTTGTTTGGCGCGTTATGTTCAGAAATCCACAGGCTTGAGCGGTCACAACATCGCAGATAGTATCTGTAAAGTGCGTAGAAAGATGTAAAATGTTTTTTATAATCAATCATCAGGTTGATTTTACAATATATAATCGCTAATATGTCAACCGGAATATAGCTTCTTCCATAGGCGAGAGAGAGAAAAGGGCTGTTGCGCATGAAAAACTCTGCTGGCACCCAGCCATCCACTGACGCGATGGGTTCTTTCTCGCTCATTTTTCAAAATAAAAGCCTGAAACTATGTCTAAAGACTGTTCACAGCTTGAGGAAGCCATAGGGAAAGGAATCTGGTTGATATCCCTTTAAATGTAGGCAAGGCATCCAATGGAACAGAGAGCTTTCAGGAAAAACAGCACTTCCTTGTTGGATTTTCCTCAGGTTTTCGCCTGCAAAATCAGTTCTGTTATACTCACAGACAACATTTTGACCGTTTTGGAAACTTTAGAGTGTTTTCTATCTTAATCTGACAATTATATGCATATTCTAGTTTCTGAGCCAGAGAAATTTGGGTACCCAGTTTCAAATGGGTACGTTATTTTGCCAAAAAAATGAAAATACTGCCCCCTACACTCAAGAAGTTAATGCGTTTAAGCCAATCAGTTGTGTTGTGACAAGATACAGGTGGTATACAGAAAATAGTCCTATTTGGTAAAAGACTAAGTCCATATTATGGCAAGAACAGTTTAAATAAGCAAAGAGAAATGACAGTCCATCATTACTTTAAGACATGGTCAGCAATCCAGAACATGTCTAGAACTTTGAAAGTTTCTCAAGTGCATTCGCAAAAACCATCAAGCGCTATGATGAAACTGTCTCTCATGAGGACCACCACAGGAAAGGAAGACCCAGAGTTACCTCTGCTGTTCATTACAGTTACCAGCCTCAGAAATCGGCAATTAACTGCACCTCAGATTGCACTTCACACAGTTCAAGTAACAGACACATCTCAACATCCACTTTTCATTGGAGACTGCGTGAGTCGGGCCTTCATGGTCGAATTTCTGCAAAGAAACCACTACTTAAAGACACCAATAAGAAGAAAAGACTTGAAGTGAATGTTACCTTGACCCACAGAAGATGTGTGTTTGCACAGTAGCGTGCGTGTGTCTGTGTGTACACACTCCAGCATAAGCACGGCCATGCTGGATGATTGGGGTGCCTGCCAGCAGGCCTCGGAGCGTCCACTGCCAATTAGACCCTTTATTTGTTTACATTTGCGAGGCAGTTAGACATTCCACACAGTGTGGCTGCCTGGTGCCTGATGCTGCAGAGGACTGCTCTGATTGAAGACTGTGGGATTTTATGGTTTTCACCGTGGTAACGGCCCTGGTGTATTGATGGCATAGCCAGAAGATGTACCAGCTGGTTTAACCCAAGGGGCTGTTGGTGTTGAAAGGTGTGTTAGGCACTGGGACTGGAGGAGGAAAATGCTGCCTGGCTGCCTGTGTAATTGGCCTCTATTTTCTATCAATCAGAGGAAAATCTTCTGGCCAATGGCCATATATAATGATATCTGATCCCCACAGATAGGGTTACCTTGGAACTGCAACCCTCCGGGCTCTCATTTATAGAAGCTGTGAACTTTACCTACTGCAGCTACACACTAAATTAGGAAAGTAACACGCTACAGGTTGTGTAAGTGTAACGAAGTTGCATTCATCATCATATCCATATGAACATGCAGGCCTAGATTAAGTATTTGTTTGTTTGGAAGTTAGTTAAAATCTCTCTACCGAAGGCTCCCGTGCGTTGATCGTTAATTCACATTACATTTTTTCTTAAATTGATGTGGACATTTTTTTAAGCTGCACCCACTCCTACCGAGTGAATCAGTCCATTGACAGAGCGTGGCAGGGGCTGTTACCTCCAGAAATTAGCCTGGAGCTGCAGGTAAGAGCTCTGGCACTGGGAATAACAGCTCAGCAATAGGAGCTTTGTTTTTTTTTTTTATCTCCACTGGTTCCACAGGTCTCCTTTCAGGGCCCATATGAGCCATGGATTACAGATGACATGTCAAATAAACTCAGAAAGAAAAGAAACGTCCCCTTTTCAGGACCCTGTCTTTCAAAGATAATTCATAAAAATCCAAATAACTTCACAGATCTTCATTGTAAAGGGTTTAAAAACTGTTTCCCATGCTTGTTCAATGAACCATAAACAATTCATGAACATGCACCTGTGGAACGGTTAAGACACTAACAGCTTGCAGACAGTAGGCAATTATGGTCACAGTAATGAAAACTTAGGACACTAAAGAGGCCTTTCTACTGACTCTGAAAAACACCAATAGAAACATGCCCAGGGTCCCAGCTCATCTGCGTGAATGTGCCTTAGGCATGCTGCAAGGAGGCATGAGGACTGCAGATGTGGCCAGGGCAATAAATTGCAATGTCCGTACTGCCTAAGACAGCGCTACAGGGAGACAGCTAATCGTCCTCGCAGTGGCAGACCACGTGTAACAACACCTGCACAGGATCGGTACATCCGAACATCACACCTGCGGGACAGGTACAGGATGGCAACAACAACTGCCCGAGTTACACCAGGAACGCACAATCCCTCCATCAGTTCTCAGACTGTCCGCAATAGGCCGAGAGAGGCTGGACTGAGGGCTTGTAGGCCTGTTGAAAGGCAGGACTTCACCATACATTACCGGCAACAGCGTTGCCTATGGGCACAAACCCACAGTCGCTGAACCGGACAGGACTGGCAAAAAGTGCTCTTCACTGACGAGTCACGGTTTTGTCTCTCCAGGGGTGATGGCCGGATTCGCCTTTAGCGTCGAAGGAATGAGCGTTACGAGGTCTGTACTCTGGTGCAGGATCGATTTGGAGGTGGAGTGTCCGTCATGGTCTGGGAAGGTGTGTCACAGCATCATCGGACTGAGCTTGTTGTCATTGCATGCAATCTCAACGCTGTGTGTTACAGGGAAGACATCCTCCTCCCTCATGTGGTACCCTTCTTGCATGCTCATTCTGACATGACCCTCCAGCATGACAATGCCACCAGCCATACTGCTCGTTCTGTGCGTGATTTCCTGCAAGACAGGAATGTAAGTGTTCTGCCTTGGCCAGCGAAGAGCCCGGATCTCAATCCCATTGAGCACGTTTGGGACCTGTTGGATCGGAGGGTGAGAGCTAGGCCATTCCCCCCAGAAATGTGCGGGAACTGGCAAATCTGGTGCAGTCCATGAGGAGGAGATGCACTACAGTACTTAATGCAGCTGGTGGCCACACCAGATACTGTTACTTTTGATTTTGACCCTCCCTTTGTTCAGGGACACATTATTCAATTTCTGTTAGTCACATGTCTGTGGAACTTGTTCAGTTTATGTCTCAGTTGTTGAATTTTGTTATGTTCATATAAATATTTACACATGTTAAGTTTGCTGAAAATAAACGCAGTTGACAGTGAGAGAACGTTTCTTTTTTTGCTAAGTTTATTTCTTGATTACATAAGTATTCAACCCCCTGAGTCAGTACATGTTAGAATCACCTTTGGCAGCGATTACAGCTGTGAGTCTTTTCTATGTAAGTCTGTAAGAGCTTTGCACACCTGGATTGTACATTGTTTGCCCATTATTATAAGTTGGTTGTTCATCATTGCTAGACAGCCGTTTTCAATTCTTGCCATAGATTTAAGACAATTTAAGTCAAAACTGTAACTAGGTCACTCAGGAACATTCAATGTTGTCTTAGTAAGCAACTCCATTGTATATATGACCTTGTGTTTTAGGTTATTGTCGAGCTGTTGGAAAGCAGACTGAACCAGGTTTTCCTCTAGGATTTTGCCTGTGCTCAGCTCTCTTCCGTTTGTTTCTGCTGGGCAGGCCAACACTTGAGGGATACAAAGTGAATTGAAAGCAGGTGCTTCCTGCTTAAGCAATTAACATCACATCATGCTTAGGGTCATGTATAAAATGCTGGGTAGGCCATTGTTTTGGCTACCATGGCTTTTCCCCCATAGGATGACAATGCCCACATCCACAGGGCACGAGTGGTTTGATGAGCATGAAAACGATGTAAGCCATATGCGATTCAGCCGCAGGACAAAAAACCTTGTGTACTTTTCTATATGATCACATATACAGTATTTTTCTATTACGAGTGGGAATACTTTGGAACAGATTTCCAAAATTCAAATCACTTGGAGCTGAGCTCAGAACTTGTGGGGCAAATAAAATAATAGAGTTCCAGACACTTGTAGAATCTATGCCAAGGATCATTGAAGCTGTTCTGTCTCGTGTTGGCCAAACGCCCTATTAAGACACTTTATTTGGGTTTCCTTTATTTCGGCAGTTACCTGCAAATGTTTCCCTTAAATAATGTGCAGCTTTTTTCCAAAGTACAATCAACAAAAGTTCTAAAAACCCGATTTACCATAATTTTATTGTAGTATCAGAATACACACCAACAACAGGTCCCCCTCCACCCTCTGGTGGTATGGATAACAGGTCCCCCTCCACCCTCTGGTGGTATGGATAACAGGTCCCCTCCACCCTCTGGTGGTATGGATAACAGGTCCCCCCTCCACCCTCGGGTGGTATGGATAACAGGTCCCCCTCCACCCTCTGGTGGTGTGGATAACAGGTCCCCCTCCACCCTCTGGTGGTATGGATAACAGGTCCCCCTCCACCCTCTGGTGGTGTGGATAACTTGTTATTAAGTCTCCAGAGAAACCTAGATTCAAATAAAGATCCAATCTATCAAATGACTATAGGTGGATTTAGGTGTTTTTGGCTAGGGTCAAAATGACCCACATATTGATACAGATACACCAAACTAGAGGTAGACCGATTATGATTTTTCAACGCCGATACCGATACCGATTATTGGAGGACCAAAAAAGCCGATACCGATTAACCGGACGATTTGTATTTATTTATTTGTAATAATGACAATTACAACAATACTGAATGAACACTTATTTTAACTTAATATAATACATCAATAAAATCAATTTAGCCTCAAGTAAATAATGAAACATGTTCAATTTGGTTTAAATAATGCAAAAACAAACTGTTGGAGAAGAAAGTAAAAGTGTAATATGTGCTATGTAAGAAAGCTAACGTTTCAGTTCCTTGCTCAGAACATGAGAACATATGAAAGCTGGTGGTTCCTTTTAACATGAGTCTTCAATATTCCCAGGTAAGAAGTTTTAGGTTGTAGTTATTATAGGAATTATAGGACTATTTCCCTCTATACCATTTGTATTTAATTAACCTTGGACTATTGGATGTTTTTATAGTCACCTTAGTATTGCCAGTGTAACAGTATAGCTTCCGTCCCTCTCCTCGCTCCTCCCTGGGCTCGAACCAGCAACACAACGACAACAGCCACCACATCGAAGCAGCGTTACCCATGCAGAGCAAGGGAAACAACCACCCCAAGTCTCAGAGCGAGTAGCGTGCGCTAACTAGCCAGCCATTTCACTTCGGTTACACCAGCCTCATCTCGGGAGTTGATAGGCTTGAAGTCATAAACAGCACAATGCTTGACGCACAACGAAGAGCTGCTGGCAAAACGCACGAGAGTGCTGTTTGAATGAGTTGTTTACGGGCCTGCTTCTGCCTACCACCGCTCAGTCAGATGCTTAGATACTTGTATGCTCAGTCAGATTATATGCAACGCAGGACACGCTAGATAATATCTAGTAATATCATCAACCATGTGTAGTTAACTAGTGATTATGATTGATTGTTTTTTTATAAGATAAGTTTAATGCTAGCTAGCAACTTACCTTGGCTTACTGCATTTGCGTAACAGGCAGTCTCCTTGTGGAGTGCAACGAGAGAGAGGCAGGTCGTTATTGGGTTGGACTAGTTAACTGTAAGGTTGCAAGATTGGATCCCCCGAGCTGACAAGGTGAAAATCTGTCGTTCTGCCCCTGAACGAGGCAGTTAAGCCACCGTTCCTAGGCCGTCATTGAAAATAAGAATGTGTTCTTAACTGACTTGCCAAGTTAAATAAAGATTAAATAAAGGTCTAAAAAAAACACACAAAAATTGAAATCGGCCCTAATTAATCGGCCACTCCGATTAATCGGTCGACCTCTACACTAAACAGTGATTTAGATTTATTAAGAACAAGTTGATTCACAAAGTCATGAAAAAATTGAGGATTTTTTATAAACCTTTGGGCTATAATAAAAAAAATAGGTCAAAATAACCCCAGTTGGTAGTATGAGGGTGTCACGGCTGTTTTGAGAGACGGACCGTGATTAAAGTTCCACATCTTTTAATAAAGCGAAACTTCCAAACAAAAGAATAAACAAACCATGACAACAGTGGTGCTACATGCACATACACAAAACAATATCCCACAACCCAGGTGGGAACAATGGAGAACTTAAGTATGATCCCCAATTAGAGACAATGACAATCAGCTGCCTCTAATTGGGAACCATACAAAAAAAACATAGATATAGGAAAACTAGAACACCCCCCCTAGTCACACCCTGACCTACAACACCATAGAGAACCCCGAGGGCTCTCTATGGTCAGGGCGTGACAGAGTGAATGAAAAATAAAAAAGTCAAGTAATGTGAATACATTATGGTTAATAAGTGATAAGCGGTAATGGGCATTCACTACCTTTATGAACTGTTATTCATATTATTCTGTGTTGTTACAGCATTCAACCCGCTGTCATTGTCAGGAAGAAGGCATGTGATGGCTGAGAGAAGCTCTAAAATCATTTTTATGTCCTTATTTCATAATGCATTTCATGTTTGAAAGGGAAAACCGGGATAAAAAATAGAAAAATCAAACAAACTGAACCGAACCCAAAAAGCACTAACCACTCAGCACTAGCGTGTGATCCTTTCTTTTGACGCACTGAAATGTATTCTTCAGTCTGGTGGTATGATTGCAAAACATTCCATTTCCTTGTATTGCAAAGGACAAAAGAAGTCATTGACTGATGGTTTGAGTGCCTGGGATGAAAGAACATTATGTACCAGCCTCTGTTATTATGTTTGATTTAAAGTGTCTCACTTTGAAACATTATTTAAATGTTTTTCTCATGTGAGTGCACATTTTCAATAGTGTGTCACAATCAAGCTAGTTTCATTGTACCATCCAATTGAATATAATGCCAGTTTTCAGAAGGTATCCCAGCCGGTCTTGTTTGAGGCAGTCTCAGGCTGTTCCTGTTAGGACTAGAGCCCTGTTGCTGCGGGCTCCCTCTTCTGACAGTAGCCCCTCCCCCTGTTATCAACAGCTCTGGTGGGATGGTTTATCATCCAGATTTACATCTCCTCAGTTATGACATTTACACATGCTCACAGCTTAGATAAGACAGCACTGCTACTTGCTATGTCATCTCCTTGGCACAAAAGGCCTAGAATCTGCACTGTCTTACGCCCCTTATCAGAGAAGCATACTTTGAGTTTAATATTCTTAAAGACGCTTCTGGATTTCATTTGGCCCGACGTCTAATCTGATGGATTGGATTACCATCAAGGGACCTGTAACTGAGAGAATCCAGGATGTTCCTACTTAGCACTACCCACATTGGATTGATCTCTGTAGGCTTTTCCGGGCCTACAGCGCAGGTTTAGAAGCAGAATGGAGAACGGGTGTGCTACTGTCACAATGTTTTCACTGGCATATTCTGAGCCTCCCACTAGAGGAAGTTTTGAAAGAGTGAGGTTAGAAATAGATCAAGAGCGTGGGGGCATGCACGAAAGACATTCGCCATGCTACACCATGCTAGTCTCGTGAAATTCTCACACAGTTTTCAGATGTGCTAACATAATTGCAAAAGGGTTTTCTAATTATCAATTAGCCTTTTAAAATTATAAACTTGGATTAGCTAACACAACATGCCATTGGAACACAGGAGTGATGGTTGCTGATGATGGGCCTCTGTACGCCTATGTAGATATTCCCCAAAAAATCTTCAGTTTCCAGCAACAATACTCATTTACAACATTAACAATGTCTACACTGTATTTCTGATCAATTTGATGTTATTTTAATGGACAAAAAAATTGCTTTTTAACTCCCTCAAAATATCAATAAACCCCTGTTCTTCAAAGGGAAATTGAACTGCTCTAGATATTTTTAATATGGGACCACCTGGTTGTGACTTACCCAAATGTGTAGATAATGTGCAATTAAAGTCACCTCCAACTCCACAATGTGTATTTGAATGCTCAGCAATCACTAAGAAACATCTATTCATAAATTGTGGGGAATCAGCGTTTAGTGCATACAAGTAAGCTAAAGTAAAAGGTATGCTAAATAATAGTAATTAAATAGTAACAAACCTACCCTCTGAATCAGTTACCTTCTTTTTCGATGTAAAAGACATCCTCTTATTAAGCAGTATACAAACACCATTTCTTTTGAGGAGTCTGACCTACCCATTCCCATTTAAGCTTTTTGTGCTCCTCATCTGATAAGTGGGTCTCCTGAAGGAGGGCAACGTCACAATCCATTTGTTTTTAGCTGTTTCAATATTGTTTTCCGTTGAATAACGTGGTTTAAGCCCTTCATGCAATCAATCAAAACGCTAAGTGGTTTCATTGTCCGTATAAAGAGTCAATATAAAACACTACAGACCTTGATTTGAATTGACCTTTCCCTTGTATCCATCTGCAGACAGATATGCTCCTTTGTTTTTCATGTCAATACAAAACACACACAGAAACACCAAGAACATCAACACAAAAATAAGTGTCTCCACTAGAACGAAGGGAGCCCGAACAGTGAAATTAAAAGTAGAACACATAAAACTGCCACATTCCTGGTTGGCAGATCTTGGTGGTGTGGTGTTCTTTAAACAAGGGGGGTACCTCACTAGACCAGTAGTGGGAAAATTGTGGAAACTAAGTGACATGTTGGCCTATAGTATATCAGATGTAATATTTATCACTTGATAATTTCACTTCAGCAACCTATTCGTTAAAGAGAAGCATGAACGCAAAAATAAATATGAAACCAAAAGGGGGAGGAGCCCATAACCAAACCCGCATGGATGAGGCATTCCCTGCACTCCATTATAAACTATGAAATATAGCCCCATAGCCTTTTAGGCAAATATTTTCAATAACCTACACTTGGGTAGTCTATATTTAATTGCCATAAAACAATGTTAAAAATGAATCATGTTTACTCTGTGGCCTACTAAAAGAGAAAGTGGGAATGAGGAAAGAAGGCTCTTCTGTTTGTTCCAGATGAAATCATTACCTTATCATCCTGACAAACTGGAACTCAAAGATTGATGAATTAGTCCAACAATAAGGTCCCAGTTATGATCATAAGACCAGGTAGTTTCCAGTCCTTAAGAAGGGCTCGCTTCAGGTATCAATGTGAACTGGACAATGTTCCACTGTAGATTTAGACTACTTCTTGTGTCTTGTTTTTTACTCCTTCTGGGCCCAAAAATTTGCCACATAGTCAGCTATTTTTTTTGACCCAGTCCTCGGGTCTGGAAGGTGGTGTAATCCCAATGGAGCGCAGGAAGGACTCGGCATCAAGTACAGAATCAAAGATGTGGGTCTTGCTCTCATGGGTGATGCGCAGCTTCGCAGGGTACATCAGAGAGTATATGATGTTTTTGGCTGCTAATTCTCTCGTGATCCCATCATAATCTTTTCTCTTCCCTAACAGCTCTAAAAAATAGTCATTGAAGATAGATATGCGCTTGTCCTTGTAGAATAGTTCTCACCTGGTTCTCGACAGCTAAATTATCTCCTATTTAGTTTTGAAGTTGAGAAGGAGCACGATGATAGCGCTGAGCCTCTGTGTGTCCTTCACTCCGGGCCTACTCTGGGCTGCAGGTGTGTCCTTCACTCCGGGCCTACTCTGGGCTGCAGGTGTGTCCTTCACTCCGGGCCTACTCTGGGCTGCAGGTGTGTCCTTCACTCCGGGCCTACTCTGGGCTGCAGGTGTGTCCTTCACTCCGGGCCTACTCTGGGCTGCAGGTGTGTCCTTCACTCCGGGCCTACTCTGGGCTTTAGGTGTGTCCTTCACTCCGGGCCTACTCTGGGCTGCAGGTGCCGTTTTGTGGGCCCTTTCTATGACCAAAGGTGTTGAAGCATCGATTTCCAAGACCTCCCTCAGCATCTTGTCCACAAATGTAGACATTTTCTGCCCCTTTCTGCATTGGTTTAGACCCCAAAAATGTGAATATTATTACGACATGAAAAGTCTCCCTTCTTTTGCAATTCCTTTTCCGGGCCCATCAGGTAGTTAATAGCCTGGTCTTGTTGTATTAGCTTTTCGTCATGTTCCTCATTTTTCTTTTCAATATGGGTCAACAGTTGATTATTTTGCTCTAGAGTAACCTTCAAGCTATCGATAGAGGTTTGCATTTTGCCAGGTGATGGGGTTGTTTCTCGTCGAAATAACTTATGTTCTGCCATGAGAGAAGAACCTCCGCCGTCTCTGTTTCGGCTGTGATGGCGGCCTCTACTACCTCGTGGAGTTGGGCTCAGTGAGCGACTTAAACACTGTGAATATATCAAATAAAATACATACGCCGAATACAACAGGTGTAGGTAGACTTTACAGTGAAAGGCTTACTTAAAAGCCCGTAACCAACAATGCAGTTTTAAGAAAAATAAGTGTTGAGAAAGTATTTACTAAAACAAACTGAAGTAAAAAATATATATAAAAAGAGTTAATAAATAAAATAGGAAAATAACGAATAATTAAAGAGCAACAATAAAATATCAGAGTTAATGTGCGGGGGCACAGAATAGTCAAGGTAATTGAGGTAATATGTACATGTAGGTACAGGTAAAGTGACTATGCATAGATAATAAACAGAGAGTAGCAGCAGTGTAAACATGGGGGTGGTGGGGAAGGGGGGGTCTATGCAAATAGTCCGGGTGGCCATTTGATTAGCTGTTCAGGAGTCTTACGACTTGGGGGTAGAAGCTGTTAAGAGCCTTTTGGACCTAGACTTGGCGCTCCGGTACCTCTTGCCGTGCGGTAGCAGAGAGAACAGTCTATGACTAGGGTGGCTGCAGTCTTTGGCTATTTTTAGGGCCTTCCTCTTGAGGGGGAATAGGCGTTGTCGTGCCCTCTTCACAACTGTCTTGGTGTGTTTGGACCATGGTAGTTTGTTGGTGTTGTGGACACAAAGGAACTTGAAGATCTCAACCTGCTCCACTACAGCCCTGTCGATGAGAATGGGGGGCGTGCTCAGCCGTACATTTCCTGTATTCCACAATCATCTTCTTTGTCTTGATCACATTGAGGGAGAGGTCTCTGACCTCCTCCCTATAGGCTGTCTCATCGCTGTCGGTGATCAGGCCTACCACTGTTATGTCATCATCAAAGTTAATGATGGTGTTGGAGTCGTGCTTGGCTATGCAGTCATGGGTGAACAGGGAGTACAGGAGTGGACTGAGCACGCACCCCTGAGGGGCCCCCGTGTTGACGATCAGCATGGCAGATGTGTTGTTACCTACCCTTACCACCTGGGGGCGGCCCGTCAGGAAGTCCAGGATCCAGTTGCAGAGGGAGGTGTTTGTGTGATGAGTGATGAGCTTTGAGGACACTATGGTGTTGAATGCTGAGCTGTAGTCAATTAATAGCATTCTCACGTAGGTGTTCCTTTTGTCCAGGTGGGAAAGGGCAGTGTGGAGTGCAATAGAGATTGCGTCATCTGTGGATCTGTTGGAGTGGTATGCAAATTGGAGTGGGTCTAGGGTTTCTGGGATAATGGTGTTGATGTGAGCCATGACCAGCCTTTCAAAGCACTTAATGGCTACAGACGTGAGTGCTACGGGTCGGTAGTCATTTAGACAGGTTACCTTGATGTTCTTGGGTACAGGGACTATGGTGGTCTGCTTGAAACATGTTGGTATTACAGACTTGGTCAGGGATAGGTTGAAAATGTCAGTGAAGACATTTGCCAGTTGGTCAGCGCAACCTCAGAGTACACGTCCTGGTAATCCGTCTGGCCCTGCGGCTTTGTGAATGTTGACTTTAAAAGGTCTTACATCGGTGATCACACAGTCGCCGGGAACAGCTGGTGCTCTCATGCATGCTTCAATGTTGCTTGCCTCGAAGCGAGCATAGTAGTAATTTACCTCTTCTGGTAGGCTTGTGTCACTGGGCAGCTCGCGACTGTGCTTCCCTTTGTAGTCCGTGAAAGCCCTGCCACATCCGACGAGCGTCGGAGCCGGTGTAGTACGATTTAATCTTAGTCCTGTATTGACACTTTGATGGTTTGTCATAGCGGAGTATCTTCTCTTTGATTCCGTTTTTCACTTGAATACTCATCCTCACTCATTGTAAAGTCAGATTTAGGTCAAGTATGTGCTTTTAACTCGTGAAGTTCAATTTAGGCCAAAATTGTCACAGAGCTTGATCAGCAATTCCGTGCTCTTGAAGGTCAGCATCACACTTTGTGGCCTTGCTTCTCCGTGCTCTGGCTGGTCTATCAGAAGTAAGGCAATGTTTCTGCTTGCCTCAAAGCTCCACTGTAGTGCTGGTATTGACTTTGAGGCTTAACTGATGATTATGTGCAGATTGCTGCAACACTGGGGACTACTGTTTGGGTCTTCTCTGTCCTTAATAATAGAATGTTGACGTTAAGATCGGTTTGAAAGGCTTTGCTTCCTCAATAGTCCAAGGTGGTTTCCTACTTTTTTATTAAGAGGCTTTTGGGGATGGGAAGGGCTGTGAAATGAATGCCTTTCATATATTACAAGGGTTTCTGAAATATTGTTTTGAAAGCTCACCACCATAATGAAATAGGCGACTTTAAAATGTCTGACGGGTGTTTATCACTAGTATGAAGTTTGAATAGGCTGCTATGTCCCCGGGCGCCGAAGATGTGGATGTCGGTTAAGGCAGCCCCCCGCACCTCTCTGATTCAGAGGGGTTGTGTTAAATGCGGAAGACACGTTTCAGTTGAAGGCATTCAGTTGTACAACTGACTAGGTATCCCCCCTTCCTCTTTCCTGTATGTGATCCCTGCTTTCCTGTCACTGCAACACGCATACGCCTACACAGACTGGTACACATACAGTACACACTGTCTCTTTACTGTGTTTAGATCAAGAGAGTATGAGAGTATGAGAGTATGAAACAGTGTGTGTGCGGGTTACAACTCTGGGTGCTAGCCTAAGCATCTCTGTGTTTGTTTTCCAGAAGATGCTCAAGCTGTGGCTGAGGTGCTGCCACCACTGAGGCATCGTCAGTGTGCTGAACGGAGCAAGCAGAGCAGTCTTGACCTGGCAATACACGAATGGCCCAGGGAAGCCACCAGATTGACATTCAGGTTTTGCACGACCTGCGCCAGAAGTTCCCTGAAGTTCCAGAGGGTGTTGTTTCCCAGTGTGTTCTGCATGTGAGTCTGGTGTCTCCTCATTTTCAATCCATTAGTTACAAATATATATATATATATATATATATATATATATATATATATATATATATATATATATAGTAACACCAGTTCTCATCACAAATGACTGATTTGAACCTTCTATTTTCCTCAGAATAACAACAATTTGGACGCCTGTTGTGAGTACCTGTCTCAAGTAAGCCCAGGCTACTTGTACAGCAAAGGAGGCAAACTCAACTACACTGACGACCCCAGCTTCATCAGGTTCCGGAATCCCATGACCCAGCTGAACCTGGGCCTGCAGTCTCAGTCTCAGAATGTGCATGCGACCCCGGGAAGGGACGGCCTGAGGATGAACGGCAGCAGGACACTGTCCCACAGTCTTAGCCTGAGTGACGGGCCCCTACAGACAGGACAGCCCCCGAATAGTGACTTCTTCCAGCAGGAGCCCCAGTCAGCCCCGGTGCAGGTGCCCGCCAGCCTCAATGTGTTTGGCGTGATGGAGCCCACGCGCAAGACCCAGCCGCCCCAGCACCTGGGACTCTACCAGCTGGGGGGGAAAGGACAATCCATGGGCCAACATGGCCAGCAGATGCCCCGCTTCAACCCCATCACCGTCACCCTGGCCCCCAACATCCAGACGGGTCGCAACACCCCCACCTCTTTGCACATACACGGCGGGCCCCATACACAGTCCGGCTTGAGCAGTCCACAGGGTAACTCTATCTACATAAGGCCTTACGTGACCCAGCCCAGCGGTACAACCCGGCAAAGCCAGCAGCAGCTTCAGCAGCAGGCAGGAAGGGCCCAGTACAGCCCCACCTCCCAACCCCAGCAGCAGATCTACCAGATCTCCCATCCCACCTCACTACCTGGCTCCTGGACAGGCCCTTCATCCCAGCAGCACCAGCACGGCTCCTCACATACCTCACAGCACCAGTCACAGGGCCACCAGACCTCCCATGTCTACATGCCCATCAGCTCCCCCACCAACCCACAGGCCCCCTCCTCTATCCTCCAGGCCCCCTCTGGAGGTCAGGGCTCCTCTTCTGGTGCCTCCTCCTCTGGCATGCCCTTAGGCATGTCCTCCTTCAGCCAGTACAACATCCAGAACATCTCCACCGGACCGCGCAAGAACCAGATAGAGATCAAACTTGAATCTCCTCAGAGGAGCAACTCCACCACGACCACGGCCATGCTGCGCACCAGCAGTGGCCCCCGCTCCAACTCCTCCACCTCCTCCTCCTGCCCCTCATCCTCCTCCTCTGTCGGGGCAGCACCTGGCCCAACCACCACCCCCCTGTCCATCGGAGGCCCAGGTCTGAGCCGCAGCCAGCCCACTGTTTACATCTCTGCCAGCCCGCCCACTGTTGCTGCTACCACCCCCTCTGAAGAGGCCAACATGTCCTCATCCGGCTCTCGCTCCCAGCCCAAGTTTTACATTACTGCTAATAACGATGACGGTGGGGGCAGAAACCCTCCAACTGTCTACATCTCTGCTCAACCACCTCCGCACGGGTCCCAGGGGCCCCGCAATATGGGGGGCCAGGTGAGCATGGGCCCCGCCTACATCCACCACCACCCACCCAAGTCCCGCGCGTCTATGGGAGGGGCAGGCACAGCCACCTCGCCCCGAGTGGTGGTCACCCAGCCCAACACCAAGTACACTTTCAAAATCACCGTGTCCCCCAACAAGCCCCCAGCAGTGTCCCCCGGCGTCGTGTCCCCCACCTTTGAGGCTACCAACCTCCTCAGCCTCCCCTCGGACCACCATTTTGTGGAGCCTGACCCACATCATCTCTCAGACCCACTGTCTGTACACAGGGAGAGGCCCAGCGAGCCACGCAGACTCAGCATGGGCTCAGATGACGCAGCATACACACAAGGTGAGACCAGATTAGGGTTCCTAAACTCTTTCATCTGTTAGTTGCTTTGCATTGTCGACGTTCACAGTATATGGAATTATATAAACACACCAGGATACAGTTCATTGTGCAATTCTTAGGCTGAACAACAGTATCCCTCAGTCACATGCAGATCAAGTTGTGCAACAAAAGTCAAGTGGCCAAAGAGATATAACATCCACTTACAAAGTATAATGGTTGAAAGAGGCTTCAGGAATTTTGAAGAGAGTAACTTGCCCTCATAACAATAAGGAATAGTATACACTTTTGTCCACCAGTAGTAAATGCTTTTTCCACTGCATTCTGCCAAGAAAGTCATTTGACTATTGCTTATCGTTTATGCCTTGTTTTAACTTGGATTTCCATATGATGACACTAATGCATTTTTAAAGCCAAATTGTGTAGACGCTGGTCTCATTAAATAGCCATCAGTCTTAAAACCCTGCTTCATCTAAGCCTGATTTGAGGGAGTAGATAGATACATTCTTAAAGGTGACTCGCATGGAGAGGGGTGTGATTGCAGCATGAGTCGGCTGCAATAATGCTGGATTTACACTGACAGCCCTTTGACTGCGGCAGTGTGAGTCAAATGTGTTGGAGCGCAGTGTTTCCTTTTTTGGACTTTTGACTGGATTACGTGCGAGTCAGTGCCTGTGGGTCTTGCTAGGCGCTCACTCATGCTGCTGTGACTACTGTGGGGCTTCTCTTCTCTCTCCACGGCCCTGAGCCTAGGTCTTCTGCCCCTTATCTTTCACTGCAGGCTGCCCTCTCCATGCATTCCTCTCTGGCTCACATGACATTCCCAGTTTGGCTTGGCCTGGTATTGTTTTTGTTCTTTACTTTGTTATTTCTGTTCATGGGGGGTAGTAGTTGTTGAGGTGAATGGTTTATGACATGTAGGCCTAGACTGTCACTGTATGTTACAATTAGAAAAGCAGGGACAGCTAATTTCCGCATAGCATGTAGCATTTTATGAATGCGTAATAAGACAATATAACACTTATGATGCGTTATAAGCAACATTTTCCCAGGATCAATGTTGACTCCCCCAAAATCCCTTTCTGAAGTAGGCCATGAAATGAAGAACAATTATGGAACTGTATGATTTTTACTCAATGTATGATTCTTACTCAGCCCACTGCACGGATATTTCGGATATTTCCGAAAGGGGAAATGCATTTAGCTATAGCGGTAAGCCTGTACTGTAAATTTGGTTGTCAACCTGGCCCTTCAGCTCTCAGTGATTGTCTAAGCCAGGGCTCTCCAGCCCTGTTCCTGTAGAGCTACCGTCCTGTAGGTTTTCACTCCAACCCTAATCTAGCACAACTAATTATATTAATTAGCTGGTTAATAAGCTGAATTAGGTTAGTTACAACTGGGGTTGGCGTGAAAACTCAACACTGACACAAATGACTGATGATTAGTTGAAAGAAATTGATAATAAGAAGATTGTGGGAGCTATATTGTTAGATTTCAGTTCAGCCTTTGATACTATTGACCGTAACCTGTTGTTGAGAAAACATATGTTTTATGGCTTTTCAATCTCTGCCATATCGTAGATTCAGAGCTATCTATCAAATAGAACAGAGGGTTTTCTTTAATGGAAGCTTCTCTAATGTCATACAAATAGGGTGTGGTGTACCCCAGGGTAGTTTTCTAGGCACCTTTACTTTTTTCTATTTTTTACCAATGACTGTACGTGTCAGCAACCACAGCTAATTAAGTTACTGAAACTCTTAAGGAGTTGTAGTCCGTTTTGGAATGGTTGGCCAGTAATAAACTGGTCCTGAACATCTCTAAAACTAAGAGCATTGTATTTGGTACAAATCATTCCCTAAGCTGTAGACCTCAGCTACATCTGTTAATGAATGGTGTGGCTGTTGAACAAGTTGAGGAGACTAAATTACTTGGTGTTACCTTAGATTGTAAACTGTCATGGTCAAAACATATGGATTCAATGGATGTAAAGATGGGGAGAGGTCTGTCCGTAATAAAGAGATGTTCAGCTTGTTTACACAACACTCCACGAAGCTAGTCCTGCAGGCTCTAGTTTTGTCTTATCTTGGTTATTGTCCAGCCATGTGGTCAAGTGCTGCTAAGAAAGACCTAGTTAAGCTGCAGCTGGCCCAGAACAGAGCGGCACATCTTGCTCTTCATTGTAATTAGTGGGCTAATACACAGTGCATTTGGAAAGTAGTCAGACCCCTTGACTTTTTCCAAATTGTGTTATGTTACAGCCTTATTCTAAAATGTATTAAATTGTTAGTTTTTTCCTCATCAAACAACACACAATACCCCATAATGACAAAGCAAAAACTGTTTTTTAGACATTTTAGAAAATTTATAAAGAAATATATATCTGAAATATCACATTTACACAAGTATTCAGACCCTTTAATCCATATTTTTTTGAAGCAACTTTGGCAACGATTACATCCTCGAGTCTTCTTGGTTATAACGCTACAAGCTTGGCACACCTGTATTTGTGGAGTTTCTCCCATTCTTCTCTGCTGATCCTCTCAAGCTCTGTCAGATTGGATTAGGTGCGTTGCTGCACAGCCATTTTCAGGTCTCCCCAGAGATGTTCGATCGGGTTCAAGTACGGGCTCTGGCTGGGCCACTCAAAGACATTCAGAGACTTGTACCTAAGCCACTCAGTTCCTGAGTGCTCTGGAGCAGTTTTTTTTTTATCAAGGATGCCTTTGTACTTTGCTCCGTTCATCTTTCCCTCGATCCTGACTAGTCTCCCAGTCCCTGCCAAACATCCCCACAGCATGGTGCAGCCACCACCATGCTTCACCGTAGGGATGGTGCCAGGTTTCCTCCAGATGTGACACTTGGCATTCAGGCCAAAGAGTTCAATATTGGTTTCATCAGACCAGAGAATCTTGTTTCTCATGGTCTGAGAGTCTTTAGAAGCTTTTTGGAAAACTCCAAGCGGGCTGTCATGTTCCTTTTACTGAGGAGTGGCATCCGTCTGGCCACTCTAACATAAAGGCCTGATTGGTGGAGTACTGCAGAGATTGTTGTCCTTCTGGAAGGTTCTCCCATCTCCACAGCGAAGGTCAAGTGCTCTAATAGAGTGACCATCAGGTTCTTGGTCACCTCCCTGACCGAGGCCCTTCTCCCCCGATTGCTCAGTTTGGCCTCTAGGAAGAGTCTTCTATTTAAGAATGATGGAGGCCACTGCTCTTGGGGACCTTCAATGCTGCAGAAATGCTTTGGTACCCTTCCCTGATCTGTGCCTCGACAATCCTGTCTTGGAGCTCTACGGACATTCCTTCGACCTCATGGCTTTGTTTTTGCTCTGACATCCACTGTCAACTGTGGGACCTTATATACACAGGTGTGTGCCTTTCCAAATCATGTCCACTCAATTGAATTTACCACAGGTGGACTCCAATCAAGTTGTAGAAACATCTCAAGAATTATAAATGGAAACAGGATGCACCTGAGCTCAATTTCGAGTCTCATAGCAAAGGGTCTGAATATTTTAGAATAAGGCTGTAACGTAACATAATGTGGAAAAGGTCAAGGGGTCTGAATACTTTCCGAAGTCACTGTAAATACTATGCATGCCAGTCTTTCTTGGCTAAAAGTTAAGGAGATTCTGACTGCATCACTTCTTTTCATAAGAAACATTCACGTGTTGAAAATTCCAAGTTGTTTGCTTAGTCAACTTACACACAGCTCTGACACCCACACACTTATCCCACCAGACATGCCACCCGGGTCTTTTCATAGTCTCAAAAATCCAGAAAAAATGATAGAAAGTGTACAGTATTAAATAGAGCCATTATTGCATGGAACTCCCTTCCACCTCATATTGCTGAAATAAACAGCAAGCCTGGTTAAAAAAAACAGACAAAACAACACCTCACGGCACAAGGCCATCTTTTGTGTGTATGTATTGATATGTAGGCTATGTGTGCCATTTTTAGATGTATGTAGTTCTGTCCTGAAGCTGTTCCTGTCTATTAATCTTGTGTATTATGTTATGTTTAATGTTCTGTGTGGAGCCCATGAAGAGTAGCTGTGGCTTTCACAACCTAATAAAATACCAAAAACCTACAGGAGGGTAGCTCTCCAGGAACAGGGTTGGAGTTAAAACCTACAGGAGGGTATCTCTCCAGGAACAGGGTTGGAGTTAAAACCTACAGGAGGGTAGCTCTCCAGAACAGGGTTGGAGTTAAAACCTACAGGAGGGTAGCTCTCCAGGGAACAGGGTTGGAGTTAAAACCTACAGGAGGGTAGCTCTCCAGGAACAGGGTTGGAGTTAAAACCTACAGGAGGGTAGCTCTCCAGGAACAGGGTTGGAGTTAAAACCTACAGGAGGGTAGATCTCCAGGAACAGGGTTGGAGTTAAAACCTACAGGAGGGTAGCTCTCCAGGAACAGGGTTGGAGAGCACTGGTCTAAGCCATCAAAGCCATCAGTCTGCCCCCATGTCAGTTGTTTTGTGTTAATGTGTACTATGTATCTTGCAGCCCTGTTGGTTCACCAGAAGGCCCGCATGGACCGGCTGTGGCATGAGCTGGAGCTGAAGAAGAAGAAGCTAGAGAAGCTAAAAGAGGAAGTCAACGAGATGGAGAACGATCTGACCAGGAGACGGCTAGAACGATCCAACTCCCAGTCCCAAATCCCCTCGGTAAGTCCCCACAGACGCTACTCTCCTAGCTACTGTCACAGGAGGTTGGTGGCACTTTAATTGGTGAAGACGGGCTTGTGGTAAGGACTGGAGCAGAATCAGTGGAGTGGTATCAAATACATCAAACACATGGTTCCCAGGTATTTAATTCCAATCCATTTGCTCAGTTCCGTCCATTATTATGAGCCGTCCTCCCCTCAGCATCCTCCTGTGCTGTATTCATGTGTTTAGTTTGGTCACCTTTGTTTACTACAGATTTAACTGCATATTATCTTCATAGATATCCGACTTGATAAGAAATGACTTCAAATGGGTACGGCATGTTTGAGATGTTGCTCAGTCTTAGTAGATCCATGGCAATTTGACTTCATAACTCACTCCTAAGTCACATAGTGTATTTACTGTATGTTTCGAAGGAATCCATGATTCAAAACGCACACACACTTCCATGTTTTCACCCAACATTACATTAAGCGTGCAGCTGTGAGTTTGTTGAAATATATCAGAATGCAAAATCAAGTGGTGCTTTGAGTTTTCGGTTTTTGTCAGCTATCAGTGTGTTAGTCAGGAGAGGAAAAAGGGGACATGGAAGGTCAAGTTAAAGGCCTGGAGTTCAGCTCAGTAGCTCTTGAGTTGTGTATTCTGTGTATTCACTAGGCCAGAGAGATCTGGAGAGAACTCTCCTTCTGCGGTGTTAGCCCACTTGGCTCCCTGCACCTCCATTGACGTAATATAGGCTAGGCTTGTGTTGTGTGTCAGTACTGTACAGCTTGTGCCTAGGCTGTCACTCTCTCTACTCCTCCACTGTGTCTCTTCAGCAGACAGTGCTGCCTGTCTGTCTGTAAATGGTGGTTTATATGAACCTGATTCATTCTCTCTTATCAGATTGAGGAAATGCAGCAGTTGCGATGCAACAACAGGATACTGCAGATCGACATTGACTGCTTAACTAAAGAAATCGATCTCCTTCAAACAAAAGGTAGGAGGCTCATTTGGTTTGCTGGGTGTGCTTGTCAGTGTTGTGATGAATGAAACACCAGCTCTCTGTGTGTGATGTGCATACATGTGCTTGTACGTCCAGTGTGTTTATGGTGTACTGTGGTGTTTCAACATGCAGTCTTTTGCAATGCAAGGAAGGTTCAGGTTCAGCCTGGTGCTCATTTCATGTTTAGTAGTGTTTGTGTATTCTGTAATGGGGAGCGTACTGCGTAGCAGAGCGAGGCAGAGAGGGGGAAATGACCTGTGGAGTGTACAGTACAGCTGTAGTAGTAGCAGTAGGTCTGCATCTGCCAGGCCTAGTCTGGTCACATCCCCTCGGCACACGCAGTCAAGGTGCTGCCATTGTAATGTTAACCACCAGTTGTTTCCTGAATTGCATCCTGTTGCTAGTTGGTAACACGTGATTTATAGGCTCCCTGGCAGCTCTCCACGGTTGACAGGATGAATACACCAGCTTGCACAGTCACACAGGTGAAATACGGAGAAACAAAAGTGGCTCAGAAATGAATATGGCCTCTTACTGAAGCCAACAGACAAATATGTTAGGAGTAAAGTGTTATGGGTTTGTTTTCTAAGTTTAGTTGTTTTTGTGATATAGGCCAAAACTTAAGGTGTTTGACTGCAGTGTTTTACTTGGGTCATATGTGTGACTGTTGTATGTATGTTCATATGCTATACTGATGCTCACTATTTCAATTTAGCTTAGGATGGCTTTGGTGCAGTCTCTGTCCTGTATTGCAATCCCTTGTTTCGGTTTGTTGCAGGACCACACTTTAATCCCAGCGCCATTCATAACTTCTATGACAACATTGGATTCCTAGGTCCTGTCCCACCCAAACCCAAAGGTACTTTATCTGTTGGTAAGTTTAGAAAAGGTTGCATGGTTGCCTCTGGACAACCAGACCCTCTTCTGCTTCCACTACCATCTGTCATTTTAAACTTTGTTATAAATTCATATCTATTAGTACTTGGGCTTTAGATCGGTACTTGTGATGGTTTCTAACAGGTATTTATTTCTATCCTGGTCAATTCTCATTACATCATGTATTCTTTCATCCTAACTGTTTTCATGTCTGTTAGGGTTTTCATTCATAAATGCTGTATTTTTCTGCATCTGTCATCTTTGTTTCCCTGCCATTTCTCTCCTCAATCTCTTCCTTCCTTCCATTCATCCTGTGCTTGGGACCTGTCAGAGCCAGAGGGCCTGGGGAAAGACAGGAGAACATTTAATGTCACCTCCACCCTAACCATGGAACCCTCCTCTGCCCCTCCTCCCCCTGCTGCTCTCCCTCTGGGTTGGTACCTGTCACTCTGTCTGTCTTTCAGTCTGTCTGCCTGTCCCTCTGTCTACCTGTCACTCTGTCTGTCACTCTGTCTGCCTGTCCCTCTGTCTGTCTGTCTGTCTGTCCCTCTGTCTGTCTGTCCCTCTGTGTCTGTCACTCTGTCTGTCTGTCTGCCTGTCCATCTGTCTGTCTGTCTGCCTGTCCCTCTGTCTGTCTGCCTGTCCCTCTGTCTGTCTGCCTGCCCCTCTGTCTGTCTGCCTGTCCCTCTGTCTATCCCTCTGGGTTGGTACCTGTATCTCAGTCTGTTTTTCTGTCTGTCTTGTCTGTTTGTCCCTCTGTCTGCCTGTCCTTCTGTCTGCCTGTCGCTCTGTCTGCCTGTCCCTCTGTCTGTCTGCCTGTCCCTCTGTATCCCTCTGGGTTGGTACCTGTATCTCTGTCTGTTTTTCTGTCTGTCTTGTCTGTTTGTCTCTCTGTCTGTTTTTCTGTCTGTCTTATCTGCCTGTCCCTCTGTATTTCCTTCTGTCCCTCTGTCTGTCCCTCTGGGTTGGTACCTGTAGCTGTCTGTCTGTCTCTTTGTATGTCTGTCTAGCTGTCTGTCTTTCTGCCTGTCATCTGTCTTTCTGCCTGTTCCTCTGTCTGTATGTCCCTCTGGGTTGGTACCTGTAGCTTTGTCTATCCGTCTGTATATCCATGTGTCTGTCCCAGTTGTCCAACATCTCCTTTTCCTCCTTCATACTGTGTAGGCCCTGTGTTCTTCCCATCCACAAAGGTGGTGATCCCTGACATCTTAATAATTATCACCCAATCTCAAAACTTGAGATTGTTCAGCGAAAATATTAGAACTCTTGGTAAATTCTCAGCTGTGGTCCTTTTTAGACAATTGTATTCTGAATTCTCACCAGTCAGGCTTTAGGCCAGGACACTGCACCATCTCGGCTGCTTCTCTAGTCATAAAGGACATACAGTGCCTTCAGAAAGTATTCATACCCTTCACTTATTCTACATTTTGTTGTGTTATAGCCTGAATTCAAAATGGATTAAATTGATTGTTTTTCTGACCCATCTACACACATTACTCCATGATGACAAAGCAAAACATGTTTTAAGAATATTTTTCACATTTATTGAAAATGAGATACAGAAATATCTAATTTAACTCACTCGGTAAGTATTCACACCCCTGAGTCAATACATGTTAGAATAACCTTTGGCTGTGAGTCTTTCTGGGTAAGTCTCTAAGAGCTTTACACACCTGGATTGTACAATATTTGCACATTATTATTTTTACAATTCTTCAAGCTCTGTCAAGTTGGTTGTTGATCATTGCTAGAGACATTTTCAAGTCTTGCCAGCGATTTTCAAGCTGATTTAAGACAACACTTTAACTAGACAACTCAGGAACATTCAATGTCATCTTGGTAAGCAACTCCAGTGTATATATGACCTTGTGTTTTACATTATTGTCCTGCTGAAAGGTGAATTTGTCTCCCAGTGTCTGTTGGAAAGCAGACTGAACCAGGTTTTCCTCTAGGATTTTGCCTGTGCTCAGCTCTATTTTTGTTTCTTTTTATCCTAAAAAACTCCCTAGTCCTTGCCATTGAGAAGCATACCCATAACATGACGCAACACCACACTGTTTGAAAATATGAAGAGTGAATTTGTCCCAAACAAAATGCTTTATATTCAGGAAATAAAGTTCATTTCTTTGCCACATTTTTTGCAGTTTTACTTTAGTGTCTTATTGCAAACAGGATGCATGTTGATAGAATATTTGTTATTCTATAAAGGCTTCCTTCTTTTCACTCTGTCATTTAGGTTAGTATTGTGGAGTAACTACAATGTTGTTGATCCATCCTCAGTTTTCTCCCATCACAGCCAGTAAACTGTGTAACTGTTTTAAAGTTACCATTGGCCTCATGATGAAATCCCTGAGTGGTTGTAGTGACTGGGTGTATTGATACACCGCGCAAAGTGTAATTAATAACTTCACTATGCTTAAAGGGATATTAAATATCTGCTTTTTTTATTACGACCCATCTACCAAATAGGTGCCCTTCTTTGCGAGGCATTGGAAAACCTCCCTGGTCTTTGTGGTTAAATCTGTGTTTGAGACTCAATGCTCGACTGAGGAACCTTACAGATAATTGTATGAGTAGGGTACAGAGATGAGGTAGTTATTCAAAATCATGTTAAACACTATTATTGCACACAGAGTCCATGCAACTGATGTGACTTGTTAAGCACATTTTTACTCCTGAACTTAATTAGGCTTCTCATAACATTTTCTTTTTTAATTAGTTTGTAAACATTTCTAAAAACATATTTCCACATTGATTTTATGGGGCATTGTGTGTAGGCCAGTGACACAAAATCAACATTGAATCCATTTTAAAGTCAGGCTGTAACACAACAAAATGTGGAAAAAGTCAAGGGGTGTGAATACTTTCTGAAGGCACTGCAGTTAACGCACTAGACAGGAAACAGCACGGCGCTGCGCTTTATATTGATCTGTCCAAAGCATTCAATATGGTTAATCATGCACTCCTGCTATGGAGGCGATCTGAAATTGGTCTTGACCAAGCAGCTGGTTAAACAACTACCTGCACGACAGAAGTCTATGTATATCTGCTGATGGAGTTCAGTTTAATTAACATAACCAAAGGAGTGCCACAAGGCTCAATACAAGGCCCTTTACTGTTCACTATTTACATTAGTACTGTTGGTTTGTCCCTGAATAATAATTAATGGGGCCTACATCTATGCAGATGACACAGTAATACAGTAATATTCCTGTGCCCCCTCAGTGCAGCAGGCAATTCACAACCTTCAGCTTGGCTTTGATTCAATTCAAGAGTCGCTCACCTATCTTCAATCAGTGATAAATGTTGATAAAAATAGTTTATGTTGTTCTCCAGGTAAAATTGACCAGAAAGACCTGCTTATCTGCACCTTGAAGGGAGCCCAAATTGAGCAAGTCCCTCATAATAAGTATTTAGAGGTGGATGCTGGTGGGAGGAGCTATTGGAAGATGGGCTCATTGTAATGGTTGGAATGGAATGAATGGAACGGTGTAAAGCATGCGGTTTCCATATGTTTGATGTGTTTGATACCGTTCCAACCATTACAATGAGCCTGTTCTCCTATAGCTCCTCCCACCAGTCTCCGCTGGTATTTAGGTATTTGGGTTGATGATAAGCTGTCCTTTAAAACACATATTTAAAAACGGACAAAGAAGCAGAGACTTAAGATTGGTTTCCTTCATAGAAAAAAATCTTGCCTTACTTTTGAAAATGAGAGGAAGATTGTTCAAGCATCCCTCCTAGTACTGACTATGATGATATAATCTACATGCACCCAGCAGCCTCTGTTTTAAAACCTTTAGATTCAGTCTATCACTGGAGGCAATTTTCGTACACATCATTGCCTTTTATATAGTTCTGTTGGCTGTGAGTCTCTGACTACCAGAAGGGCACAACATTGGCTGCTATTTGTATATAAAGCAGTTCTCGAGAAACTCCCATACTACCTCACCTCACTTCTAAATTGGAAATCCAGCCAACATCAGACTCAAGACTGACATCAGACTCATCGCTCTCAAGACTGACTGGTTCTAGAAGATTCGCAGATCTCCATAGAGTTCAGGAAGATTGCTTTTAGTAATTGTGCCCCTGTAGCATGGAATGACCGGCAGGCCACTTTGATGCTTGACTCGCTGGTCTCGAATGGTCAGTTCAGGACTTTGAGGAGGAATGTGCTGAAGGAGAACTGCACTTGTTTTGATTGAGGTGTAATTGTACATTTTTAGTGTTGTATTGAGATGGATCATGTTGGTTTATTGTTCCCAGGGCCCTTGTAAATGAGACTCTGGTCTCAATGGGTTTCCCCTGATTAATAAAGGTCAAATACTAAATGTTTATCAAAGCCACCTTTGCACACCTTTTCCTAACAATCTTACAACAGATGACCTTCACATACAATGTTGCCATTTCACACAAAGAAAGCACCATTGACATTTGTTGATGAGAGGTTTGCATGTTGTTGCTTTTTTAACATTTGAAAGGATTCTCCTAGCACTCTGATACTTCCTTAGCATTAAGTGTTTTCTTGTGCAAGACACATCCTGGAGAGTGAAAGAACCAGAGTGATTCACCAACTACCAACAACTGCCAATTCAACCCATCAGTGGTGCAAGTACAATATTCCAGTTTTATTGCAGAAACCAAAAACAGCACTGTATATGGTGATAGCTAGATACACCCCTAATATTCAAGGGTATAATTTGAAGGAACAACCCTTGACAGTCTGACCCCATTTTGATTGATGTTCTACAGCTGACTGTGTGTCTGTGTGTTTATCTCTGGAGTCTGTTGGGTGACTAACTCCTCTCCGTCTACCGCTCTCTCTTTCCTTCCCTCCCTCCATCCAGAGTCGAGCAGTAAGAGCGTTAAGACTGTAGCAGACCAGGAGGAAGACGAGGGGACGCAGTGGAGCTGCACGGCCTGCACCTTCCTCAACCACCCCGCCCTCAACCGCTGTGAACAGTGCGAGTTCCCACGGCACTTCTGAGCCACAAAGACGCCAACAATACCAACAACCTGCATCACTTTTCAATGCGAATCAAGGAAACTACATTAGAAAAGACGTTTTTTTTCCCTTCTTTTTCTAGTGGTAAGAAAATGAATGGACAGGGGTTTGTAGTTTTTTCCATTTTGGGACTGTTTCTTTCCCCCCTCCTCCAAGGTTTGTAGTTTTTTTTCCATTTTGGGACTGTTTCTTTCCCCCCTCCTCCAAGGTTTGTAGTTTTTTTTCAATTTTGGGACTGTTTCTTTCCCCCCTCCTCCAAGGTTTGTAGTTTTTTCCATTTTGGGACTGTTTCTTTCCCCCCTCCTCCAAGGTTTGTAGTTTTTTTTCCATTTTGGGACTGTTTCTTTCCCCCCTCCTCCAAGGTTTGTAGTTTTTTCCATTTTGGGACTGTTTCTTTCCCCCCTCCTCCAAGGTTTGTAGTTTTTTCCATTTTGGGACTGTTTCTTTCCCCCCTCCTCCAAGGTTTGTAGAATGCTATCCACTGAAGGCTTGACTGGATAGTGTTTACAGGTTGTGTTACTTTACTAAGCCAGCAGAGTTGGATGATACCTCACCTTGGAGTCTCTGCATGCGTGGGGTCACCCCCCTCTCCCTCCTCCTGCTCAACGCTCGGCAGGCGACTTTACCCCTGGGGGTGCCTCGCCTTTTCCATATACAGTATTAACAAGTTGTCCTGCAGTGTGTTGGCACACACAAACACGTGTATGGGTGCCAACGTGCATTTGCTGATTTTTTTCTTCTGTGATTCTAATCAGGAATGGGAACTTTGGTCAGCCGTCACCTCACACCTGAAGGGAAAACTAACAGACTACTTGTTGACAATTTGTTTGGTTGCTGTTTCTAGAGGATGACAGGGGGAAACTTACTGCCACCAAAACTTTTCTCTCGTCTTCTGTAATGTCCCTTATCAATCTGCGTCTCTTCAATCTAGAGTAAAAAGAACGGAAACTCAATTGCATGCTTTATGTGTACAGTACATGGAGGGAGGAAATACCATTGTGCTTTTTACTGTACATCATTTATGAATGTGCCTTAAATGCCTTCTTCCTCACTATGAATCACTTGTATTTCCTGTAAGTATAGCTTTATAGACTTTATTTACTTTGTTTTGTCTTGTTTTGTTTCCATTTTCTTTCAAACCAATAAGTACGGTGTCCCTTTTAAGCTTTTTACTTGATTTCTGTGAGAATTGAAGCATTGTGGGAAAAAAGAGGCGCAGTTGAATGAAAACTATGCAGTCATGAAGCTTCTTCTGCTCAGTCTGTCGTTCATCGCTTGTGTATATGCTGAATTCCCTGTGTACGATCTGCAGATGCAGCAAAGTCAAAAGAAAGATGGAGGAGTTTTTTTTTTAGGATGCAAGAGCTCTTGGACAGGTGAAAAAAGCTCATAAGCAGAATGACAAACTGCCATCTTATCTGACAACTGGAATGTAGGTTTAATATTTGGGGACTTTTACACCTCAGTGCCAAGAGATGCATGAATTTTACAGTTCACCTAAAACTTGCATCAGAATAGAAGCTTTCGAGTCGGATGAAAGAAAGACGGACTTTGGTAATTGCATTAAGGTGTTAAGGCCCTTGTACAGCTTGGTGGAAGGCGACTGTTTCCTGAGGGCTTTCAGAATCAAAATATTTTGCTATGCAGTATAAATTGGGTAAGTGTTCCAAATGAATATGTTTTAAAGTATTCCTCTTTCAAATCAGCAGATATTTATATAGGTATGTGCTTTACCGTATCTACCCCTGGCCAGAAGTTTAGAATATCTCCTCTAATAAAAGACAATAAGGACAGTGCCATTGTTATATTTCCAATAAAGTGAGACAAAATAGTGTCTGTCCTCATTGTATAATCATGTTTTTATTTGGTTAAATTTGTCCTGTGAAGCTTTTTTTTTATGAGGATAGTTTAAAAGTTTACCATTTTAATGATTTTACCTTAATTGTGGAATGGGTTATTATTGTTTGTTTTTCACGTTGTGAAATGCTGCCACACATTACTGCCTTAGAATGGCATTTGTATTGACAATCTATGCAGTCACAAATTAAGATGTCTTTTTTTTTTTTTTTACCAAGCTTAGTATTGTCAAAAACTGATTCGGTAGAAGCCAAATTCTTAGTTGTCTCTTAAGCACTTATAACATTTTTTTCTGTAAAAACCCCAAAGAAACTAATTGTTCAGCTTTATCTGCAGCTCGGTGTGAAGTCGGTTAATACATGTTTTATTCATAAAGAAAACTCATTTGGACAACTAAAGTGTTTTTTTGATTTTAGCTGGGAAAACTGTCTTTGTAACAGATAAGTTATTTGTAAAAATAAAAAAAAATCTATTCTGAAATTCTGGATTTCTTACTAGATATTCCACATTTAGATTCCATTCCATTGGTTGTTGGCTTGCATTGTCACATCTCCTCACTCCAGTAGATGGCAGTAGAGACCTAAAATAGTTGGTATGATAAAGTTCAGGAAGCTTGGCAGTGTAAATTGGTAAATGAGACAGATCATCAGACAATTTTCAAGGACTTATTTTTAATATGGACAACAAACAAATGACAAGGACAGTATTATTCTGCATACCGTACAGGTTAACACCCATTTTGTCAAATAGCTTCCCTCAGTTTGAGGCTACATGTTAAAACAACACATGCTGCTTTGATACTCTTTAAGGCAATGCTAGATTCAAAATGAACTAGCATCATTCAGGAGATGGTAGTGCATTGCACTTGACCTATATACATACATAGGAAATTCAGCACAGACTGCTACATTTTCAAGCTTGTCTCTAGTCTGCTGAGGAACTACTGTGTTTAATGCTTACAGAGAAAGATCTTGCACGTTAGAAGGGAACGTGACTGGTTCTGAACCTCTGGATCAGAGGAACCAGCTCTGACTTGTTGAGCGTGTGTGGGTACAGACTCATCACATAGTCTACCATGCTGGGGGGGAAGAGGGTGCTGAGCTGGTTCTTCACACTCCTCCTCTGCTCACTATCTGCAGCTTTACCGCCATTGGACCTGGTCATCTCCACTCTCTCGCCAGAGAGGCCCTGTCCCAGGCTGTGTTCTGGGAGGCTGTGACTCTGCCTTTGTGGGGGAGGACTCTGAAAGTACTGCTGCTCGGTGAAATGGATGGGGTTACTGTGAACAACATAGGAGCTCTTTCTTAGCTGTGGCTGGAGATGCTGGTGGCCGTACATGCACTGGCTGCACTCACAGCTCTGTGAGTGGTCACAGCCACAATGTAGCAGTCTTTGGGGGGCATAGTGAACTCCCGAGGAAGGACCACCCAGGCTGAGCCTCTGTGTGTTGCTGCCGTAACTGTGGCTGCTGTAAGTGCTGGAAGGGTAGACGTCCCCACTGCCCTGGCTGCACCCGGCCACCCCACTGCTGTATGTGTAAGACACCCCGGGCCCCTTGGGGTTGTTTGTCTGGTCCTGGACATATAGTCCGGACAGGGAGGTCTCCAAGGAGCCAAAGGCCTCGTCAGTGTCTGGGCTGGGGCAGAAGTGGTGGCTGGATTTGTGCTGTAGAACTGGGCTGCCTGTTTCTCTCTGGCTGGTGAACTGATCACTTGGCAAAGCCCTGTGGGAATGGGAATGTTCATTTTTTCTAAGGTGAGGCGGTGTGGAAGGATATCTGTGTAGATGATTAGTAGTGTGATCCGGCTCATAAAGGGATGTGTAGATATGGCCCTCCTGGCCGAGGCCTGAGGGGAGAAATGACCACTCCCTGTCTGTCTGAGCAGCAGGTTTGCTCTTGGCTCTAAGTTCATCTGCTACAGACAGCTGCGATTGGTTGGAGCGCTCTGGGTGGTAGAACTTGCACTTCACTCCATAAGTACACTTCTTCCCTGGAAAGAAACATATAAGGAATATTTATGGGCTTTCAAAAACATGGCTCACATATGTAACCCTGTAACTCTTTAAAGAGACTGTCAACTAGGATGTGTGTCTGTCTGAGTGCACTCACTGTAAAGCCCTCTTCCACCCTTCTTTAGTACTGTAAACACACTTAGCAAAGCAAACAAAATATGTCTAGTCTCCAGCCTGTTTTTGTTCCACTAGGTACACGGCAGAGTGCTATGAGGGTCTGTTGTACTCCTCTGACAGGAATAATCCCAGGCCTGCCGTTAGCTTTATTATCCTGGGTGTTGATAATAAGGTATTTTGTTTGTGAGTGGCGCTGTGCTGTAGCCTTGGAGTGGTGCTGCTCCCCCATTGCCAACAGCCGACTGACAGGCAGCCAAAGGGAATTACAACCGACCCAACTACTAGTCACAAACTACAAATCAAATCCTGCTCAGCTGGCTCACATTGGATGAGTTAGTCAAAACCCCCAGGTGAATGAGGTAGGAAACTGAAAATAAAAGTGTGTATTGTAAAATATCTACCAACCATATGGGCAACGCTCCTTCTTGTTTTCTGGGGTCCACTGCTTTATTCTCAGAAAGTTGTCAATCGTTGGGCCATTCCTTCCCAGAGGATCATCAGGAGGCATGAACCTTGAATATAAAGTCATATGAATAAGATGTAAGCATGATGCCCAAAACTCTTGAAGTCAAGTCTTCATTACAGATGTATTACAAGTATATAAGCAAGAGGGATTTTGTAGGTGGTGTAACAGGTGGTATACCATCTCTCATATGCCAACCCCAAATTAAAATGGTTTATATCCTCCTTATAGGCCCTGCATCAGATGCCCTCTTAGATGCTGTCTTAGTGTTGGGACTTACTTGTCATTGGCAAAGCTGTACATCAACAGCCTTTCCTCTATAAACGTCTTCCACTCTGGCTTCTCTATCTGCAGGTCTCTGTAGTTGTCATTGGACACAACGATGCCATCAGACTCGTAGGCCAGTTTGATGATGTAGCGGTCGTCGTAACACACCACTCTCTTCCCGTTGACGCAGCGTGATGGGGTGTACACCAGGATCTTTCTCTTCTCCAGCTCATGGAGGATGGGCTGATCTGCAGGGTCACGTGACGAGAGGTTAGAGTTCCATAGACTTGATGGATTGTATCATATCAATCATTAAAAAGACAAGAAAGTAGTGCACAGCATACAGGGTGTAAACCACAATTCTCAGTTATAAAAGGCCATCAATACTGTATGGTGTAGGTGCTCAGTGTGTTGGTGACCTGTGGCTCCACAGTGCCATCTAGCCCTGGTCAGATAGTATAACAGGTGTGTCCTACCTGTCATGGGGGCCTCAGGACGGGGTTGCTCCTTTCTCCACAGAGGCACGAACACTGTGATGTCACGGATACCTCTCTCCAAGAACCACCTAACTGCCAGCAACAGCCCCCGGCATGAAAACACTTGCTTGTTGCCATGGCTGCAAAGACAGGAGCCACAGTAGAACATTAGCTTCCCTTTTTCAGTTCTAAAACGACTGAAGCCTGCTAGCTGTGTGACTCACCTACTCCAATTCACTCTTTTGCATAGCCCCAGCAAAGAGACTGTTGTGTGTCCTTTAATCCCAGAAACAAGTCTAAAGTGAAAACTATCTCCCCAAATTACCAAAAACTGGAATAACAGAAAGTATTGGAGAAGATATAATGTCACACTTCTGTAACCTTGTATAACATGTGAGCTGCAGCATCCTAATAGTGGTGCGATGTCTCCAGCAATACTTTAGACAGGCCTAAGACCTAAAATGCTATAAGGCCTCCCAGACCCTGACTGGCAGCTGATCACAGGGAGTGGATCATTTGCCTATACAGACAGCACTATATATAGCGTGGGGTTTCCCTGCACTCAACCATCAGGAAGTGGTAGGCAACTTTGCATAACAGGACACCAAAGATAAGACATTGTTGCCTTATAAAGCCACTGGGGCAGGGCACCGAACCCAACAACAATAGCACAGGTTATAGAATATACACAATGATTAGTAGAAAGATGTACTTTGCTTAAAAGTTTAGGTAGTGTTTTGGAGTTAAAGCTTTAGGGACAGAGACCTTTAGGAACAAGGAAACTCAGGACTTGAGTAATCAAAGGCTGCTTTGTAAGCAAACTTGTCACTGAGATTTATGCCAGAGTTAATTTGAGTAAGAGGAGTGAGTTTGCCTGAGAAGTAGAATCCTTCAAAGTTCAGCACCCCCCCCCCCAGCATTAGTTTGAGACACGTGATCTGTGTTGGACAAAATAACATCTGATTTATGAGAAGTGAACTTCTCGTTTTGTTCCTCTCAGTTTCGGGCTGCAGTGTCAACACCTACTTCTGTCACCTGTTGATTATTTCAGTATTTGTAGCATGTCTTTTTCACTATTGTTATAACATATCTGACAATACAGGTGCTGTGGGTGACCAGATAAATCGCTATGTGGTTATGTTTTCATTAGTACATACATTAGCTTAATTAGTGCCAGCATTTCATTTAATACTCTGTCTTTATCTATTTAATGCTAAAATTCCTATAGTCCAAAATGAAGTAGTACTCTCACCTCATGGCCACATTGCTTCCATCAATTACCACCGGTCTGAATCCCAAAGTGGGATCCCTGTCTGTAGCTGAGCTGGGCCGTAGGGACTGGCTGGGGTGGGGAGAGCTGCAGCCTCGAGGGACCAGCTGTGGGCTGGAGTGGGCTGAGCGGCTGGCTGGTATGGATGGGGTGGTGGTGGTTGTTGTAGTGGTGATTTGGCAGGTCTTGATCAGCTCCTCCAGTATTTCGTTGGTCTGGGCGTCATGACGCAGGCTCTCTAGCACACGCACAATGTCACTATTGGAGTAGCCCAGCTTGAGGAAGCGCTCCACTTTTCCATTCTGCTGGTCCATGCTGCTGGTCCTCAGCTCAGTGTGGCACACTCTGCCTCAGGTCTGTCAGTGTCTAGTAGTAGTATCCTTCCAGGCTCCTGTCAGGACTCTGTCTGTTGGTGAATCCTCCTCGTCTCCTTTTTCTATCACTTCATCACGGTTTCCACAACAACAGCATCAGTTTTGGAAGATCTGACAGGTGCAGGAAGGCCAGGGGGGGGGTGAGGTGAGGCAACCTCAACTCTGTAAACACATGAAGAAGCATGGTGGAGGTCACGGGGCTTTCAGATACTTTCAATGTGGTTAGGTGCACACTGCACAAGGATAGAATCGGCTGCTCGCGCCGCCACAGTCTCATGACTGCACGCAGACGCTCACGTCATACTGGTCTAGAAAGCCCCTATAGGCTCAGGTGAACTTAAATAAAGTGTTTGATACAACTAGCGCCCGTTGTCATAACAAATATAGACCACCGGAATTAATGAGGATATTCCTCTCTTTGAATCAAAACAGAAATGTTTTATGATATTTGTTTCGCAAATACTTTACATCAGTCCAGTCAGACACATCCTCCATTTAGTGGTCTGGAAAACCCCAATAATTATTTTACAAAGTGACTCTACCAATGACTGAGTATAAAAGGTAGAAAAGTGACATGCTGTGCATACCTTCACCACACCCTTTACCTTCTATTCTGGGTAGGCCTATGGAATGTTGAGGTTATATCTAAGAATAGCAACATATTTAGAAAGTGTTAAAAGCTTCAGGAATGTATTTTTCCACCAATCGTGGACTATCATGGTGACAGTGAACAAGCACAAATTGAAAGTCCTCATCTCTACTTTAACATGCAGTCTTACATGCACACACACACACACACACACACACGTTTGTATGCCCCATCATCTGTTCCCTAAGAGCACCCTTTTATCCCGACCGCATTCAAATTTGAAAGGCACTGGTGTTTTCAAGATCAAATCTAATTTTATTTGTCACATACGCCGAATACAACAGGTGACAACCTTAGACAGAGTAGACTCAACAGACAGAGTCCTGACAGGAGTTTGATAAGAGACGTGTTTAATGTTTATTGATACATCATAAAAGCCTCTTGGAGAATAAGGAAGAAAATGTCAGGCTAAGACAAACATTGCTCAGTTTACAAGTAAACTCTAATAGAGAAGCATACCATGCCAGTTAATGCACAACTATATAGGGGTGATAATTCCAAGATAAATATGGGTTACGATACCCCACACCCCCACTCATTTGCACGTGACAATTGAGATTAGGGTTGTTGATCTTCTACCTCTGAATAGTTTGAACAATCTACTTCTAACCACATCCTCTCTCACCGCTGCATCTCAAACCAGAACACTCTTTCTGCACCACCTCTACAAGACTAGACACAGTCCTGAATGCAGAGTATGAGGCTTCCCACGCCTGTCTTACAACGATCACACACTTCGTGTCTCACTGAACACTTGCTGTGAACTGTGTGGTAGTTGAAATGAACACTTGCCAAACTCTCAAGCACACAACATAAAGACAATCCTAGTGAACTATCAAAGAAACCAAAACTACCCAAATAAATGATATCAGCTCTAAGAAGTTAAACATTTACATAAAGTAAACCCTTTGCAGCTGAACAAGATTTGGATATTAGGTGGATTGTGTGCTAATTCTGCTCCCTCTCTCTCTCTACTTACAGTTCCAGTAGGTGGCAGTTAGAAGGAGCATCAATCAGCCTGCTTGTCTGGTGGAGAACCTGTTGATGTGTGTGAGAGAGCGTCAATCTCATGGAGAGACAGAACCGGTGTGTACTCTTATTAGTCATATGAGGAAGTCTCCAGAGACTTTGCTCAGACCAATGCCAGCAAGGAAGCAAAAGACAAATGCAATCATTTCACTTCCTCATCTGAGCCCAATACAGAGTCTGGGTCAGAATGCAGCTTGTTATAGGTAAGCCCCTTCCCGTCTTTCTTTGATCTTCCTGGTGTGGCATTACAACACAGTGGGACTGCCTGAGACTTGATACTGTACCTAGCCAGTTACCCGGCACTGTTCTTACTTTGTACTGTTACATATTGTTCAGTAGTAGGTGAAGTTCTATTGAATATGAGGTTAGTTCTTGAAATATGAGCAGCTCGTATGAGATTCATATCGTAAGAGCGGACGTTTAATAACCCCAACATACACCGCAGGGGGCACCTTAATTGGGGAGGATGGGCTCGTGGTAATGGCTGGAGCAGAATAGGTGGAATGGTATCAAATACCATTTACTCTGTTCCAGCCATTATTATGAGCCGTCCTCCACTCAGCAGCCTCCACTGACGTACACACACTACCACACACATCATTTTGAATCTGAAACAAGACGAATAGCTTTAAGGAACGGTGAAATATAATTCAATTTGCATAACATGCCATAGTGGTATGTCTGTCAAAATAAAGTCTATAGTTGAAAATCTAGAGCTTGTCTTTCTTGTGATACAGCACACACACAGAGGCTGATATTACTACGTATTTCCCTCTGGAATGCCAGACACCATTTCCTCCTGCAATGAACTCACCTACTCTCTGAGTCGTGGCTGTAGCTCAACTGACAGATGAGATTGACAACAGCCAGAACCATAAACCCTCCCCCTGAGAGTCAAGTTGCTCTTAAATGAAATGTTTTGGCCATACAGGTTTAGAATCAAGGACATTATATTTATTCAGTACACATAAATATGCAAAAACACCCAGGCTACATATTTGCATGAGACTTAAAACGTATGACAAATATTGAATACATGTATTTGGACAATATAGTATCATGTTACAAAGGAGTTGGGTGGACAACAGATGATGGTCACCCAAGCTACAGTTAAAATATTTTGCATGCATGCTTAAAGCACAGCATAATGCTCAATGTACAGTAAACCTTATTCGGCTGATTAAAATTGCGTTGTGATACAATACAGTAGGTTAGTTACCTCTTAATGTGGATGCTTGAGATACTTAATGACAAAACAAGACATTTGCTGATTGATATATTTACAGAATATTTTTGTGAATATGTTTAAAAAATAAATAAATACATTTCTGGTTGGGGTGAGGCATCCTCGTAGGCCATGCATGACAGCGGTTTTCTCAGGAACAGTTCCCACATACAGCAGTTAAAAAACTGGTAGAGATTCTAAGGAAAGTGTCTTACACTTCCTTATCTACCTGCATGCACTGAGAATAAGTGGATAAGTTATTTGTCTGTAATGTATTTTTCGTTATGTGTTGGACCCCAGTAAGACTAGCTGTTGCCATTGGCTTATGGGGATCCTAATAAATCTAATCTAAATCAAATAAGTGGAGGGTTCATTTTACAGAGCAAGTAGATTTGGTTTATTTTGATGGATATGCTATAAAGGGAATGAATGACTGCTTTTTAAGTGCAGTTTCAAGTGTTTGGTCTTTACAAAGATAAAGGTTTAGTACATTATCTAAACATAGGTTTCTGCCTCCCAGGTTGATTACGGGTCTATCCTCGTGGTGTACTTTCAATCAGGTACTGTAAATACACAGTGAGTGAGTAAGATCTACACCATTGGAGAAAGAAAAAAAACATTTGTGCTTTCAGTTCCTTTAAAGCGATGTTTTTTCTTCCACACACACACTGGTGAAATGGAGAAGGAACACAGCAGGTAATCATGATGTGTGACACCATCGACAACAGGCTACAACATGATCATCACATGACTCATATGGGCGGCTTGAGCACATTGAGCTGTAGGCGTATGAACGAGTAATTTAACCTTTATTTAACTAGGCAAGTCAGTTAAGAACAAATTCTTATTTACAATGCCAGCCTACAAAAAAGATCTAATAAAACAAATATAGGACAAAACCAACATCACGACAAGAGAGAAACCACAACACTACATAAAGAGACCTAAGACAACAACATAACATGGCAGCAACACATGACAACACAGTGTAGCCGATGTGAAATGGCTAGCTAGTTAGCGGGGGTGCGCGCTAGTGGCGTTTCAATCGGAGACGTCACTTGCTCTGAGACCTTGAAGTAGTGGTTCCCCTTGATCTGCAAGGGCCGCGGCTTTTGTGGAGCGATGGGTAATGATGCTTCGAGGGTGACTGTTGACGTGTGCAGAGCGTCCCTGGTTCGCGCCCAGGTCGGGGTGAGGGGACGGACGTAAAGTCTATACTGTTACATTGGTGCCGTGACCCGGATCACTGGTTGCTGCGGAAAAAGGAGGAGGTCAAAAGGGGGGTGAGTGTAGCCGATGTGAAATGGCTAGCTAGTTAGCGGGGGTGCGCACTAGTGGCGTTTCAATTGGAGACGTCACTTGCTCTGAGACCTTGAAGTAGTGGTTCCCCTTGCTCTGCAAGGGCTGCGGCTTTTGTGGAGCGATGGGTAACGATGCTTCGAGGGTGACTGTTGACGTGTGCAGAACGTCCCTGGTTCGCGCCCAGGTCGGGGCGAGGGGACTGATATAAACTCTATACTGTTACATCATGGTAGCAACACCACATGACACCAAATGGTAGCAGCACAAAACATGGTACAAACATTATTGGGCACAGACAACACCAAAGGCAAGAAGGTAGAGACAACAATACATCACGCGAAGCAGCCACAACTGTCAGTAAGAGTGTCCATGATTGAGTCTTTGAATGAAGAGATGGAGATAAAACTGTCGCTAGCTTCAGCAAACTGAAAAGAGGAGCGAACCAGGGATGTGTGCGCTTTGGGGACCTTTAACAGAACGTGACTGGCAGAACGGGTGTTGTATGTGGAGGATGAGGGCTGCAGTAGGTATTTCAGATAGGGGGTGTGAGGCCTAGGAGGGTTTTATAAATAAGCATCAACCAGTGGGTCTTGCGAAGGGTATGACAGAGATGACCAGTTTACAGAGGAGTATAGAGTGCAGTGATGTGTCCTATAAGGAGCATTGGTAGCAAATCTGATGGCCGAATGGTAAAGAACATCTAGCCGCTTGAGCACCCTTACCTGCCGATCTATAAATTACGTCTCCGTAATCTAGTATGGGTAGGATGGTCATGTGAATCAGGGTTAGTTTTGCAGCTGGGGTGAAAGAGGAGCGATTACGATAGAGGAAACCAAGTCTAGATTTAACTTTAGCCTGCAGCTTTGATATGTGTTGAGAGAAGGACAGCGTATCGTCTAGCCATACTCCCAAGTACTTGTATGAGGTGACTACCTCAAGCTCTAAACCCTCAGAGGTAGTAATCACACCGGTGGGGAGAGGGGCATTGTACCAAACCACATTACCTTTATTTTGGAGGTGTTCGGAGTACTGTTAAGGGCAGAGAAAGCTTGTTGGACACTAAGAAAGCTTTGTTGTAGAGCGATTAACACAACATCTTGGGAGGGGCCAGCTGAGTATAAGACTATCAACACTTTGATAAACAGGGCAAAATAGAAATTGGCCTATAACAGTTAGGATCAGCTTGATCTCCCCCTTTCAATAAAGGACGCACCGTGGTTGTGACTAACCTCAAGACGTGGCAATCAAATATCACTTGACAGTTGTGGAGGCAAAGCAAATGAGAGCTCTATTCCTCCTACTCACCCACTGGCTCTATGTCTCAGGAGGACCCGCCCTCGCCACTTTCACTGAGCCGTTTGATATTTATTTGATAACAGGGGAAATAAGTGAGAGGGTGGAACCTTTAAAAAGAACCTGATACATTTCCTGGAACTGACAAACACTTTGTATCACAGTAGATATCAACACTAGAAAACATCAGATGCCAAATCACCAAGTTCATGCACAGTCATGCACATAAGAAACAATAGATATCAGGCCATTTATTCTACAACGGGTTGCCTTGTATAACAAAGTGGAAAATAACATCTTGAAAGTGGGTGAAGTGTTTCTAACAGTTAAGCAGATTTGTTATTGTTGATCGAATACGTTATTGTCTAGCCTTATCTTTAACTACTGTTCAAAAGGCCTAACTGCACAAATACATTCCTAGCTCTTACAACTGATCCACTCACTGCATGGGCACACACTGGTTGAATTAACGTTCCTTCGAAGTATTGGGATGTGGAATCAACGTTGAAAATACATTGAATTTGAACAAAAACTTATCAACCGGTACGGTTTTCATTTACAGTACATTCGGAAAGTATTCAGAGCCCTTGACTTTTTCCAGATTATTACGTTATTCTAAAATTGTTACGTTTTTTTTCTCATCAATCTACAAGCAATGCCGCATACTGACAAAGTGAACAGATTTTTTTGAAGTTTTTTCAAATGTATTAAAAATAAAAACAGAAATACCATATTTATATATATATATACACACACATACATACATACAGTGGGGCAAAAAAGTATTTAGTCAGCCACCAATTGTGCAAGTTCTCCCACTTAAAAAGATGAGAGAAGCCTGTAATTTTCATCATAGGTACACTTCAACTATGACAGACAAAATGAGAAAAAAAATCCAGAAAATCGCATTGTGAACACCGGTTCATATAAGGTCCCACAGTTGACAGTGGATGTCTGAGCAAAAACCAAGCCATGAGGTCGAAGGAATTGTCCGTAGAGCTTCGAGACAGGATTGTCGAGGCACAGATCTGGGGAAGGGTACCAAAACATTTCTGCAGCATTGGAAGTCCCCAAGAACACAGTGGCCTCCATCATTCTTAAATGGAAGAAGTTTGGAACCACCAAGACTCTTCCTAGAGATAGCCACCTGGTCAAACTGAGCAATCGGGGGAGAATCTCTGGTCTGATGAAACCAAGATTAAACTCTTTGGCATGACTGCCAAGTGTCACGTCTGGAGGAAACCTGGCACCATCTCTATGGTGAAGCATGGTGATGGCAGCGACATGCGGTGATGTTTTTCACCGGCAATGACTGGTAGACTAGACAGGATCGAGGGAAAGATGAAAGGAGCAAAGTACAAAGAGATTCTTGATAAAAAACCTGTTCAAGAGCGCTCAGAACCTCAGACTGGGGCAACGGTTCACCTTTCCAACAGGACAACGACCCTAAGCATACAGCCAAGACAACGCAGGAGTGGCTTCAAGTCTCTGAATGTCCTTGAGTGGCCCAGCCAGACCCCGGACTTGAACCTAATCTAACATCTCTGGAGAGACCTGAAAATAGCTGTGTTGCGATGCTCCCCATTCAACCTGACGGAGCTTGAAAAGATCTGCAGAGAAGGGGAGTAACTCCCCAAATTCAGGTGTGCGTAGCTTGTAGCATCACACCCAAGAAGACTTGATGATGTAATCGCTGCCAAATGTGCTTCAACAAAGTACAGAGTAAAGGGTCTGAATACTTATGTAATGGGATTTCAGCATTTATTTTAAATATGCAAAAATAATCTGTTTTTGCTTTGTCATTATGAGGCATTGTGTGTAGATTTATGACGGGGGGAAAGTATTTAATCAATTTTTTTAATAAAGCTATAACGTAACAATCTGGAAAAAGTCAAGGGGTTTGAATACTTTCAGAATGCACTGTATATTAGGGACATGTGGTAGCTAACTAGCTTGTTAACTGTTTACAAACAAATTAGTAAATGTGCTCAAAAGCTAAACAGCTATTTGATTGCTGAGGCTAGACAAAAATGACTAGTTTTGAAAGTTGGCTCATATCTTTTTGAACATTCAAAGCAACATCCATGGCAGGCATTGTCACCTTAGTCTTCTACAGAACTTTTGAGTGATAGGAAGCATGAGCACCACCAATCAGCTTCAATCACTGTGCACAATATCCGTCATTACTTTGACAACTAGCGTAGCCATGTTAGCAAATGACTGCTGTCTGAACAAACACAAATCCGAGTTGGTCACTTGTAACAAAACTGTATTGAGCATTACGGTCTGCAGTGTGAACAAGGCTTTAGTACATAGATGTCGGCATCTGGATGGTAGACTTGTTCTCACTGAAGTGCGTTACCCCTCATGTACCAGTAGGAGGCAATGTTCTGGCAGGAACTGTTGGACTGTAGCTTCACATTTTATTTCAATATATCTCTTTATTTAGGTTGTTGGCATGACATTAAAATAATGATGTTGATTCAAACATACCATTTTACTATTAAAATATGACCAAATAAAATATGCCTAATCAAATATGAAATTCAACCATTTCAACCACCATATTATGAAAAAGATTAATGTTTATTCGTGGTATTTAATGCAATTTCAATGCATACATAGTTCTGATGATTACGTTGGAATTAGATTGACTGACTTAAATACATTGATGTAACAACCTGTTAAGTTTTACCCTAATTTCAGTGTTTACAATGCTGGTTGAAATTAGATTACTTTTTTTGAAATCCAATCAAACTACTGTTTTCAATTTATTTTCCACATCACAATACGTTGACAAATTACGTTGAAACAACATTGAGTCAACCAGTGTGTGCCCAGTGGGGAGACATTTCACTTTGTACACTTCCCTTGGTCCCAAGTTCTTCCTAATTCTGGTCAATGATGGGAATCAGCTTCTGACCGTGGGATCCTACAACTGTCTGCTCATGATTTAGCTTTCTACAGTGCCATAATATTCACTCCTTTTGTCAAGTGCAATTTGCTCTCACTCAGGTACTGTGGGCTGTTGGGGAAGTCAGACAGTGGTTAGATATGGGGGTGGAAAACAAAACATACCTCTGTCTATCTGCAGTCTTTTTACAACTTGAACCACGCTAAACCTCACCGGCTTCCCTCCAACAGCCATCTGGTTCCACCACCACCCCACCCCCACACTCAGTACAAGTTAAAAAACAACCCATTTTGGGAAGCTTCAAAATGGCATCTCATTCTGAGAAATAACCAAATGTGAAATGATTCCAAATGTCAACAGACCAAATATGGTGAATGTTGACTTGGGTCTCTCGTGCTTTAATTCAGGGAACTCAGAGGGGGCTAGAAGTGGTGGCCCACAGCATTGCACAAGGAGAGGCCCTGTGGAAAACTCAACGACTGTTCAATAGCTGCACACACTAACCCTCACTGTGCTATTCTTCTATGACTGCCAAGGCTGAAAACATTATTCTGAACACATTTGGTCAGGACTGTATCGAATTACATATAGCCTAGCTCTCTTTTGGTTTTCCCCTCACATCCCAATATACTTCAACACAGGATTCAGGTTGGGCTAACTGATACCCTTTCTGACAGTACTGCCAAGATACACAGACCCAAAACATTTAAAACTGTCACCAAAAGAGGATCCCTCATTTAGAGATGTAGCCCACACAACTTTCAGCTAGCATAGCTTCCTCCCACTTGTTTTCACTCAGCGAGGTGGAAGGTGAGATATCATGCTATTTCAGTGATATCACACTGGCCGACCTCGTGGAGAGGGTTACACAGGGAATTCCCTTTGCAGTGCACTCACTCAGAAACACAACTCATGTTTTCCATGCCCACTTAATTTATTTACTCTACAAAAATCAGTAAGAAACTACAGTAAAAGGTCAAAGACAAACATGGGGGGAAAAAAATCATTCACCCGCCCTTTGATGAACAGAGAAAGATAGGTGGGGTAGGTATAAGTCAAACTAAAAAACAAATATACTTACACAACCTTACTAACTGCCGAGGTTTTAGTCATGATGAGTCCCTGGTTCTGCTCTCCCACACATGGGTGGTGGTGGTAGGGTAGTAGGGGCCACAGAGGCAGGTATTTGGGAGGACCAATTCCATTTAAATTTAGTCAATTCATGAAAAGAACGGACAATTCCATAATTGATGGAAGTTGAAATGGAACGGACCTCAATCCCATTCCTCTCTCATCATCGGTGTCTGCTCCTCTCCTCGTCTTTAGACTTCTAGGGTGAGTGACTACGGCTACTCTCCCTGTGGCCCTTGTCAAGGCCCTCCGGGCGGTGCTTTTCATGGAACATGCTGTGCTTATGGTGGTCATCGCCGTCGTCTCTTTCCCTGGAGTGAGAATGGTGCCAGTCTGTCTTTTTCTCCCGCCGGGGTTCCTCCCTGTCCCACTGTAGGTATAACATGGGAGAGAAAGAGATTTGAGAAAGGTTAGATAGAAATCTTTGGAGTTACACGGCCAAGTTATACTCTGCGGAATGACTGTGTAGCTGGAGTGACTGGTGTCACAACTGTTGAAATAATAGGCCATACCCAAATCACATGAGCCATGCTTACTCATATATTTACTCTAATGCTCTGACTGAACATTATTGTGAAACAAAGGACATTTTTCACAAACAATGAGTTGGGGAGACATTTTCAGTCAACCTTGGATTTCTTAGACTTCCTGGTGTCCTTGTTGTCTGAGTGATTGTGCTTCTTGTCTTTGTGTTTCTTCTCAGCATGCCAATGGCTTGTTCCTTCTTCCTCTAAAAGCAGGTCGTACTTGGAGCTTTTGGGACCATTAAGTAAAACTTAAGTAAAGAGAGTAATTCTTTAAAAGGTTTGCCAAGACAACATTTCAAAGAGAAACACTTTCTTCCAGAGAAATTTAAATTTCCTCCAACAGAAACATCTTTACAATAGTTGACCTCTCTAACCTGATTGCTATGTGAAATGGTGCACAGTTTAGTTATTTTACACGGTTCTAACCCCCATCTTTCACTTCATATGAATAGCAAATATAAAAACATTTAAGGATACTCTGGCTTGGGTTTGACTTTATCCTTAAGAGCTCATTTGTATCCCACTTCTTTTTCATAGGCCTTGAAGTCATCCTTTGTATACTTCCCACCTAGAAAACCAAAAAAGACCTTGTTAATTTCTCTACTTAGAAGAGAAGGTAAAAGGCACATCCTTTAGCTAAAGTGCCTGATTGAGGCTTAAAGTCTCTGAAAGTATATATATATAATGGAAATACTGAAAAACCCAAAATATTAAAAGGAAGTTAATGAGTTGTTTTAATAAGTGATTACCTTTGCCTTTCCATTTCATCTTTGAGACAGACTGGCTGAAGTCCACATGTACGCGTCGGTCATCTATGAGCACGTTGTCCATCTTGAAGAAGGCCTTTTCACAGTCCCCCTCCTGTGGAGCGAAATTACATCAATTATATCTAAGAGGGTAAACTGAGCCCTTATGTGTATAGTGAATAAGGAAACAACCTATCAATTCAGTAAACAAAACCCTTTCAAGTGAATTAATGTGTACTCTCAATTCTGACTAACTGGTGCCCTCTATTTGTATTCTGCATAACTGCACTTAAACGGTTCCAAAATTAATCTAATTTTAGCTTAGTCTTGATTTGGACTTGTGAATATGAGTGGATCATTGTTCAATGTTTAAAGAGGGCTAAAATTACTAAATGCTAACTCATGGTACATATAGAAATCAAGTGAAAACCAAACATATTATTTTCAAACTCAATGAAAGCATAGCACAGAGACTCTCCTGACTTCAAGTCTCTGATGATCTCACAGCTGTACAGAAATAAGAACACGTTAATATAGGATAATACACCAATATTCTACCAAGTCTCCTTTCAATTTTTAAATGGTTAGGACTAGGTCTATTTCTAATGAAATATGTATAGTAGTGTCATGGAGGCCAGTATGTTGAAATAGACAGGGTGAAAGTCCGAAGCGAGAGAAGAGGATTTCCAGGTCTTCCTCTATAGTCATAGGGTTCAGCTTACACACAAACAGAACATTCTCCGGAGGTTTCACTTCCGCATCAGGAAGATTACCCACCTACACAAGCACATACACACGACAACGTCTCAAACCACAAAACTCTCATAAAACCACCATATAATCTTTACAACACTAATATGTTTACCAGCTAATGAACTAGTGTTGGGTTCTTCAACATCAATCAGTACACAAAGTGGTGTTACAAAATCTGCTCTGCCATTGCGCCTGAAAGTATGCGCATCCTCTACAAGGCTAGGTGGACAGAACCACAAGACCCCCATCTCACCATCTCCAGAAGGATGGCCTGGGTCTTGGCCGCCTCCTCCTTCAGCAGCTCATCCAGCTCCTCAGCCTCCTCACCATCTGTGTCGTTGATCACTTCCTCTGCTCCAATACGACCACTCTGCACACCAAAGAGGCTTTGACTTTGCAAATCAACAAAAGGTGTACAGTACATGACATCAAAAAATCTGAAGTAACATCACAGTTACTTTTGTTCAGGTATTGAGAAAATCATTCACCTTTCCTTTGATGAACAGAGAAACTATAATTTAAAACTTATGGCTTTTTAAGAAAGTTTATGAAAAGTTAAATTGCTCTGAAATGTGAGATATGCATTGCTTTGACCTCAAATGGTACCTGAAAGTACCCAGTCACTCACATCCAGCTGTTCCTTGGTAGGCTCGGGGGAACGGTTCGGCACGGGCAGGTCAGCAGGGTCATCTAAAGGGTCTTCCAGGATCACAGTGTGGTTTATCCTGCAATGACACAAAACAAGTATCACACCTCTCTTCTCACTTTATACTGGGATGTCTGAGTAGGTCATTGCATCTACACCTCTGTATGGGAGCTATTCATGAGGAAATTCGAAAGTGTATTCAATTATATTCTAATTTACCCCTAACATTGCTGCATTTAAATATGGTTCGAGGAAATGAAATCTGCTGGCCTGATATCCTGAAAAGGGATGAAGACCTTATCAACGAAGGTGTCATTGAGCTTATCCAAGACGCCAATACCCTCTGACACCTCACCGAACACAGTGTGGACCTCACCAGTTGTGATTAAGAACTGGGGGGGTAAAGAGATTGTTACAGCATAAGAAAGCTAACCTGAACATTTGAGATTTCAGACGCTTGCTATCCTGCTCGAACCAGTAGGCTAACTTTGTTGTTTTCAAACTGCAGTTAAATTGAACCATTATTTAACTAGGCAAGTCAGTTAAGAACAAATTATTATTTACAATGACGGCCAAACCCAGACGACGCTGGGCCAATTGTGCGCTGCACAACGCATCACCGGGGGCAAACTACCTGCCCTCCAGGACACCTACACCACCCGATGTCACAGGAAGGCCATAAAGATCATCAAGGACATCAACCACCCGAGCCACTGCCTGTTCACCCCGCTATCATCCAGAAGGCGAGGTCAGTACAGGTGCATCAAAGCTGGGACCGAGAGACTGAAAAACAGCTTCTATCTCAAGGCCATCAGACTGTTAAACAGCCACCACTAAAACTGAGTGGCTGCTGCCAACACACTGACACTGACTCAACTCCAGCCACTTTGATAATGGGAATTGATGGGAAATGATGTAAATATATCACTAGCCACTTTAAACAATGCTTCCTTATATAATGTTACTTACCCTACATTATTAATCTCATATGCATACGTATATACTGTACTCTATATCATCGACTGTATCCTTATGTAATAAATGTATCACTAGCCACTTTAAACTATGCCACTTTGTTTACATACTCATCTCATTTGTACATACTGTACTCGATACCATCTACTGTATCTTGCCTATGCTGCTCTGTACCATCACTCATTCATATATCCTTATGTACATATTCTTTATCCCCTTTCACTGTGTACAAGACAGTAGTTTTGGAATTGTTAGTTAGATTACTTGTTATTACTGCATTGTCGGAACTAGAAACACAAGCATTTCGCTACACTCGCATTAACATCTGCTAACCATGTGTATGTGACAAATAAAATTTGATTTGATTTGATTTTTTTTACGGGACTCCCAATCACGGCAGGTTGTGATACAGACTGGATTCGAACCAGGGTGTCTGTAGTGCCTTAGACCACAGCGCCACTTGGGAGCCCAAAATACTGAGGAGTTGGATGGCAGTTTTACCAACCTGAGAACCATGACTTTTTTATTTTACCTTTATTTAACCGGGTAGGCTAGTTGAGAACAAGTTCTCATTTACAACTGCGACCAGGCCAAGATAAAGCAAAGCAGTGTGACACAGACAACACAGAGTTACACATGGAATAAACAATAAACAAGCCAATAACACAATAAACAAGTCAATGACACAGTAGAAAAAAATAATGTATATATACAGTGTGTGCAAAAGGCATGAGGAGGTAGGCAGTAAATAGGCCATAGGAGCGAATAATTACAATTTAGCAGATTAACACTGTGATAAATGAGAGATGACGCATCAAATAAACTGGCCTGGTCTCCATAGAGTTTACTGAGGGTATAGAAAAGACATCAATACATTTGCATTTTAGTCATTTAGCAGACGCTCTTATCCAGAGCTTACACACTCGTCGCTAACATGTAGGCTCAGCATTGCCGAACAGTCCCATTACAAGTCAGGATGTTGTTCTAACTTTTTCCGCAGATTTTTTTCCCTATGTCGGAAGTAATCTGATATAAAGATCTACAGGGAAATGCTATCAACCCGACCTTCAGTACACTGGTCTGTATATCGGTTTGTATCCGGTTTTATTTTCAATACTGTTGCAATTCGCACATGACAAACCGAACCACAGACAGCAAACACTTCCAGCTGATTATGAGGAAACATGCTTTGGTCAACTACGTTCAGTTACATTCGGCTTTGTTTACATATTGTGCAATGAGTTTGAAATTGAAAACTCAAGGGACATACCGGCGCAATAACTGTAATAACTTCTTATGACATACTGTGAAAAACTCTCTTGGCTGCTGGCTCTGTCACTTTCAGAAATGCGCAGAGCAGACTGAAAGCTCTTGACTTGAACCACAGGGGTTTTCTGTAAAGAGAGAGTAATCCAAAAGGAACAAGGCTGCAGGCCCAGACGGCATCCCCCACCTTGACTTTCAATTGGCACCCTTGACCTGTATGTATTCTCTCCTGATTGGTCTCCGCGGTGCTTAGTCAATGGGAACTCTGTTGCCGGCCCCATCATAAACACATATTTATGGTAACAAGGCAATCAAACAAGCTAAGTGTCAGTATAGAGACAAAGTAGAGTCGCAATTCAAAGGCTCAGACACAAGAGGTATGTGGCAGGGTCTACAGTTTTAATTTTGTTATTTTAACTAGGCAAGTCAGTTAAGAACAAATTCTTATTTTCAATGATGGCCTAGGAACAGGGGTAGGATGACAGATGTGTACCTTGTCAGGTCAGGGGTTTGAACTTGCAACCTTCCGGTTACTAGTCCAACGCTCTAACCACTAGGCTACCCTGCCGTCCCACATACAGGTCAAGGGTACAGTCAATCACGGATTACAAAAAGAAAACCAGCCCCGTCGTTGACCAGGATGTCTTGCTCTCAGACAGACTAAACAACTTCTTTGCTCGCTTTGAGGACAATACAGTGACACTGACACGGCCCGCTACCAAAACCTGCGGACTCTCCTTCACTGCAGCCGGATGTGAGTAAAACATTCAAACGTGTTAACACTCGCAAGGCTGCAGGCCCAGACGGCATCCCCAGCCGCGTCCTCAGAGCATGCGCAGACCAGCTGGCTGGTGTGTTTACGGACATATTCAATCAATCCTTATCCCAGTCTGCTGTTCCCACATGCTTCAAGAGGGCCACCATTGTTCCTGTTCCCAAGAAAGCTAAGGTAACTGAGCTAAACGACTACCCGTCATCATGAAGTGCTTTGAGAGACTAGTCAAGGACCATATCACCTCCACCCTACCTGACACCCTAGACCCACTCCAATTTGCTTACCGCTCCAATAGGTCCACAGACGACGCAATCGCAATCACACTGCACACTGCCCTAACCCATCTGGACAAAAGGAATACCTATGTGAGAATGCTGCTCATCGACTACAGCTCAGCATTTAACACCAGAGTACCCTCCAAACTCGTCATCAAGCTCAAGACCCTGGGTTCCCCGCCCTGTGCAACTGACGGGCCGCCCCCAGGTGGTGAGGGTAGGTAACAACATCTCCACCCCGCTGATCCTCAACACTGAGGCCCCACAGGGGTACGTTCTGAGCCCTCTCCTGTACTCCCTGTTCACCCACGACTGCGTGGCCATGCACGCCTCCAACTCAATCATCAAGTTTGCAGACGACACTACAGTGGTAGGCTTGATTACCAACAACGACGATACGGCCTACAGGGAGGAGGTGAGGGCCCTCGGAGTGTGGTGTCAGGAAAATAACCTCACACTCAACGTCAACAAAACAAAGGAGATGATCGTGGACTTCAGGAAACAGCAGAGGAAGCACCCCCCCTATCCACATCGACGGGAGAGTAGTGGAGATGGTAGTATTTTTTAAGTTCCTCGGCGTACACATCACGGACAAACTGAATTGGTCCACCCACACAGACAGAGTGGTGAAGAAGGCGCAGCAGCGCCTCTTCAACCTCAGGAGGCTGAAGAAATTTGGCTTGTCACCAAAAGCACTCTGTTACAGATGCACAATCGAGATCATCCTGTCGGGCTGTATCACCGCCTGGTACGGCAACTGCTCCGCCCACAACCGTAAGGCTCTCCAGAGGGTAGTGAGGTCTGCACAACGCATCACCGGGGGCAAACTACCTGCCCTCCAGGACACCTGCACCACCCGATGTCACAGGAAGGCCATAACGATCATCAAGTACAACAACCACCCGAGCCACTGTCTGTTCACCCCGCTATCATCCAGAAGGCGAGGTCAAAGTAGGGGCCGAGAGACTGAAAAACAGCTTCTATCTCAAGGCCATCAGACTGTTAAACAGCCACCACTAACATTGAGTGGCTGCTGCCAACATACTGACTCAACTCCAGCCACTTTAATATTGGAAAAATGTATGTACAAAATATATCACTAGCCACTTTAAACAATGCAACTTAATATAATGTTTACATACCCTACATTACTCTTCTCATATGTTTACACTGTACTCTATACCATCTACTGCATCTTGCCTATATCTTGCCAATTCTACCACTGACTAGTCTCTCATTTCCCTATGAACATGTACTGATGAAACTGTCACTTAATATTTTTTTTTTTAAAGCCTACAAACGCTCTACTCTTATTCACTCTGTGATAGGGTTGGATCCTATATGCTACTTTTATTATTCTCCTGTAAATGGTTCAGTGCCTATAATTTAGGCTATGTGTAGAAAGGGGGTAAAAAGGAAATTACCTCTTAGATTATATTGATAAGGAAATCAGCATACAGTTTTGGCCTGCGTATTTATTTGCCTATAACTAATCAGAATTCCATTATGTTTACATAAAAAAGAGAACACTGATGATGGCCAAGGAAGTTGCACAGAACTTCCCCAACATCCCCTACCAAATTGATATAGAACCTTCACAAAAAACACATGGAGCATCTGCGAAAAGAAATGGCTGAGGATTTACTAAAAATGTCTGGTATGTAATGACATTTAATTCAAAGTAAATGTAAATTCTTTATTTTTATGTAGTTGTGTGGGACAGCCATATGTTCAGTTCATGCCTATGATTTCAGAGTTCAACAAAGCCAACAACTGTTTCATGTGTGCCACTGACAAAGAACCTGCATGTGGCCCAAAGACTGACTGGGTTCATAACTTTATTTAACATGTTTATAATCTTTTGACAACAGTGACGGCATGCAAGACAATTTATTATATAACACAATGGATGGCTAATTCGTCATACTGCATGGATATTTGATATAATTTATAACGTGTTATGCTTTGTTTTGTTTTAGATTGAATGTTTTGCATGCCAACGGTGGTTCCATGTGCTGTGCCTAGGAATGAAGACAAAAGAGTTCAGAGTGAAGAACACAAACTGGAAGTGCTGTCTGTGTTGTTGAAAATGTATGCTATACCCCATCCACACTGAAGAGGCTCTGAAATGTACATCAACCAGGGATAAAGAGAAAGTTAACACTGTGAAATGATTTGTACTTATTTGAAGTAAAGTGTCAGTTGACATGTTAGAAAGATTAGAGGTCTGCAATTTCTGTTTAATTTTTCAATATTCAATTTTCATTCATTGATTTTCTGGCCACCATTACTGTGGTTACATCTTCAGTATACAGTGCCTTGCAAAAGTATTCGGCCCCCTTGAACTTTGCGACCTTTTGCCACATTTCAGGCTTCAAACATAAAGATATAAAACTGTATTTTTTTGTGAAGAATCAACAACAAGTGGGACACAATCATGAAGTGGAACGACATTTATTGGATATTTAAAACTTTTTTAACAAATCAAAAACTGAAAAATTGGGCGTGCAAAATTATTCAGCCCCCTTAAGTTAATACTTTTAGCGCCACCTTTTGCTGCGATTACAGCTGTAAGTCGCTTGGGGTATGTCTCTATCAGTTTTGCACATCGAGAGACTGAATTTTTTTCCCATTCCTCCTTGCAAAACAGCTCGAGCTCAGTGAGGTTGGATGGAGAGCATTTGTGAACAGCCGTTTTCAGTTCTTTCCACAGATTCTCGATTGGATTCAGGTCTGGACTTTGACTTGGCCATTCTAACACCTGGATATGTTTATTTTTAAACCATTCCATTGTAGATTTTGCTTTATGTTTTGGATCATTGTCTTGTTGGAAGACAAATCTCCGTCCCAGTCTCAGGTCTTTTGCAGACTCCATCAGGTTTTCTTCCAGAATGGTCCTGTATTTGGCTCCATCCATCTTCCCATCAATTTTAACCATCTTCCCTGTCCCTGCTGAAGAAAAGCAGGCCCAAACCATGATGCTGCTGCCACCACCATGTTTGACAGTGGGGATGGTGTGTTCAGGGTGATGAGCTGTGTTGCTTTTACGCCAAACATAACGTTTTGCATTGTTGCCAAAAAGTTCAATTTTGGTTTCATCTGACCAGAGCACCTTCTTCCACATGTTTGGTGTGTCTCCCAGGTGGCTTGTGGCAAACTTTAAACGACACTTTTTATGGATATCTTTAAGAAATGGCTTTCTTCTTGCCACTCTTCCATAAAGGCCAGATTTGTGCAATATACGACTGATTGTTGTCCTATGGACAGAGTCTCCCACCTCAGCTGTAGATCTCTGCAGTTCATCCAGAGTGATCATGGGCCTCTTGGCTGCATCTCTGATAAGTCTTCTCCTTGTATGAGCTGAAAGTTTAGAGGGACGGCCAGGTCTTGGTAGATTTGCAGTGGTCTGATACTCCTTCCATTTCAATATTATCGCTTGCACAGTGCTCCTTGGGATGTTTAAAGCTTGGGAAATCTTTTTGTATCCAAATCCGGCTTTAAACTTCTTCACAACAGTATCTCGGACCTGCCTGGTGTGTTCCTTGTTCTTCATGAAGCTCTCTGCGCTTTTAACGGACCTCTGAGACTATCACAGCGCAGGTGCATTTATACGGAGACTTGATTACACACAGGTGGATTGTATTTATCATCATTAGTCATTTAGGTCAACATTGGATCATTCAGAGATCCTCACTGAACTTCTGGAGAGAGTTTGCTGCATTGAAAGTAAAGGGGCTGAATAATTTTGCACGCCCAATTTTTCAGTTTTTGATTTGTTAAAAAAGTTTGAAATATCCAATAAATGTCGTTCCACTTCATGATTGTGTCCCACTTGTTGTTGATTCTTCACAAAAAAATACAGTTTTATATCTTTATATTTGAAGCCTGAAATGTGGCAAAAGGTCGCAAAGTTCAAGGGGGCCGAATACTTTCGCAAGGCACTGTATGTATTGCCCAGCAAACCCACTGCAGCCTATCTCACTAGCTCACTCTCCATCCCTGCTTTGGACAATTAATAACATGACTCTCGTACTTTGCCCTTTTCCTCTATGGTTGATATTAACGATGAAAGGATCTGTCTCTCTCCTATTGTGTACTGTTGTTAAATACTGTGGCAAAATAAAACAGGGAAAATAAGTATTTAGAACTACCAATTATTATAGATAAATATTAAAGAAAAGGTTTAACACAACACTGAACCCACTAATTGTCAAACTAATATTAATGTACAACAATATAGAAGATACATGACTAGAGGTTATGCAATATGGGTGTATATCCACTGCACGCTTCATAGGTGTGTAATTTACATGACCAAGGAGCAATTGAAATTTAAAACTATAAAAAATGTACGTTCTACTGTCTGATTTTACATAACACAAACAAGAGTGTGCAATATATAAGGCTAGTCCGTGGACATTCTGAAGTTTGTTTGAGTCCAGTAGGTCACATGACCAAGGAGCTATTGAAGTTTTAAATTCTGAAAAATTAATGTAAAATCGAGTGAGATGGAAATGGACAAACTAAAGGGTGTGCAATGTGTGGGCCCAGTGAGTGTACATTATGAACCTTGTTTGAAGTCAGTAGGTGACATGACCAAGGAGCTATTGAAATTGTAAATGTTTTACATTTCATGTAAAAACGTGTGAGATGAAAATGGACAAACTAAAGGGTGTGCAATGTGTAGGCCCACAGTGGACATTCTGAACCTTGTTGGAAGTTAGGTCACATGAGCAAGGAGCTATTGAAATTTAGAAAAATTCATGTAAGAACGTGTGAGACGAAAATGAACGAACCAAAGGGTGTGCAATATAGAAGGGTAGTCAGTGGACATTCTGAACCTTGTTTGAGTCAAGTAGGTCACATGACCAAGGAGCTATTGAAATTCGAATGTAAACAAGTTTGTACTTTGTTTACGCTCCCTAACTAATTCAACTGGGTATACAAAATGCTACTCACATTTCCACGTTTATTAGTTTTGGAAAGCGAATTAATGTCCAAATCGTGAAAATAAGACCTGTGCAATGTTGTGCGCAATTTTTCCAGCATCATGACACTTATTTGGAGTCTGTGGCTCAAGTGGTTTGAAAGCGCGAATATCCAACTTGAAACTGTTTTTTACCTCGGTGGAACTCTTCCAAGTCAAGGTAAGCTTTTGGTGTTACAAATGTATTGCCACCGGTCTAACCGCTAAAGTGTTTACTGACTATACTGCATGATTGTAGGGGGTTTACTAACGCGTTAGTTATTAGCTATGTTGACTATGAAGCTACTTTAGCTAATATGGTGACAACGATGTAGCGGTTATGATATGGAAAAGTATTCGGTAGGTCACAGGCAGCTGATGTGTTGTGCATTGAAGTCCACAAGCAACGGGAAAATGTGAGAGGAGAGCACGTAGATGCGATAACGAATACAATAAGCTGTTTGTATGTGGCTATGAAAGTGAACAGTTTGTGCGCGATCAGGGCTGTATTCATTCCGCCGATTCGGTTGAAAAACGTTTCGTAAACGGAACGAAATGGGGATAAACATATTAATTTGTCCAATAGCAACTCTCGTTTACAACTGTTGGACTAATGACAACTACACCAGAGCCTAGACCTACCAGATGCAGGCAAGAGTATGCACCAACCACTGTGTAGTATGGACATCCTACTACAACTGTCTGTCACCTCAAATCTTTCTCTCGACCCGTGTGCACCTACGTTATAAACTTCTAGAACCGTACCGCAATTGAGAATTGATTCACGTTTAGTTTGAGAATTTGGTTGTTTTGGGCTAGGAATTCTCTCCCGGCCTTCGTTTCAATGATCCACCACATCAACACTGAGTAAACTGTCATATTAAGCGTATCCATGGCAATCCTATGTTTCTGAAATGTTAGCGAGTTATCTGAAATATAATACTAACAAGTTAGCTAACATTTAGCTTTACTAGCTAGCTAGCAATATGCTATAGATTGGCAATGGTTAGCAATCTTGCTAGCAGTAGAATAACAGTTGATATTTTAATTTCAGCAAATGTCGTTATCAAATGTAGGCTGTGTGTAACCAGACATTAACGTTGGTGCATGTTTTCTTACTTTTAGGCCGTTCTGTAAATAAATCAATGACTATATCACCAAATGTTGTTTCAAGAAGAACCGCCATGCTTGCGCACGCGCTCTTGATTGATTTCGGTGTCACTTGGGCCGGGGGTGTTGTTTCCTCCACGATCATACAACAGCTAGAAGATGGCGATGAAACGAACATCAGTTTATACTCTATGTGTACTGTTTATGTCATTCATTTTCGCTGAGTCTTCACCTCGACAATTGAACACGGTAGGAGACTACTCTACCACTAGATAGCTACATGAATTGAGGGGCAGGTAGCCTAGTGATTATAGCGTTGTGCCAGTAAGTTAACCGAAAGGTTGCTAGATCGAATCCCGGAGCTGACAATGTAAAAATATGCCGTTCTGCTCCTGAACAAGGCAGTTAACCCAATGTTCCCCGGTAGGCCGTCATTGCAAATAAGAATTTGTTCTTAACTGACTTGTCTAGTTAAATAAAGGTAAAAAATAAATAAAAGTAACGCTAATCTTGGTAGCTAGCTAGCTAACGTTATTTGGCTAATGGATGCTAACGTTACCTTTTGTTGCTATCTGACTCATTGCAGCTAGCTAATGTTTATGTTGTTAGCCAGGTTGCATGAGCGTAATACTAGCAAGCTAGAATGCGCTCAAGTATGTCACTCTCGAATGTTCTGATGTTTTGGTGAATACCTTGCTGCCTACCATATTAGCTAACTTATATCATGATCATAATAATTAATGGCCGCTTTCCTATTCTTGATTCTCACACAGGAAAGTATTCTGATCAATGTGACAGCAGGGACATTGAATGATACACAGGTGCAGGAGTCCAACAACTTGCAGGTAAGCTATACTATGACGTAGTGGGCCATGATTAAGCCTGTCAGAATTATATTGAATAACAACATAACGTATACACATGTTAATTTTCAGATCAACCTGAATATTTCAGTGGATGAAGAGCAGGTGCTCATCAATGACATCCCTGTGGAGTTGTCAGGGGTGACCAGGTTGAACTGCCAAGCCTTGCTGTGTGAGTAGTGAAAATGTTTCTGGTGCATATAACTTAGCTACAGCACAGCATTCTGCACCTGATGTAAAACAGCCTTTCACTTTGTTTACAGTGGATACCACCAATGGCACAAGTGAATTTGAATCTGGTGACTATGTCTCCACTGTCACCCGGGTGATGGTGAGCCAGAATCGCTTGTGGAGTGATTCAGAAGAGGTGGTGGCTCTCCAAGTGTTCAGCGAGGTCATCGAGATGGAGGGGAAAAAGGTAAAGTTAGTTGATTGAGAAAAAGATAATAGAATAATGGTGTTAGGATATTTATGTAACAGCTAAATGAGCATATTTGCACCATGGTGGTACAATGATGGAAAATCTGTGCATCCTTTTCTATCATTTAGGTCCAGCAGCCAGAAATGTGTGAAGTGAAGATACTGATGAGCCCCAATTTCCAGACGCTTGCGCAGTATACCAACACCTATCCCATTGGACACAGCGAGATTTTCAGGATCCCAAGGGAAAATGATGTGGTCATCACAGATCCAACAAATCCTAAAAAAGGTATGCAAGAACAGCCATTTTCGTTCACTTTTCATACTCTCACATGAAATGGACAAGATAACTGAATTCCATTGCTAAAGCAATGTTCCTAAATCAATTTGTGAATGATAATGATCCACTTTCTTCTGTTCAGCTGAATACCAAGTGATGTCCCAGACCACCAGTCATTACCCTCTGAAGCATGCGGACACCACCCAGGAGGAGACTGCTGCCCCAGGCAAGCTCCCGGAGACTCCCCTCCGCATGGACCCAGACCTGCTGTATGATAACAATGAGGGTGATGACTTGGGAGGGCTGTCTGATCAGATGCAGACAGAGGCACCACTCAAAGAATCTCTCTCTTCTTACAGTGTAAGTAAATTGGACATTGGATCCAAATCGAATATTGCAAAATTCCTCTACTACAATGTGCTCTGGACTTAAAATCTGTTTGCAGGCCATGTGTCGATGGGTGGAGGAGGTGAGGGACCGCCTGCGACGCTTCTGGTCTGAGTCCTTGCCCCTGTTCTTCTTGGTCATGTGGGTGGTAGTGATTGGTGTGGTTGGGTCAGCGGTCATTGTCAAGATCCTGGACATGTTCTTCCCAACATGCGAACACAAGTACGTTTTCACACAGGTCCTGTTGAACCTGCTTACATGATTGTTGTAGAATTAAATTAAACACTGCCAGGTCAGTGTGCAGGATGTTTTACCTTGGTGACAAGTTAATTAGGCACATCTGTTCTATCATTTCTTAACTGTGATGCTCATGATAATGTACTTTTCCTCTAGGGGAATTTTACATTTAAATCCTGTGACTCTGATGCCGGAAGATGAGAAACACACCCTGCTGGAGAACATTGAAATAGAGGTAGAGGAGGTGAAAAGGCCTTCATTGAAAACTGAAGAGTCTGATTGCATCTGTTGAAAACACAAGGCATTATGTGGTTAGAGAAACCATAATCTCTTTGTAGCACTTATTACACATGCATTGCAAAAATAACATGTTTAGCTTTATTTCTCAAACATTATACCCTCCTCTCAAAGAAGGAATCTGAAATGTTACTAGTGGAAGCAGAGCTGCATACTGCATTATTTTTCATATTATGATTGTGTTACCTCACAGTGCCTCTGTAACCATTCTACTTTGCATTATGAAATACTGACTTCCTATTGGTTTATTTTTGATTGCTCATTTCATATTTTATCATTCTGACTGGAGGATTGAACTGAGGATTTGGTGTTTGTTTGCATGCAACTTTAAATCATAAGACAAACTGTTTTTATTTACTGTATTTGAACCAGTGCATCATATTGTCAGAGCCTCACCAATGCATTTGTTGTAAAATGTCAAAACATTTTTACGTTGGTATTACATTTTGTTTGAACTTGACGGGCCTGCGCTTAGGTTCATTAAAGGACAGGTGGTCCTAGTCTTGCACCCATCATTATGAGTCGAACAGAGACTGAGCAAATAGAAGATCTCATTCCAACCATTTCAGTTGATAGAGACAGATGGCAGTTAGTTCCTGTAGGTGAATGATCTGTCACAGAACATTGCAGATAGACCTGGAAAGTATAGAACAGACATTAACTGCTTTAGTGTCCTGTCTATACAGTCCATTTCTGTTCACTCTGAATATACTCCTGCTTTATGCCTTGAAATGTATGAATATGGTTACTGGATGTTCTTTGCAATATGAGTGAATGACAATGGATGTTCTCTGCAATGTGAATTACTCGCAATGGCCGTGCACTGTCAACATAGACATCTGAAGCTACACTAATAGGACCTTATACACTTTAGTCTAAGAATAGTCAAACCTACTCCTCCCAATAGCTTATTGGCTGGTTTGCCTCAAAGCAGGCTAGGCATGACCAAAATAAAATTGTATCAATGTGATTCTCAAGATTAGGCTCATGGTTGACATATGGGGCCCTGGCACATTGACTTAGTAGCCATAGTATGGGATGCAGTTAGCTGTCAATGAAACAACTTCATAATAGGAAACTGCATGCTGATTTGAACTTGAGTGGGTGAATTAGAACTTAGTTATTTTACATTTTGCTTCTATGGTGCCTCAATTCAATTTCAATCTTGTGTTTTACTAAACGCATGGGAGCATGGCATGTGTGCATCATGTATTTTCATTCAAATCAAACTGTACATTGAATTCCCAAATCCTGCTCAATAAAAATGTTTCTGTAAATGTTCTTGTGACATTCACTCAAGTCTACACAAAGCACATGGAAGCCTTGTCAATGCAAGTCCTATTTTACTTTAAACTTGATTAACAAAATTCTTAGTGTTTATGCATGTATATATGTTTTCTACCAATTTTGTTATGCCCACGAGGCTGACTAATTGCATATTGTAAACCATGTAGTTTGAGTCCTGGATGTTGATTGGCTGAAACAGCATTTCAACCATGTGTTTATCAGACTATACCACCGGTATGACATAAATATAAATGTTTACCATTCTATTTATGTTGATAACCTGTTTATAATCAGTACAAGGCACCTCTGGGTGTGGTATATGGACTGTATCCAGGAAGACATTTACCAAGAGAAGCAGTTGGTTACCCTACTTTAAAGCATGTCGAATCACCTAGCCTAAAATATAAATCATTTACAAAGAAAAGGAAGACGAGTTAAAGTATTGTTCCCAGAATATATACTGAGCCTCCTAATTCCTCTGCAGATTTGAGGTGCTGCAGGCTTCCTGATTAACTTTCAGCAGGAGCCAAACTCTACAATCCACTTCTCATACTTCTCCAGGTCGGAAGCTGACACAGACTTGGACACTTTCTTCAGAGAAGACTCAAAGTCCTCCATGGTGGTGGGCATGTGCATCTCGTCTCGGGAGATGTTACGGATCTCCTCTGGTATCAGCCCCTCGATCCTTCGCCGCATGGCCATCAGAGAGGCGTCCCTACAGACGTCATGGAGAGAGGGTTCACTCCAGGCAATGGAACACAAATAACATTACTTTCCACAATTAGGTTAAGAGTGGTTCTTTATTCCATTATTTGAGAGGCATCTCGTTTTCAAATCAGTGGTGATAGTCTTCGCTGAGTTATTGGAACTAACATACTTGACTAATCTATTGTTTATTTGTGACTGGTTTCTATTTGTTGAAGAAAAAACTAACCTGAAAAAGTAAAAGGCCTTACCTGCACACATTGGTGATGTCTGCTCCCGAGTAGCCCTCCATCTGCTCTGCTATCTTGGCCATGTCCACATCATTGGCCAGCTCCAGCTCCTTTAGGTTTATCTTCAGCAGCTCCACTCTGCCCTTGGCTGCAGAGAAAACAAGCAAACATCACGTACGCCATTGTGAATGAATATATACAGTGCATTCGGAAAGTATTCAGACCCCTTCCCTTTTTCCACATTTTGTTACAGCCTTATTCTAAAATGGATTAAATAAATAAAAATCCTCAATGTAAAACAATACCCTATAATGAAAAAGCGAAAACAGGTTTAGAAATGTTTACAAATTTAGAGAACAAATGTACTTATTTCCATAAGTATTTAGACTCGAAATTGAGCTCAGGTGCATCCTGTTTCCATTGTTCATCCTTTACTCAGTACTTTGTTGAAGCACCTTTGGCAGTGATTACAGCCTTGAGTCTTCTTTGGTATGATGCTACAAGCTTGGCACACCTGTAATTGGGGAGTTTCTCCCCTTCTTCTCTGCAGATCCTCTCAAGCTCTGTCAGGCTGGATGGGGAGCGTCGCTGCACAGATATTTTCAGGTCACTCCAGAGATGTTTGAGTGGGTTCAAGTCCGGTTCTGGCTGGGCCCCAAGGACATTCAGCGACTTGTCCCAAAGCCACTCCTGCGTTGTCTTGGCTGTGTGCTTAAGGTTGTTGTCTTGTTGGAAGGTGAACCTTTGCCCCAGTCTGAGCTCCCTGGAGCAGGTTTTCATTAAGGATCTCTTTGTACTTTGCTTCGATCCTGACTAGTCTCCCAATCCCTGCTGCTGAAAAACATCCCCACAGCATGATGCTGCCACCATCATGCTTCACCATAGCGATGGTGCCAGGCCTCCTCCAGATGTGACGCTTGCCATTCAGGCCAAGAGTTCAATATTGGTTTCATCAGACCAGAGAATCTTGTTTCTCATTGTCTGAGTCCTTTAGGTGCCTTTTGGCAAATTCCAAGCGGGCTGTCATGTGCCTTTTACTCAGGAGTGGCTTCGATCTGGCCACTCTACCATAAAGGCCTGATTGGTGGAGTGCTGCAGACATGGTTGTCCTTCTGGAAGGTTCTCCCATCTCCACAGAGGATCTCTGAAGCTCTGTCAGAGTGACCATTGGGTTTTTGGAAACTTCCCTGACCAAGGCCCTTCTCCCCCGATTGCTTCGTTTGGCCGGGCAGCCAGCTCTAGGAATTTCCAAACTTCTTCCATTTAAGAATTATGGAGGCCACTGTGTTCTTTTAGGACCTTCAATGCAAAAAAAATTGGTACTCTTCCCCAGATCTGTGCCTCGAAACACTCCTGTCTCAGCGCTCTACGGACAATTTGTTGGCTCTGACATGCATTGTCAACTGTGGGACCTTATAAAGACAGGTGTGTGCATTTCCAAATCATGTCCAATCAATAAAATTTACCACAGGTGGACTCAAATCAAGTTGTAGAAACATCTCAAGGATGATCAATGGAAACAAGATGCACCTGAGCTCAATTTCAAGTCTCATAGCAAAGGGTCCAAATACTTATGTAAATAAAGTATTTCTGTTTTTAAAATGTGCAAAAAATTCTAAAACATGTTTTCGCTTTGTCATTATGGGGTATTGTGTGTAGATTGTTGAGTTTTTAATTTTATTGAAACAATTTTAGAATAAGGCTGTAATGTAACAAAATGTCGAAAAAGTCAAGGGGTCTGAACACTTTCCGAAAGCACTGTGTGTGTGTATATGTATATACTTTAAGATTTTAGATGTTTAACTGGAAAGCACTGTCAAGTGTAAATTATCATAGTCCAGACTGACACGTGATAGTCCGGTGTCCCATTGTGACATAGCTACGTGGCTCTGAAGCACCCATCCAAAGGGGAACGCACAGCCCGAACGCGCACCTCCCCATGATTCCCAACCAATGCAGTTTCGGTAAGCGTCCTCTATTCATTTGAATGTGTTGACAGTTGGATAAATTGTTTGAGAATTCAAAAAGTATGAAAGCCAACAGACAAATATTCTAGAATACTGCTGTCCATATGCCTACATGTCTTGGACTATGATAGACGATTTACAGTGAGCAGTGTTTGTGGACCTGAAGGCAGAGGGATGTAGATTCTTTTCTCCAGACGTCGCCTCAGAGCCTCATCAATGTCCCAGGGGAAGTTAGTGGCTGCCAGCACCATCACCATCTTAGAGGGATCCTCATTCTCTGATGCTCCTCCCACACCTAAACAACAGCATAATATCCTAGGAACGATAGCATAAAAAACTATAGCAAAATTCAATTACTGCTATGTATTTAGGGTACAATAATTTATTGGGCAAGAAACATTTTTATATAGACATGAATTGTGCATGTAATTAATTTGTCCTTCTATAAGCAGAGTAGCTGCTGTTTGTGTACCATCCATCTGGACCAACAGCTCTGCCTTCACCCGTCGGCTAGCCTCATGTTCCTCTGACGTTCCTCTGCGGCTGCACATGGAGTCAACCTCATCGATGAATATGGTGGTGGGAGCACAGAACCGGGCCTGTCCAGAGGAGAAAAGAAACACTGACTAGAGCCACAACACCTAAAAAACACCACCCTTTCACATCATACCACCAGATTTTCTTCTAGGAAAAAAATATTCTGCCTGGGCAGGGAAGCTGACGAGGATCTTACCATTTCAAATAGAAGGCGGACCAGTTTTTCAGACTCCCCTCTGTACTTGGAAGTGAGAGTAGAAGATGAAACATTGAAGAATGTGGTTCTGCACTCTGTCGCAACGGCTTTGGCCAGAAGAGTCTTTCCTGTGCCTGGAGGACCCACCAACAGCACACCCTAGGAAAATATTGCACATAGATACACCACATATTAGCAAGGCATCGTATCAACTCTTCCAATCAAAATAACTTATTAATCAAGTGGTCCTTGGGCTTCCATGTATACCTTCCATGGTCTTCGTATGCCTTTGAAAAACTCTGGCATCCACATGGGTAGCACAACAGCTTCTTTTAAAAGCTTTTTTGCTTCTTCCAAATCTGCAATATCATCCCTACAGGCATTAAACAAACAAGTATTTCCTGTTAGACAATCCTTACAAAGAGAAACATTTTGTATGTTTTTAGAATTATCCTGTTCAGGACAGTTGATAAATCATAGCCAGTCACACACACCATTTAACATTGGGGTTCTGTGATATGATGTCTCTCTCCAGGGCCTCAATAAGGTCTGTCATATCCTTGCCCATCAAACTTCTTCACATCTTTCTCAGAAACTTCCAATTTTTTCTGCAAAACAAACAAAGGATTATTTGTCAGTCTTGAGGGTCTCAATGCAGCCGCGTGGCAGAGGTTTTTTTCTAAGCCAGGAACCAGGTGATGATTTTAGGTAACAAGAAGATTGACACATTTTTGGTCTACAGTGCAAATAGTTAAGATAGGGTAATGCCAGCAAAGCATTTTCCCTGTGCCAGTTCCTGGGACAGTAATACAATAAAAATATATATTTTTAATTGTAAACCTAAGAAAATCTAGGAGAATTAAATCTGTATTATGTGAAAGGGGGGTGTAACAAAGGACCTTCCCATCCATATTTTAATCCTTAATGGTACTTTGTTCACCTTGTCGTCTTTTGGTGTGGCTAGGGCCTCATTCTTTTCCTTGCTCTTCAAAGGTTTGGCTCTGTCAACATTGGGCCCGCGTGGTGACTGGCGATGCGGAGCCCGCACACCAGCCACATACAGGCGGTTGTTGTGATGTTTACTCTCTTTGTAGGGAACCGGGGGCCCCCTAACCGGAAGAGGCGAGGATCTTTGAGGAAAGAAGGGAATACTACTCGATCAACCTAAGCAAATCAAATAACATCTTATTGGTTGCGTAGATATACAATACATGGCCAAAAGTATATGGACACCTGCTCGTCGAACATCTAATTTCAAAATCATCAGCATTAATATGGAGTTGGTCCCCCCTTTGCTGGTATAACAACCTCCACTCTTCTGGGAAGGCTTTCCACTAGATGTTAGAAAATTGCTGCAGGGACTTGGTTCCATTCAGCCACAAGAGCATTAGTGAGATCGGGCACTGATGTTGGGCGATTGGTCCTGCCTCGCAGTCGGTGTTCCAATTCATCCCAAAGGTGTCTGTTTCTCTGTTTTTCATGGTTCGGGATAGGCGCCTTAGTTCCAGTGAATGGAAGTCTTAACACTACAGCATACAATGACATTCTAGACAATTCTGTCCTCCCAATTTTGTGACAACAGTTTGGGGAAGGCCTTTTCCTGTTTCAGCATGACAATCCCCCTGTGCACAAAGAGAGAACCATGCAGAAATGGATTGCCGAGATCGGTGTGGAAGAACTTGACTGGCCTGAACAGAGCCCTGGCCTCAACCCCATCGGACACCTTTGGGATGAATTGGAACGCCGACTGCGAGCCAGGCCTAATCGCCCAACATCAGTGCCCGACCTCACTAATGCTCTTGTAGCAATGTTCCAACATCGGGTGGAAAGCCTTTATAGAAGAGTGGAGGCTGTTATAGCAGCAAAGGGGGGGGACCAGATCCATATTAATGCCCATGATTTTGGAATGAGTTGTTCGACAAGCAGGTGTCCACATACACTACATGATCAAAAGTATGTACATGATGTATAGAAAAGGTGTGCACAGCAGTAGTTATATAGGATGAGCCTCGACTAGAATCCAGTATATACATATGAAGTAGGTAAAACAGTATGTAAACAATATTGAAGTGACCAGTGTTCAATGACTATGTACATAGACTACTGCCAGTCTCTATTGTGCAGATTTAAGTACCGGGTGGCACTCCAAATAATACATTAATGTTCAGCTATTTTGTAGGCCAAAACTAAAAAGGTAACATTTAGCACTGCAAGAAAGAGAGCAGACTACTTACTATCAGGTACTCTGAGCAATAATCCCACTCATTAATTATTTTATTCAGACAAACAGCTTACTAACCAAACTACATACCCAATCAGATACTAATGTAAAGACCTGAAAACAGTTTAAATATATTTTCCCTGTAAAGTGCAATATCCACTTATGAATGGGCCAGTAAATCTATACAATAGAATAAAAATGTGTGAGAAATGAGTCCATGCAGTACCTGCCTTCTACTTGTACAGGCCATTTGTCACGAATGCCATCTTTATTACTTGGTGGTTTGGTTGGGGTGGTCTCCAGTTTAAAATTTTCTAGAGTTGTCATTATTTCTTCAACCTGTTTGTTTTCTTCGTTTATCTCTTGCCATACCTGTAAGAGATGTCAAGAGAAAGGGTCGAAGTGACATTTGCAGACATTGTCTGACCAAAACTCGGTTTAAATTCAACTTCGTTTTGAAAGTGAAACGTCTTATATTTTACCTTTTGCCATCTTTGTTGGAAGCTACTATCCCGTAATGTAAAAAGGTGTTTCTTAATTTGTTCAAGTACTCCCTGATAGCAAACAATAGCATAACTGTAGTTCCCAAGTAAGGCGTACTCTCGAGCAAGTTTCACGTTTTCACTTATCTCATGCAGACTCATTCTAGATGATGAAGAACATTAGTTGTTAGTACAGTTCTCTCCAGAAGGGATGACAACAGAATCTCTGTAAAAACAAAACATCAACAGACATAAGGATGTGCCAGCTCTATCTGAATGTTAGCTTACATAACTTGGCTAGCTGGCTAACTAACTCAGCTAGATAGCCAACACGTTTCAGATGAACGAGCAAACAGCACCACGATTTAGAAAAACAATACCAGTAATACAACTGGCAAAAGTATTTGTCACAAAGTTACTGGCACATAAAAATGCAACTTCAAACTAGCTCCCAAACGTCTTTAGCATGCTAGTTAGCTCTAGTGCTAACGTTAACTAGCTAGACCCACCTGTTGCATTGTTGATGGGAAAGAAAAATACGACAAAAAAAAAGTGTAGAACCGCACCCACGGATTGAAACACAAATTGATCCCCAAGGTTTCGAAAATGGCTCAAATATATACAATACTGGTAGCTACATAAATATGGTTTATTTTCGTCTGACAAGACAGCTACAACAACCTCACCAAAGCTGCCTCTAATGTTTGACGCTGTGAAAGCGTCATATCCTGAACTGAATTCAGAACAATAACGGCAGCAGAACTACTACTGTTGTCCCTCATGTACCAAAAGTGTAAATAATATGGCTGTAAATTGTATTTCATGGGCTTTGACCCTCTTCACCAGACTCCACATTTGGGTGAAGATACTGGCATTGTTGATTTGTATAGCTAGTAGAGCCAGCCTGTATATTGGATAGTTCCAGTGGTGTCAGGTGTGAATGTGACAATAAAATGGAATTCGTGGAAGTGCTTTACATTGTTTATTAATCACTCCCGTTCCCTGCACCCAACCTCCCCAAAATACATTTACACTAAAATCGAATTATGTCATCAAAACCAGTGCAGCAATGTCAGTGTACCTATTCCATAATTACATTCATAGCTTTCCAAAACACATAAAAGGCTAAATGATGGGATGGAGTGGAGACCCATCCATCCACCATGAGCTACTAAAGAGTGCCTGTTCATAATCCAGTTTCCCATTACAACAGCGTCAGTCCTTCATTAACAGGTCAGCCATGTCAGTGAGCTCATACACAGCGTAGCCTAGTGCTTTGGTTGAGAGACTGAATGAAAGAAGTGATGAAAGCAGATGAAGTGAATGAAAGATAATAACATTTACTGTACATAGCATAACAGACCCTGTCGGCTCCAACAATAGGTACCTTTCAGATTTTCCTTGGTGCTGAAAGGCCACATTAAACAAAATAAACACTGTGGAATGACAAAAATTACAGAGGAAAGAGATTTTAGAGGGGAATAATGAAGAGGGCCTGCCCTAATGAATATCAACTAACCAACAGAATAGAGAAAATATTTATACATTTATAAATACATTTTATGTATAAATTCAAAAAATACACACAATCCGAGTTAAATCAACTCAGGCTAGTCTAGTTTGAAATGGCAGTCCCATATACAGTATTTGGTGAAAGAGCAGAAGATCAAAGGCACAGGAATTAATAATTCAAGAGTTACTTATCCCTGCAAATCCTACCAGTTATATCACTACTACAGTATATCCCCATTGCAAGACCTTAAAATATAAATTAGGAACATTTCCAATAAAAACAAGTTCCCCCCAAAAATAATCTCATACTTATATCAACTAGCATCACCAGTTTATAAAATCTTGAATAAATTAAGGCTTAAAACAGGGTTTGTAATTCTTTCGAAGAAAACCCTGATATTTTCTTTCAATTAATTTAAGTCTGTTCAGAGTCAACACATATGAACCTTACCATGTTCAACCCCATGAATACACTTGTAGTGTGAAAAGACTAAACCCTCCTCTTGTAGACTGTAGTGTAGAGGGACTATACTGTAGTTATATGTACCGTGTATTTGCTTGAATGGTACAATTATATCTGTTCCCAATTGTTCTGCCCCACAGAATATGCCACTGAATACACACACACACATCCTGACTCGCTCTCTGACAAACCAGAAACCTGTTTCCCAGACCTATTATGTGCAAACAGTCCAGCAGACCAAACATGTTCTTAAACGATACTACACATAGACCAAATCACGGCCCTGTGCCCTGCTGCTCTCTTCCTGGTCTCCCTCCTCCTGTGTCAGGGCCTCAGAGTCTGCCTCGTCCCCATCAAAACCCTCCTCATACTCTATGCCAATGGGCTTGGGACAGCTGTAGGGGTGGCCGTTGTCATCGAAGAAGCGTCGGAAAGTGAACTCATAGAAGGCGTGCTCGGGGTGCTTGCCGTTCCTGAACCACCCATTAAGGGTGTCGTTGTGGTTGCCCTCACCTTCGTTGTTGCTGCTCCACAGCTTGTCTGGATCCACCGGGTCAAAGTTGGAGGTGTCTGTGCAGTGAGCGATGGTGGGGATGTAGGGGGCCGGCTGCATTTGCCGCAGGTCGTTGGAGAAGTTGATGGTCTTAAAGAAGGGCTGCACCTTGATCTCGTCGGCACCGTTCTTGCCGAGGCGGTCCTCTGGGCCACGGCATAGTTTAATGATAAGGTCTGATGCCTCTGGGCTCAGCTTTGCTTGAGGGGGGATGTGCAGGGTGGTCTGCCAGTTTATCACCTGGGTAGAATAACAAACCAGAGCTTTAAACATAGAGCAGAGGACAACAGCACTTAACAAACCAGGCCAACATGAGATATGCTCAGTTTTTAACTGGTTGATTTACCTTGAGCTGGGTTTCCAGGGGTGTAGTTGCTAAGAAAGGAGGTTGCCCAACCACCATTTCATACAGAATGACACCAACACTCCACCAATCACACAGTTGGGTGTATCCTTGAACAGTGAAGTAACACAGTCACATGTTAGACACAATAACATGATGCACAAGAGACAAATAATAACCTTTCAAAATTCCACTCCTGCACGTGCACTGGTCATTCAAACATCACCGATAATATTTTCAACTTCAGAGCGGATTCAAATTTTCCCTTTCACAGGCTTACCCGTCCTTAGCAGCACCTCTGGAGCGATGTAGTTAGGTGTCCCCACCAGGGAGTGAGCCAGGCAGCGTTGGTGTTGCCTCGCCTTCCTCCTCTCCAGGGGCTTGAGCCGGTCTGCACATCGACAGTTAGATGGGTCCTGCTCCCATTCCTTACTGAAGTCCATGCTGTCCTGCCGAACATGGTCTCCTGCAGAGAGACACGACACAAAGATTTGCCTGGCTTTACTGACAATGAAAATGGGGAGAACAGTGTTACCCTAAAGACCAAAACATCCTCTTGGATTGAAGCAGCAACAAGAATCATAAAACATGGATCATACTAACCACTCTGGTAGTACTTCGAGTCATGTGTCCAGCGGAAGCCGGTGCAGAGGCCAAAGTCGGTGAGCTTGATGTGTCCGTCCCGGTCTATGAGGATGTTGTCTGGCTTGATGTCGCGGTGGATGAAGCCCATCCTGTGCACGCTCTCCACGGCGCAAGTGAGCTCAGCGATGTAGAACTGAGCCAACTCCTCTTTGAAGAGGCCCAGGCGGATCAGCAGACTCATCATGTCTCCTCCGGGGATGTAGTCCATCACAAAGTACAGGTTGTCCTTGTCCTGGAAGGAGTAGTAGAGCCGCACCACCCACTCATTATCAGCCTCAGCCAGGATGTCTCGCTCTGCCTTGACGTGGGCCACCTGGTTCCTGAGGAGAACGTCCTTCTTGCGCAGCGTCTTCATGGCGTACAGGGCTCCTGTGTCCTCCTTCCGGGCTAGACACACCTCTCCAAAGGCACCAATGCCCAGGGTCTTGATCCTCTTAAACATGGACTTGTCCATCTTGGCCCGCTTCAGTCGGATGTAGTTGGACTCTTTCTGAGACAGCATCATGCGCATCTGCTCCTGGGCATCCCCTGACAACTTGACCTAAATTGCAAAATATGACAATTTACATTCAGGCCCTTAAGAGAACCACAGAACATGAATGAGACACAAATGAGACACAAAATAAGACAACCACAGATGTATTAGCAAAGCAATGGATTTAACCTTGCAGAATGCTGGCCCAGGTCAAGGAACACAAAATAGTAAGCATTAAAAACACATTAGAAAGGTAAGAGATAAAAAACAACCAAAGAGATACAGCAGACGTTCTCAATAAGGCTGGTTGTCTTGGCAAGTATAATTTAAGCTGGACGGAGCACTAAACATGGAAAGTAGATGGGAAGGCATGCATCTCCCTAAGGAGTTGGTGTGATGTGGTCAGTCAGCAGAGGGCATCATGCTGTTCAATTAAAGTGGCCCATCTTTCAACAGCTGCTTACTTGGTCACTGATCTGTGTGGACTATTCAGGACACAGCATTGATAGGAGATACCTTTACCTTCTACATCAGCTGTTAGTGACAGCAGGGAGAGAAAAAGAGAGAAAAAGAGACAGCTAAGCAGAAGGGAAAAATATAACATTAAAAATAATGAAAATATAAAACAGGAAATAAATAGTAAAGAATCAGGAAGATTGAAAGCCAGGACTGCATGACAACATATTTGAAGAGGGTGCCAGAATCTTAAGGTTGACTGTGATTGGACATACCAAATCCATTACAGTGAAAATGTAGGCCTTTCAGCTAATAAATAAATATCCTGTATTCCTACGAATTGAATAGACCAAATGTATTTAGATTATACCATTGTTTAGACCAAATGTAACTCACAGGGACATTATAAGCAGTGACTGTGTACTCTCACCCTCTGCATCTCACTCTCCAGCTGTTTCTTCCTATGGATCCTCATCTGGTGGTTCTTCAGGATGTTCTCAACGTGCTGCTCCATGAAGAACTTGAAGGCCTGGGGAGAGTAGAGAGGCACTCTGGGGTCTCCTCGTCGTTCCTCGTCTTTCTTGTTCCGGCGCACAGGCACTGGAGATGTGGTGATCTGTTTATTCTCCTTCTCTAGTTCCACAGCAGCAAAGTCTGGGCCTTCTGGCCTGTCACTAGCAGTGCTGCTACAATCCTCCTCCTCTGCAGCCTCCTCTCTCCCAGAACTGGGCTTGGGCCCTGGGTCATAGGCAGGGCAGTGTGCAACAGGCTGCTGGAGGAGGTGTTTGGGGTATGGGGGTGGAGGACCCTGGTAACTAGGCACCTCTGCTACTGGCATGGGTACCTGGGGCATGGGTGCTGGTGGTAGCGGCTCCTGGTATGTAGTGGGAGGTGCAGGGGGCTGATACATCCAGGGTGGGTGTGCGGGGGCCACGGCAGTGTGTAGCTCAGGCTTCTGCACACGCATGCTCTTCACAGGCTGCAGGATGGGGGCCTGGGTGATGGCTGTCACTGTGGTGGCAGAGGGCTGGGAGCTGGCCGGGTGACCCTGCCTGTTGCTCATCTGGTGGCTGTTGAAGGAGCTGGATCGGACAGGGATGGTGTGCTGCTGCCATGACGGGGACACGTCCTGGTTACTACTACCTGGGGAGGACTGAGGCTGGCCAGGGGGGGCTTGGGACCAGGACTGAGGCACGCCCATGTTGTACATGTCAAGGTTGTGACTGTTCCGGTTAGGCACCATCATGGACTGGGGGAGGTTACCCCCGTTGATGTAGGATGGGGAGGAGGCAGGTCCTCCGGCCTGCATCTGTTGAGCGGTTGGGCTTTGTCTGTTGCTCTGATTCACTGGGTAAGGGGGAGGGGGTTGCCTGCTGCCACCACTCTGGTGTCCCATGTAGTCTGGCTGAGTGGAGCCGTTCTGAGACCAGCTAGAGGGGAAGCTGAACTTGTTACCCCCAGAGCTCTGCATGATGATGGGCTGACGGCCCATGGGCACTGGGCTGATGCCCCTCTGGTTCTGGGGGGCTGAGTAGCCTTCAGGCCAGGCCCCTTGGGGAACAGGAGAGATGCGGGGCACGAGGTAATCCATGTTGCCAGAGAAGCGCTTAGTGGAGAGGTTACTGTCCCAGGAAGGTGGGGGCGGGGTTGCACCTCTGTTTGGGGGAGGGGTGACACTGCGCACCTGAGGGGGTAGGGGAGGGTTGACCCGTTGGTTGTTGCCAGGGTGACCCTGTGGGAAGGCTGGGGGTGGGCCTCGTCCTGCCATGTCACCCTGGGGTCCAGGGCTGTCTGAATGGTAAATCATCCCCTCCACCATCATGGGGCCATGTCTCTGAACCAGAGACTCCTTGGAACCCTTCCAGCTCTGCCTCCTCAGCACAGGCTGCTGAATGTGAGATGAGCCTGCAATGATGGGAAGAAAAACTACAGGTCATGGCAGCATATAAAAATGAATAATTATGTTTGCGATAGACATTACTGAAATATAAAAGAAAGCAAAGCAGTGCCTTGTACAACATTCTCATTTGAAACACACGCCCTTCCCCCAAACCAGAGTTGTACAACAGAATATTGTTTCCTCATTGACAATTGATTGTATCTCCAGAGACAAATAGTATAGCCAAGTCATAGATCCTGGAACAATGGTAGCCAGGTTTCCGTGAACAACGATGGGTAAAGGAGTGGTTTGGTCCCAGAGGACAGACACCTACCGGGGGCTTTCATGCCTGCATTGACAGGGCGGGCGGCGGCAGCCACCATCTGCTCCCTCACAGGATCCTGGTAGCTCATCTTACTAATGTACTCTATGGCTGCCTCCACACTGCGACTGTTGGTCTGCTTCAGAGCACGGATCACCATTTCCTGCACACAATACATATACTACTACATATACCTGAAATAAAAGGTTTCTCGAACCAGACATATCAGTAGCTTTTTGACATACTTGGTTTCATTGATCTCTGCCTCAGGGCTGAATATCAAATGTATTTGTCACATGCGCCGAATACAATAGGTGTAGGTAGACCTTACAGTGAAATTCTTACTTACAACAATGCTTTAAGAAAAAGAAAAAAATACTTTTATATTTTTTACTTAACGTGTAACAAATAATTAAACAGCAGCAGTAAAACAACAAACGAGGCTATATACAGGGTGTACTGGTACAGAGTCAATGTGCGGGGGCACAGGTTAGTCGAGGTAATATGTACATGTAGGTAGAGTTAGTGACTAAAAGTCACAGACAATCATGACACCCTGAGCATGCAGCTAAAGCTGGTCATTCCACATTGCATAGCTTTCATATTTCACATCAGTCTCCCGTCATCCACCAACAAAGGGAAAACATTCTGCAATTACTAATTTTGTGCAATAGCTTGAACAATTCAGTTGTTCATGGTATAAAGCGTTTCCCCTAAGATGTTTTTTTGCAGCGGTGGCAAAGTTAGCATAGTGTGTGTGTGTGTGTAAGGGGGGGGTTGTGGTAATGGACAATAGCGTGAACCCCGGGCAAACATTTTTGAGTTCCTTCTCTTGCTCGCAGAGACAAAATGTTGCTGTTTTAAAGCTAATTTCATGAAATTCTACATATTTTGCCATGGCTTATGCTGTGTTCTTATGCTATCTGAGTGACTCAAACATAAAATGAATGGGGGCTCCATGCCAAGACATTTTTGGAATTTTACATTCTCCCTGACTGTCTAGTCTTTAATTTGGTGAATGTTAGTTGTCAAAGATTCTCTTTATTTTTATATATATACATATAATCGCCATGATCTTTTCTGCATACTTTATATCTAGTTTTAGTCTTTAAGTTTACACTGAAAGTGTTGCACCATCCGAATAAAAAATATTCTAAAATATAATCATTTGTTAGAATGGTGGCAACGATTTGAACGAATATAGGGGAAACACTGGTATTCAGATTATTCCACAACTGTCAGTATGGACGTTGCTTGACTGATTTTAAACATCTGAATTATTTTAGTTATATTCATTAAAATTAAAATAACTTAATTTACTACACAGTACTAACGTGCTACCTAGCTGAAGTACTGTTTCCACTTTTACATTCTTCCTCCTTACCTCCTCAAAACCAGCAGACAGCAGCTCCAGCAGCATCTGTTTGTTAACCTCTGCAGTCTGTCCAGAAGAGCTGGGCTCATTGGCAAAAGGCATCAGGGACTTGCGAATCTCCTGCAAGGCCTTGTGGTAGGGGTTTTTGGGGTTGCTGCAGCGCCCTTGCTGCCTGGGATCTTCAGGCAACACCTTTCCAGCGCCCCCCATGTCTACCTTAGGGAGGTCAGAAGGCCGGGAAAGGTTACGGAGACTCTCCCGAATTTCCTGCAGCATCTGGTGGCTGTTGCCACTGTAGTTGCTGGCGGGGAAAGTCTTGGGTCGCATCTGTCGATATCCTTCGGGTTTCTCCCCTCTCTTCATGTAAGAACATGTAGGTTGGCAGCCAAAGGAAAGAACAGGATAGAAGCACACAGCAGTGTCACTGCGAGGTTATCTGGGGCCAAGAGATGGTTCAAGACGAATTACTTTACATCTGCATCCTGCTGAGTACCTGGGGATGACAAAACATAAACATGGTGCAGCTAGCTAATAGTAATGAATGCAACCTCTCTGTAGATACTGAAGCAGTGAAATGACCCTACAGGTGGTCAATTAATATATTCAGACAAATCATTATGGAAGATAAGTGTAATAGTTTACTTTTGTAGCTTTAAATTACAACCTTATTAATGGAACTAACGAATGGTGTTGGTGGCTAACTTAGCTAGCTTACAATAGTTAACGTTAGCAACCAAATATGGTTAAACATGTACCTATAAACGTTACTGACTGTAGAATGTTATGTAAGTAGATTCGTTTTCCAGACAGCTAATTTACAAAGCAAAAAGTAACCGAAGAATACAATTCAATGTTTTATCTAGTTAACGCTAAAAAGTAACTAGCACCTGACTCAATTTCAGTTAAATAGCTAGCCAGCCAGCCAGCTAACGTTGGCTAAACCAGACAGCAAAGCCCGACCACAGATATAACAAGGCCCGGCTACTGCGGGTTGTCTTCGGCCGTCGGCGTCGCAAAACAACCACTAGCCATCCAAGTTAGCTATAACTAGCAGGTTGTTGTCAATGAACTTACCGGCAGCAGTGTTATTCTCCTAATCAAATTTCCAGATTTCAAATCAACTAGAAAGTGCGATCAACTATGAGTACATCTACTGATTTAGACGTTTGAAAGGAATTCACTTTAATGCTACTCCGTGTTAGTCCCAACTGTGGCTTGAATATTCCTGTGATGTCTGACAGAGACAAGTTTCCCGGATGTGCTGGTTCACTGGGTTGTTCCCCCCACCACCACCACCACCACCATCCCTTGTGATAGCGTCCCCCCTCCAAGTACAACATTTAAACAACATGGATTCTATAAATAATCTCTCATAAGACTTAAAATGTGGTCCATATAATGGTTCTTTGTCATACTGTATATCTTGTCTGTTATGAAAAGTGACACATAATTGGATAAGAGAGAACATATTTTTATGCAGACATTTTATTTCAAAACACCGGAGTTAAATGACATGAACACAACCAATATGACTTCCCCACAAATCAAGCAGAGCACAATTTCCTGTACAAGAGTAATATTTGAGTGGTAATAAAAGACCTCTGTATGATTACAATTTCTTCAAACTCCTTTAGGACTATCAAAAACAATTTCACATGATTGAGGTTATCTAATCCTCAGAAGTGAGACCTTTTACTGAAAACAGATTTTAACAATCAGTTAAAGGTAAATTAAGTCCAGCCAGCATGTCTATTAATGTTAATAGCAAAACGTTTTTCTAAATTGGGACCCGTCTGTTGACATAAATAGCCTCTCCGTCCGTTCCACACACCAAGCATTGTCCCAGCACATCCAGACTGTTCACAGACAGGGTCTGGCTGGGCAGCATGTGAGTGGTCTCAAGGCGTCCCTTACTTGAGTCTCCAGTGAGCCAGGAACTGATGAGGGACTGGTTCCCACCTGCTGGGGCTATTGCACTGCGCGAAACTATGCTTGTGTTCCGTCCACCTGGTGAACAGAAAAAGTCAAATTCGGATGATGAATGATTGGTGTTACAATAATGTTATCCTGCCAAATAAACATGTTGATATTTCAAATACTACCATTTGGCAATAAACACAACCATCCTGCTCTGTGAGCCTTTAAAACATCTTTCTGATGACTTGCCTTGTAAGAAGGATGGTGTGTCTGAATTTGAGGAAGTCTCCCAATGCAATAGTGATCCATCTTCTGAGCATGAGAACAGGTGGTCTGGGTTTGATGGATGAAAATGGACCTCCCACACTGAGCACAAAAAAAACAGTTAACCTGTGAACCAAAGATAGACTTGCTGTTTTAGTAAATAAATTACTTCCATAAATATCTTACTTTCAGCAGAGTGTGCCTCCATAAGTGAAAAGGGCATGTTGCCTTGTCTCACATCCCAGATACAGAGCATGCCATCCTGCCCCCCTGTGGCCACAATGTGTTGTTGGTTGGGGTGCCTGTCCACACAATGCAGTGGGACTCTGTCCCCAGTTCTTGCAGGCAAAACAAAATACATAAAGGACATTACACAACAAACTTGTAGGACCAGAAAAACTGATTTGCATTCGCTCTTCAAATATTTAAACAGCTTACAGTGAAAGAATCTGCGATGGTTCATTGCCCTGCTGCCTGAAGTCCCATATTTTGAGCTGGCCAATTGAATTGACAGTAAGGATCTCCGTAGTCCTTAGGAAAGTCACATCATGGATTGTGCTACTATCAGCATTTTCTGACAATTAAGAAAAAAATAGTTTGTCAGCATTATCTTGGCTAAAGGGTGGGATTTTATTTGAAGTTCCAGTTCATGACTTTTGGAAATTAGCATGTAGGCCATTGCAAGTTCAAAATGCAACCTTGATGAAAACAATGTCCACTGCCCGGGGAGAATTCAATTGTCTATGAGGTATTGTTACTAAAGTATTGTTTCATTCTCAGACCTATAGTGCGCAGCACTCCTTCCTGGTCCGCTCTGAAGAGGATGATCCTTCCATCTTCCCCAACCGTGACAATCTCAGGGCTGTTACACACAATTCCAGTACATGGAGCGTTGTCGCAGGGATAATGATGTGCTCTTTCCCACAATTGAGAAACAGACAGTGTCTGTTGAGAAGAGAATACAGGTGCTATTGAACACAAGGTCCTCCACAAGCTACCTTGACATTTGTAATTGTGTATCCATGATTGTTGGTGTATCTTCATTATGATGATGTCTTGTGAAATAACATCCATACCTGGCTGTTGTGGTGATGCCGAAAGATGATCACTGCTCCAGTCGATGATGCTGTTACAATTCTGTCTTGATCCAGAAACTAAAAGTGTAAGATTGACATTCAATTATGGCATTATATTTTGAAAATGAGGACCAAGTACAACAATGTCAGTCTAATATCCTAGACCTAGTTGATAAACTTACTTGAAGATCCAAAACATCCCCATTATGTTTGTGTTCACATACTAATTGGGGGTCTCCCTCAAATTCATCGTCCAAACCGGAGATCCCATTCTCCCCGATGGACCAAATGGAAATTTTGTTGTCCTTAAAAAGAGATGTATTCAATCAGACAAAAATATATATTCAACAGCTGATTGATGGTAGCTAAGTATACTAGTTAGCTAGTAGCTAACGTTAGCTATGCACAAATTGCCCTAACATTAGTGGCAGCACACTGGGCTTCTGCAATGTAGGGAAGTAAAGTGACATGTTTGTTATTATTTACAGAGAATAATAAAGCAAACTAACGTTATGTGTTGACAGTACCGACAGTAGCTAGTTAACGGTAAAGTTAGCGGTTTGGCTAGCTAGCAAACCCACCTCGTTATCCCAAGACCCAGTAGCAAAGATGTCTGGTTGCTGTAAAGACGAAGATGAGACCGGTCTCCATCTCGTTTTACTGATTTTCTGTGACACGTACTTTGCATTGATACCCTCCATCATAATAATCTTAAACGTAGCTACTTGTACTTCTGTTTAATTTTTAAATTAAAACAAGTCCCCTTAACATGAATTTTCCTGAATCCCGCCAGGTCTCATATGGTGGCCCATTAGGACAAACTCAACTAAAGTAAACGTTAAACGCCTTGTAAACACGTCACTAATTCATTAATGAGTTAAGTTCTCACGCCCCTCTAGTGGGTGAACGTGGAAGATAGCTACATGCTCCGGCAATCATTTCTGAGTCGTCAAAAAAAAACAAATTAAATATTAAATATCGTATTTTTTAACTAATATGTCAACACAATTTATTCAGGGACTAACCGTGTGGAAAAAGCTGCACACTGCGAGTTATGTCGCGTGACGTTTCCCCTCCATCTTTTTAGGAGGTTGTCAGTTTCGTAGGCAAAGGAGTTGGCGCAGGCGCGGCACTGACAGAGGCTCTCTACCTGCTCCGCAGTGTGTGTAATAATGGCCTGGAAATCAGGAGGAGCCAGCCACGCAGAGCTTGTAAACAACCTTCGCAGTAAGTTTACTCATTATATAAAGTGGATAATTAATCATTTTGGTTTAGAGATCTAATGGGGAAAGAAGAATTGCTGCTTTCTCCAAAGCATGGTGGCAACGGTCGGGCTAGGCTAGAAATGGGAGGCTACTAAAGTTTTTACCGCGTTAGCTAACCGTTGGGACACCACACTGTTTCCATTAGTTACCACAGCCAATGTGTTCCTCTGTAGTCACGCTACAGTAATATCAGGCGGGTGTTGGCAAATCTGCACCTGTCAGCACAGTATACTAGTTAATAATTGCGTGTTAACAGTAACTAGTGGCTTCATTTAATTCAAGGCAGTCGTATTTATAGAGCTTCCGATATTTTATATGCCACCAATGCAATAATGTACATTATTGTTTTCCCCAACCTCTTTTGGCTTGGTAGTAGCTAACGCTAGTTACCTGCTGTTACCTACAACAGCAGTGTTGCGGAACCAAAAAAGAAACAGCTAATTTGCTAGCTAGCCAGTTCATGGGATATGTATGGCATATGTGGAGAAATGTGAATCCTGAAACCGTTTATTAGTGAGCTAGCCTACTAACTACATACATGGGAAGTTCGACTGTGTATATATGTCTATGTTTTTACAACAGAAGCGAAGATGGACAGTAGTGTAGTAGTTTGCGAACAAGCTAGGATGTGCCATTCCTTGGGAGAGAGGCATGATCACACCCTGTTGTTATAACAACAGACTACTACTACTGGTCACACTCCGCACTCCTAGGTAGTTGTGCAATATTTCATTCAATTTGTAGTCACACCTGACACACCACTGTGGTAGTTAATCTTGCTGTGAACCAGCTAACATTTGTTTTTCGAATGTCTGTCTGTTTTCTTGTGTGTGTGCCATACAGTAAGGAAGTGGATTAGCTCATTGAAAGTTAGCTGATTTAGATTGAAATCTAATAGATAATAACATATTGCTCAAAATCACCCATTTAATAGGAAGATATTTTTGTTAAAAAACGAGAGATCTCCTGAAGACTTGGTGCAGACTGCAGAGAGCAGCTGGTTGGCTTGCCTATATTTGTGTCCAACATGATTTGGCAAGCATATCTAGTTGGCTATATTTACACAGTCAGTGTCCAGCAAAGCACTGCAGCAGATACTTTGGTACTAGGGCTGGTTTTGCCAAAATCCCTTTGGGTTTACATGCACCTTATTGTTCCTTGTTTACATTTGTGATATTGTATAGACATAAAAGGGGACACATTTCATGTTGAGAACATAACATGCACAACACTGCATCCAGGGATACATAAACATGGGGTAAAATGTGATGCTGAAGTGGTGGAATATTTTATTCCCAAAAGCTGAGTTCTGGGTAAATTTTTAGCAACACCCATCCTCCCCTGTTATGTGCATGCTGACCCATTTAGGTCTACTCACCAGCTGCAAACCTTAAGTTAGCCTAAGCCGGATTTAAACGGGTCAAACTCACGATGCATGCTAATTCCTGACTTTAGTGTTCTTTGTATCCTCCAGGGTTTCTCTAAGCTAAACAATGATTTTCACACACCGTGGGTTCAGAACATGACGTTTTTGTAAGAGTTGGTCTTTCAAGTGAATAAAAAAACATAACATGAACCTACTAGCCGATTGTGTGCATATACAGTGCATTCGGAAAGTATTCAGACCCCTTCACCTTTTCCACATTTTGTTACGTTACAGCCTTATTCTAAAAATGATTGTTTTTCCCTCTCAGTCGACACACAATACCCCATAATGACAAAGCAAAAAACAGGTTTAGACATTTTTGTAAATTTATAAAACTGATATCACATTTCATAATTATTCAAGACCCTTTACTCAGTACTTTGTTGAAGCACCTTTGGCAGTCATTACAGCCTTGAATCTTCTTGGGTATGATGCTTCAAGCTCGGAACACCTGTATTTGGGGAGTTTCTCCCATTTTTCTCTGCAGGTCCTCTCAGGCTCGGTCAGGCTGGATGGAGAGCGTCGCTGCACAATGCTATTTTAATGTCTCTCCAAAGATGTTTGATCGGGTTCAAGTCCGGGCTCAGGCTGGGCCACTCAAGGACATTCGGAGACTTGCTGTCTTGGCTATGTGCTCAGGGTCGTTGTCCTGTTGGAAGGTGAGCCTTCGCCCCAGTCTGAGGTCCTGAGCGTGCTGAAGCAGGTTTTCATCAAGGATTGCTCAGTACTTTGCTTTGTTCATCTTACCCTCGATCCTGACTAGTGTCCCAGTCCCTGCCTTTGAAAAACATATCCACAGCATGATGTTGACACCACCATGCGTCACCATAGGGATGGTGCCAGGTTTCCTCCAGATGTGACGCTTGGCATTTAGGCCAAAGACTACAATCTTGGTTTCATCAGATCAGAGAATCTTGTTTTTCATGGTCAAGGCACCTTTTGGCAAACTCCAAGCGGGCTGTCATGTGCTTTTTACTGAGGAGTGGCTTCCGTCTGGCCACTCTACCATAAAGGCCTGTGGTGGAGTGCTGCAGAGTTTCTCTCATCTCCACAGAGGAGCTCTGTCAGTGACCATCGGGTTCTTGGCCACTTCCCTGACCAAGGCCCTTCTCCCCGAATTGCCTAGTTTGGCCGGTTCAGCCAGCTCTAGGAAGAGTCTTGTTGGTTCCAGACTTCTTCCATTTAAGAATGATGGGGGCCACCGTGTTCCTGGGGACCTTCAATGCTGCAGAAATGTTTTGGTACCTTCCCCAAGATCTGTGCCTTAACACAATCCTACAGACAATTCCTTTGACCTCAAGGCTTGGTTTTTGTCTGACATGCGCTGTCAACTGTGGGACCTTATATAGACAGGTATGTGCCTTTCCAAATCATGTCCAATCAATTTAATTTACTACAGGTGGACTCCAATTAAGTTGTAGAAACATCTCAAGGATGATCAATGGAAACAGGATGCACCTGAGCTCAATTTTGAGTTTCATAGCAAAGGGTCTCAATAGTTATGTAAATAAGGTATTTCTGTTTTTTTTTTACACATTTGCAAACATTTCTACAAACCAGTTTTTGCTTTGTCATTATGTGTGTAGAGTGTGTTGAGTAAGGTTGGTAAGGTTTTAGTAAGGTTTTAGAATAAGATTGTAACATAACAAAATGTGCAAAAAGTTAAAGGGACAGAATTCTTACTTGTTCATCTAAAACTGTTGGGAATGCAGGTGTAATGTATCCTTGTGACCACTGAGCAACATAGTGGTAAGGTTGGGGCCCGGGGTCTGGGGGAGTATTAATGAGAGCAGCAGCACCGGCTGTCGCGGGCACTTCCTAGTGTTTGTACCAGTTGTCAGTGGAGCCTCCTGTGGGGGGATTAGTCTACTCTGAAGGCACTGCAGTGTTTGTGAGTCTGTGACTCTCCATTGTCCACTGTGGAGAATCACACTGTTTTCCTGTGTCCTCAGAAAATGGGATCATCAAGTCAGACAAGGTCTATGAAGTCATGTTGGCCACAGACCGAGGCCATTTCTCCAGAAGCAACCCCTACATGGACTCCCCACAGTCAATAGGTGTGTGCCTATTTCTTGTAGTATAATAAAGTAGTGTAGTGCAAATTCAATAACCCAGCCATTGGTGAATGTTAGTAACTAACTATCCCTCACTTTGCACCCAAAGGCTATCAAGCAACCATCAGTGCGCCACACATGGTAGGTCTAGCTTTTACTTTTAATATTTGTTTAAATTGTTGCGTATCAAACATTGATCGCCTTGCTCTTATCATTTATACCAACTGAGCAATACCCAGAGGTTTACAAGTACAGTGCTGATGCAGTTGTATGTTGATCTCTCCCCCAGCACGCCTATGCGTTGGAGCTACTGCATGATCAGCTGTATGATGGGGCCAAAGCTCTGGATGTTGGGTCTGGCAGTGGAATCCTATCTGCATGCTTTGCACGAATGGTGAGCTACACATGATGATGGGTAAACGCATAACATATTAGGTAATGTATTCTGGTGGGACAGTTGGTAAATTGTCCATTTCAGGTTTTGGGGATATTTTGGGTTCTGTGTCATGTTTGATGGCACAGACCTTCCTAATTTATTGTATTTAACAGGTAGGTCCCAAAGGCAAGGTGATAGGAATTGACCACATCAAGGAACTGGTAGATGATTCTATTAACAATGTAAAGAAAGATGACCCCAGCTTGATAACATCTGGTCGAGTCAAACTAATAGGTAAGTCCCAAAAGCAACAAAGCAAGATGGACATTTTTCTCTCTAATTTGGTGACTTGTATTGTTGGGTTATTAATATGTATTGTACAAATGTGTCAGTTAAATATAAAATAATCACTAGTGAAAGCCTACACACCCCTTTGTATAGTCTTCACATTTTGCTGCCTTATTCTAAAAAGGGATTCTATTTGATATTTGTCCTTCCGATCTACACAACCTACTCCACATTTTTTCAAAGTGAAAAAGGTTCCAAGTTAATACAAAATGAAGATGTATTGCTTGCATATGCTTCCACACCCTATAGTTAACACTTGGTGGAAGAACCATTGGCAGCCATTAGAGCTCTTAATCATTTAGAATAAGATTCTACCAACCTTGCACAACTCTTAGGGCAACATATATCCATTGATTTTGTCAAAAACATCAGTCAATTTGGTTGAGAATCATTGATGGGCAGCATTATTCAAACCTTCTCTGACTTAAATCTACTTTAAAATGTAGACTTCCACTAGACACTGTATAAGCTTAAAACAGGGTTGGCGATGCACTGACTGTAAAATAAGGAATGTTTCAAAGGAGTCTAATGAATATTGGTCATTCCTTGGGAGAGCAACACAAAGCAGCTTAATTGATGTGGGTGCAGCACTCTGCTGAATTATTGAAAGGAGAGTATCTGCTTTCGCCTGCCCTGCAGTCAACCAGCGTGCCCTGCAGTCAATGAGCGTGCCCTGCAGTCAACCAGCATTAGCCTCATAGGCCAGAGATGAGGCCGAGCCGTCATCTCACAGCTCTGCTGTGTGCCCTGGCATTCTGCTTCTCAGTGTGCGGCCTGCTTGGCAGCTATAATGTTGGCACTGCGGGGTGGCTGGCAGCATGTGAGTGACAGCTGGTGACTGTTTGTTGTGTTCCAGTGGGAGACGGGCGGATGGGCCATCCAGAGGAGGCGCCTTATGATGCCATCCACGTGGGCGCGGCAGCACCCAACGTGCCACAAGCAGTAAGTTCCCAAACCACAGAAAAACACAATTGAAGGAATCAAAGGGGTCCCGGCTAATAGAAGCCACATCACCTAAATCCACCATCCTTAGGAATGCTGTGTTCAGAGTAGAGATCAACAACAGCACTGACTAACTCTGTTAGATGAAACATGTAAATTTGTGATTGTGGGCTTTGGTCAGTCAGTCTCAGGGAATGTTGGTGTGCTCTATACTGTGCTATTTTGTCAAACAGTCCCCTGGTCTATTTAGTTGTAGCTACTCAGGCTAGACATTGCATGTTAAAGAGCGACTGAGTGGAAAACCAACTTTTCTGTTTCAAAACGGTGGTATCGATATGAGTCGGAAAAACACTTCTACTGTCGAAATTTACTACAATGTGTAAATCAACGCTTGGTCTAAATAAATTGTTTACAAGATTACCATGAATTGTTTACGAGGTTTGATTTGTTGCATTAAATAAAAAAATTATGGCTATCATCCCTTTTTATAGCCAGTAATAAACTGCTTGCCATTGGCTGAGAACTGCTATCTAACTGGCACGCACAAAAACAGTCAACAATTTTGGGAGTACAGAACAATAGAAATTGCCAGATCACCCTCTAGTGGTGAAAATAAGAACTACTGAAAATACAATTTTATGGAGGCATACTAACCCAAAAGAAACGTGACACGGTGTGTAAATGATAACACATTAGTGCAGGAAATGAAGAAATGGATTCAAATGCTGGAAGGAAACAATTAACTATGCAAATAAGCAAAAGCTCTGGACATTAAGGAAATAGAGGCCTGGCTCAAATAGAAGCCTTTCTAAAATATGCGCCTGTTCAGTGATTTAAGCAATTAAACGCTCTGCCTATTAATTTACGGTAGGATCATTTTTGTCATAAAGTCAGTCTCGTCTAAAACTGATATTTGCAAGATAAGGGTATGATCCACCTTATTACCTTTCCCTGATCCACCTCTACGCAGATGACACCATTCAGTATTCTTCTGGCCATTCTTTGGACACTGTGCTAACTAACCTCCAAACGAGCTTCAATGCCATACAACACTCCTTCCGTGGCCTCCAACTGCTCTTAAATGCTAGTAAAACCAAATGCATGCTTTTCAACCGTTCGCTGCCCACACCCGACCAGCATCACCACCCTGGACGGTTCCGATCTAGAATATGTGGACAACTATAAATCCCTAGGTGTCTGGCTAGACTGTCAACTCTCCTTCCAGACTCATATTAAACATCTCCAATCAAAAATCAAATCTAGAATCGGCTTTCTATTTCGCAACAAAGCCTCCTTCACTCACTCCGCCAAACTTACCCTAGTAAAACTGACTATTCTACCGATCCTCGACTTCGGTGACGTCATCTACAAAATAGCTTCCAACACTCTACTCAGCAAACTGGATACAGTCTATCACAGTGCCATTTTTTCCAACAATTGTTTACAGACAGATTATTTTACTTATAATTCACTGTATCACAATTCCAGTGGGTGATACGTTTACATACACTAAGTTGACTGTGTGTTTAAACAGCTTGGAAAATTCCAGAAAATAATGTCATGGCGTTAGAAGCTTCTGATAGGCTAATTGACATCATTTGAGTCAATTGGAGGTGTACCTGTGGATGTATTTCAAGGCCTACCCTCAAACTGTGCCTCTTTGCTTGACATCATGGGAAAATCAAAAGAAATCAGGCAAGACATCAGAAAAAAAATTGTAGACCTCCCACAAGTCTGGTTCATCCTTGGGAGCAATTTCATCTGTACAAACAATAGTACGCAAGTTTAAACACCATGGGACCACGCAGCCGTCATACCGCTCAGGTAGGAGACGCATTCTGTCTCCTAGAGATGAATGTACTTTGTTGCAAAAAGTGCAAATGAATCCCAGAACA